>NC_091088.1:59700000-60325000 GCF_032405125.1 Capricornis sumatraensis
TGCTTAGTCATGTCCAACTGTTTGTGACCCCATGGGCTGCCAGGCTCTGCTGTTCATGGGATTCTCCAAACAAGAATACTGGAGCAGGTTGCCATTTCTTCCTCCAGGGGATCTTCTCAACCCAGGCATCGGACCCACATTTATTTTGTCTTCTACACTGGAAGGCGGATTCTTTACCCCGAGCCACCCACCCGGGACGCCCTCTGCATACGCGGATGCCCTTTGCATATACTCAGGTACCTGAATAGCATTGCACACCAGCTGAAACAGATTCACCGCAAACTTAACTAATGGTCGTCTCTGCAAAGGGGAGCGAGGGAGAGGAGGGGAGGGGAGGCAGGAAAGAGAGATTTTCTTTTTAACTGTATTGAGGTCCAGTTTAGATACAATAAAACGTCCGTGCATTTTTGGCAAACACAGCTGTGTAACCACCATTCCAATCAAGACAGAACATTTTCTAAACTCCAGAAAGTTCCATGGTTCCTGCCTCTCATGGTCAGTGTCTCACGGCAGCCTCAGCCCCAGGCTGATCTTTTCTCTGTCACCATTTATTAGATTTCTCTTTTCTAGCTGCTACTGCTGCTGCTAACTCTCTTCAGTCGTGTCTGACTCTGTGTGACCCCATAGATGGCAGCCCACCAGGCTCCCCCATCCCTGGGATTCTCCAGGCAAGAACCCTGGAGTGGGTTGCCATTTCCTTCTCCAATGCAAGAAAGTGAAAAGTGAAAGGGAAGTCGCTCAGTCGTGTCGACTCTTCGAGACCCCATGCACCGCAGCCTACCAGGCTCCTCTGTCCATGGGATTTTCCAGGCAAGAGTACTGGAGTGGGGTGCCATCGCCTTCTCCGTCTCTTTTCTAGAATTTCACATAAATGGAGTCATACAGCATGTCCTTTTTGTGGTATTCCATTGTCTGAATATGCCACAGCCTCTTCATTCTCTAAATGTTTGGGTTATTTCCAGCGGGGAGGTACTATTTATGAAATAAAGTTGCTATGAATGTTCATATGTAAGGTTTCATGTGGACCTGTTTTCATTTCTCTTGGGTAAACACTTAATGACCGGAATCGCTGCCTTAGGTAATTGCTACACTTAAGGTGAGTGTATGTTTATGTTTCAAAGAAACTGCTAAACAGTTTTCAAAGTGGTTCATCGTTTACCTTCCCTCTCACGGTACGAGTGTTCCAGTAGATCCACTTCGTGGTTTTTAATTTGCATTTCTCTGTTCCCTGATGACAAATGATGACGTGGGGCATCTTTTCATGTGCTTATTGGATATTTGGATCGTCTCTTTTGTGCAGCACCCATTTATGTGTTAGATCTATTTTCTGTTGGGTTGTCTTTTTTCCCCACTCGTTTGCAGAGGTTCTTTAGATAGTCTGGATACAAATACGTGTTGAATGCCTGTACTACCAATGTCTTTTTATTTGTGGTTTGCCTTTCTATTTTAACGATGTCTGTTGAAGAGCAGAAGTTATTAGTCTTAACATACTTCAGTTTGTCCAATCTTCCTGTACAGTTAGTTTTTCTGTGTCCTGTTAAATACATCCCACAACTATTTATTGAGCATGTATTATATCCCAGGCTGGAGAAGGAAATGGCAACCCGCTCCAGTATTCTTGCCTGGAGAACCCCGTGGACAGGGGAGCCTGGTGGGCTGCTGTCCATGGGGTAGCACAGAGTCGGACAGGACTGAAGTGACTTAGCATGCATGCATGTATTGGAGAGGGAAATGGCAACCCACTCCTGTGTGTTCTTGCCTGGAGAATCCCAGGGACGGAGGAGCCTGGTTAGCTGCCGTCTATGGGGTCGCACAGCGTTGGACACGACTGAAGCTACTTAGCAGCAGCAGCAGCAACGTCTCTAGGAATCTGGACGGGAAGTCTAAACTTGGCTTTTAGGAAGCTTTCCACCGCAAACGCACACATGTGCAGACTGTGTGACGTGCTTCGGCTGTTTCTCTAGAGGGGAATTTACTGTGATGCTGGTGCCATCGATGCCTCAGGACCCTTACTTGTTCGGACCTTTCTCAAGATCCTGCACCTTATGCTTTGGTAGTTCTATATTTTTCCAAAGTAGGGCACCCCAAATCGTATGAACCTCAGGCCCCATAAAACCTGGATCTACCTCATTATAACAAAAAATTCGAAGCCACAAAGACTCTCATCAGTTGAGTAATGGCTGAGTAAATTTGGCCCTGGAGCTCTCCTTGGTTGTAGAAAAAGCAAAGTCTCCACTCAGGGTAGAATCATGGACTCAGCATGGACTAGGGGACTCACCTAGTGAGTCCAGTGGCTAAGACTCAGAGCTCCCAATGCAGGGGCCATGGATTCGATCCCTGGTCAGGGAACTAGGTCCCACATCCCACAAACAACTATGAGTTTGCATACCACAACTAAAGATCCCACATGCCACAACTAATACTTGGTGCAGCCAAAGTAAAAAATAAAAATAAATATTAAAAAAAGAAAATGGACTCAGGAGCCAGACGATCTAGATTCAAATCCTAACCTTGCTACATAGTTGCTGTGCAACCTTGGACAGGTTACCCAAACTCTCTGGACATCACCTGCTCCATCTGCAAAATGGAGGGTAATGAGAATATCTTTCTTGCTGGATTGTTTCAAAGATTAAGTTCATCCGAAAAGATTAAGTGAATCCATATATGTTATATAAAATGCTTAGAACAGGGCCTGACACATAGTAAGCATTATTTGGGTGTTTGCAATTACACCAAAGTGCGTGCAACTTCACTTGGAAATTGGAGAGAAGTAGAGACAGTTCAAAGAGCTTCCCAGGTGTCACCAGTGGTAAAGAACCCACCTGCCAATGCAGGAGATGTAACAGACACTGATTTGATCCCTGGGTTGGGAAGATTTCTGGAGGAGGGCATGGCCACCCACTCCAGCGTTCTTGCCTGGAGAATCCCATGGACAGAGGAGCCTGGAGGGCTACAGTCCATGGGGTCACAAAGATTTGGACATGACTGAAACAACTTAGCATGCATGCTTGGGCACAGATGGTTCAAAGGAGAGGAAATTCTGCAATCGGTGCTCAAGACTTCTGACAAATGCTCTTAACTTTTGACCCACTGCTTGTACAAGATCTTGGGAATGTATCCTAAGGAAATGGCCAGGAGTTTGGGGAAAAGTATAAGGAAGAGGCAAGTGTAAGGCAGGTCCATCAGAGCGCTGTATAGGACAGAAGGAATCATCATCATGGTCGTGGGGGCGGGAGGCCTCTGTGTCTACTAACCCAGGGGTCAGACGCACCTGTAATAACCGGAGTGTGTCTATGTTTGGATGCTTTGTGCAGAAAGCATATGGGCTCTGCCTTCATTCACAATGGGATTCATTGAACTAACCTCATGCTCAAAGCCTCTTGGGTGCAGCATTCCAGAGGACTTTTTTCCCCTTTATTACTTTTTCCAGCTTTTCTAAATTGTATATAATGGAGAAAACTTAAAAAAATAAGAATTTCCGCAAAAAAAGAATATTCAAAGGTGTTTGCTATTATGCTATTGGAAGAAAAAAAGACCAGGAACAGCCCAGAAGTGGAATAGGAAATAGGTTTTTTACAATCATTAGAATGGCACACCAAACAAAGCGATATTGCACAGCTTCCAGCAAATTTAATTTAGAAAGAATTTAGAATGACCTGGAGAAATACTCATGATTAGCTACAGAGAAGAATTAAATGAAGAGGACACAGACACCCAGTAAAACCCTTGGGCTCATATAGAAGACTCATGACATGTCCTCTTCTCCCAGGGTTCCCCCTATACACACACACGCACACGCGCGCGCACGCGCGCACACACACACACACACACAACTGCTTTGGTCAAGGTCACTGGTGGCCTCAGTTGTTAGTCTTTGGTGTTCATCTAGGTCGTCCTCATCTTAATAATAATCAGCAGCCAATGGCTCACTCTTTTTTTCCCAGGACTAACCTCCTTTTCGGAGAAGGCAGTGGCACCCCACTCCAGTACTCTTGCCTGGAAAATCCCATGGACGGAGGAGCCTGGTAGGCTCCAGTCCATGGGGTCGGTAATAGTCAGACACGACTGAGCGACTTCCCTTTCACTTTTCATTTTCATGCACTGGAGAAGGAAATGGCAACCCACTCCAGGGTTCTTGCCTGGAGAATCCCAGGGATGGGGGAGCCTGGTGGGCTGCCGTCTATGGGGTCGCACAGAGTCAGACATGACTGAAGCGACTTAGCAGCAGCAGTAGCAGCAACTTCCTTTTCCCACTCCCAGTGCCAAAGTAACCATCTTCTCTGGGAGCAAGTGCGTTCTGCCATTTCCCCACCTGCCACGAGCCAAGGGTTCAGCACTTTATCTTCAGGTGCCATGTAGAAATTGGGTGGCGCTCTCACTTCTAAAAAGTCTGGCTCTGGGACTTCCCTGGTGGTGCAGTGGTGAACATGCCACACTCCCAGCACAGGGGGCCTGGACTCAGTCCCTGATTGGGGAGCTGGATCGCACATGCTGCAACTAGAGCCGGCTGTGCACCGCAAAGACAGACTGGCCTTTTTCCCCACGTCCCTGCCCTGGCCTGCTGCTGCTGCTGCTGCTGAGTCGCTTCAGTCATGTCCGACTCTGTGCGACCCCATAGACGGCAGCCCACCAGGCTCCCCTGTCCTGAAACCCACAGGAGAAGCATTCCCTGTCTCGCCCAGCTTCTGGTGATTGGCTGGCGATCTTTGGCATTCCTTGGCTTGTATCTGCACTACTCCAGTCCTCCGTCTTCATGTGACTGTCTTTTCCTTCTGGAGTGTCTGTCTGTGTCCAAATGTTCCCTTTTAATAAGCAACATTTTTATAAGGAACATATTAACAGTCATGTTGGATTAAGGCCCACCCCCCATGACCTCATCTGAACTTGACCGTCTGCTAAGACTCTCTTTCTAAACGAGGTCACGTTCACAGGTGAGGATTTCAGTATATCTCTTTGGCGGACAGAATTCCACTCATAACACCCCCCAGTCCACTTTTCCACGTGGCCGCCTGAGGGGCAAAGCGCAAACCCAATTCTGTCCTTTCTCTGCTCTACATTCTTCCAGGACAATGGAATATTATCAGCCGCGAGCCGGAGGGACCTTGAAAATACTGTGCTGAGTGAAAGAAGGCAGACACAAAAGACTTCATGTAGAGTGATTTCATGTATAATCAAAACATTCACACTTATTATATTTTGCTTAATAAGAAATGTCCAGAACAGGCAAATCCATAGAGTCAGAGAAGGGATCGGTGGTTGACTGGGACTGGGCCTTGGGATGGGGAATCCAAAGTGAGTGCTAAGGGGTTGAGAGTTTATTTAGGGAGTGATGAAAATGTTCTAGAATCGACAGTGGTGAGGGAAGCACAACTCTGTGAACACACCGAAGGCACTGAACGATACACTTTCAATCGGTGAATTTTATAGTATGTGAATTATATCCCAGTAAAGCCACCCAGGTGGCGCTAGTGGTAACGAACACGCCTGCCAATGCAGGAGACATAAGAAACGTGGGTTCGAGCCCTGGGTCGTAGATATCCCCTGGAAAAGGGCATGGAAATCCACTCTGGTATTCTTGCCTGGAGAATCCCATGGACAGAGGAGCCTGGTGGGCTACAGTCCATAGCGTCGCAAAGAGTCGGACACGATTGAAGCGACCTAGCAGGCACAAGCCTGCTATCTTTCTGGCGCCCCAGCGCCCTCTGGAGGAAGCCCGAGCTCATTGCCTGCTCCTACGTTCTAGCGCGTCCGCTCACGACCACCCCATACTGCTGTGGACACGAAACTCACAAGAGGCTACAAAGCCACGCACACAGAGAGACTGCTGTGTACAAGGAGGTCCCCAGTTATAAAGACTCGCTTGGCCACAGGACCCCACCCAGACACATCCCCAGACACAGCTGTGGACCATACCAGGTAGCCCTGTGGCCTCGTCCACCATCCCAGTCAGACACCAAGGTGGGCATTCTGCCAGCTGTTGAGAATGTGTACCTCAATTGTGCATTCCAGAATCGGGCAAGTTATCACACGATGGATTTGGGGATGCCCTGGGCCACGGTGAGACGCGTCTGAGCAGAATAAAAACTAATCACCTGAAATCCACGAGGTCCCTCTGACTGATGGCCACGGTGACATTTGAGGTCTTCAGAAATCAGCGTTAGCTCAGATACCAGTGTCTGGAAGTCCCTGAAAGTCTGATTATTTCTTTTCCCCCAATGCACAGTGACCCTGGTCAAAGGCTCCAAGTCCCTTTGGGGAAGACTGGTAAAACGATTAACAGTGTGAATTTGGGTCAGAGTACTGGGGTCCTTAATTGAGGGGTCCTGGTCTCCCCTCATTCGAGGAGTCCTGGATCTGTGACCTGGGGATTGATGGAGGAGCCGTGATTATCCGGTTTTAGGATTCGGGTTTGACTTTGTTTCACTAGACCCAAAACTCTCCCACGCATACAGACCAAGTAAGAACTTAGTGAACAGGGTATCTATTTTCCCCTTAGGAGTGTCAAAATCAACTACCAGGGCCTCTTCTGATCGCCGTTTACCGGGCTGTCCCTCGTGGTGGCCACGCCCACACGCGGTGGTCACGCCCATCGCGCGGTGGTCACGCCCACCCGGCCTTTGGCTGCTCGTTGCCACGTCTTGGTCCCAGCCGCCCGGATCCGATGATTCTCCACTGCGTTTAAGTTGCCCAGTTCAGGGGCGGCCACCATGAGGTCTGGTCTGCAGAGAAGAGCTGCGGTGGGGACACAGCCAAGGCTATGGACACACGCAAGGTGGTCCCCAGTTACAAAGACCCACCGTGCCCCACAGTCCCACCCAGAGGCTCGTAGTCATGGACACACGCTCACACGGAGGCATACAACCTATATCGAGGGACAGCGTAACAGCCACAGCCACCACGCATCCCTTCGCCAATGACATACATCCCTTTCAGGAACAGGCTCGGCGGCGGACGCAGTCCTGGTGGCGGCCACTACACCAGCAGCCACACACACACACACACACACACCCTCCCCTCCCCACGCACACCACCCGGACCCACTACCACCCAGCATGCAGGCCACGCCGCAGACCCGTTAGAGTCCCCACCTCCCTGGGCCCGCCCCACTCAGCAACACCCACCCGCTGCACAGGCTGCCCCAGAAAGCAGGGTTCAGCTGGTTCCTCACCTCAGGAAGTGGGGGAGGTATTTTTAGTTACAATTAACCTTCCGTCCAATTTCTCTTCTCCCCCATGGCACATTCAATTGGTTTAATTAGAAAGGATTAAATGAAAGGTATTTCCAGTCGGCGCTGGAGAAGGTGGGGGAGGGGGAGAGAGGAGCTTCCCCTCCCCCACTTGCCGACCTCCCAAGCTGCCCCCTCGCCAGCCAGGCCAGGTCACACTAATGTGAGAGCTTCCTCTCGGAGTTGCTCTCAGGTCTTGGCCCAGCCCTGTCCCCTCCCTCTAATCCTCCCCTGTGTATGTGTGTGTGTTCAGACACGACTTCTCAGACTCTTGGCCCTCCTATGGGCCAGGCTCCTCTGTCCATGAGATTCTTCAGGCAATACTACTGGAGTGTGTAGCCATTCCCTTCTCCAGGGGATCTTCCCGACCCAGAGATCAAACCCAAGTCTCCTGCATTGCAGGCAGAGTCTTTACTATCTGATCCACCAGGGAAGCCACTGGAAGTCCTTCTTGCTATCTAGCTCTCATCCATCCCATTTCAGTCCCGGAAAGTTTGGGGAGAGACAAACTCTAATCACAGTCACTAGAACGATATCTAACTCAGAAAGCAGTTTGTGGCAGGATTCTTAGAATTAGTATTATTTTTTTTTAATGAGAGGCTGTGAAGCAAGTGGTTAGTGCACAGGCTTCTGAGCTGCCAGACTATGCAGGTTAGAATGGCAACCTCCACTCTCCAGCTCTGTGACCCTGAGTGAACGATTTCACCTCTCTGAGCCTCAGTTTCCTCATCTGGGAAATTGGGTCAGTGATCACACCTCCTCCTGGGGTTTAGTGTAAGAGTTTACTTGGTTGGTAGATATAAAGCATCTAGAACAGTCTTTGGTTGTTTTAGTCGCTCAGTCATGTCCAATTCTTCGTGACCCCATGAACTGTAGCCCATCAGGTCCACTATCCATGGGATTTCCCAGGCAAGAATACTGGAGTGGGTTGCCATTTCCTTCTCCAAGGGGTCTTCCCAACCCAGGGATCAAACCCGCATCTCCTGCTTTGCAAGCAGTTTCAGGTAGATAAATGTATGAAAGAAGCGTTGGCACTCCACATCCCTACCCTGCTCTGCTTCTTAAGACACCATCAACTTCTAACAGACTAAATGACGTGTTCATCATGGTCTTCCCCACTAGGATGTCGATCCTCGCCCCAGGGTAGGGTCGGTCTCTGTCTTGTTCACTGATGAGCAGAGGGTGAGTGCCCAGGATATGCCTGCAGCCAAGGAGGAATGAATGAGGAAAAGCAGCTGAGTCTCAGAACTACAGAATTGCTTTCTCTGCTCTCCACCTGTTTCCCAGGCACCTGCTGGGTGTAAGGTGCTGTCTGATGCCCCTGGTCACTGCAGTGACAGAGAAAAACAAGTTCCTGCCTTCCGGAAGGGCTGAGATTCCAGCCAATAAGTGTTAGTCACGCAGTTGTGTCCGACTCTTTGCGACACCATAGACTGTAGCTGGCCAGGTTCTTCTGTCCATGGGATTCTCCAGGCAAGAATACTGGGGT
This sequence comes from Capricornis sumatraensis, assembly GCF_032405125.1. NCBI lineage: Eukaryota > Metazoa > Chordata > Mammalia > Artiodactyla > Bovidae > Capricornis > Capricornis sumatraensis. The sequence goes on from NC_091088.1 coordinate 59,708,715, forward strand.
GGGTTGCCATTCCCTTCTCCAGGGGATCTTCCTGACCCAGGGATTGAACCCAGGTCTCCTGCATTGCAAGCAGATTCTTTACCACCCGAGCCACCAGGGAAGCCCCCAAGGAGATGGGCAAATAGGCGATGGAGAGTTCCAGGGAGGGGCTGACAGCGGGCAGGGAAGGAGGTGGTGAGAGAGCGGTGAATGGAAGGGGGTCCTTTGCTTTGGCTGTTCCTGTGTCTTCACAGAGGCGACCTGTGAGCCAGGAGGCTGTCCCAGGCACAGGGAAGAGCTAGGACAGATGCCCCGAAGGGGGACAGAGTTGGTCATTTACCACAAACAAGGTCCAGACCTAAGCATCTTAGAATCTACACTGGTGTCTTGGGAACAAACGCAGGACCATCAGGCCCCAGAGTCAATAGCAACTGATCGTCAGATGAGGGGGGCTCCCAGGTGGCGCTAGCGGAAAACCCGCCTGCCAATCCAGGAGGTATAAGAGATGCAGGTTTGATCCCTGGGTCGGGAAGATCCCCTGGAGCAGGGCATGGCCACCCACTCCAGTATTCTTGCCTGGAGAGTCCCATGGACAAGGAGCCTGGAGGGCTACAGTCTATAGCATCGCAAAAGAGTCAGACACGACTGAAGCAGGTTTGGATGAGGCACATTTGACCCATGACCACCTCATCCGGGGCCGAGTGGCTCCCCCTGGAGCTGGGCAGCGAGTGGGCAGCAGACATCTGCTGAGCGAATGAATGAATGAATGAACAAAATCTCCTTTTACAGTCTTAGGATTTGGGTCTCCTGAGTCATGAAACCAGTCTTAGGATTTGGGTCTCCTGAGTCATGAAACCAGGCCCGGGAACTCTGCCAGGCCCCTTCACACCAGTCATCTCAGGCCTAACGCAGCCTTGGACAGAGAAGACCTGAGGCCCCAAGCCTCAGTTTCCTTGTTGCACGGTGCAGCTTGTTAGGAGATGTGTGGGGGGGGTGGGGTGGGGGAGGGTGGGTGGAGCTTGAAGGAGGCTGTGAGGGTCTCCATATGTCTCCAAGCATGTCTGAGACCTCCAAGTGTGTTTTGCATGGCTGGTAAGTATCCAAGTGGGGATTTGAACCCAGAAATGGTGGGCTGGAGTCTGGATTCGTGACCTCCCTGCTGTCTGGCTGTTCTGGGCAACTCTGTTTCTGGAACTTTGCCTGGGTCACCAGCAAAGCCACCTGCTTGACTGTGTGTGTGTCAGCCCTCTGCCACAGTCCTGTGGGCACCCTTCACACGGGTGTGACATGCTGGGAGTCTGGGAGAGTGCGAACACTGGCGTGTGTGAGCACAAGTGAGAATGAACTTGCGTGTGTGTGAGTGGGAGCGTTGTGGTGTGACTGTGTGTGTAAAAACCCATATGTAGGTGGCTGATCTGTGGCTGTTCCTCGAGTTCCCCAGCACACGTGTGTGTGTGTTTCCACATCTCTCTGCATGTTTCCGAATGTACTCGACCCCCCAGGGGGTGGGTGAGCAGGCAGATACCCCTCCTCCTAGGGAGACAGGTCATCGAAACCCAGAAAGAAAAGAGGCAGAGAGTTCAGAGCAGGGGCTTGATGTGGGGAGACAGAAACTGAAAAAGATGGAGAGCGAGCGAAACAGTGGGAGGAACAGAGCTAGCGTGGCGCCCGCCTCGTCTGTCTTCTCTGGGGAGGCAGCTCTGGTAAGCCGAGAGCCCCAGCTGGCTCAGTCTGCCCATCAGCGGGCAGACTGAGTCTCTTCAGTGACAAATAACAGCTTCTGCCTTTGGTGAGCATAGATGACCTGCCAGGTGCCCTTCTGAGCCCTTCCCTCGGGAAACCTCCATGAACCAGCACAGCCATCCTATCAGGTAGATAACTGCACACCCACTCTCCGGATATGGACACTGAGACCCAGCAAGGTGAAGCTACTTGTTCAATGCACCAGAGCCATTATGTCGCAGAGGCGGGATCTGAACCCACACTGGTCAGCACTGCTCTCAACGGGCAAGGCTCCTCACCTCCTAGGCTGTTTGTCTCCCAAGGGGCAGGTGGAGAAAGCCATCTGTGAGCCACCACGTGGGAGGTGGATGCAATAGTCCTTTGTCCCTCCCTCTATCCACATCTCTTTCGATTTGAGCTTGCAGCTCCCCACACACCCCCCGTAAAGGGTGGACTGTATTTTTCTTCCTTTGAATCGGGGCTGGCTCTTCATATTTCTGGGGGTCAAGAGAAGATAGTGGAGATGGACCAGATCTGAGCCAGGGCCTCAAGAGGCCACGAGCCCCTCTGTTCTCTCTTAGGGTCCAACCAAGCCTGTATTCTAACTGAACAAACCAAACAGCCTGCTGGTCTGTCACCATGCAGCCCAGTCACTCCTGTTGTCCCCACTGCCTACCAGCAGAGCTTCCTCGCTGACCCGTGACTGGGCACATATACACGAGAGAGCCCTGTTGAAGCCACCAGAACTGCCCAGCGGAGCCTAGGACACTAACCCATAGAAAAATGAGCTAAAAGTTAATTGGCCTTTTGAATCATGAAGCTTTGGTGTGGTCTGTTACATGGTGAGAGCTGACTGATACACGCGGAGGGCCTGGGGAGAGAGCAGGGGACAGACTATCAATTATTGTTATAATTAGCAACTCATGAGCTTCACACTATGAGAATTTGAATCCTGGAAGAGACCCACGAACTCAGACTGGTGGCTTTTTAAGACTTTATCATTAAAAAAAAGAGAAGACAGCAGAAGAGGGAGGTAGGGGGAGAGGGGAAAGAGAGTGGCGGGCTGGGAGGATGAAGGGAACCTCCCCAAATGTCAGATCCAGGTGACCTTCCTTCCCTGATGGCCCCAGCCCACCCCCAATCCCTTCTCTGTCCTGCGGGTCCCCAGCCAGCATCTTCTGAAGACCCAGGCCTGAGATCTCAGCTTGGGTTTTGAGCAGAGGTGACGGCACAGTGGGGTGCAGGGCTGGGAGGCCTTGTCTTTGTCCGTGAGAGACCCTCGAGTGGGCACTCAGGCCCCTCATGTCACAGCAGGGTCCCAGGGAGGTAGGCGTTGAGTTGCGGGGGGGTGCGTAGGAGGTGGGCCAGGTGGTAACCAGAAGCAGGTAAGAGCCTGAAGCGGTCACAGTCCAGAGGGTGGGGTCTGTGAGGAGGAGAGGAGAAGCCAAGTCAGGAGGCAGCGAGGGGTCTGGACCTCGATCAGGCCTCCTGTGCCATCAACCCTAGAGGGAGAGACAGAGGCAGAGAATCGGGGCAGACATGGGAGAGGGAGAGAGACAGAGAGGAAAAATGAAAAGACAGGGAGGCAGTCAAGATAAAGGGATAGAGACAGGCGAGAGGGACAGACAGAGCAGGACAGAGAAGAGACACAGAGATAATCAGAGCTGCAGATGTGGAAGAGAAAGAGTGAGAGAAACAGAAAGACAAAGGAAAAGGCAAGGTTTGGGGAGAGAGAGAAAAGAGTGGAGAGAGAGGAGAAAAGGCAGCTTCCTGGGGTAGCAGGAGGAGATGCTCCCTCCGCCACTGCTGTCCCAGAGGTCCCCTGGGACCAGGGCCCTCCTGTCCATGGTTGGTCAGGGCAGAGCTGTGATGCCCATGGACCCGCCAGGCCCTGAACAAACCTGTCCATCTCTCTTTCCAGGCTCAAGCTTCCAGAGTCCTCCATATGTCAGCCCTCGCGGGTCTCCACTCTCATCTCCCAGCCTTTCTACGGGCCCTGAGTTTATTACTTACCCATTTGACTTACCAACCTCAAGCCGGCCTGAGCGGTTGTGGGGGGAAGAGGGGTCTGGCCCAAAGGACTGTCTCATAGCCTTTGCATATCCTGTTCCTTCCTTTCCTGTTTCACTCCTCGTATTCTCCTGGTCTCAGATCCAAAGTCCCCTCCTCCAGGAAGCCCTCCCTGAACTTCCCAGCCTGGGTCCAGTGCCCACTCTGGGCTCTTCCAGTTCCTGGGTTCCCTCCTTCCAGCCCTGCTTACTGTAGGTCATTACCGTCTAGGGGCAGGCCTGTCTGGACTGTGAGTTGCACATGGGCAGAGCTGAGGTGGCATAGTCACTGCTGTGTCCCCAGCACAGGGCTGGGCACCCTGCTCTGGGTGGGCTCACTACGGGAGTCTGAAGGTCTTACAAAGGGTTTGGAGTAGCATAACCCCCAACCCAATGTCCCTAGACCTAGGACACTCACATTTCTCCTGACTTCAGCCTCTATAGATAATGCCACTCTCCTTCTAAGTTCAAACTCATCCCCATTGATCCTGGAAGACAAAAGTAGGATATTAGTGGGTGTTCACCAGACACCTCCATATGCCCCTCCCACTTCTTTCCTGAAGAGAATCCTCTATCAGGACAAGCTGAGTCATCATTTGAGAGGCTGGTGGTAGTTTAGTTGCTAAGCTGTATCTGACTCTTGCGATCCCGTGAACTGTAGCCTGCCAAGCTTCTCTGTCTGTGGGATTTCCCAGGCAAGAATACTGGAGTGGGTTGCCATTTCCTTCTCCAGGGGATCTTCCCGACACAGCGATCGAACCCGTGTCTCCTGCTTTGGCAGGTGGATTCTTTACTGCTGAGCCACCAGGAAAGCGTGTTTAAGAGGGTGCTGGTCCTTTAAGCGAATATGGAGCTTTCCGCTGGATGGGTGAAGTCTGGAAGAAGCAAACTCTGGGAGGAAAACACGGAGCAGGAAACCTGTGTTTGCATCTCCAACTCCCCTCTTATGCAAATGAAGCATTTCAACACCGTAATCCCAGAAGGAGGGGCATCATCTTGTTCAGGGGCGGGGCCTGGTGCCCTGGGGTGCGGCTTAGTTAAGGGGGCGGGGCCTTACCTGGAGGCCTGCCGGTCACGTGTGACTGAGTTTCGGTGTAGCCCGCCATGGGCTGGCCCTCTGGGCTGAAGGCCGCACCCTGCCCTGTTGAGGGATGCAGGCTGAGCCCCAGGATGCCTGGTCCAGGCTTCGGCACTCCCCTAGAAACACGAGGCCCCCCTGTCCCCACCTTCTCTCTGTACCTGTGCGGTTGGATTGATCGATCATCGGTTGCACGATGCGACGCCGGGCGTTAATGAACCTGCGGCGGGGTCATGGAAACGGAGGAGGGTGCAAAGAGTGAGTAGAAGAGAGGCCGAAATGAACACTGAGAGGCAGAGAGCGAGTGGGCTAGAGAGGACACATAACAGGGGCCGCCGGAAGAAGAGAGGCTCTGAGGGGCTGCGGGGCCTCCTTCAGCACCGCGGACAGCGCCCGGCCTCCCACCCCGGGCAGGCCCACGGACCGCCCAAGCCTCCTGTGTCACTCACCAGTTGTTGACTTGCAGGATGGTGAGCCCCGTGTCCTGCGCCAGCTGTTTCTTCTGCTCCTCTGAGGGGTACGGGTGCTGTAGCCACCAGCGAGAGTTACCCGGCTTGCCAGGCTGCCCTTTGATCCCCAAGGCCTGGCCTGCCCAGATTCCCCAGAGGGATTGGCGAGCCCAGGTGGGGGCAGGGCTGGGAGAGCCTTCATGTCTAAGCTTCTATGCTCCCCAGAGCCCAACGGAGGGAGGCAGAGCCAAGCTTTGGGCAATTACCCTTGCATCACCTCCCCCAACCCCACCCCACAACCTCTTCCAGCAATTAGAGGCTAATTAGCCAACTCTCATTAGGGAGGTGGAGCTGGGGTTGGGTGGGACTCCACCACCCCGGGGAAGGGAGGCAAAGCCCAGCACCAGCCCTTGCTGAGTCCATTAGGTCCTTGTGTATGTCTCTCCCTGTCCCAGTCTCTATCCTTCCTTGTGTCTGGCTGGCTGGCTCTCCCCCTCTGTGACTCAATCTCCCCTTGTGTCTCTCTTGCTCTGATTCAGTGCTCCCTAAATCTCCCCATCCCCAACTTCTTTTCAGCCTCCCCTTGTCTATCTTCCTGTCTGTATTTTACCATCCCTGTCCGAGAGGCAGAGGGGTGCAGCGATTAAGGCCAAACTGCCGGCATTTGAACCCACTTCGGGCGTGAGACCTTGATCTCCTCATCTGCAAAATGGAGCTAATAACATCCTGCCCTCAGAAGGATATGTTTTGCTGGATGGTGGATGATTGACGAATGGGTGGGTGGGTTGGAGGGGAGGACTGAACGAGTCAGGAGTCCTTGGTGGCAGCCGGCACACAGCTGGCATCCACGGATGTTTGCTCTTGTCAGTTCCCATCTGCTTGAGAGTTTCTCTCAATTTCCCCCTGCCTCAGCCTCCCATCTCCAGGTCACAGTCTCTAGGCAGTCATCCTGCCCCGTCTCTCTCTCTGCCCATCGCGTGCCCAGGGCCCCAGCACTCTCACCGAGAGGTGCTGGAACAACCAGGCTCTCATGATGTTGGTGGCCACCTTGGGGAAGATTCCTCTCTTCTTGTTCCGCCGCCGCTCCTGGTCCAGCTCCTCATCCTCTCCCCCAGAGCTGGGAGAGGCCACACTGGTGTCCAGTCCGTCTCCTGAGTGGGGAGAAGGGATGCTGTGCTTGTGGACAGGGAAGTGGGGGGCCAGAGGGACCCAGAACCCTCCTCTGAGGCACCACACCACACCCCAGTGACCCTTGCCCCTCTGGAAGTCCTACCTGCTGCCTAACTGCAATCCGCAGCCTGACCCCTGCCTTTCCCCTCTGCTTCTCAAGTCTCTTACCTTGGTCACTGGAGTTGTCCCCACTCTGAGAGGCCAGGCCCCCGCTGGATGGACCTGGGGTCCCCAAATGTACAGACCCGCTGTCTTCATGGTCTCTAATCCATGTAGTATTCTGGAAAGTAGGAGTTGGAAGTCAGTGTCAAAGCTTGGGATGCAATATACAACAGTGACTAAGACCACAGGCTCTGGAGCTAGGACTCTTGAGTGTGAAGCCTGTCTCTGTCTCTTTGCTGGCTGTGTGACCTTGGGCAAGTCACTGCACCTCTCTGTGCCTCAACTGGAAAAATGGAAAACAATAACCGTCCAACCTACCCCCTCCCAGAGTGGTATTCAATGAGTTAATTTACATAAAGGCACATAGCGACTGTTCAGTAAAGATGAGCTTGTACAGATCTCCCGAACCTTATCTGAAATCCTTGGAAACCAGCACTGTTGCAAAATTCTAAACTTTCCACATCTTTCAGCAGTAAAACCAGTGCCCATGCCCATGCCATGTATTTCCTAACACCCACAGCAGGGAATGGGGCATAACCTCGTCATCAAACTCATTAACATTTCTGTAGCAAAATGGATGAATACTTAACTAAGTGGAATAAATAAGGGCTATAAATAGCCTCTCATTAGTTCAGGTCAGATTTTGCTGCCAAATGAGTTTGCACTAAACTTAAACGGGGAAAAAAAACCCTACCAACTTTCAGTTTTCAGGGATTTGGGGGGCTCCAAATTACAAATCAGAGAGTCCAGAGCCATATTTTCTTTATCCAAACTCCTACAGGTTTTGAGGAATTTGACGATGCATTGAATTCACCTCTGTCCCAGCTTTGTGTCCCAGGAGGCCTACCGACCCGGATAGATACATCAAAATCATCAAGACTATCGTTCAACTGTTGGGAGGCAGCTTGGGCGAAAATGGGGGTGGAAACAGCCACAGGCAGTTGTTGAGCCCCAGGGTGAGCCCTTCCCCTGCTGAATGTCCTAGACCCTGCTCACTGCGTTGTAATCAGTCCCCCAGCCCCGCAAATAACCCAGAGTGGATGTATCATCTGCCAGGGCTCAGCCTGAAACACTTGGTGGCTTAGAGAAGTTTCCTCTGCGCTCAGAACATCTGTGCGGAATTTAGAGTGTGTGGGCCTTGGGGATGGGCTGTGTGCAGACGGTAGGATCATCAGGTCGGAAGGCTTTTGAGCATCGTTCGAACTGTCACCCTCCCCTTCTGGCTCTGGATCCATTCGGATGCTGTGGGTGCATGCGTGTAAAGTCGCTTCAGTCGTGTCCGACTCTTTGTGACTCTATGGACTGCAGTCCACCAGGCTCGTCTGTCCGTGGGATTCTCCAGGCAAGAACGCTGGTGTGGGTTGCCATGCCCGACCTAGGAATCGAACCCGTGTCTCTTATATCTCCTGCATGGGCAGGCGGGTTCTTTACCACCAGCACATCAGTGTGCCCGATGCTGTCCCGAGTCTGCCGTGAGGCATGTAAGTGTAAACGTGCTTACGTCCCTGCCCATCACGGCAAGGGCGACCCTGGAGAGGAGGCATCTGTGACATGGTCGTCACCTGGGCAGAGCTGAGACACACAGCGGTGTTTGAGCATGGTTGTGTCACTCTCGGGACTGGCCAAGTGGCTGTATCTGACGAGGGCAAGGCTACGTTTAGTTTTCTAAGCTGGTGGCTTTAGTTAGAAGGGCCGGGAGTGTGTGTGGTTATCCTGATTCCTGCATGAGCTGCCTGGCGACTCCATGATTCTGTGCATCTGGAGGGAGGTGTCATGGCCACGGGAGTGTGCTGGTGGCTGAGTGAAGATATGGAATGTGACTGTGCCTCCGAGGGAGCTGCAACGGGTCAGCACATGCACAGGGTGTGCCACTGAGAGGGTGCGTATTATGGGTTGTTGAGCTTCCCTCGTGGCTCAGCTGGTAAAGACTCCAGCAGCAATGCAGGAGGCATACAAGAGATGTGGGCTTGATCCCTGGGTCGAGAAGAGCCCCTGGAGAAGGGAAAGGCTACACACTCCAGTATTCTTGCCTGGAGAATCCCATGGACAGAGGAGCCTGGTGGGCTACAGTCCACAGGGTCGCAAAGAGTCGGACACGACTGAAGCGACTTAGAACGCGCACTCATGGGCAGAGGCTCACCTGTGACTTCTGTCTGCGCATGCTCAAGTCTACACAGTTGTGGTGCGGCTATGCGCCTGTATCTGGGGGCGGGTGTCGTGTTGTAGAATTGTGGAGTGTGTTGATAGCGTGACTGCCTTGTGGGCGTGGGCCTCCTTGGGATCTGCATGGCTGTTGTGTGACTATTACCTGGGTGCTCAAGTCTATGAAACTGCTGTCTGATGGCATCTGAGACTGAATGGATCTGGAGCCACGTGGTCACTGACTGGCAAGGTGTGTGCCCACGCCAGCTGAAGTCCGACTGTTAGGGGACTGGGGTGACATGTGTGTGCCTGTGGGCAGGCACCGTGGTTGCTCTGGGTCTAAGTGTGACTGCAGCTGAGTTTGTATGGCAGGAGCTGGGGCCGTGTGGGTGGCTATTTTGTGCCTGGGGTCTGTGCACTGCGCACACGCACACACACACACTTTAGAACGGCAGTGTCTCGGGCAGGCTGTGAGATTTACGGCCCTGTTATGCCGCTGGGCTGTGTGTGTTTAAGAGTGCATGCATGTTATCAACTGGCTGTGAGATGTGGCTGTGTGTGAACCTGTGTGGGTGTAGCCCAGTTCACAGGGGGTACCTGCAGCTGTTTGGGTGTTCGTGCGTGCTCCCGTCCAGCTGTACCGCAGTCTGCACAGCTGTGGCACCGTCGGCGCCTATCCCATGGTCAGGCTGTGCCTGGCTGTGCCTGCCTGAGGCTGTGTCATGGTGCGCATGACCCACCCCCGGCTCTCTGGGCATGCCTTTGGTGGCAGGGCAGTGCCTGCTGCCCCATGCCGAGCCCACCTGGTCTGGGAGGCTGGGGCAGGAGGCCGGGCAGTCGTCGAGGTCCTCTCTGCAGCTGCTGTCCCGATCCTCGATGACCAGGTCGATGGGCATCTTCCCCTTGAGGCAGGTGATGTAGCGGTGACAGAAGTTGTCGCACAGGTCGTGGACCTGAGGGGGCACCGGGGTTCTGGGGGGGCCACCCGGGGGCCAGGGCTGGGGTGCGCGGGGTGGGGGTGGCCGCCTGCTCCAACTCTGGTAGGGAGAGAGCCTGAAGGAGGGGCGGAGGGGGCAAGGAGGGGAGGGATGGGGGGCAGGGGAGGCTGTGCGGGGAAGTGAGAAGCACTTACCTTCTCCAGCTCCAGCAGGTGGAAGCGGAGCACTTGAATGGCCTGTATCATCTGAAAACAGACAGAGGAGGGGGGAGAGGGAGGGAAGAAGGGAGGGAGACAGAGAGGAGGAGGAAGAGGCGGAGGCGAAAGAAAGAAGGCGAGGAGGAGGAGGAGGAACAGAGACAGAGAGACAGAAGAAGTGCATTGGATGACAGAGAGAGAGTACAAAGAGCAAAAACCAGTCGACAGAGGCAGAGAGAAATTGACCACAGAGACGGAGGCCCAGGAGAAAGGAAAAGGCAGTGTGAGGTTGAGATCAGAAATAAAGAAATGAAGCAAGAGGTGCCAGAGGCAGAAGAGGACTCATCACAAGAGGTGTGAGCTAAGGTCAGCTCTAATAAAAACACCCCATCCTTTGCCTGCGTGGCCTCTGATCTAGGTCCCACCCTTCAACTGAAAACTACATTTCCCAGAGTCCTTTGCCAAAGGGTTCAGCCAATAGGAAGCCCTGGTGGGAGCTGGACCAGGAAAGGAAGGTACAAGCTGGGGTATTTATCCCTCTCTGCTTCTCCTCTCCTCTCTTCTCTTTCTCTCTGTTCTCTCTCCTCTCCTCTCTCCTTTGCAGCCAAGTGGTTTCATTTATTTAGGTGTGGACTCTGTTCTGCTGACTGATAGAACTAGCTAACTTAATGAGTCCCCAATCTGTGCCAGGCATTGACTCAATATATACCCAGAATGGGGCTTCCCAGGTGGCGCTAGTGGTAAAGAACCCTCCTGCCAATGCAGGAGATGAAAAGAGAGGTGGGTTCCATCTCTGGGTCAGGAAGATCCCCTGGAGGAGGAAATCCTACCCACTTCAGTGTTCTTGCCTGGAAAATCCCATGGACAGAGAGGAGGCTGGCAGACTCCAGTCCATAGGGTCGCAAAGAGTTGGACACGACTGAAGCGACTTAGCACGCACATACTCACAATAGCCTTACACGATAGAAATTATTACTAGCTACACTTTACAGATGAGGAAAAAGGGCCCAAGGAGGTAGACCTGCTTGCCCTGGATCTTAGAACTAGTAAGTGTAGTTGAGATTTGAACTGAGGCCATCGAATCCCTGTTCACAAACTCTAAGCTACACTGCACTGCACATGGCAAAAATTATCACTATTTGAGGATGTGGGTCAGGTGGTCTCCTCTCGGCTCCCACAATCAACCCCAGGGCTACGGAGGGTGGAACAGGAGACCCTCTTGGAGGAGGGGGTGTTGGGGAGGGCCCAGGTCTCACCAGATTGTCCAGCTCTGGGTTGGAGGAGAAGAGGGGCCTCTCGGAGCGGACCTGGGAGAAAGAGAGAGGCAGGGGAGGGCACATCCCATCTCCTGCCCACGCCCCCCGCCACTTCACTGGCTCTCCTGGGACACCGAGGATGGTGCATGCCCACCTGCTTGGCAAAGGCTGCAATGTCTTCGTTGAAGGAATCGGAGGAGCAGACGTCACTGCCCGGGGGTGTGCCCAGCCCAGTCCCAGCCCCATCACGGGGAGAACACGTGGCCAATTCACATTTCTCAAAGACCAGGGCTAGCAGCGGGAAGAGCGGGTGGCTGGGGGAAGCAGGAGGAGAGAGGGTTCACGAGGGGTGGGCGGGGGTGGGGTGGGGCTGGGAGGTATGGTGCAACCGGGAGGTGGACAGGAGACCCAGAGGAAAGAGGTGGAGAGACAGACGCAGAAGGAGAGAGACACATCCAGAGAGACAAAGAAACGGGGTGGCGGGGGCGCATCCCGAGAGCCCTCAGCCTTGTCCCACTCACCCATAGATCTCATCTTTCTCCCTTCTCAGGCCGTCACTGTCCAAGCCCGGGGGCTGGGGAGGCCGATGGGGGCCGTAGGGCCCGGGGGCTCTCGGTGCCGAGGACACTGCCTCCGAGAAGCCAGCCAGGGCTGCGGTGCTGTCCACGATGCCGGGGTAGTGGGGCAGCTCATCGTACTGGGGGGGAGGTGAGAGGGGAAGCCCCAGGGAGGTGTCGACACAACAAGAAACCTCCCTACCCTCTCACCCAGGAGATGCCCCCGCCTTGCCCAGCCACCTGCCCTCCTGTCTGCATAGAGCTGTCCGGGTGGGACTGAAGGCTCCCTCCTCAAGCTTTCACTCGGACCCAAGGACTGTGAAAAATGTCCCATCAGAGATTCCCGATGTATGGGCAGGAGGGTCCAAGGGAGGGAGACTGACCCAGGTCTCAGATCTGAGGGTCGGGGCATCAGGGATTGGCTAGTTGGTAACTGTCAGCTTCTCCCAGAGTGAGGAGGGGAGAGCTATTCAGAGAGAAGGGGAGAGAAGAGAGAGACTGGGAGGGAAATGAGAGAGAGAGAGAAAGCTTAGAGGGAGGGAGAGAGACAGAGAGAGAAATGTTGGGAGAGGGTAAAAAAATCAGGCAAAGAGAGAAGGAGACAAGAGATAAGGAGAGATGCAGAGACAGAGGGAGGAGTAGAGAGGGAGAGGGACACAGAGAGAAGATACAGGAGGAACAGAGAGAGAGATGGAGACCGAGAGGCAGAGGAGGGGAGAGAGGGGAGCAGGAGGGAGAGATTGATTTTTGCTCATGGACACTGCCTATCAAAGCAGTGCACTGTTTGTACACAGATGTACGCATACCATCTCCCCGACTTCAATTTCATTTCACAGGCCAGTATGCACATCTGAGTGCATCTTAACAACTTGTCACACTCCACTCCCCATGTGAACCCACACACACACACACACACACACAGCCAAAAGCCAGGCTCAGGAATGAATGAAGGAAGGAAGGAAGGAAGGCATCAGACGTTTAGCACCGTGCCTGGCACACATTCAATACACACTTGTTGAAACCAAGTATAACCCAGCACAACCACACAAACCCACTTGTGCGGACCGCCCCAAAGAGAAGCCAAGCTTGAGATTTCTCTCTCCTATCATCACAGAAGCAAACGCACCGGGGAAGCCAGGGAAATCTGAAGGCACCCGGGTCCCACCCTTTCCTTTGAGGGAGAAACTGAGGTTCGAAGAGGCAGAGAGACTGAACAGGGGGGAGTTTCAGCGTTCCTGTCATAGCGGAGGGCTCTGAGTGTGTCTCTGCCCTCTTCTCCTAACTTCTCCTGAGTCCTGAAGTTGAATCCAACCGCCCCCCACCGCTCATCGCGGCACATCTTAGGACGGCCTGGAATCCTGTGGTGTTCCTGTCCCCTCCCACCCCCCACCTCCACTTCCAAAGATGCATGCTCACCTCTTCGCTGACCTCTCATCCCCCAGGACCAGGAGAGAGAGAATCCCTCGGCTCTGCCTGGCCAGATCCACCTCCCCAGCCCTGTCCCCACCCCTAACCCTCCGAGAGGACTTGGAACAAAAGTAGACGTGGGAGAAGGATGGGGGAGGGCAGGAAGAGAAAGGGGGTGGGATAAAGCGCCTGGGATGGAGGGGGAGACCGGGGCAGAGAAGGGGAGACTGAGGGGCAGGGAGAGGGGACGAGAGAAAGGCAGCGAGCGCGCGGGGCTGAAGGGGGCCACAGCTCCCCAGGGAGGCGATGGAAGGATGCGAAGGGGGGTGGGGGTGCGACGACCGACCGGGGCGCAAGATCGCCCGCCCTCACACCTACCCTCCGGGCCATGGGCTGATGCCGGCGGCAGCTCCCGGGTCCCTCCAGGGCCTGGCCGGCGGGGAGGGCGCAGCCGGGGGCAGCGGCCCCAGATGGCCCGCGGTGCCGACGCCAGGGGGTGGGGCAGGAGGCTGGGTGCCCGGCCCCCCCACCCCCACCGCTGTCAGCGGCAGGCGCCCGGCAGTGCGGAGGCTCCGAGCATGGACCCCCAGCCTCCTGCCCCCGCGGGGGTCACGGCGAGGGAAGGGGCGAGCAGGCGAGGGAGGGCCGCCCGAGGCCCCTTCCCCGGGGCCCCCAGCCCCTCCCCCGGGTCCTGGGAGGAGGGAACCAGCCCGAGACCCGGGGACCGCGAGGCGGGGGACAGAGGCGCGCGGGGGGCCCGGGCCCGGGTGGCGGGGGGCGGCGGGGGGCGCGCGGCGGCTCCCAGCGCGGTGCGGGGTCCCGGCGTTGGCGGGCCGGAGGGATGCTGGCGGCTCCGTCTCGCTCTCTCCCCCTCTCCCGGTCTCTCCCTCTCTCTGCGGTCACATCCGGAAGTTCCACAGCGGAGATGCTTAACCCGCTGTCCGCCGGCGGCTCGGCCGCGGGCCGGGCGGGGCGGGGCGGGGGCGTCCGGGGCCCTGCCCCCTCCCCCTCCGCCTCCCCGGGGCTGCGGCCGCTTTCGGGGCGGCTTTTTGTACGGGAGCCTCCGCGCGTCTGGTCCGCCCGGGTCCCCACCCCTCCGGCCTCCCTCTCTCCGCGGCGCCCCCTCTCCCCCCGCCGCGCTCGGGTCTTCTCCGCCTTCTCCCCCTCCCGGCCGCCCCGGGTCCTTGTCTGTCTGTCTCTCTCTCCCCCTTTTCCACCCTTCGCCGTCTCTCTCTCTCCATCTCCCTGCTTCACTCTTTTCCTCTAGATCTTCAAGTCTGTCTTCCTGTCTCTCTCTTTGTGTCTCTGTCTCTCGCTGTGTCTCTCCTTTTCACTCTCATCTCTGCCCCCTCGCCATACATCTATGCCTCTCTCCAGACCCCCCAGACTCCCCACGGCCCCCTTCCCGCCTCACCTTTTCCTTGCTCTCTCTTTCTCCCTGTCTGTCTGTCTGTCTCTGACTGTGAGACAGATCAGAGGAGAACCAGAGGCTGGAAGTCACCAAACCCCTTTTTCTACTTTCTCTTCTTGCTCCAGACCACCCCTCCCCACCCGGCAACTTCCCACCTCTGGGAGACAGGGACACTTTCGTGCTTCCCTGAAGCCATCTGTGTGTGTGTGTGTGTCTTTGGCTGTGTCTATGTGCCCGATGGTTGGTTCACGCCTGTTACAGGTGTGTTGTTTCTGTGTATGAATATGGTGAGTTTGGGGTGTTTAAGTGTGTGCCTAGATACCTCACTCTGTCCCTCTGCCCACTTTTGACCTCTGCCTTTTGCAAGTTTCTTTGCCTGTATTCCCCTCAGCGGTTCTCAGGAGTTTGTGATGGAATCTCTGAAACTGAAGGTTAAGATGTGGCTGGTTACACATCTGCTGGAGATCAAAGGATTCCTGGAGGAGCCTGGGGCCCAGGCAGCCTTTGAAACTGGTGTTCTAGTGAAATAAAGAAGGTATCTGCAACAGAAGTTTACTGAGCACCTACTGTGTGCTGGGTGATGTTCTGGAGATGTCACAGGGAGTGAAGAACAACCTTTCCTGGCCTCCTGGCCCTCACATGCTCCTGGGGATGGTGTGGGGGAGAGAGGAGAGTCAGGTAAATAAATGCGTAAGTATAAAATCACACTTGGAGGTGATAAGTGCTCTGAGATGAAGCAGAATAAAGACAGGGAGATGACAAAAGCTGGACAGGCAAGCCCTCAGGGGAGGTGTCATCTGAGGGGAAACCTGGAGAAGGGGATGGAGGGAGCTCTGCAGGTGTCTGCCTATCATGCCAGGCAGAGGGGTGGCAGGTGCAAAGGGCCTGGGGCAGGAATGTTTTCCAGGCCAGCAAGGGCAGGAGGAGGCATGGGGAGGGAGAGCAAGACTTGGGATTCATTCTCTCACTGGCTTTTTCTACAGTAGGGTCTTTGGAAAAAAAAAAAAAAGACGGCATGTATTTTGTTTGTTAATTTTAAAATTTTATTTATTTTTGCCTGTGCTGGGTCTTCATTGCGGTGTGCAGGCTTCTCTTGTGGAATGTGGGCCCAGTACTTACAGCACGCCGGCTCAGTGGCTTTGGTGCTCCGCAACACGTGGAGTCTTCCTGGACCAGGGACTGAACTGCGCTGGGAGGCAGATTCTTTGCCACTAGGCCACCGGGGAGTCCTTACATGTGTTTTTCTTTTTTTTTCATTTTATTTCTGGCTGTGCCGCATCTTCACTGCTGCATGCAGGCTTTCTCTAGTTGCGGCGAGCAGGGCGGAGTCTCCAGTTGCGGGGCATGGGCTTCTGGCTGCAGTGACCTCTCTGGTTGCGGAGTACGGGCTCTAGAGCACAGGCCCACGAGCTGTGGTGCATGGACTTAGCTGCTCCTTGCCATGTGGGATCTTCCCGGACCAGGGATCGAACCAGCGTCCCCTGCATTGCAAGGCGGATTCTTAACCCCTGGACCACTAGGGAAGCCCTTCAGGAGGGTCTTTATCCTCTGGTGACCTCAGATTCTCAAGGGGATGTGTAAGTGGGCATCAGGAGGCCTGTGAACTCCCTCAAGGCTTCCTGGCAAAGTATGGACCTGGTGCCTATGTGATTTTACAGGGAGATGGCCCATAGTTTTCATCCTATGACCAAAAAGGATGTTTGACCCCAACAGCTAGAAACCATCACCCCAGAGGAAGAACTCTAAAAAAGAAATGAGGCAGAGATCCAGAGAGAAGGGGACAGAAGTTGGAGGAGACGAAGACCCAGGGAAAGGAGGGGCAGAGGTGGGCAGACGAAGTCTGAGAGAGAGAAAGGGGCTGAGAGGGCTGGCTGGAGACCATACCCCCACCCCTGCTGGGCTCTCTAAGGATATTTTTATGACCCTCATAAACAGCTCCATCTCTGCCACACCCTGCTGCTCCCTCCTCCTCCTGTCTTGTGGAAATTAAAGGAAACCACCTAGGCCTCGGGGAAGAGGGTGAGACCGCTGGAGTTACAGCAAGCAGGACTGAGGTCAGGACAGCAGCAGCACTTCCCAGAGCGGGAAGGCGAGGGTGATGGCCCGGCCCTCCAGCCTCCCAGGAAGGCCCCTCTCATCTACCCAGGGCTCAGCTTCACATCCACACGACCCACCCCCTTGCCTCTGTCTCATCCAGGAGGACTGTCCCTGTCTTTCTCTGTGTCCCTGACTCTTGTCCTCTGACACCGCCCCCCCGCCTCGGCACACCATCAGCCTTCCTCCCTGGCCACCTCCAAGGATCTGGGATCCAGACACACCTTAGATCAGCTCTTTCTTTTCTAAGCCTCAATTTCCCTGTCAGCTGAATGAGACAGGGGCCCGACGGAGTGAGTGATGGCTAATGGTTAAACTGGAAGGTGCCGGGACACCCAGACTCCAGGCACCTTGACTGAGTCTGGGGTCCTCATCCCAATGGATGCTCCCCCTGAAACTCTCCCAGGCCTTGTTCCTCGGTGACACTGGCCCTTTAAGGAAGGCAGAGGGGTAGAGAAGAGCCTTTAATCACTGCCACACGCACCCCGCCCCCCAGATAGGGGTTTTGGAGCAGAAAATTAATTTAAATCACTTTTTAATTAAAGATGCAAAGCTCTTCTGGGTGCGCCCCCCTCTCCCCTCCCCCTACAGCCCTCAGTCGAGGCTTAAGGTGGGGGAGTCTGGGATCTAGGCCCCCAGCTTTGCTTTGGATCTGGAGGGGCGTGCTGAGGTCCCCAGGCCCAAGCTGGTCCTGAGGACAAGAAGGATGGCCCATCTGATTGTGATGGGGTTGGGGGTGGGGGGAGTGGATGGAAGGAAGGAAGCAGTTGTGTCTTAACTGGGTGGGGGTCTGGGTGAGGCCAATTTGGGGGGCTGAGTGGCTCGAGGAGAGGTGAAAACAGAGCAGCGGAAAGAGAGAAAGAAGGAAAGGGGGTCAGCCCGAGTCCCAGAGCGATGCGGAGACAGGAGAGAGGAGGGGGAGAGACCGAGGAGAGAGAGGAAGGGAGGGACGCACAGAGAGACAGAGACCAGAGTTATTCCTCTCATCGCTCTGAGCTCAGCCCCCAAGCAAGGAGGAGGGGCTCGGACTCTGGAGCATAAATCTTTTTAATTAAAGAGAAGAGCAGGGGGAAAATAGGAATGTCTGGGAGAGAAACTGATGGGAAAGGCCAGAGGCTGGAGAGGGGACGAGAAGGGAGGCTGGCTCTCTCACTCCCTCTGCCCCAGTCTGTCTCACCCGGACACACACACACACACACACACACACACACACACACACACACACACAAACACCAGCCCAACTCTCTGCAGAGCTGTCTCCCTTCAATGGTTCTTGGCTGGATCCTTGGACCCTTAGTCCCAGGCAGGGGAGGGTGCCAGTGTCTGCTGGCTCTCCGCATCCGTGAGGTGCTGTGTGGGCCCCGGTGTGCAGGTATCTGGAAGCCTCTTACCTGCTCTCATGCCTTTCTCTCTGGATGTGGATTTGGGCTTCCCTCGTGGCCCAAATGGTAAAAGAATCTGCCTGCAATAAGGGAGACCTGGGTTCAGTTCCTGGGTGGGGAAGGACCCTTGGAGGAGGGCATGGCAACCCGCTCTAGTATTCTTGCCTGAAGAATCCCCATGGACACAGGAGGCTGGTGGGCTACAGTCCACGGGGCCGCAAAGAGTCGGACACAACTAAGCAAGTAACACACTCTGGATGTGTGTGTCTGGATGTGTTTCTTCATCTGGATGTGTGTGCGTGTGAGTGCATCTCAGCAGAGGCACAGACTCCCACGTGAACACCAGCCTTAGGAGGGATCTCAACCCCTAACCTCATCCCAGGCCTTAGACCCCCGCTGTTGATCTGGGGGACCTCCCAGGTCTCCCCAGCCCCGGTTCCTCCAGCGTGGCATCCAAGCTGTCAGTGGGTGTTGGGGAGGAACCCTGCCAGTAGCCGCTCAGCACTCCCGCATCTTCTCTCTTGAGCCTGCCCGCTCCCTGCCTCAGTTTCCCCCTTTTGTCATCAGCTATGTCCCCCTTGCCCCCCTCCCCCACTCCTGGTCTCTCTCCGAGGGTCTGTATCTCAGAGGTAGGGGAAGACAGGGTCCTGAGTCAGGGGCCCCCTGTGGCTGTGTGTCTGTCTTGGGTGTCTGTCTTTCCAGCCACCTGCCTCGCGTGTCTCTCGCTCTACTTTCCTATCTCTGTCTCTCTTTCTCTGGACAATCTCTCCGTGTCTCCATCTCTCTCTCCTGCTCCCAATCTCTCCTTGTCTCTTTCTCTCCCGCCGCCGCCCCAACTCCGTCATCTCTGGGGACCCGTGTCTCTGGCCTTTGTCTCTGCACCTCTCTGCACCCCTACCCCGGTCCTCGAGTTTCTGCCTTCCTGCACCTCGCTGCCCAGGCCTCTCGTAGACTCCTCGCCAGTTCCTCCCCCTGTGCCTGGCCCGGCTCCAGGAGAAGGAAACATTTATCTTGATGGGCGCCCCCCGCCCCAGCCCACGCCCGCCCCTCCTGCCCGCCGCCAGGCCATCCATCACCAGAGCTGGTGACTCCGGCGGCTCATTTGTCACCCGCTGCCTGCCGCCCCGCCAAGCAATCATACCATTAGCCATGGCTCGGCAGAGGCCACGGGGCGGACCGGGCCTGACCCGGGCGGGGGAGGGGCACAGGCCGCGACTCCCCCCCCCCCCCGCCCCAGCCCCCTTCCCGTCTCTCTGGCCTTTTTCTCCGAATCTGCCTCCTGTCTCCTTTCTGAGTCTCCCGCTTCACTCCATTATCCTCGTCCCCCTCCTCTTCCCTTCCTCTTTCACTGTGTGCTTGGCTGTGTATCTGTCTGTCCGTCTGCCCATCTGTCTCTGCATCTTTTTCTCTGTGTGTGTGTCTCTATCTCCATTTCTCTCACACATTCTCTCTTTCACTTTCCATCTCTTTTTCTGTCTCCCCACCCCCACCCCCAGCCCCGTCTCTGTCTCTGGGGACCTCTGTCTCTCCATCTCTTTCTCTCTCCCTGTCTCCACCTCTGTGCCCCAACCCTGGGTCCCTGGGGACTGTTTGTCTCTGTCTCTGCCCCTGGGTCTCTCTGTAACTCTCTGCCTCCGTCTCTCTCTAACTCCCTCTGTCTGTATCTCTCCATTTCTCCCTTTCCCCGCCTTGCCCTGCTCAGGTCCGGTCTCTCCATCTCTCAGTCTCTGGTTTTCTTCTGTGCATCTCCAAGTGGTGGCCTCTCTTTGGCTTTGTGTGCTGGGTAAGAGGCCGGAGGATTCCATTCAACCTGGGGCCATCCCTGCCGGAATCTCTCAGCCTCTCCCATCGTCCTCAGCGCTGCGTGTTAGGGCTCTGGTTTCCCTCTCCTGGTCCCCGTTCTCTGTCTCCTCGTCTTTCTCTGTTAGCCTCCCCACGCCCGATGGTGTTTTGTTCTGAGCCCTCTCCCTTCCCTGCTCCCTCCCCCCTGCCTCTTGTGTGTTCCCCTTCCCCTCCACCCTGCGGTCCCTCCTCTCCTGACCCCAGCTGCCCCCTTTCAATCCATCATCCTTGACATTTCCTTCCCTCCACCTTAGGGAGAGGAAATTGCAGGGAGAGGACAAGCGGGGAGGAGCTAGTTGGCAGGCGCCCTGGGAGCCCCTGGAGGCCTTCTCCCCCTGCCCCGCTCCGGCCCCCTAGTCTTGAGTTGTCTGGAAGTCCTCCTGAGAGTCTGACTTCAGTCCTCAGGGGGAGGGGAGGACACAGAGGAGATGCTGGGAGCAAGCCCATCCCTGTTGCTGGGATTGCAGAAGCTGAGTGCTGAGGAGGGAGCTGGGGTGTGGGGCCAGGGGAGGGAGGAGACCTGGGCACAATTGTGCCCCCCTCATTCCTTGGTGCCTAAGGAACTTCCATGGTGGCTCAGATGGTAAAATATCTGCCTGCAGCGCGGGAGACACGGGTTCGATCCCTGGGTTGGGAAGATCCCCTGGAGAAGGGAATGGCAACCCACTCCAGTTTTCCTGCCTGGAGACTCCCATGGATAGAGGAACCTGGCCGGCGACAGTCCATAGGATCACAGAGTTGGACACAACTGAGCAACTAACATGCATTTTCCTGGGGGAAGAGGGAAGCCCCATTCACACCCCTCTGACCCAACAGCAGCCCCCAACGCTGGCACTTGTGACTCCCCACTGAATGAAGCAGCCCTCCCTTTCATCAGCCGGAAGTTAATAAAGACCCCAACTTCTTTGCTCCAGGTTGGGCTCCCAAAGAGGGTTCTAGAATCCCCAGTGGACCTCACTGCCCATAGGAAGTGGGTGACCCGTTCATCAACACACCCTTTAATGCCTTCCTTCCCTGTCTCTCCTCCAGCATTTCCTGGGATCACCTTACAAACAAGCCTGGGACAGTGGCCAGCCAGGGACATGGTGGATGAGCAGAAAGGGGGTAAAAGGAGAAGGGAATCCCCACCCTCGGCTGTGATGGTTAACTGTATACGTTCATTCGACTAAGCTATCGTGCCCAGAGTTAAGGAGATTACCCTCCATAATGTGGGTGGGCCTCACCCAATCCGTTGAATGCCTTAAAGAAAACCAGACTGAGGTTCCCCAAGCAAAGGGGAATTCTGCTTCCAGACTGTCTTCAGATTTGAGCTGCAACCTCGGTGCTTCCCCGAGTTCCACTGATTTTGGACTTTTCAGCCTTTACAATCGCATAAGCCAATGATTTAAAATAAATCTTTTATTACCTATTTACCCATGCATCCTGTCGGTTCAGTTTCTCATGCTACCACGTGGATGGACCTCGAAAACGTTACTCATGCTGAGTGAAAGAAGTCAGTCGCAAAAGACCACGTATTGGACTTCCCTGGTGGTTCAGTGGCTGAGGGTCCGCCTGCTAATGCAGGGGACGCAGGTTCGATCCCCGGTGCGGGAAGATCCCGCGAGCCGTGGAGCAAGTAAGCCCAGGTGCCACAACTACTGAAGCCTGTGCCCTGCAACAGGAGAAGTCACCGCCGTGAGAAAACTGTGCACCCCAGCTAGAGGGTAGCCACCACTTGCAGCAACGAAGACCCAGCACAGGCAAAGATGCATACACGAAGAAAATTCAAACATTGAAACAAAACCCCACATATCGCAGGATGCCATTTACATGAAATATCCAGAATAGGCAAATCCATAGAGACAGGAGGAAGATTAGTGGCTGCCTGGGGCAGGGGTGGAGGGGCGAATCGGGGGTGGCTGGGTTTGGGGGTTTGCTCGAGGGTGGGGTGTGATGAGAAAGATCTGGAACTAGGCAGTGATAGCGGCTCCACAACGTGCCCTTGAAAACGGCTGTAACAGTACATTTTATGTGAAGTGTTCTTGTCATTTAGTCACTGAGTCGTGTTCCAGCTGTTTGTAAACCCATGGATGAGAGCCCACCAGGCTCCTCTGTCTGTGGGATTCTCCAGGCAAGAATACTGGAGTGGGTTGCCATTTCCTCCTCCAGGGGATCTTCCCAACCCAGGTCTCCTGCATTGCTGGCAGATTCTTTACCACCTGAGCCACCAGGGAAGCCTCAATTATAAGCGTGTGAAGTGTATTTCATCATAATTTTTTAAAAAAGAGTTCAAGATATAGAGATCTATAGAAACTCACAGACAAGTGGCAGTGGTGAATTAACTCCAGACACGGCGTAGTTGCTGCTGTAACAAACCAGCCCAACGTCAATGGCTTAGAACAGCACAGCTTTATTCTGTCACAGTTCCAGAAGCTGAAAGTCCAAAATCAGTCCCCATGGGCCAAAGTCAAGCAGGGCTACAACCCCTCTGGAGGTTCCAGGGGACAATCAGTTCCTTGCTTCTTCCAGCTTCTGGGGGCTGCAGCATTCCCTGGCTTGTGGCCACATTGCTCCAATCTTCAAGGCCAGCATCTTCAAATCTCTGCCCCATCTCCACACGGCCTCCTCCTCTGTGCGTGGCACTGTCTCCTGTCTGTCTCCCCCTTCTGAGGATCCACGCTGATCCAGGCTGATCCCGGATCATCTTCCCATCTCAAGATCCTTAACGGAATCACACCTGAAAAATCCTGTTTTGTCACATGAGTGAACACATTCACAGTCTCCAGAAATCAGGACGTGGATATCTTCTTGCAGGGTTGGAGTGGGGTGGGGCGTCTATCAACAACTCCTCCCCTTCTTCCAGGCACCCTCTCCACCCACTGAGAGGTGGTGTCTATTACCCCGCCCCTTGAATCCTGTGACTTCCTTTGACCCAGGGGATATGGCAGACATGGGCTTACAGCTTTCAAAGCAGCTCTCTTGGAATTCAGACACCATGCCCTAAAGAGTTCACTTAGCCAAGGGGGCTCCAGGGAGAGCTGAAGTGGCCCAGCCCATGGATAGTACCCACTGCCAGCCACAGATGAAGGCACCTTGCACGTTCGAACCCCAGCCAAGCTCCAAGATGAACGCAGCCACACGGTGACCTCAGCCACCACCAGCAGCAACACACAGAATTGTGAGGATCATTGTTTTAAGCCACCAAGTTTCAGTATGGTTTGCTGCTCAGTCATAGATAACTGTTACACACAGAGAGACACAGACACGGGGGAGGTGGGGGGCGGGGGGAGACTGACACTTGGAAAGAGAGAGAGAAAGAGGGAAGGCATGAAGACACAATCGAGAAAGCAAAGCAGAGACACACAGAGGGGAAATTAAGGAAATGGAGGAGACAGCATCAAAGAGAGACAGAGACCTCTGGAAAGAGACAGACAGGGTGGTGGGGAGGGGGACAGCAGTGCACAGACAAGATACAAAAGAAAGGGAAACAGAAATTGTCAAGAAAGACACGGGCTCCGGTCAACAGCCCCAGCTCAGCTTTCAGCTGACAGTCAGCATCAACTGTCAGCCACGCAGGAAGTTATCTTAGGAGTTAGTGGGTTGCCTTCATAACTGTAGTCTCATCTGAAAGCTGATCACAATTGTGAGAGACCCCAAGTCCACCCAGAGAGGCTAAGTGAACTGGGGCCAACCACAAGACCACAAGAGATAATGACTTGTCATTTTTAAGTCGCTAAGTTTGGGGTGGTTGTTAGGTAACAACACGTACCCAGGATGAGATGCTTGGAGTGTCACAGAAAGGTGGGTGAGGAAATTGAGGGATTAAGGGGAGGTTTTAGGCTGAAGATTTATTTGGATGAAATAGATTAAGGACTTGGGGAACTGTTAAGACAGATGAAGCAGAGGAAATGCGCATTTCAGAGTCTGGGAACGTTAGAGGATCAGGACTGGATCCAGATGAAGACCTTAATCTCAGAACAGGTGATGCACAGACTTAGACAACAAGCTGATGGGTGCCAGAGCGGGGGAAGGATCGGGGAAAGGATAGTTGAGAGTTTGGGATGGACATGTACACATGGCTATATTTACAATGCATAACCAACAAGGACCTACTGTATAGCATGTGGAACTCAGCTCAGTGTTGTGTGGCAGCCTGGATGGGAGGGGAGTTTGGGGGAGAATGGATACACGTACATGTATGGCTGAGTTTCTTCGCTGTTCACCTGAAACTATCACAACATTGTTAATCGGCCATACCCCAATACAAAATGAGAAGGTTTAAAGAGCGGGCGATACAAAGAATCTGGGGCTCTTTGGCATTAATTTCAGTGGTGATTTCATACCTAGAATCTGATTGCTTTTCAGAGCATCAACTCTATGAGTTTCTGCAAAGCTTTCTGCAGAAGAGACTGTCCCTTGCTCCTCAACATCCAATCTCTCGTCTTTCTTTAAAAATCCTCTGACTTTTAGCAAGATGACTCAGAACTAAAACGATATTTTCCCTAGCTCCTCTTCCAGCTCAGTGAAGCCAGATGGTTCAGACCTGGACACTAAGATGTCGAAGGAAGCGATACGTGGAACTCCTGGGTCAAAGCCTTGCAGAGGATGGTGGATCCGGGACCTCTCCTCCCCTCTCCCTCCTTCTGGAGGCACGATGACGTCACGGAGGTGCGCCATCTTGGACCACGTAGCTGAGGGTCATAGACCAGCTCTGTCAGAGTGACTAGTAGAGCAGCTGCTTTGCTGCTTCCCTGGCAGCTCAGACAGGAAGGACTCCGCCTGCAGTGCAGGAGACCTGGGTTCGATCCCTGGGTCAGGAAGATCCCCTGAAAAAGGGAATGGCAACCCACTCCAGTATTCTTGCCTGGGAAATCCCATGGGCAGAAGAGCTACAGTCCCTGGGGTTGCAAAGAGTCGGACAGGACTGAGCGACTAACACGTTCACTTTCCTGAAATAGAGCTGCAGACCCAGCTGTAACTGTTACACAAGAGAGAAGTAAATTCTAATTTTATTTAAACCACTACTATTTTGGATCCCTGCTAGTCACATCTAAACTCATACCTAATTGCTATTAATAAAAATATGAATAAGGAGCTCTTACGGGGCTCCCCTGGTGGCTCAAAGGGTAAAGAATCTGCCTGCAAATGCGGGAGACCTAGGTTTGATCCCTGGGTTGGGAAGATCCCCTGGAGAAGGAAATGGGAACCCATTCCAGTATTCTTGCCTGGAGGATTCCATGGACAGAGGAACATGGTGGGCTACAGTCCATGGGGTCGCAGAGTTGGACACGACTGAGCGACTAACATTTTACACTTAAGAGGGCTTACATAGAGCACCTCTCCAGATTCCAGAAACCAGCCCGGCAGGATAGGAGTGGGAACATCTTCTCTTCTAGCCCCAGACTGCCCACCATCCCTTGTCTGTTTCCCTATACTGTGCACAGCATTGTTAATATCTCCTTTTTAACCCTTGCCTAAGTCACCCAGTTCGGTGACATGGGCGTCCTGCGGTGTCTTACTACAGAGTCCTTGCCCTCTTGTGGCACCCTGGCAAGTCCCTCTGGCACCCTGTTGGGCATCTGTCCCCTCCACCACACTGTCAGCCTGGGAAGAACAGGGCCCAGCGACATTTTGGTCACTGCAGTGTCCCATGCACAGTGCCAGACACAGGAAAGCACCCACTGGACAAGAGGATGAAAGAATCCCAGGGTCTGCAGGGAGAGGAAGGCATACTCCCCCTGTCTATTTCTTGTCCCCTGGGCTTGATGATTGAACAACTGGGACTCAGGTGACAAAGCAGGTCATGGGAAGTCTTGCATTTCTCTGTCCTTTTGAGGCTAGTTGTTCCTGGATGGGGTGTATGTGTGCAAATGAGCAAATAAACTGGAAAGTATAACTATTCCCACCTCCTAAGCTCTTGCTTTGTTGTTCACTCACTAAGTCGTATCCGAGTCTCTGGGACCCCATGAACTGCAGCACACCAGGCTTCCCTGTCCTTTACTATCTCCCAGAGTTTGCTCAAACTTAATGTCCATTGAGTCAGTGATGCCATCCAACCATCTCATCTTCTGTAGCCCCCTTACCTTCTTGCCTAAGCTCTTACTGTTGTTAGGTATTAGTCTAAAAATATATATGTATATTTAATACAATAATCATACAATTAAATACAATACAATAATCCTGTGAAACAGGGACTTCTTCTTATTAGTTCTTCTTATTATTAGGCACTATTAGTTCCTATCATTATTGAAAGTGAAACTGTTAAAGTCGCTCAGTCGTCTCCAACTCTGTGACCCCATGGACTGTAGCCCGCCAGGCTCCTCTGTCCATGGGATTTCCCAGGCGAGAATACCAGAGTGGGTAGCCATTCCCTTCTTCAGGAGATCTTCCTGACCCAGGGACTGCATCCAAGTCTCCCCCACTGCATGCAGATTCTTTACCATCTGAGCCATCAGGGAAGCCCCATCTTATTATTCTATTATCCCCATTTTCCAGATGAAGGAACTGAGACAGTAAAGCATTATGCTCTGTCATTTCCTATGACAAAGAATTCAAACTGCTCCCAAGCTGCCCCTGGGAACCCCTTGTATCCAGGCAAGGAACATGGCGTTGCTGGTGGGGTGAACTGGCATCTGTGATGCTCTTTTGTGTCCACATCCCAAGCCCCGGAAACGCCCCTGTTTGAAGCAGAGACCTCACTCCTTTTCCTGTCCCCAGGCTCACACCTTTCCCTGCCTCTGTCCCCACTGTCCTGGTTCACGTCTGGTAGAATTAGAGGTGTCCTGCTCCCGCTCTGCACCCTGGACGTCATCTCTGCCCTTCCTCGCTGTGGGACTGTGGGCAAGTTGCTTCCTCTCTCTGAGCCTCAGTTGCCTCAGTAGAAGGAATTGACTCAGGACTGATGGCAGACCACGTAAGGATGAGCCCAGCACAGTGCCAGCGTCATGGCCCTCCTTAGTGCCCGCCACTGTTGGCACTGTTCTCACCAGCTTCAGACCCCTTGCCTTCAGTGCCCTCTTGCCCCACTCCTCTTCCCACCTTGCCGGAAAAGCCCTCTCAGGCCCATAACTCCCTCTAGAAACTCTCTCTCAAGATTCTCGCAACTCTGATCTACATGCTCTGAGTCAGCTTCCCCACCTTCTACCCACTCCTCACTCTACTTCAGTCTGCCTTCTGCGCCCACATTCTCCCCTCAGCTGCTTACATCGAGATCTGAACCCAAGGGGAGCCTCTAAGCTCTCATCTTCCTCCACTTCTTCACAGCCTTGGGTCCTGCTGACCATGCCCTCATTCTAGAAACTTCTCTTGGCATCACCCAAGCGCTTCCCTGGCCACGGCCCCACGCCACCCAGGAACTTGGTTTCCCATCAGCTTCTCTGGCTTCTTCTCCTCGACAGGTCTCCCACCTTCCATGTGGCCCTTAGATGTTAGGGGTCCTCAAGGCCACTGCTTTCTTCTCCTGCTACCCAGGCCCCAGGGCAGCCCCACCCCCTCCGGTGGCTTGGTGACACCTCCTTGCCAACAAATCCTGAATTTCTCTCAAGTGCAGCTCCCTGGGCTGAGCTCAAGGTGTTTCCCCGCTCCCCACCCCCCCCATGTCTCTTCACACTCTAGATGTCTCACAGGCATCTCACGTTCGGCATGAACTCACCTGAATCCTCTAAGCCTGTCCTTTGTACTTATCCCCACTTGGGTCTCCAAGCCCTCACTCTCCGGGCTGGAAATTCTTCACACTGCCCAGTCCCTCCCTCCCAGATCCACTCCCCACGTGTCGACACTCCATTCTTGCCTGTAGGATCCAACCACTTGCAAGACAACCAGTCATTAACTCACAAGGCTGGACACTTTTAAACAGGCCGTGCCCTTTATCAGGACACACACACACACACACACACACACACACACTTTTAAACAGGCCGTGCCCTTTATCAGGACACACACACACATACACACACACACACAAATTCTCTGAGAAAGTTACCTGATTTCTTTAGGAAACCCATCAACCCCAGCTCTCTTCCTCAGGCAACGCAGGATCCTCTTTTGTGTTCCCAGGATACCCGATGACATAGAAGTTTGTGGCGGAGGGAATGGGGGCATGGCTATGGAAAGTTTCTGGGTGGCGTGGGGCCGTGGCCAGGGAAGCGCTTGGGTGATGGGTGGGGGCGTGGCCAGGGAAGCTCTTGTGTGGAGGGGGCGTGGCCAGGGAAGCTCTTGGGTGACGGATGGGGGCGTGGCTAGTGAAGCTCCCCGGTAATAAGTGGGGGCGTGGCGAAGGGAAGCTCTGGGCGGACCTTCAGAGTGGCTGGTGCAAGCGGGCGTGTCCTGCAGAGGATGCTGGGAACATGGAAAAACCCAGGTTACTTCGTGTATTTTCCAGTTGCCCAAATCTTAAAGACTTCATTAGTTCTCTTGTCGTGAATTCCAACCTCCCACGGGGAGGCCGTTTTTCCAGGCAAAATTTCAGTTTTATGGCAACTTTTACAGAAATCACAGAGACAGCGACTAGTGCTGATGAGCTGGGTGTAGAGAAGGGAGTAGGCAACAGGTCTGGAATGTTGGCGGTGATGCACAACAGGAGGATAGGACGCTAAAAACCGGTGGGAAGCAGGGTGTTATGGGGGTCGCAGGGTCATCCTCAGGGTCCCAAGAAGTAGACAGCACTCCTCACACCCCAAGTATGTCCTTTGGGCAGGAAGCATCAACAGTAAGAAAATGTACATGGCCAGCCAGCAGATAGGTGGCCTCCAAAGTTAAAAACGCCCGCCCAGACCCCCCCGACCCCCGTCCCTCCCTCCCACCCACCCCTGCTCCCCATCAGGCAGAGATGTGGCAGCATTTGCTGGCTTGTAGCATTGGTCCTCTGGGACCCTCGGTCTCCTCTTCGAGGGTCCTGCCCGAATTGGCTGGCACTGAGGGCAAATTGAGCCTTCTAGATTGTCGGGGGAGATTGGCTATACTCCCGTGGATCCCCGGCCTCCTCCCCAAAGCCGCTTCTCACGGCTGGGGGTGTCTGCTGCCCTCTCAAAAGAAGTCTGTCATCCCCCCCTTTCCCCAAGTCATGCACCCTCCCGCATCCCCCCTCCCCCAAACACACTATATACACACACAGGCCCCCTCCCCTCCAAGGCATGGCTGGGCTCTCAGAGGTAGTGGAGGCAAGTGGGGACTCTGGAATGTGAGAAGTGACAGGTCCAAAGTGCGCCTCCTCCAGCTCTGAAACCCCAAACGTCTCCCCTTCCCTCCCTTCTCCAAGCCTCGAGAATTAGAGAATTAGCGTCCTCCCAAGGGCCTGAGTGGAGAAATCGGAGGTGGGGGAGGAGGGAGGTGTGTCCCCTCCCCCATGCACGCACCCACCTGTCCCCCTACCCCCCAGGCCGACGAAGCTCCCTGAGGGTTGGGGGAAGGCCTGAGATCCGTGACATCCTAGGATGGATAGGCCTCCGTCAAGGGCCCCTCAGGGAGGGCTAAGTTCTGAGGTCCTGGGGCACAGGTTCCTGGAAGGAGGTGGGGGTGTTCCTCTTGAGGCCCGGGGACTTATGGGATAGAGCAAGGCTGGCAGTCTCAAGGGAGAGATGGAGAGGGTCACAGATTGGGGAGGGTTCTCGGGGGAGGGGCCTCCAGGAACATAGCCAGTAACTAACAGGGATGGGCAGGAGCTGCAGGTAACTGGAGGAGCTGTTCTTTGCAGGAGGACCTGGGGAGGCTCCGCAGGGGAAGAGTGAAGGCTGTTAGTGGGGACGGAGGACGGGGTGCGGGCGGTGGCGGGCGGGGGGCGGCGATCGCGTCCCTGGGGGACGGGGGGCCGAGTCCCCGGAGAGGAGGTTGCGTCTCCGGAGGACCAGGGAGATGCAGCCCAGCACGGATGCAGCGGTCTCGAGGCTGGAGGCCGAGTCCCTGCGGAGGCCCCTAGAAGCCCCGGATGTGGCAGTAAGCCTCGAGGCTGGCGAAGAGGATGTAGAGGAACCAGAGGCCCAGGAAGAGCGCAGTGGTGGCGAGCTTGGGGCCCCGCGGGCCGCCCAGCTCGCCGCCGATGTGCGGCCGGCGGCGGTAGAGCAGCACGGCGATGCCCACGAAGGCGAAGACGGTGAAGAGCGTGACGGAGAAGGCCAGCGTGCCAGTGCGCACCTCGAAGGGGCGGCCCTGCACCGCCCAGTACACGGCGGCCACCGACCAGGCCACGCCCAGGCCCAGGAACACGTTCACGGCGTTGGAGCCCGTCACGTTGCCGATGGACGCGTCGGCGCACTGGTCCTGCAGCGCCGCCACCTTGCTGGCGAACGTGTCTGCGGGGCGGGGACACCGAGGGTCAGAGAGGGCTCAGCGGGGGACACCCTCCCCCCATCGCAAGCATCGGTCAGTCACCTGGTTCCCAGATAGGCCCACCAGCACCCTGCTGACCCCGAGGATCCAGCGTGGTCAGAGCTCCAGCAGAGCGCCCCATGGATTCAATATGTCAACTGAATCCTTGCCCCCAAAGCCACCAGTGGGATGTCCCATAGAACTAACGCGGTGGGAAATGGTAGAAACCAGACGATTTCCCCTTCTGGAGGTCTGGGCCCTTGATCCCACCCAGGGGGCAAAGCGAAAGTGTTAGTCACTCAGTCATGTGGGGCTGCCTCTTTGCAACCCCCATGGACTGTAGCCCGCCAGGCTCCTCTTGCCCGTGGGATTCTCCAGGTAAGAAAACTGGAGTAGATTGCCATTTCCTTCTCCAGGGGATCTTCTCCACCCAGGGATTGAAAGTGGGTCTGCCGCACTGAGGGCAGATTGTTTACCATCTGAGCCACCAGGAAAAGCCAGTCAGTTGCTAGACCTGTGCCTGCTGGCCACAGGCCCGGCTGCCTGCTTTGTTATGGAAGGTGTCTACATCCGATGGAGTACACTACCTGCTCTCTGGAACTCATCACCTGTCTCTAGGGGACCCACTGCCTGCTTTCTAAGGGACTGGTCTGCATGCAATGTCTGGATCCACTACCCGCTGTCTGGAACTCAGCGCTTCTATGGGACCTGCTGTGTGATTTCTGTCAAGTCCTCACCGTAGTCTATGAAACCCTCTCCCATCACCTGTCTCTTCAATGGCCAGCCACGTTCTTTGTATGGAATCTATCGTCTGGTTTTTACCATTTCCCACCACCTCTATGGGACATCTCACTAGTTGCCTTGGGGCGAGGATTCCGTGGACACATTGCATCAGTGGGGTCCCCTGCCTACTTTCTATTATTCCCCACCACAGTCTCCATCTCTATGGGCTCTGCTGCTTGCTCTGTATGGTGCTTGCTGCCTGCTTTCTGTGGCATTTGCTGCCTGCTTTCTGTGGGATTTGTTGCCTGCCTTCTGTAGAACTCAGTCTACTTCGAGTGGGACACACTTCTATATTGTTGTGGAAACCACTCTATTCTATGGGGCCCGCTGCCTACCTTCTCTGGGACTCGCTGCCTGCTTTCGATGGGAATCACTACCTGTTTCCCATGAACCTCCTCCTGCCTGTTTCCACAGGCCCGGTCACCCCATTGCCCCCTGCCTGGACAAATGTCAGGCCCCACCCACATGGCACCTCTTGCCCATCAGTTCCCTGCTTGGCTTCTGTCAAGCCTACAGCTTCGCTGCTCTGGCCTCCATCCATTTCTAGGTATCTTGCTAAGTTCGCAGGTCTCTAGAGTGGAGGGCAGGCCTCAGAACTGTTCACCTTGGTGGCTTTCTGCAGGCCCCATCACCTGCTTTCTGGGCCTACAGCGCCACCACCTGGCTGGTGAATGCCTTTGATGAGGAGGAAAACAAAGGTGTCAGGCTCCGAGCTTAGTCTTCTCTCTCCTGTAAGAATTTCTGTCTGCGCCGCCTGGTTTCTCAGGGACCCTGCCTCAGACTTGGGGAAAAGAAGAGATTCCTGGCCATGGTGATTCAGTAGAATATATGCTGCCATCTCTGAGTCTTCTTTCTATGGCATTTCCTCCCATATCTGGTTTCTGCTCTGCCCCTTATCTTAGTTGAAGCTTTAACTGGTGGGGTTAAAGCCTGGTGGCCTGGTTCAGATCATGCCCAGGAACAGAGGTCCATGGACTCTCCCATCTGGTTCCTTGGCAGGGGGAGGGGAGGTGAATATTAATATCTTGTTTCTGTGGAACTCACTGCATGGTTTCTACGAAGTCCCCACCTTCTTTCTATGCCCCTCCCCTTCCAACACCATCTCTTCAGTGTCCTGCCACTTTCTTCTGATAAAATCCATCATCTGGTTTCTACCATTTCCTATCACCTTACTTCTATGGGACATTCCACCTGGTTGCTTTCAGGGAGAATTCACGTCACATGGCTCAGGGGTTAAAAAAAAAAAAATCCACCTGCCAGTGCATGAGATGTGGATTCAATGGGCCAGGACGATCCCCTGGAGAAGGTAATGGCAACCCACTCCAGTATTCTTGCCTGGGAAATCCCATAGACAGAGGAGCCTGGCGGGCTATAGTCCATGGGTTCACAAAAAGTGAGACTCAACTTAGTGCCTAAATAACAACAACAAATTGAATCCATGGGCTCCCCCTGCCTAGATTCCATTATACCCAGCTTCCTATTTCTAAGGGACCCACCAGACTTGGTTCTGTGTGATTCTACCACCTTATTTCTGCAGGGCCTTTCTCCGAGGCTCCTCCACCTGCCTAGCTTCTCTGAGACCCTCCCCCAACAAGTGGTCTCCCAAGAGGTTACCGGGGATGGAGGTGCCCAGGGCCACGAAGACAACAGCGTTGACAGAGTCCTTGAGGCCAACAGTGCAGCCGAAGTGGGAAGCGAGGTCCCCGATGAGGGCGGTGAGCAGCCCGATGACCAGGATGCAGACACCGAAGCAGGCCCAGCCATGGCAGTACTCGGTGGGGGGCACGCAGGCAAACAGAACCTTCCAGAACACCGTCAGGAAGTGCATGACGTAGTCAAAGCACGAAGGCAGCCGCTCCTCCCGGGACCCGTCTTCCTCCTCCTCCTCATCCCCTGTGGGCACACAACCCAGCTGGGGCACACGCCCGTGCCTCCTTCCTCGCCTACAGAGCCCCCCTTCTGTTCAACTTCCAGACAGTCTCACTCCCAGACGAATTACTTTCCCAGAATCCCTTTCATCTAGGAGACTGTCTGGGCCCAGGTAAAAATATTCACTTTCCCAGAATCATCTGAAGCTAGAGGAGGCCGCGTGTCCAGCTAAAAATATCCAGTTTCCCAGGATCCCTTCTGCTAGGGGTGGCCAGATCCCCAGGTAAAGACATGGCTTTTCCCAGAAGCTTTTATGGTCACTGGCAGTCATGTCTGCACCTGGAAATATTCACTTCCTCTGATTCATCGCAGCTGATGGTAGCCACATGCTCAGCTAAACATGTTCACTTTCCCAGAATCCTCTGCACCTAGAGAGAACCCCTTACCCAGCTAACATTAGTCACTGCCCCAGAATCCCTTGAGGCTATCAACAGTGCTGTCCTCGGCTATAAATATTCACGTTCCCAGAATTCCATGCAGCCAGCAGCAGTCATGTCCTCAGCTAAACACTTCCTTCCCAGAATCCCTTGCAGCAGGGGCCATGTGACCCAGTCTGGCCAAGAGACATAAACAGAGGGTTTTGGAAAGCTCTAGCTTTCCCGATAGGGGTACTGTTATCATGGGTGTGTTTTCTGAGTTTTGTAAAGGATGCCTCATCCTTAGATTTGTTTGTGTCACCTATGGTGATCAAATTTAACCCACTTTTGACCTGCAGTGATTTGTGTAATGGGAAAGTGCAAATGAAATGTTTTCCTACCCTCACCCGAAACAGATAAGCAGAAAGCAATGAATGAGAAGCAATGAACACACTTGAGTGTGCCAAGAATTATATCTGGAGGGGTACTGATAAGAAACACTGTAACCCCTGACCAGCAGCTCAGAGCGAGGGAATAAAAGACCAGCCACCAAATGATGAAGCCACTTTCCATGGTCTCACCCACTGGCTCCTTGGACTGTCAAGGAGCAGAGGACAGCTGGTGGCCATGGAGACAGACAGAGACTGGTAGATTTGCCTCACACATCCCTTTCCTACTTTTCCAGCTCACACAGCCACTTGGCTTAAATAAAATAAGTACAATGGAATTGGGAATTAAAACTGCAAACGCAAATGCAACAGGCACTCTGTTCCTTCCTGTTTCCTTGCCTCTTTTTTTTTTTTCTTTCCCTGTCTGGAATAGGGACTTGTGACCTGGAGGTACAGCAGTCATCTTGCAAGCATGAGGGCAACAGCTGAGAATGGGAAAGAGAAATAAAGAAGGAGCCTGGGCCTTGAATGAACATTGCTAGGCTGCTGCTAACTTTTTATTGCCCCCTACAGATTTTTTTTTGTTCCATGTGAGAGATAAACTAGTGTGCTTAAGCCACTTATGGTCAACTTTTCTGTTGTCTGTCACTGAATGAATCCCTAACTGACCACATGGCTCAGGCTGGAGCAGGAAGGACACACTCTTAGGAAGGAGGGGGCTGCTATCATTGCATCTCTTGGGGCTTCCCTCTTCCCTGTTCCAAATCCTGCCTTAGCTCTCCATTGCTCTCAGACCCAGGCCCACAGTCCCACACCTCCAGTACCCACAGGCTCTGGCCTCCGCTTACTTCTCCAGCACCCCTCATCTAGAGGGAGCTTTATGAGTATGCTGTGGTTCTGGATCTGACGTTTTGGTATCAAATGCTGGATCTGCTGTGTGATCCTGAATCAGTGTCTTAACCTCCCTGAGCCTCCAAATAGCTATTTGAGAAATGGAAGCAATAATTGGACCTGCCTCGAGAAGGCTGTGATGATTGCATGAGTCAGGCCCTGTGATGCGGTCTCCCTGGGACCTGGCACACCTCCACTGAGATTGCTATTGTTCTGGCCATTGCTGTTGAAGGCCTTTTCCAGTGCCTGGGGGGATTCAGAGATGCTCAAAACCAAGTCCAGCCTGCAAAGAACATCCCACCGAGAATGGGAGGTAAAGGAAATACAAAAGCTCCTCTACGCGCAAGGTGGGACACGATTCATCCCCTAAGGAAGCGAGAACCAGAACGCTTTGTGTTCACATGGGGAACCAAAAGCCATTTGCAGAACAAAGTACAAAAGGCTCAATCCCCAACCCGGATACTCTGGGGACACTCATTAAATGAGTTCCCACAGGAAATGGACTTCAAAGCTGCCTGACACTCAACCCATCTTCATCATTATCATCATCATAGTGATTATTGTTACTGTTATTATTATCACTATTTCCTCTAATCACCTGCTTTCTATAGACCTGTGGCCTCCATGACCACCATCTCATATCCACAGTTTCAGTTTTATGAACCTTCTTAGGTTCACTACGTCCCTACAGACATTGTTCTGGCTTCCCACTGTTCTTGAAGCTCAAATTGCTTGCCACATCTTCTGAAACCTTGCCTGACCCACCTCCTGCCAGTTTTTTTATTTACTTATTTATTTGATCGTGCTGCATATGGGATCTTAGTTCCCCAACCAGGGATGGAACCCGTGCCCCCTGCATTGGGAGCCCGGAGTCTTAACCACTGGACCTCCAGGGAAGTCTCTCCTGCCAGTTTTGACAGCCTCAGCTCATAACCCCTCCCACCCTCTCCCACTTCCTTCTATAGGCTCTCTCTCTCCAGAAGCTTCCCTCATTTAAAACATTCCATGGCTCCCCACTGCATCTAAGATGACACCCCAGCCCCCTCCTGTGGCCTCTAAGGCCTTTGGGGTCTGGACCCTGCTACCTCCAACCTCATCCCAGTTCTCTTCTTCATGCCTGAAACCAATCACCGTCCCCAAATGTGCCATAATCTCCGACATTTCCATACGCATCACTTCCCTCCACCTGGCACTCTCTTCCTGGCCAACTCCTATTCCTATCTGAAAACTCAGATCAGACGCCTCCTCCTCCAGGAAGCCCTCCTTGACCTTCAAGCTGGGTCAGACACCTGGTCTGGGCTCTCCCAACCCAGGCCTGTGCACTCTGGCTCATCATTCTCTTGTGACAGGTCTGTGTCCCCCACTGGACAGTGAGCTCTGTGAGAACAGGGCCCAAGCTGTCATGAGCATTTCTTTGTCTCCAGCAATGTCCCTACATCAGACTGGGGTCAGAGAATCCCTTCACAGGTGGTGCTAGTAAAAAGCCTGCCTGCCGATGGAGGAGGCCTAAGAGACATGGGTTCAGTCCCTGAGTCGGGAAGATCCCCTGGAGAAGGAAATGGCAACCCACTCCAGTATTCTTGCCTGGAAAACCCAATGGATAGAGGAGCCTGGCGGGCTACAGTCCATGGGGTTGCAAACAGCCGGACACGACTTAGCAACTGAACAGCAACGACAAAAACAAGTGTACTATTTAGGTACTCAAGGCTGATTGATTCTAATGCAAATAAATGTACAATAAAATAAATGCATGGATGATACATATATATAAAAGAAGTAGATGTTGAAAGAAGAATGTGGCTCCAGAGGGGATGCCCCTTCCCTTCTATTAGGCTTCCAATCTGGTGTCTCTGGGCCCACTACCTGGTACTTTTCCACCCCTGATACCTGGCCTCTTCTGATCCCATCAACCAGTTTCTTTCTAACCACGGTTCCTTGTGTGTGTTTATTTTCCACCACGGTTGGCCTCTCTGAAGAAAACCTGATGCTTGCAAGGGACAGAAGTACTGAGTTCCACCCTGGCCTTTTCTCGATTCCCTGTGGGACTTCAGGCCAGTCCCTCCTATGTCTCTGGGCCTCAGTTTTCCCAATCTCTATCAAAAAGGGTCTCCAAGATAGCCTGTGAATCCATGTCATCATACATCTGGCCACCTGGGGGCAGTGTGGGCCTTCTGAGGCCTAAGGGGTGAGAACCACTGGGGTGGGAGAGTTGGGTGCCCTGGTGACTGTCTCCATGGTAACAGAGGAGCCCAGGCCCAGTAGGGGAGGCCGCATCATTTAACCTGTTTCTACCCTCCAATTGCCTGAATGCCAGGAGAAAGCCCAGGCTGGGACCCCTCCTTCCCACAGCGCTCCACCTCTGATCCTGTGTCCACCAACTTTCTGCTTCTCTGGCCTTCTGCCTCCTCATTCTCTACATCTTTCATGTATCTGAAAGATGTCTCTGCATCTCTGTCCTTGCTCGGGATTCTGTGTGCTTTTCTGTGTGTCTGTCTGTCCTATTTGTCTGTCTCTCCTATTTGCATCCGTTCCCTGCCTTCTCCTTTGTCTCTCTGTGTCTTGGTCTTTCTCTTTGCATTTCCCTGTGTCTCTCTTGTCTTCTCTCTGATCTTTTCTCCTTGTCCCTCTTCCCTTCTCCTTTTTATGTCTCTCTCTGTCTCTTCATCCCTCTCTTCTTCCTCTCTCCTCCCTCCCCACTTACCTGCGCTCACCGTAATTGCCTCTAAAAACTGCTCTCTCCACGAATGAGTCCCAATCACCAAAGCCAAGTTCGTTTTCTTGATGAGTTTATCCACCGTATTCTGGGGATGAGAGGGTAGGGAGAGACCATGGTCCATGACCACCTTTGGGCAGCTCCATGAGGGGTCCTGGGGATGGAGGCTCACACCCCATGCTCAGGGGTCCCCAACTTTCCATAGCTGGGTTCTACTAGCAAGAAGGGACAAGGGAGGCGTGTGCTGTCCATGGTGCTAACAGAGGGATGTGGAGGGTGCCCTCAGACCTTGGGTGCCCCTCCCTGTGACCCTCATAGTTGATCCCCTCTTGGACTATCCCCAAAGAAATGATCCAGGCAAGACTCCAGAAAAGTGGGCCCCCGGAAAATCACCTTAAAATCATATGACTCCTCAATGATGACTTCCAGTCGACAGTTTTCCCCGAGAACCGGCTTGCCCATTTCTGCTATCCTCCGAGCCTCTTCCTCCTCAGCCGTCAGTTTCCTGTCCCCGTCCCCTGCAGCATGAGGGGCGGGAGTTAGACTCCAGGGCACCTGCGATGCCTTCACTACCTCTTCCCGTCCATAAAGAAAACACCGCTCTTCTCTGGGATGCCTCTTTGGTAAGGCTTCCTCAGCCTGTCCCTACCTCCCATCTGACCACCACTTTCCCCAACCAGAGGCCCAGCTCCCACATGCTGGTCCGTGAAGTTCGGTTGGTGGACTCTGAGGTTCATATAGTAGAGGGGCTGTGTGACCATGGGCAGTGCCTTAGTCTCACTGTGCCTCAGTGTTCATATCTACAAAATGGGTACAATAACTACCGATCTCATAAGGTGGTTATGAGAGTTAAAGAAGTTAATTCATGTGAAGGGCTTAGAACAATGCCTGGCACACAATAATTTAAAAATGTTAGTTTATTATGATCACTGCCATCACCATTACCACCCTGTGGAAGAGGTTTTATATAATGATATATAATAGAAAATATATTATCTATCTATATAAATTTATATTGATATATAAAATAGATTTATATTGATTACATAGATTAAATAGCTTATATATACATAAATAGATTATACTGATCCTTTGCTCCAAGCCCAGCACTGACCCAATCCTAGGTCTCAAAAGAAAGCCACCCACCAACCAAGAACATTCTCAAAACTATGCTTGAGTGAGAAGTGACTTTGATTGTGTTAAGCTATTGGGATTTGTGGGCTTACTTCTTACAGCAGCTTGTATTACTTACCCTAACTAATACAATCTTCAGCCTCTCCCTAATCTTAACCCCCAACCTCAATTCTGATCTCAACTCCAAAACTACTCGGTCACTATCGCCAAGCCCCTGACCCTAGTCCCAACTCTCACCTCAAATTTCTGACCTTGGCCTCAGCTCTACCTTCAAATCCTTCAAACTCACCTCAAATTCCATACTGAGCTTTGACCTCAGTCTGGCCCCAGTTCTAATCAGATCCCATCACAAACTCAGAAGCCAATATCCGTTTTAATTTTAGCTTTGCTGCTGCTGCTAAGTCGCTTCAGTCTTGTCCGACTCTGTGCGACTCCATAGACGGCAGCCCACCAGGCTCCCCCGTCCCTGGGATTTGACCCGGTCCTAATACTGATCCCAGATCCCAACCCCAACCCAGTTCTATTCAACCCCAAACCTGATTCCCTCTGATGCCACCACAAACCCACAGCAGATGCTATGACGGACTTTCTTCCCCATCTTAACTATAAACAAAACATGATCTTGGCCTTTAAGCCTCTGTCACCCCAATTTCACACTGGTCCCACCAAATTGATCGCACCTGCAATCTGCCTCAAACCTGATCTGGAGCGGAGCTTGAGGCCTGACCCACCCCCAAGACCCTCCCTCCAGTGACCCCGCTCCCAAAGCCCAGAAGTAAGTCCACTCACCTTGGTTGAGTAGCAGAGCTGGGGAGAGACAGAGACAGGGAGAAGGTGAGATCTTCTCTGGGAA
Organism: Capricornis sumatraensis; assembly: GCF_032405125.1. Taxonomy (NCBI): domain Eukaryota; kingdom Metazoa; phylum Chordata; class Mammalia; order Artiodactyla; family Bovidae; genus Capricornis; species Capricornis sumatraensis. Next base: position 59,747,878 of record NC_091088.1, read on the forward strand.
GCTCAGATCCATGAACTTGAAGGGGCCACAACTGAATCTCCAAAGGTCCCCCAACCCTGGACCCCTTACCTCTCCCACAGCCCACCCATCACCCCTCACCTGAAATCCCTCGTTTAAGCCACTGTGGCTGGCCCAGCTCGATGAAGAAATTATCCTTTTTCTCATATTCCTCGTCATCAACTATCTTCACCTGAAGAGTTTTCCTGAAGGGAGAGGCAGAATCCCCAGCATAAGGCCCCCTCCCCGTGACTCACCAATAACTCTCCCATTAGCCAATTGGTTTCTCGGGCACTCGCTCCATCTCAGGCTCTGTAATCTCATTCCATCCTCACAGCCACCCTGGGGGGAAGGTTCTCTGCTTATCCCTATTTGACAGAGACAAGCTCAGAAACATCTGAAGAAGCTGCTATTATTGTCCAGTTGCTCAGTTGAGTCCGACTCTGTGACCCACGGACTGTAGCATGCCAGCTTCCCTGTCCTTCACCGTCTCCCAGAGTTTGCTCAAACTCATGTCCATCGAGTCAATGATGCCATCCAATCATCCCATCCTCTGTCGCCCCCTTCTCTTGTCCTCAATCTTTCCAGCAAAAGGATCTTTTCCAATGAGTCGTATCTTTGCCGAGTTTGTATTGGATATTGACCTGAGGACCTCCCTCATGGTCCAGTGGTTGAGATTCTGCACTTCCAATGCAGGGGCATGGGTTCAATCCCTAGTTGGGAACTAAGATCCCACATGTGGTGTGGTGTGGCCAAAACAAAAAAAGCAAATTAAAAAACTCAAAATAAGTATCAACCTGAGGGATCCTGATAAAACCAAAGTTAGACTGGGTGCTTCCTCTGCTCAAAACATTCACACAGACTTCCCTGGTGGTCCAATGGTTAAGAGTCTGCCTGCCAATGCAGGGAACATGGGCTTTGCCCCTGACCTGAGAGGATTCCACATGCCACGGGGAACTGAGCCTTTGTGCAACAACGATGACCCAGCACCACCAAAAAAACAACAAAAAAAAACCCAACAGCAAGAAAACCCCGCTAAAAGAAAACAACATTCACATGGTTCCCATCTCACAGAGAATAAAAGCTGAAGTCCCGAGAATGGCTCACAAGGCCCCCTGAAATCTGGCCCTCATTCCCTTCCTGGCCTCTCATCCCTCTCCCCTCACCCTCCAAGGCAGCAATCTTTGTTCATTTATGTTCTTTGCTGTATCCCCAATGCCCAGAATAGTGCCTGGCATATAGTGTGACCTCCATAGACAGCTGTTAACTCAAATTCTTCAGCCTGGAAGACCCTCAACTTCCTGCCCCTTGTCTTCATTTGCAGGGGTAACTGAGCACTAACTGATTTTCTCAGCATCCTGGCTGCCATAGTAACCAGGGAATGGGAGGGGAGAAACAGCCAGAAGTTATCCATCCCCTTCAGGTACACCAAGGCCCCCCCTCAAGTATGAAGACCCACCACCCCACAATAACCCACAGCTCTGCCACTAGCAGCTATCTCAGCTGCAGGAACCACAAGGCTTGGCCCCAGAACCCAGAAACACAAACACCCAGCCCACACAGTCACCTAGCAGAGGAAGCATAGCCAATCACACCGCCCACACCCACACACCATCATACCCGCAGCCATTCCCCATGCAGTGGCAAAATCGCACGGAACCAGACGCCAATTAGCACAACACCCCCACCACAGCCTGGGCAACAATGCCAACCTGTAAGACCCCTGCTGTGATTCCATGTAGAGTCTCCTTGCTTATACCTCACTCTTTATGCCTCCTGGCGTCTCCGTTTATTCAGTCTCTCCCCAGCTCTCTGCCTTTCTCTCCGTGTTCTCCCCTCCCCATCTCCATCTCTCAGTGTCGGAGAGACTGAATGGAACAGCCAAACTTGACACAATCTAAGCAAAAGGGTCTCAACCATGCAGACATATCTAAACACATGAACACCCAGGACACAGTGACACCCAAAGATGGACACACAAGACAGTCACGAGGGGGCATACGTGCACCTCCACCTTCACCCACTCTCGGTTTCAAGACATTTAAAAGTTTCTGTTGGTTGAAAGAATGGCAGGCCCCCGCGCCCAACTTAGGAGTGGGTTGGGAGCTGTCCATGGTACTGAAACACTGCAGCCAGGTGGAGTCGTCTCCTGACACTTGCTCCTCACAGACTCTGACACACGTAGACAGCTGCTGACACACTGAAACACTGACAAGGTGATACACACACCTCTGACACTCATTTGCTTGCAGACATGCCGTGGTCCCCTGACACCCAGTGACAACGCGCACCAGTTGGCACTCTGACAAGTGTGTCCTCACGGGACCCAAAAGGAGGAGAAACCCAATTGGCAGGAGACAGCAAGAGGAACTGGAGCTAGATGAGGGTAGGGCTTCCTGAGGTCAAAGGAAGCAGCTTTAGGAGTATGGAATTAACAGATACACACCATTATATAGAAAATAGATAAGCAACAAGGATTTACTGTATGGCACAGGGAACTATATTCAATATCTCGTAATAACCCATAATGGAAAAGAATCTGGAAAAGAATATATATATATGCTGCTGCTGCTGCTAAGTCGCTTCAGTCGTGTCCGACTCTGTGCAACCCCATAGACAGCAGCCCACCAGGCTCCCCCGTCCCTGGGATTCTCCAGGCAAGAACACTGGAGTAGGTTGCCATTTCCTTCTCCAATGTATGAAAGTGAAAAGTGAAAGTGAAGTCGCTCAGTCGTGTCTGACTCTTCACGACCCCATGGACTGCAGCCTAGCAGGCTCCTCCGTCCATGGGATTTTCCAGGCAAGAGTACTGGAGTGGGTTGCCATTGCCTCCTCTGATACATATATATATATGGCTGAACCACTTAGCTGTACATCTGAAATGATCACAATATTGTAAATCAACTATAGTTCAGTTAAAATTGATCATTTTTAAAAAAGGAAACAGCCTTCCTCCCCAGCCTGACATTCTGCCATCCTCACGGCCTCCTTGTTCACTGGAAACTCCACTTTCCCACCCCTCACAGGCTCTGATTTCACACCCAGTCTCTTTCTCATCCTATCTCCCATTCTCTCGTGCTGACCTGAACTCCTCTCTCTGTAGCATCAGCAGGACTTTTCCTCCCCTGAATCCGCCTGGGTTCCTCTCAGAGAGAAGAATGTCTCTCTTTACCTCCCCGCACTTCTGTTCCTTTCATCTTCTTCCGTCTCAGTCTCCAATCCCTATTTCCCTCTTTGTTCTGGCCTCACCAGGTGACAGGAGGGATCTTAGTTCCCCCACCAGCGATTGAACCTGTGGCCCCTGCATTGGGAGGGCAGAGTCTTAGCCACTGGACCACCGGGGAAATCCCTCTTTCCCCCTCTCAGCTTACATCTCTCGTGGCACCTGTCTCTAGGTCTGCGTCTTTCTGTCTCGCTCCTGCCCTCTCTCTTTCTCACTCTCCACGACGCTGGCTCTCTTTCACTGGGTCTCTCCCGTCTCCCTGTCTTTCACCCATCTGGTTGCCTCTCTCTCTCCCTTCTACCCCATATCTCTGGGCGTCTCTCTTCCATCTCCGTGTTGATCCTGCCTGGGGTCAGTCCTCCAGCCTGGCTGTTTCTCCAAGCATCTCTAATTAGCGCTTGCCCATCAGAGAAAGGATGTGTTTCCCTGAACGCTAATTAGCCTCCTGCTCTCTGTCTCCTGAAACCACAGCTGGAAGCCTGGGCGGGGGCGGAGGGCAGAGGGTGTCCCAGCCTGGGGAAGCCGTGGGGGCGGCGGGGGGAGGAGAAGCCCTGTGGAAGCCCGCGGCCGCAGGCGAAAAGTTGATTAGACTACAAGCAGGACTGGGGCGAGCAGAAAGACAACTCCCTCCACGCCCTCTGCCTCTTGGGTGTGAGAGATGGGGCCTGGAATGGTGCTCTGGGCCCTCAACCCAAGTCAGAACAGAGAGAGATGGAAAGGTGTGGAGAGTCTGTGAGTAAATCCTGGGGACAGAAATCCAGAGATGGATGCAAACTCTCCCGAGAGCGAGAGACGCAGAGACGCACAGCGAGAAGAGGCAGGGTGAGCACTGAGCAGCTGCGCTGGGAGGCCGAGCCACAGAGGCTGGGATGGGGAGAGGGAGGGGGCGCGGTGGGGACTCTGCTCGGTGGGGTGAGCGTGGGCGGCGGGAGGAGGGAGACAGACGGGCTTGCGGGGGCGGCAGGGAGCGGGCGGGAGCCGGGATGTGAGGCTGCCGGCACACGCACCGGGGGACTCGGGCATCTGCGCAAGGGGGTGGCCGGGTGTCTGGGCTTGAGAACAGTCCTGACTCTGTGTCCGTGACTTTGCGTGTCTGCATGTGCCCGGCGCGCCTGTTGGTTCTGTCTGTCTGTCTACATACGCACTTAGCCAGCTCCTCTCCGGAGACTCGGTCTCCCACATCCCAGCCCTCCTCTCCCGTGTCTCTCCCTAGGCCCCCATATTCCTGCTCCGGCTTTCCCCAAAGCCTCGCCCACATTCCCCCTACCCAAGAGCTCCACTCCTTCCCCCTGCCCACCTCCTTTAGCGCTCGCCCTCTTCCGTTGTCCTCAGCCTTGGTCTTGCGTCCTAGCCATGAAATTAAAAGACGATTGCTACTCAGAAGAAAAGCTATGACAAAGCTAGACAGCATATTAAAAATCAGAGACATTACTTTGGCTGACAAATGTCTGTACAGTCAAAGCTATGGTTTTTCCAATAGTCATGTACAGGATGTGAGATTTGGACCATAAAGAAGGCTGAGCGCTGAAGAACTGATGCTTTTGAACTGTGGCGTTGGAGAAGACTCTTGAGAATCTCCTGCACTGCAATGAGATCCAACCAGTCAATCCTAAAGGAAATCAGTCCTGAATATTCATTGGAAGGACTGATGCTGAAGCTCCAATACTCTGGCCACCTGATGCGAAGAGTCAACTTATTGGAAAAGATCCTGATGCTGGGAAAGATTGAGGGCAGGAGGAGAAGAGGGTGACAGAGGATGAGATGGCTGGATGGCATCATCGACTCAATTGACACGACTTCGACCAAACTCCGGGAGACAGTGAAGGACAGGAAGCCTGGCAAGCTGCAGTCCATGGGGTCTCAGAGTCGGACACGACTGAGCGACTGAACAACCACCACTCAGACCCCACCTAGGTCCTTGGGCCCTGCCCCTTCTCTGTTCCACAGAATCGAAAGGGACCTCAGGGCACACTCCTCCATTCTACCGGTTAAGCTCGCCATATCCCTCTGCCCAGGCCCCACCCTAATTCCTCTCCTCTCTCCTCATTTGGCCATTCTTCCCGGTGTCACACTCTCTTCTCCCCAAACCAGCACAGTTCGCGCAGGACCCGCCCACATCTCGTCCCAACATCTTGACCCCACTCCTCACTCCAGTCACCTCCCTTCTCTCCTTCGTCCCACCCCTTTTCTGGACTCTACCGCCTCCCCAGGCCTCCCCATTTCCAGGGCTCCATCAAATCTCCACCCTGTTCCAAGACTGAGTGTGTGTTAGTCGCTCAGTCGTGTCCGACTCTTTGCGACCCCATGAACTCTAGCCCTCCAGGCTCCTCTCGCCATGGGATTCTCCAGGCAAGAATACTGGAGTGGGTTGCCATTCCCTTCTCCAGGGCATCTTCCCGACTCAGAGATCGAACCCCGGTATCCCGCATTGAGGGCAGAGTCTTTACCATCTGAGCCACCAGGGAAGCCCTTTCCAAAACTACGCCTCTCCGAGAGCCTCCCACTCGGAGGCCTACCCCGGCGTTCGGGCCACGCCAACTCTCGACCGCGCCCACTTCCAGGCCCCGCCCCCGTTCGGACCGCGTCCCGGCCTGGCCCCGCCCCGCTCGCGGGCGCCTTGTCTCCCCCGCGAGGGGCCGGCGGGCTCGCGCGCTCACATGGTCTCGTCGTCGCCGAACTCGAGCTCGCCGCACGCGTCCTCGTAGTGCACGCCGCCGCCGCGCGCCGTGCCGTCCACCGTGCGGTAGGGGAGGCGCACCGTGCCGCGCGCGCCCGAGCTGCGCACGACGCGCACGTCCACGGTGCCCATGCACTCGCTCACGTGCAGCAGGCGGTCCTGGAAGGAGAAGATGCCCGCGTGGTCGTCGTCCAGGATGGTGACGGTGGCCAGCAGCGGCGACACCAGCCGCCCCTTGGGCCGCCCGCCGCCGTCGGGCTCGAACATGCCCTGCGCGTCGCCCACGCGCAGGTTCAGCAGCCGCACGAAGAAGTGCTCGTCCTCCTCGAAGATGTCGTCGTCGATGATGCCGATCCGCAGCTCCTTCTGCGTCTCGCCCGGCTTGAACACCAGCGTGCCCTCGCTGCGGTGGAGGAGCGGGGAGAGAAAGGGGTGAAGTCGCTCTCAGGGCTGTGGGCCGGGGAGGTGGTGGGGGGAGGGTTCAGGGTGGGCTTCCTGGAGGAGGGGGCCGCACCACCCGAAGAACAAGTATAATGGTGGACAGACGTGAAACAAACAATACCGAGGGTGAATGAAGGTGGGCTTTTCCCGAGCAGGAGATGCAGAGGGAGAACAAGAACCATGGAGGGGTTCCCTCCCACCATGGAACTCATCAGGAGTAGTGGCAGGGGAGGGGCATTAAACAGGTGATGAAGGTGAGATCACGGCAGGCTTCATGGGAGAAGATTTAGTGGGCAGGAGACCTCCCGGCAGAGGGAACAGTACATGCAAAATCTTAGGGTGGAGAGGGAGGTTGCAGTGTTTCACAGCCATGCTTCTTGACTCTCAGTGTCCACAGGAATTCCCTGGGGCATCTTGTGAAAATGCAGACTGTGGTTCAGTAGCTCCGGGGCTTCAAGGCTGTGTATTTCTACTTAGCGCCCAAAGGACCCTAATGATTCTGCAACATGGACCATACTTGGAGTAACAGGGACATAGGGCCCACAACTGACATTGCCATACTTCCCATAAAAACCATTCTGTGCTCCAGATATCCCCAGGAGAAAATCCACGGTCTTTAACTTGACATCATTCAGTCATTCGACACATGCTTTCAGTGTGGGAACATGGGAACAGCGGTGCTGGGAACAATGGAAGAGCCCCATGGCACAGCCACATCACAGTGGCACTTATACATCTCAGGGCTTAATTACAGTCCATTCACTCAAGAGACAGGTAGTGAGCATCTGCTGTGTGCCAGGCACTGTTCGTAGTGTTGGCGAAACAGCAGCAAAACCAGATCAGGGAAGAATCTCTGGCCTGGTGGAGCTTCTGTTCCAGGGCGGGAGACGAGTAATAAAACATATAAAGTCAGGTGGTGATGATGCTATGTGGAGAAATTAAAGGAACAAGGGTAGAGAGTGCAGAGAAGGAGCTGTGTGAAAGTGGTCAGGGAAAGCTTGTCTGGGGGCAGGGGTGCCATCTGAGCAGAGGCCTGAGGGAGGGAGCCACGTGGAGGAGATCTGGGGAAGACTGTTCCTGTACAGGGAACAGCCAGTGCAAATGTCCTGAGGCGGCAGTGGGCAGGAGTGCTTGAGGAAGGTCAGGGATGCCAGTGTGGCCGCATCCAAGGGAGCAGAGAGGGAGAGGGTGGGAGATGGGGTGACTGAGGGACCAGGGGGAGATGTCATGGGGTCTTGGTGAGCCACGGTGAAGACTTTGGCTTTTACTCCAGTGAGAGGAGAGCCATGGAGGCCTCCGAGGAGAGGAAGGACATCAACTGGCTTAGGTTTAAAAGAGTGTTGGCTTCGTAAGCTGCTAAAGCACAAGCGAGATGCTCTATAATGGGCTGGAGGAGGGAATGAGGCCAAGACATTCATCAGGGTGAAACTTGGGCGGGACAGTAATGACTCTGGGGTGTTAACGAATGTCAAAAATCTGTCATTTACCCCTCCCTTCCTCTGTGGGGGAGGTAGAGAGACCCCAGGGTTCTGGCAGGGGTAGAACTGTATGACAAGACCTGGATGGAGGCAATAAGAGCTTCCTGTGGCTGCAGCCCTCAGCTCAGAGGGCGCTGTCCATGGTGGCTAAGGCAGGCCAACCTCCTCCGAGCTGCCTGAGCCAGCTGTGTGGTCTTGGGCAGTTAGGACTCAGCAGCCCTCGGAGCCTCGGTTTCCTCATCTGTAAAATGGAGTTAGTAACCCTGTCTTCCTCGTGGTAGTGTTATAAGGATTGAGTTAGTACAGGGGAACTGGACATTGTCCGTAAAGGGGCACACGGGCGTCATGTGCCTTCTGGCATGATGCCCTGAGGACATTTGGATTCCTGCCAACGTGCATCACCTGAATCTAATCATGAGGAAATATCAGACAAAGCCACACTGAAGATTGTTCGAGTAAGTGGCCTATTGTTTGCCAAAGTATCAGAGTGGGACTTCCCTGGCGGTCCAATAGTTAAGACTCGATGCTTCCAGTGCAGGGGGCGTGGGTTCGATCCCTGGTTGGGGAACTAAGATCCCACATGCCATGTGGCACAGCCAAAAGAAAAATTCAGACCAAAGTGTTGGCGTCAGCAAAGTCACGGAAAGACCGAGGGAGTGATCCAGATTGAAGAAGGCGAGAGAGACATGACAACCAAGTATGCCAAGTGGTTTCTGGATCAGATAGGAAGAGAGGGAGGGGTGAAAACACAGCTATAAAGGGCTAGACAAGGGCAACTGGGGACATGCAAGCATGGACTGTAGACTGGGCCATAATACGGACTCAATCTTAAACGTCCTGTGTGTGACCACTGTGTTGGGATGATGTGGGAGTATGTCATTATTCTTAGGAGATGCATGCTTCTGTTGATGGGTGAATGGTCATGCTGCCTGCACCTCACCCTAATAAAGTGCCGCCATTATTTTTTTTTTTTCAAAAACAAATTTATGGTTACCAAAGGAGAAAGGTGGGGGGTAGGTGGAGGGATAAATTAGGAATTTGGGATCAATGTAGACACACTACTATATATAAAAGAGATAATCAACAAGGACCTACTGTATAGCCCAGGGAATTCAATATTCTGTAATCACTTACATGGGAAAAGAATCTGAAAGAGAATGGATATATGCATATGTATAACTGAATCACTTTGCTGTACAGCCACAACTAACACAACACTGTAAATCAACTATACTCAAAAAAATTTAAAAAGTAAAGTAGCACCTCAAAAAATCTATTATTATGTATTGAAAAGCGTGAATGCCCACAGGACAAAATAGGCACAATTGGTGAATATCTGTGTGGAGGTTATATAAGGGTTCGCCAGGCTATATATTTGCAGCCCTTCTGCAGGTGTGAAATTTTTCAAAATAAAAAGCTGGGGAGAAAAAGAACATGGGGATTTTAGAAACCAGGTATCAGAATCATAGAAGGCTAGGTTCCCAGGACTCATTTTGTGGATGCACAAAATCTGAGAAGATGAAAAATCTTAGAACCATCAGATCAGAGATGGGCTGGGGTACAGATTAGAATACTAAAACCTTGGAATCCTGGAATCTTAAAACCTTTGACCCTTAGTGTGTTAGGATTATAGAGGCTTAAATCTCAGAATCTTGGAAGAGCTGTGCCATTTGAGGGTCATAGAGGTCATTATTAATTTGGAGACACTAAAACCCCACAGAACCACCCTAGCCTAGTGATGCCTGCGGGCAAGTTAGAAAAAGGTATCCCTTCTTCAAGACACTCTTTCCATGAATCTGGAACTGTCGCCATAGACACAGAACTCTACAGTGTCCACTATGTGAATAGCACTTCCTTAGACATGTTGCTCTTTTGCAGTGCACAACCTCAACAACTGTACGTGACAGCCTTACCTGCCCAGACTGAGGCAGGAACTTACCCCAGGAACAGGGGGCAGGGCTAAGCTGGGGCTGGAACTTACGTGTCCTCCCTCCCAGCCCTAGACCTAAGCTGCCTTGATAAGTGGTGCCAGGCCTGTGACTATCAACTGGGTTGGGAGAGCAGAGACATAGGGAAAGGTGTCAACTCTTCCTAGCTCTGGCTCCACCACTGAGCAGCATTTACTCCTTCACTTCAAACATCTCCTTCCCGAGGTCATTTGCAGGTGAGAAGGCAGCCTCTGATCCCAGCAAGTGATACCTGTACTCACTTCCTTTTGCAAAGGCTTGGGGTTTTGACGAGGGCAGTGCGGACCAGAGGTGTGGGTTGGAGTGGAAGGATGAAGAGGCGGACTGACGGCAGGCCCTCACATGGTGAATGCCTTCTCTTCAGTCGAAGGAGGGTAGAGATGTGGGATGAGGGGAAAGGATGGAGGGAGGAGGTCATGGGTGGCCAAAGGGGTCCCATGCTAGGGGATGACAGAACAAAGATGTGAGCAGTTCAGTTTCAACTTAGTAAGTGAAACTTATGAGAAGATCAGCCATCAGCGCTCTCTCCTGTATCCTGCTGTATTTTTCTTTACTCTTCACACCACTGATATTTTAAGACACTGAAGGTGCACTTTCTAATGACCTGTCTTTCCTAAGAGAGTGTCAGCTGTGTTAGAACAGGCAGGGATTTCTACGTCTTTCATTTATTGCTGGTCTCCATTGCCCAGGTTCGTTGCTGGCACAGAAAAGACACATGGTACATGTTATTACTATAGGAAACCACAAGAGCTGGGCTGGATGAAGCACAAGCTGGAATCAAGATTGCTGGGAGAAATATCAATAACCTCAGATATGCAGATGACACCACCTTTATGGCAGAAAGTGAAGAACTAAAGAGCCTATTGATGAAAGTGGAAGAGGAGAGTGAAAAAGTTGGCTTAAAACTCAACATTCAGAAAACTAAGATCATGGCATCTGGTCCCATCACTTCATGGCAAACAGATGGGGAAACAATGGAAACAGTGAGAAACTTTATTTTGGGGGGCTCCAAAATCACTGCAGATGGTGACTGCAGCCATGAAATTAAAAGACGCTTGCTCCCTGGAAGAAAAGTTATGGCCAACCTAGACAGCATATTAAAAGCAGAGAAATTACTTTGCCAACAAAGGTCTGTCTAGTCAAATGTATTGTTTTTCCAGCAGTCATGTATGGATGTGAGAGAGTTGGACTATAAAGAAATCTGAGCACCGAAGAACTGATGCTTTTGAACTGTGGTGTTGGAGAAGACTCTTGAGAATCCCTTGACTGCAAGGAGATCAAACCAGTCAGTCCTAAAGGAAATCAACCCTGAATATTCATTGGAAGGACTGATGCTGAAGCTGAAGCTCTAATACTTTGGCCACCTGATGGGAAAAACTGACTTATTTGAAAAGGCCCTGATGCTGGGGAAGACTGAGGGCAGAAGGAGAAGGGGGCAACAGAGGCTGAGATGGTTGGATGGCATCACTGACTCAATGGACATGAGTTTGAGTAAACTCCAGGGGTTGGTGATGGACAGGGAGGCCTGGAGTGCTATAGTCCATGGAGTCTCAAAGAGTTGGATGTGACTGAGTGACTGAACTGAACTGAACTGCATGGGAGACTTGCACATCAGTTAACAAAACATACTGTAAACCTATAATTCTTGAAAGAGTGTGGTATAGACAGATCTATTGCACAAATACATAAAGAATTTTGTGGTCCATGAGGACACAGAAGTTATTACCTTGTTTACTTGTCTATGTTGAACCCTTAAAAAAAATCTGAATGGCAGATGAATAAAAAACAAGGTCCTCCTGTATAGCATAGGGAACTATATTCAATGTCCTGTGATAACCATAATGGAAAGCATATGAAAAAAGAATATATATATGGATAACTGAGTCACGTTGCTGTACAGTGGAAATGAACACAATATTGTAAGTCTACATTTCAACCAAAAATTTTAAAAAACCTCTGGCACCTAGTAGGTGCACAGTAGGAATAGCTGGCTAAGGTCAGTTCTGCTCAAAGAGGGGTGAGGAGAGGGACTGGCAGGGAGACACAGGAGGGCTCAGAAGGTGGGTGGGTTGATGGTGGAACCAAAGACCCAGAGGCAGTGCGGACACCGTCTCTCCTCTTGACCCCACTTCGTTTTCCCCCACAGCACTTGCCATCACCTGATGGTTTTGTATGTTTCATAGTGTATAACTTTATTGCAACTTGAAGGTAGGGACCTTAGCCATCTTGTTCACAGAGGTATACCCCTGGCACATGTAGTAGGTGATTGATAAACTTTTTTAGGACTTCCCTGGTGGCGCAGTGGGTAAGAATGCACCTGCCAAGGCCGGGGACATGAGTTTCATCCCTCCAAGAAGATTCCACATGCCCCAGAGCAACCAAGCCTATGTGCCACAACCACTGAGCCTTCGAGCTGCAACTACTGAACCCTGAGCGCGTAGAGCCTGTGCTCCACAAGAAGAGAAGCCACCGCAAGGAGAAGCCCGTACACCGCATCCAGGAGTAGCTCCTGCAAGCCGCAACTAGAGAAAGTGCCTGCAAAAGCAACAAAGGCCAAGCGCAGCCAAAAAAAAAACCTCATTAAAAAAAAATATTTTTTTACTTTAATAGTGGCGTGGTATGGAGCTATAATAAGGAACGCAGAGCAGCGTCAAGCACAGGACGGCACAGATGTATCATGGACCTGGGAGCAGCCGCCCACGGTGGTCAGTGGACAGCCACGCTGTCCGTCTTGTCCAGCATCCTGTGCCAAATGTCTAGAATAGTACCTGGTTCAAAGTAGAGTCTCAGCAATGAATGAATGAATGGATCCAGCAAGTCGGCCCATGGCAAAGTAAGGATGGGTGCCAGACGCAGCCAGGAGACAGAGGAGCCTGGAGGCTGCCGGACGGCGGAGCCTGTGACCCGCGGACCGCCAGCCCTCCCTGCCCACCCGCCACCAGGCGACCCACCTGTACTCATAGTCCGAGCCGGCCTTGGCGGAGCCGTCCTCCGTGCGGTAGTCCACGTAGAAGGTGCTGTTGCCCTCGCCGCCCTGGCAGGTGACCGACAGCAGCACGGAGCCGCAGTTCTCCAGGCAGTGGTAGAGGCTGGGCTCGAAGAAGATGCGGCTGGCGCCGTCGTCCTCGTCCTCGCCGGGGCCGTCGGCCGGCGTGGCCCTGCGCGAGGCGTCCACCGCGTGTCGCCGCAGCACGTTGCCCGCGCCGGTCATCAGCCGCGTGGCCTGGATGCGGTAGAAGGCGCGGCTCTTCTGCTGGTGGAGCAGCGCGTAGTAGTTGGCGATGCCCACCAGCTGCTCCAGCTCCTTGTCCGGGTGCTTCTGCTTCAAGTCCTTGAGGATCTGGATGACCTCGCGGCGGCTGGCGTCCAGCTCGCGGGCCTCGGCGGGGCCCGGGCCCAGGCCGCCCACCTCGCCCGGCGCCTCGGCGCCCACGAACGTGCCGTCCAGCTCGATGCTCTTGGGGGGGTCGCCCTCGGCGCCGATGATGATGCCGCTGCGCGGGTCGGTGCGGTAGCGCTTGTACACGTACTTGTAGAAGAGCAGCCGCTTGTCGGCCATCCAGGCGAACACCACGCACACCGGGAAGAAGACGAGGGTCAGCAGCGCCTCCCACACCTGCGGGCGGCCGCGCGGGTCAGGATCGCCGCGCCGGCAGGGGGCGCGCTCGCCGCCCGCCCGCCGCCAACCTCCCCAGCGCCGGGTCCCTGCCCTCACCCGAGCTCCTCTTCTGAATCTCTCCCCATCCGGCCTTCTTGCTGTCTCTGCCTCCTCCCTCTGTCTCGCTCCTGTCTCTCTTCATCTCAGCCTCTCCCCGTTTCTCTGTGTCTCTGTCTCTCCCTCCATCTGTGTCTCTCCCTCTCTCTGGCTCTCGTCTCTGCTTCTCCTTGCCTTTCCCCATCTTTCTGGCTAGGTTGGTCCTTATCTCTTTTTCTCCCTGCCTCTATTTCTCCCTGCCTCTCATTCTCTATGTCAGCTGGCTTGTTGTTTGTTTGTTTGTTTAAGCTGTAAAGGTATTTATTTATTTATAACTAATATTTATTTATTTATTTGGCTGCACCGGGTCTTAGTCGCAGCATGCGGGATCTGATTCCCTGACAGGGGTCAAACCCACGCCACCTGCACCGCAGCGCTCCGCGTCTTAGCCATTGGACCGCCGGAGAAGTCCTTATGTCAGTTGGTTGTCTCTCTTTCCTCCTCTGTTTCTTCCTTTCTGGTGGCCCCTGTCTCCTTGTCTCCGTTGTCTTTTATATCTTTTTTAGATGCCTACCTCTCTCTCCTATGAGATTCTTCCCTGTACCCCCGGCTTCTCTCTTTATGTCTTTATGTCTCTCCTGCCCTCACCCTTTTTTTCTCTCCCTTGGTCGCATCCAGCCATCCATCCACCGTTTGTCACGCTGCTCAAGTGCAAAGAACACAGACATCCTCAGCCACCACCAAGTCAGGGACACGCCCCACCCTGTGGTCCCAGCCCCTGTCCAGGGGCAGTGCTGGTCTCTCTCTCCATCTTTTTCTCCCGCCTCATTGCCCCTCCGCCCCTCCTCACCCGAGATGCCTCCACTTCTCCAAACTCCACCCATCACCCAGGGTCTGCCCTCTTCCTTTCCTCCAACTCCTCCCCCCTCCCCCAGTGAATACAGCCTTTGCCAGATTCTCCTTCCTTAGGATTTGTTTGGCCCTTAGGGATTGGACTCTGACTCTAAAAGAGGCACAAGTTTGGCTCATCGTCTGACAGCCTCATAAAGCAAGTTCTCATGTTTACATGCTACCTCCCCAGAGAGACAGGGCAAGGCTGAGTTTAGACGCCGGTTCTAGAAGAGGGATGCCTGGCCCAGGCTCTTATGTGTAAAATGAGGACGTTCCAAGACTGAATGAGCTCACGCACTCCTAGCACTCAGCCTTGTCAGTTACTGATACGTGGAAGATAGACAAAATGTGAAATTAATGTGATCGTTATTACTAGTGGGCTTCCCAGGTGACTCGGTGGTAAAGAATCTGCCTGCCAATGCAGGAGACCTGGGTTCGATCCCTAGCTCAGGAAGATCCCCTGGAGGAGGCCATGGCAACCCACCCCAGTATTCTTGCCTGGAGAGTCCCATGGCCAGAGGAGCCTGGCCGGCTACAATCCACAGGGTTACAAAGACTCAGACACGGCCAAGCCCACATGCATTATCTCTACTTTTATAGTGCCGTCACCATATTACTATTATCTTGAGCTCTTTGCACTCTGCGGCTCAGGCTGCCCATAGTCTGGCAGAAGGCACATACAGGAAACATCCACCAATACCTGACAGTTCTCCTTGAAATATTCATGTAAAGATGCATATGTCACCTTTCTCATTAAAGATAAGGAAGAGAAGATTAAAGAGCATTTACAAATCGGATGGCCCCAGAGGTATCTTTAAAATGAGCCTGGTAGGGAAAATATCTTTAAGCTCTCATTTCACAGCCCCTTGTTGCTGTGTTTACTGGTTCAGAAAAAAATTGGACTTGGAAATAGTACAACCACACAAAGCCACCGGCAGGTTTGTGAAAAGAAACTGAATTTTCCACGCAAGCTGTAAAATGAGCTCTTGCCTTGTGCTCATTGAACTGGCCAGTGTCTACGCTGTGGGCGATTCTCTCTTAATCAGAAGCGAGATCTCCAACACCTGAGATCTGTTTTCTTCCCTGCAGGTAAACAAAAGGTGATTCTAATAGATTCATATCTGCCTGTGAGGGCACCCACTGGTGGTCCAGGGGCTAAGACTGCACTCCCAATGCAGAGGGGTCTGGGTTCAATTCCAGTTCAAGGAACTAGAGCCCATATACCACAACTAAGAGTTTGCATGCTGCGACTAAAGATCCCGAGTGCTGCAGTCAAATTAATGGATTGAAAAAAAAAGAGAGCCTCGCTAAAATCAGAAATGAAAAAAGAGGACCTCATGTAAAGAAGAAGGGCTTCCCTGATGCCTCTGTGGTAAAGAATCTGCCTGCCAATGCAGGAGACATGGGTTCGATCCCTGGTCCGGGAAGACCCCACATGCCTCGCAGCGACTAGGCCCATGCACCACAGCTGTTGAAGCTGTGCTCTGGAGGCTGTGCTCTGCAACAAGAGGGGCCACCGCATTGAGAAGCCCAACTAGAGAGGAGCCCCCATTTCTGTGCAGTTAAAGAAAAGCCCTCGCAGCAAAGAAGGCCCAGTGCAGCCAATACATAAAACTGTTTAAAAGAAGAAGTACCAATGGTCTAGTCCAACCCCTTCTATGGTTCAGATGTGTAAACCGAGGCCCAGAGGTTATGGGCTTTGCCTGAGGTCACACAGCACTTCCGGAGAAAACCCTAAGCCAGACCCATCTCCTCCCTGCCCCCGTTCAAAGCATCTAGGAGGGACTGGCATCATCTTGATCTCATGCCCATTCTTTCGGTTATTTCGTGAAAGCATTCCAGAAGTCTGGTCTCCGTGTTACTCCAGAAGGGATCCTCCAGAACCACTTCTGCACCCAGACCTGCGGCATTTCACACTGTCTTCCCTGTGATGGAGCCAGCTCCTTCTCAGGAGAAACCTCCTCCCTCCCGATCCCACCTCCTCCCCACAGTGTCTAAAATCCATTTCACAGTTTTGGTGTAAATCCTTGTCACGGATCACTTGGGACAACCCGAGTCAGGATAGCATCCTTTTTAAAATAGTGCCTGAGACCGTGGGAAGCATCGTCTGTACTTTTCACCTTGGCAGCCAGGAAACTCAGCACCACAGTCAGGAGTCAGTCACAGTAACCGTCTCCCTTCCTCCCTCATCCCTGTCTTCTGGTGCTCCACCTCCCTCTTTTCCTCACTGTGGTTTCTTCCTTCCTCCTGCCTAGATAACATCTGCAAAGAATATTTATACCTCTAACTTTACATCTTTCCTGGAAAGAAACTATAGCTGGCAAAACTTGACAGATATGTCTGAGTAGATTATACACTTGGATAAAGGAATCCTGGGTAGCCTCAAATAAATTATGCATGTGTGTGAGAGAATTAAGCCAGGCCCATGAATAAATTATGCAAATGTAGGTGGCAATCGTGGGGCTGTGGGAAATAAATTAGGCGAACGTTTTAAAGGAGACTAAGCAATAGGCCCGTTAAGACACTGGATAAATGAGAGGCAAGTGATTATGTGAATGCGGGTGTGAATTATGCAGCTGTGGTTCTAAATTTTTTCCCACTATTGGAATAAATTATGCAAAGTGGTCTTTTCAGTGGGCTGGGTGTATGCCTAGGTTGGACTCAATATGGGTATGAATTACAGTGAAGTGGTATAAATTATCTCAACGTCAGCAATCAATTATTAATAATGAATGAACTATGCAAACCACGACTGCATATCTGGCAAACACAAAGCTAGATTATGCAGATACAAAGTCCATGGGCAAACTATGCAAATTGCACCAAGTTACTCAAATCAATTAGCACTGTCAGAAAACACAGGGCTGGATTCTGCAACTGTAAAATGAATTATGCAAATGGGGGATGTCTAATTGCAAAAGTGGAAATAAATTATGCAAAAGGCAGGGAGTATAGGAAAACACGTGACCATACCTGGCAAATACCTGACTAGACTGTCACATGCCTTACACGGATCACTAGGACTCTGTTAGCACACATGGCACCCTTGTGAGAGTTCAAAGATCCCATTTCCAGATGGGCATATTACAAAATGGCATCTGGTTCTGCATGGATGAGCTCTTTCCAGAGTTTGCAATGCCATCCAGACCTGGCTTAGGGAATACCCACCAGACTCCAGCCCCAATTTGCTCTCTCTGGCCCAATGCCTTTGTGCAATGCACGACCTGGACAACCGTACCCGGTGGCCCTCTCCGATGTGAGCATATGCTATGCTAAGTCACTTCAGTCGTGTCTGACTCTGTGCAACCCCACAGACAGAAGCCCACCAGGCTCCCCCATCCCTGGGGTTCTCCAGGCAAGAACACTGGAGTGGGTGATGTGAGCATGCGTTTCTGCAAACAGAGGCATTGACTCTCCAACCCCAGGAGGCCACCCCTCTGGACTGTGCAGACACACATGCACCCAGGAGATGTCCGTGCATCCTTGCTCACCTGGACCACACCCGGGGAGAAGACGGCCAGGATGAGATAAAGCCAGACGTAGGCGAAGATGCTCCAAGAGGCGGTGACAAAGAAGACCCTCAGGTGCTTGATCTTGCGGCTCTCACCGGCCGGGATGACATAGATGCACACGGCAATGACCACAAACATGTTGAAGGCAGCGCTGCCCACGATGGTGCCCGGGCCCAGCTCACCCGCCTGGAAGTTGTGGCCGCAGACCTCAATGACGGACAGCAGGATCTCTGGGGCTGAGGAGCCGAGGGCCATGAGGGTGAGGTTGGACACTGTCTCGTTCCAGATGCGGACGGTGCCCACGCTGGTCTCGCCGTTGGCCTTGGTGATGGTGATCTCCTTCTCCTTGGACGTGATGACCTCGATGGAGGCCATGAAGCGGTCGGCGATGATGGACACACCCAGGAACATGTAGACCATGGCCACAAAGTAGACCACGGCCCGGGCTGCCTTGTCCCCCAGCGACGGGTCATCGGGCTCCCAGACGGGCAGCAGGACCCCTGGCTGGCAGCGGTTGGAGCCCTGGCAGCCCCCTGTACTGCTGGCATCGCTGTCATTGGCCGGGGGAGGTGGCAGGGAGGGGGTCGGGGTGGCCGCCCCTGAGCATGGCGGAGTCCCCAGGAGGAGTGCAAACCCCACCAAGGCCAGGGGAGCCATGGAGGGGGGCAGGGTCCTGTGAGGGAGGAGGAGGAAGTCTGGGTGAGGGGAGCAAACCCCTCCTCCCTCTTGCTCAGGAGTCAGGGCTTGTTGCAGGCGGAGAATGGGGGAGAAGCTGGGGACTAACAGAGGGAGGAGAGAGACCAGGAGAGACAGAGAGACAGAGATTCAGAGGCAGGGACACAAAGAGACACTCTCTCTGTGCTAGGCAGAGGCCAAGAAAGACATAGAAAGATAAAGGCACCATGCGCTGCTGATGGACATGTAGCCTCTATGAGAAACTACAGTTGACATCACGTATCCCAGGACTCAGCAATTCCACTCCCAGGAATGTACCCAGGGAAATAAGTCAAGGGTTCAACGAAAGACCCATACACAAGTGTTTACAGCAGCTTCATTGATAATAAAGCTTGAAACAAGCTGGATGCCTATTGGTAAGAACACAGAGAGGTACAGGGCAGAAGAGGCACACGGTGGAATGTTATACAGCACCGAAAAGGGGGTGCACAACTGATACAGCCAACATCGCAGATGCATCTCACAGACATATCAAGGAAGGGGGAAGCTAGGCACAGAAGGACGCAGAATGAATAAGTCTGTGGGTGAGGCAAGGGGCTGGGGGGGGCCCTCAACTCATTCGGTGATTCCTGTGCTTCCCAATTTGGTGCTCGGAGGGCTCCTGCTTGGGATTTGGGCTGTATAGGTGCTTCTTTGTTCTTCCTGTCTCAGGTAGGGCTGGGGAGGGGCTGCTGGCGGGCCTCTCACTCACATTCTGCCCCGCAATGCTAGCACGTGTCCCTCTCCAGTATACCTGGGCCTCTGGGAAGTGAGAGATTCCTTAGAAGCCGTGACATTGTGACCCCCAGGTTGGTTTTTTGCCCCATTTGTGGGTGTGGGGTCAGTCCTTATCTTCCTGCCTCTGGTCCTGGGCTTGAGTGGCTATGTCTGTGTGTCTAGGTGTCCTTTAAAAATGCAAATCATTTCACATCTTTCTATCCGATCAGAACCACAACCGCCACACGCCCCCCATGGCTCCGGTCTCTCTCCAAACACTGAAGTCCAAGGTCTCGCACAATCTGGTCCCCTCGTTCTCTTTCCAGTCTCATTTCTCTCCCTCTCTCCCTCCCTCACTTGGCCTCAGCCACACTGCCTCTTCCCTGCTCTTTGGACAAGTTCTTGCCTCAGGGCCTTTGCACCTGCTGTTCCTCCTACCTGGGACACTCTTCCCAGCATATCCTCTCCCTCTCCTCCTTCAGCTCTCCACTAAGAGGTCACCTTCCCTGACCACACTGTTTGGAATGACACCTCCCAACTTTGGGGAGTCCCCAGCCATCTCACAGATGAGCCGACCAAGGCTCAGATAGGCTTAGTAACTTGTCCAGTGACCCCCAGCAGCCATTCTGTGGCTCCCAGTGTCTCTCTCCAAGAGTGGTCCTGACTTCCAACTCCCCCACCCCAAACTTGTGTTGCTGTGGTAACCCAGTAGCCTATAAAACAGGCCTCAGAAAGGAAGGGAGGGGTCCTCAGGGCCGCTTGCTCCCTGACCCCTCTCCTGGCCACCAGCCTCATTTCTCCCATAACATCCATTTCTGTCTGAGAAAGTTCTTCTCAGAGTCTAGCCCACAGCCTGCCCCCAACGCACACTGGTGTCCTCACGACTGAGAGCCGGGGGAGGGAGGCAGAATGTTGGCAGAACTTCCCTGAGAAGGAGTGAGTGAGTGAGTGTGTGTGTGTGTGTGTGTGTGTGTGTGTGTAGGCAGGGTAGAGGGGTGATTCTTAAAGGGCCACCGCACAATTACCCCCTCAGCAAGGCCCCTAATGATACATCTAATTAGCAGCCCCTTAATTAGCAACGACTTAGGCATAATTACAGACCCACCAGGATCCAAAGCAAAGACTCACTCTCTCTCCTCCCTCCCTCCTCATCAGCCCCTAGCTTTCAGGAGAACCCAGGGCCACCTGGGAGTCAGGAATTCATCCATAGCCTCTCACCCCCTCACTCAGGGAAGGGCCTCGGCCTGGGAAGTTCCGCCTCGCATCCAACCACCTGTCCCTTCCGCCTCGGTCCTCAGGGGAAACCAGGGTCAGCCAGTGGGTGTTCTGACACCCGCCCTCCTTGCCCCGAAGCTGGGCAAAGCAGCCTGGTTCAGTGGCTTTTTCTCCTGCAACAGCTGGTCTCCTCTCCCTGCAGCCTCAGGAGAAGAGCAGTCAGGGAGAGAAGAGCGCTGGACAAACACTTGTGTGCTGAGCCACCAAGAGGTCAGAGCCCTGTCACTGGGGACAGCGGGGCTGCTTCTGCTTGAGACTCCTGCCTCCGCCTCTCTCGTTTCCCCAGCTGCCCTGAAACCTAAGCTGGGTATCCAGGGGCAAAAGGATCAGGTGGAGGCCAGGGTGGGACTCCGGAGGGCAGATGGCGGGCATCATCTGTCCCCTGGGGCTGTCTCTCCCCACCCTCCTGGGCCGGTGGCCAGCTGGGTCAGTGGGGAGTGCCCTAGTTCTGCCTCGCCCCCATCTGGGGGCCTCAGACACCTCATCTGTAGGATGGGGACTGCAAGCTTGAGCGGGGTGGGGAGGTCAGGCTGGCAGGCCAGGTAGGACCCCCTCTTGTCGGTAAGCAGCGCTCAGGGAAGGGGCAGGGGGTGCCTGCTGCCTGCCCCTCGGTGGGGACACAGCCTTCTAAACACGCCCGCTTCCTGCCCCTGAGCAAGCCAGGTCCCCCCACCCCCAGCCCTGCACATGGTGTCCCCACCAGGGGATCCCACACAGACACACGCAGTCTTGGTGTTCAGGCTGTGATACATCCATCGGTAAACTGACACCGGGAGGGGCAAAGGGCTTGGTCAAGTCGAGAAGCTTCAAGTCATGGGCAGGACAGAGGCCCGGGGCTCCTAACCTGTGCTTGATTTAACCCACCCAGAGCCCCTCATGGGCACTCACTAGAGGGCCTCACCCCATCAGTGTGGGCTACAGGCTCAGCCCCACACCTCTCATCTCGCCCACCTCCTCTGGGGCCCCCCTTCCCAACAGGAAAGAAGAGGGACCTCAAGACTCAGAAGGGCCCTTTCCAGAGCCCTCAAGGGGCAGCGGAGAAGCTTCTGAGTTCCACTCCCTCTGGAAGACAGGTCTGGGGCTGGCACACTAGGAGAGAGATGGAGGCAAGACTGCAGGAAGGACTGGCCTGGCCCAACCCAGGACCTATTATTGCTCTGCCTGGAGCAGTGAAAGGGGCTCAGTAATTGTCCAAAGAATGAATGAGTCACGAAATGGACAGACGGCAAAAGAGGTACAGGAGTGAGACGGCAAGAGGGACGGGGTCCCGTCAATAGGAAGAGGAATGGGAGGGCAGACTGAAGACAGGACCAGTTCGGTCTCCACTACAGAGGGCACGGTTAGACTGCGAGAATGCCTCGGGATGCCAGAAATCAGGCAGGGGCGAGCAGAGGAGCTCTGAGCTCAGGGGAGGGATGGGCGGGTGCCAACTGGGAGGATGGGGTGGGGGAGCTCGGAGGAGGAAGGGAGCAGAGTTTGGGGGACTCCGTGCCTCCCGGGCGAGCCCACTCTGAGGCGGTGGGGGGGGGGGGAGGTGGGGGATCTTCTTCCTCCAGGTCTCCCCTGGCCAGGGGCGGAGACAAAGGTGTGTAGGAGGCAGAGTTAACCAGGGAGAGGAAGAGGGGAGGAAAGAGAGAGGAACAGGGAGCAGGTGCCTGGAGACAGAGATGGAGATGAGAGAGGAAGGGGAGCGACAGGAAGACCCATGCGGAGATGGAGAGAGACAGAGAGGAAGGCTGCGAGCGTAGAGACCAGAGACCCAGGGAAACACACAGAGATGGCGAAAGAGGAAGGCAGGGAGAGAGACCCAGGACTGACACAGAAAGCTGGACCAGACCCAGGCAAGGAGAGAGTGAGACGGAGGGAGTCAGGGACTCAGAGAGACAGGCAGACTCGGCAGGACCGAGAACCCTGAGAGGTGTGGAGGCACAGAAAGGCGAGACCCAGACACAGGAGGGCGGGGGCGGAGGCGGAGAACGCGAGGAGGGGGGCTGCCCCAGACGGGGCGGGGGTGTTCGCACCCCCTCAGTGCCCAGGAGGCACCCCTCCCCGGCCCGCCACGCTCCCCGAAGCGCAGGAGGGGCTGAGGATGTTGGCTGCTGGTGGTGGCCCCCGACTCCGCGTTCGGGCCCTGGTACCCGCAGTCCAGGATATGCAGCCCCCTACTCTCCATCACGGAGCCCAGGGAAAAGCGGCTCCTCGAACGCCCCCCTCCACCCACCTGGGGTAGCTCATCCTTCCCCCCAGCCCTCCCTCCTCTCACTGGGGGTCTCTTACCTGCGGCTACAGCCTAGAGCAGGTTCCCTCAGCACTGGATTGGCAGTGGTGGGCGACTCCGCCCGATAGAGAGAGAGAGAGAGGGAGAGAGAGTGAGAGCAAGAGGGAGAAGAGCTGGAGACTGAGAGGGAGAGCTAGGGAGGAGGGGAGGGAGAGGGGATAGAAGGAGGAGAGGCGAGGAGGAGGGGGGAGGGACACGGGGGAGGGGGAGTCGGCTGGAGAGGGAGGAGGGGGGCCGGGGGAGAGCCGGGAGGGCGGAGGCGGAGCCGGGGAGGAGGAGGAGGCGGGGAGAGGGAGGCCGGCGCGGGAGGCAGGGGAGGGGCCTACAGAGAGGAGGGGTGGGGAAGGGGGGGATGAGGCAGCCCAAGCCTCCCACCCACCCTCTGCCTTCAGCACCACAGGCAATGGACAGCGGCGGAGGGCGTGTGTGTGTGTGTGTGTGTGTGTCTGTGTGTCTGTGTGTGTGTGTGTGTCTGTGTGTGTGTGTCTGGGGGGGCGGGGTTCTGGGGGTCATTCAGCAGCATCGTCCACGATGCCCCCGCCCCCCACCAACACAGTCTCTGATCCATACAAGGACCAAAGAGGCGAAAGAGCTACAAATAGTTCCAGGCTCCCAGAACTGGAGGGGGAGGGCAAAAATGTTTTTAGCCAGAGTCAAGATCCAAATTCACATGCCGGGCCTGCAGACAGAGCCTCACAGAGCCAGCCAGAAACAACCACAAAGGCAGCCATTAATAATAATAACAGTGCAGCCCTTATCGCGTGCCAGACATTGTTACATGTTTAGTAAGTGCTTGACACGTGTTGACATAACGGACCCGCCTGAAGACCCTGTGAAGGAAATGCTACTCATCCCATTCTACAGATAGGGAAACTGAGGCACAAAATGGTAAAGTGCTCCTTCAGTTTCTACCCTTCATTGCTACACCACACGTGGTCCCAGACTCAGGGGCTGGCAAGAAGTCAGGAAGTGAGTTGCAAAGGATTGGGAACACAGTGGCAGCACCGGGAACCCAAACTCACAAATCCTGAAATGGAGAACAGACACACACACATGCACACGTCCACACCCATGCACAGGCTTCACGAACCCACAACATCACTAGTTAAAAGCCCCCAATCCCACCTTAGGGTCCACTCCTACCCAGGACAGGAGGTGATAGAGGATTTCTCCTCTGCAGACAGGCACCAGGAGGAAGACCCTGCTCTGGCCAGTGGCCCATGCCCACCGCCACCCGTCCTGGCTGGACACCCTCAGGCTCGCTGCCAGGAGGGAGAGAGACGACCCAGCTCCAGCTGCGTGCGATTTCCCACGCTTGGGCTTGGGCTCCAGGAGGTGAGGAGGTCTGGGGTAGCCAAGAATTGGTGGGCTCCAGCCTCCTGAAGACCCACTGCGGGGCACTGGTAGACAGCCTGGTCTTCACTGGCGGTGCAGATGGTCAGACTGACGTGTGGACTTCCACGGCAGGAGGTGGACAGATGGCCAGAATGACCGTAGTGCCTGCCCCTCCCCACCAGGAAGCAAGAGTCTCCCCTCCCCTCCCCAACTGCCAGGGAGGAAGCAGCGCCCCATCCCCAACCAACCTGGACCCCCCTCTCCCCTCCCCTGCTCGGGAATGGGTCCCCAACCCTCTGGACAGGGTTCTATTCCTGGCAATATTTCTCCTGTCACCCCTGCCCTCCTCTGGTCCCTGTGATGGAGGCCTGGATTCCTTCTCTGGTGCCATGGAAGCAGCCACAGAAAGGACAATTCCTACAGCCATGGGGTCCCGTAATCCCCTGGGCTTTTCTTTGTTATATGTTTTTGGCTATGCTGAGTCTTCATTGCGGTGCACAAACTCTCGTTGCCAAGCATGGGCTCGAGTACATAAGCTCAGTAGTCGTGGCATCTTAGTCCCTGGACCAGGGATCGAACCCATGTCCCCTGGCAGGCAGATTCTTAACCACTGGGCCACCAGGCGAGGTGCCCCCTCCTATTCTCGGGCTTTTCAATTAGGACTACCTTTAGTCCTTTCCAGCACAGTATAGCCTGGGTCCTGTCTTCCTGGGGCTCGTCTCAGCACTCCCCTGTGGGGAGCTAAATTCAATCACTTTCTGTAGGGTGTTAACTTTGACCCCTGGTGTAAGGTATGAAAGTAGTGAAAGTGTTAGTCACTCAGTCGTGTCTAACTCTCGTGACCCTATGGCCTGTAACTCACCAGGCTTCTCTGCCCATGGGATTCTCCAGGCAAGAATACTGGAGTGGGCAACCATTCCCTTCTCCAGGGGAATCTTCCTGACCCAGGGATCAAACCTGTATCTCCTGCATTGCAGGCAGATTCCTACTGTCTGAGCCACCAGGGAAGGTGTGAGGTCTAACCACAGTAAATTGCTAGTGTCCAACTCCAGCATTATTCACAGGGCGTCTGACCGCAGGCCCTCTGTTACAACTTGTGGCTTCCCCATGAGTCTTTTCTTTTTTAAAATACTTATTTATTCATTTGGCTGGGCTGTCTTAGTTGCAGCATACGAGATCTTTTTAGTTATAGAATGCCAGATCTAGTTCCCTGACCAGTGATTGAAC
Organism: Capricornis sumatraensis; assembly: GCF_032405125.1. Lineage (NCBI taxonomy): Eukaryota > Metazoa > Chordata > Mammalia > Artiodactyla > Bovidae > Capricornis > Capricornis sumatraensis. Next base: position 59,773,304 of record NC_091088.1, read on the forward strand.
ATGGGTTCCCTGGTGGCTCAGACAGTAAAGCGTCTGCCTACAATGCGGGAGACCCAGTTTCAATCCCTGGGTGGGGAAGATCCCCTGGAGAAGGAACTGGCACCCCACTCCAGTATTCTTGCCTGGGAAATCCCATGGACGGAGGAGCCTGGTAGGCTACAGTCCATGGGGTCGCAAGGAGTCGGACACAACGGAGCGACTTCACTCTCACTTTCCCCCCTGCATCAGAAGCATGGAGTCTTAGCCACTGGACCACCAGGGAAGTCTCCCACGACAGTCCTTTCCAGCCACCTCCTTTCCTCTGAGGCTCAATTTCCTTATCATCCCACTGAGCCCTCACCCAAGATCCAGAGTTTCCCACTGGGGTCTAACCTGAGCTTACGTGCAAACATCTAACCCCGAAGTCTTCCCTTGGAGGATGAACTTCAGTCTTCCTCGGAGGGCCTAACTTCCTTTCTTTTCTCTGAAATCTACACTGAGATTCCACTTCAGTCCCACTCCTGGGTCTGACTTTGGATCCCCAGTCCCCAGAGTCCCCTCCCTCAGTTCTTCCGGGGAAATCCGGCTCCCAACATTCAGCCTGGCACATCGTGAGCCCTTGTCAAACGCTTGCCAAACAAAACGATGGAGACGAGTGTGAGTTTGGTTCCTTTGGATATAGAAATCATCGCCACTGACCAATTCTCATGGAGGGTGAGATCATCCCATTTTCAGATGGGAACACTGAGGCACAGAGAGGGGAGTGCGAGTCACGGGCACGCGGGGGCAGGGTCAGAGCAGGACCCACGGCTCCATCACCCCGAGGGTGGGTCTCGGGGGACCAGCCCCTCCTTCAGGATGTTTCCCCCACCATGAAGGCGAGTGCCCCAAGGCACTACCGCAGACCTGGGGTGGGCAGCGAGTGGGTACTCAGGAAGCCAGGGTCTCAGCAGGCCCGGAACCCACCCTGTCCCCCAGCTTCTGTAGCTGACGTCTCCTCTGCTCCACTTGACGCCGAAGCCGGGTCAGCACTAGCTCCGAGGCCTGGATCAGGCTGTGCTGTGGGGAACGAGAGGAGGAGGAAGGAGGCGGGCAGAGCTGGGATGGAGCTGGAGGGGTGAGGGTTACACCGCCCCCCTCAAAGCTGGAAGCTTAGCCACGACCGGAGGTTGGAGAGAGGACCACCACATGGGCGGAGGGAACGGGTCTCTGTGATGCGGTGAAGCTCAGACTCAGGGCCATGGCCTTCCGTCAATTTCTAGCGGGAGGAACAAAGCCCAGCCCCAGATGTGCGGGTTTGAGGTTAGAACTTGGGACGGAGGGGAAGGGGAAGAATCAAGACGAAGGGGAGCTCGAGGTACACGGGAGCAAGGACTGACCACTGAACAGAGGCTGAGGTTAGACCACGGCAGACGGGGACAAAGGTGAGACCCTGGCAGAAAAGGTTAGGCCCACAGGCCCGAGAAGGAGCAGACCACAGTGGACAAGAGAGGAATATGTCACCACACAAGGGACGGAGCCAGACCCAGGCTGGAGGGTCAGAGTGGGGAGGTCACTGCGCAACAGCTTGACAGAGGACGGCAAGAGATGCTAGTGCGTGAGAGCAAGGTGGAGGGGAAGCCCCTCCCACTCTGGCCCAGCCTCAGACCCCTCCTCATCCTGGTCTACCCGGGGGCCCACCCTTCATCCCATGCACCGTGATTCAACCTCACGCCTTTTCCCTGGGGCCCAGCCTCTATCTCTATGTGGTCTAATCTGGACCATTCCCCTGATGGCTAGGCTGAAGGAAGAGGCCCCAGCAGAACCTTCAGAGGAGGCAGTTCAAGCACTCAGGTGAGACCACGTGGGGAAGGAGCCTGGACTCAGGCCAGAGGCAGGGGGAAGGGAAACAGCAGATAAGGAGACAGAGATACCTCATAGCTGAAGGGTGGGTGTCAGGCCACAGGGAGCAGGTCAGAGGTTATACTACAGTGTGCTTAGTAGCTCAGTTGTGTCCAACTCTTTGCAACCCCCTGGACTGTAGCCTGCTAGGCTACTCTGTCGATGGGATTTTTAGGCAAGGATACTGGAGTGGGTAGCCATTTCCTCCTCCAGGGGATCTTCCCAGGCCAGGGATCAAGCCTGGGTCTCCTGAGCTGCAGACGAATTCTTTACCTGCTGAGCCACTGGGGAAATCTCATCTATGTTCGTTGGAGGTTAAGTAGAAAGGGATGGTTGCAGGCTGGACCTTGGACCTCGGGAATGGGTTGGATGTTAAACCATAAGGGCAGTGAAGCTGATGTGGGAGGGTGAGAGGTCAAAGTTCAGGAGAAGGCTGGCCATTTGACAGCAGGTCAAGGGCATGACCGCAGTGGAAAGTTCAGAGGTTAGACCAGAGTGGAAGGGCTTGAGGTTAGACTGTGGCAGAAAGCTGGAGACAGGCTGGAAGTGAGATCCCCGGGCAGGGTGAAGCGGGTCACACATGAGGAGGAGGGGGTGGCTGCAGGGGGAGGGCCGAGGTCAGTCAGGGGGCAGTGGGAGGGTGCAAATAGCTCACAGACGGATCCAGGCTGGGGAAGGGGCAGAGTCAGACAGAGCGGGGGGACGGAAGGACAGAAGCGCGGGGGGCTGAGGGAGGCCCGGGGGACGGGGGTGACGGATGGCGCAGCCAAGCCCCCTTCGCCCCTCGCTATGAGGCCGCAGCCCCTTCTCCTGGGCCAACAGGAGTCACACCCCGCCCTCCACACCCAGGAGGAGGCCTGCAGCCAAGACTGCCCCCCTTGCCTGAAGGTGGGCTCAGGCCCCAGAGCTCCCTCTCCCCTGAGGACACGCCCTCACTAAGGTGGGTGAGAAGTCCCGCCTCAGGGCCCCTGGCTACCTGCAGGATGTGCACGCCCTTCAGGGAGACCACGGCCAGCTCGCGCAGCCCGTCCCCGGTCAGGTCCACGTGTGCCATGGCCAGCAGGGGGCTGGAGAAGCCCCGCCGCCACAGCAAGCGGAAGCCACACGGGGCCCCGGGGAGCCCTCGCCCGGGGCCGCAGTACTTGTAACAGAGCAGCTCCTGCAGGGGTGGGAGGTCAGGGTCACACGGTGGGCGTGGGGTCATGGGGGTGGGAACCAGGGTCACACAGGGGGACTGGAGTCACATGGGGGGACTGGAGTCACATGGGGGGACTGGAGTCACATGGGGGGATCGGAGTCACACGGGGGATCAGAGTCACACGGGGGATCAGAGTCACACGGGGTTGAGGTCACATGGGGTGGTCAGGGTCACACGGTGGGCATTGGGGTCACTAGGGGATCAGGGTCACACAGGAGGATGGGGTCACATGGGGGTCAAGGTCACACAGGGGGGTCAGGGTCACATAGGGCTCAAGGTCACATGGAGGGGTTGGGGTCACATGGCGGGGTTGGGGTCCCACGGGGGAAGGCAAGCGGCACAGGGCATGGGCTGTGACAGTCCCGCCCCTTGGCCCCACCTGTCCATAGGTGGCCACCAGTACTTCTGGCCGCCCATCCAGATCGATGTCGGTGACCAGGCCACAGAGGACACTGTCAAACTGGTCACTGCCTGGCAGGAGAAGCTGGTCTTCGAGCCCCCGGCTCAGCAGGTCGCTGGGGGTCAGAACACAGCAGGAAGACTGGGGTCAAGTGCAGTGCCCGCCACCCCGAGCACCGGATCCTCACGTGTCAGGTCTGGAGGCTCTGTTCCTGCTGAAGCCTGGACACCCTCGTCTCCAAGCTGGCCATCCTCCTATCCACCCAGAGGTGCTCAAGGCATCTCCGATCCGGACACTCACACGGTCCCCTGAAGGTGGGATCATCTCAGTCCCATGTGGAAACCCACACCATTCCTTCTGGGGACCCTGTCGCCTCCAGTCTGGACACATGTGTAGTCCTCTGGAGCCTGGACCCAATACTGGACACCTTCACGGCCCACCAGGTGTGCACAGCTGGCTTGCACTGGCTCACAGGAGCTGACTAGGACATTTTCAGAAACCCTGAGAGCGTGCTGGCATTGTGTCAGTGACTCGAAATCCCACCGTGGTGAGAGCACTGACGTGGGCAGACGTTACAAACCAGGGCTTTCTCCCACACAGAGCCAGCGGTTAACTACCTGCAACATGTTCCGCACCCCAAGGAGCTTTCCAGGTGGTGGCAGAGGCAAAAGAACCCACCTGCCAATGCAGGTTCGACCCCTGGGGTGGTAAGATTCCCCTGAAAGAGGGCATGGCAACCCATTCCAATTCTGTTGCCCGGAGAATCCCATGGACAGAGGAGCCTGGCAGGCTGCGGTCCATGGGGATCGCAAAGAGTCGGACCGAATAACCTAGCACACACCCAGCCCAGCGGGGCCGGACATCTCAGTTCCCACCCCGAGGTCTCAGCACATCTCCTACAAGTTCTAGATTAAAACACTCGGTGCTTCTCTCCCTGGGACACGGACACCTTTACCCACCCAGGCCTGAACCACCACACCCAAAACTTTACTTTCTGTGGAGAATGAACAGGTTAGGCCGTGGTGCAAAGGCACAGGGCCCGCCCGCCTCCACGTGCCCCTCACCGGTACACCACCGCCGGCTCCAACATGCTGGCCACCAGCACGCTGTACTCCTCCTGCTGTGGTCTGTCCTCCATCTCTGGAGAAGGGACAGAGGTGGGGGAGGTGTGAGCGGACAGGTCCCAGGTCCCTCCTCCCCACCCCTCCATACCTGAGAGGAACACAGGTTAGACTCCTAGAGTCGGACACGAGGAGGTGTGAGCGGACAGGTCCCAGGTCCCTCCTCCCCACCCCTCCATACCTGAGAGGAACACAGGTTAGACTCCTAGAGTTGGACACAACTGAAGCGACTTAGCAGCAGCAGCAGGAAGCCTTGACGATGGGTTGGTTACAGGTGGAGGGTTAGAGGTTAGACCACGAGAGGAGGATGGAGGTCAGAGGTCAGGAGGAGGAATAGGTGTTGGATAACAGTTTAAAAAGCCCAAGGTTAGGGGACTTCCCTGGTGGCCCAGGAATTAAGACTGTGCTTCCAGTGCAGCGGATGCAGGTTTGATCCTGGTTGGGGAACTAAGAACTAAGATCCCACATGCCATGAGGCTCAAAGTCAAGACAAAATTCAAGGTTAGACCACCAGGTTAGATGAGAACATGGTTAGATGAGAATATGAAAGTCCTCAGATCACTGTAGGGGTATCAGGGGTAAACCACAGGAGGAGGGATGGAAGACAGACCACAGAGGTCAGACCAAGAGAAACACCAAGGACTTCTCTGGTGGCCCTGTGGTTAAGGATCTGACTTGCAATAAAAGAGACGCAAGTTGGGGAACTGAGATCCCACACGCCACAGAGCAGTCAAGTCCGAGCGCCGCAACTAGAGGGGTTTGTGCGTAGCAAGGAAAGATCCTGCATGCCACAACTAAGACCCAACGCAGCCAAATAAAGAAAGAAAAAGAAAAACACGAGAGGACAGACCAGAATAAGAGGAACAGATCAACACATGGGGGGAAAGGAGAGACCGCGAGTCCGGGGCCAGTGCTGAGTTCATGAGAAGAATTTGGGTCTGAATGGCAGCAAGACACAGAATGACAAGTCCTGAGGCCGAGACGGGGGTCAGGGGAAGTGGCACAGTGAGGGGTGAAGGTTAGAGACACCAAGGGGAAGGCGGAAGTTCAACTCAGGGTAAAAGGTCAGGTTAAAGGTTAGACCACCAACCGGGCCAAGTTGCTGGGAGTGAAATTCAGGAGCGTGTGCGGAGAGATGGGGCAGGGTAAGTCCTGCGTCGGAGTGGGGCACCCAGGAGGACGGGAGGAAGGAACGATGGGAGCAGGACGTTTAGGGAGAGGGGTACAAACGTGGGTGGGGGGAGCCGAGCCCACGCCCAGAACTCACCCTCGGGGGCCGAAAGGCTGAACACGATCACTCGAGAAATGGGGCCGTCCTGAAGGATGGTCCACGTCTGCAGGACCTCTGTGTGGAGGGCGAGGACTCAGGGCCCCGCCTTCAGCACTGAGTGCGAGCCCCCTTCCCGGGACCCACCCCCAGCCCTGAGCGCCCCGGGCCCCGCCCAAGCCTCGCCCAAGCCTCGCCCAAGCCCCGCCCAAACCCGCCCCCAGCCTGCACTGCCAGCCCCGCCCCAAGCCCAGAGCGCCCGCCCCGCCCCCAAGGCCCCGCCCCTAACCATGTCCGAACCCCGCCCCATGATCACCTCGACTCTGCTGGTCCACGTGGGCGACGCGAACGTAACCGCTCTGACAGCCCAGAGCTGAGAGTCGCCGGGATGTGCCGGGCAGGTTGTGCACGTCAAGCCACAAGACGCTGGGGGTGGACAGGTGGACAGAGGGGCCCTCGGGCCGTCACCAGGTCCCAGCCCCCACCCTCTATCTCCGCCTCCCTACAAGCATCCACCCCACCCCTCCCCCTAGAAGAGCCTTGGGCCTCCGCTGGGCTTGATTTCCCTAGGGCTCAATTCTCACCACCCAGATTTCTCGGAGCCCGCCTGCCCCGGTCCCTGCTGGCCTGTCGGGGGCTCGCCTACCTACTGGTCAGGTTTGTGAGCTCTGGGAAGAGGTTTTCCACAGGCTGTTCTTCAAACTGATGCAGTCCCTCGTTCTGGGGGAACCGAGACCCGCCACCCGCTTGGAGTCAGTGGCTGGTCTCACACACCGCCCTCCACCCCCGACCCCCCGACCCCAGTCCACGGTGGCCCCAGCAGGGCTCTGCTCACCACGCCTCCTCCGCCTCACCTCCTTGTACAGATGAATGGCTGGGTCATTCCCACTCAGGAGAAACACGGTCTCTAGTTGATCCCCGACCTGAACCCTGAAAGCAAAAAACTCTAGAACACCAGTATGGTGGACCTTGAGTGTAGTAGAGTTCGTCAGTTTTAAAACCCTCCTCTTGAAAAAACTCTTGCTTGCGAGAACCCTGTCATTCTAGGCTTCAAACACTGGATCCACAGTGAAGATGCAGAACTGTAGAAACTGACCCTTGAAGAATCACAGGATGGTACAGCTTTCCAATCTCAGAAACTCAGCATGTCAGAACCTTCTGTTTCTAGAGCCCTCACCTGCTAGAATCTTCATTCTGGATGTGGGTTCAGGAATGAACACGGAGCTCTGAGAATGGGCTGCAGAACCTCAGAACACTAGTACCTCTTTACCCTAGAACCCCAGTGTTCTAGAAGTTCTGTTTTCTGTCTCCTTCAAGACACTAGAACTTTTGGAAATTGCCATCATGGTATTCAGACTGAGAATTGGTAGACTATCCAGATCATAGAACCCAGAATATTAGTGGGTTAGAAACTTCAGTTTCTCAAACTCTCATCTGATAGACCTGAGGTTGGCCAATTATGACCTGCAGGCTAAATCTCACTCCCTGTTTTGTTTGGCCATGCCACATGGCTTGCACGGTCTTAGCTCCCTGACCAGGGATCGAACCCATGCCCCCGGCTGTGGGAGTGCAATCTTAACCAAGGGACCACCAGGGGAGTCCCTCCCCTGATTTGTAAATAAAGTTTTATTGGAACACAGCCACACATATTCATTCATACAGTGTCCATGGCTGCCTTCTTGTTACAGTGGCCGACCTGAGCGGCTGTGAGACAGACTAAATAGAAAATGTTTGGCAACTCCTGTGCTAGAACACTGGCGTTCCAGAATGGAATTCTTATACTTTGGGATCCTAGCACATCAGTACTCTTCATGGTCTGTATTCTCTCTCCTTGAGATATGATAATGTTCAGTTCAGTTCAGTTCAGTCGCTCAGTCGTGTCCGACTCTTTGCGACCCCATGAATCGCAGCACGCCAGGCCTCCCTGTCCATCACCATCTCCCGGAGTTCACTCAGACTCACGTCCGTCGAGTCCGTGATGCCATCCAGCCATCTCAACCTCTGTCGTCCCCTTCTCCTCCTGCCCCCAATCCAGGACCTTAATATTACAGTATCTCAGAATCATCAAACTGTAGATCTTTCAGATCTTGGAATCTCAGAGCTAATAACTCAAGGAAAAAAAAAGCATTTCTGGATCTTGGAATGCCCTAATCTAGAATATCAAAACTTGAGAGTTCTACAGGTCTGGAAATGAAGCACTCAATTAACTCTCAAATTATCTAGTTCAGGGGGTTCCCTGGTGGCTCAGACAGTAAAGAATCTGCTTGCAATGCAGGAGATGCAGGTTCGATCCCTGAGTCAGGAAGGTCCCCTGGAGAAGAGAATGGCTACCTACTCCAGTATTCTTGTCTGGAGAATTCCACGAACAGAGGAGCCCTGAGGGCTACAGTCCATGGGGTCGCAAAGAGTTGGACACGACTTAGTGACTAACACCATCTAGTTCAGGGATTGCAAAATGGTAGCCCATTAGCTGAGTATGGCCCATGGCTACTTTAAATGCACTATGCTCTAAAAAACAAACGAGTCTGATTGTTTATAGGTGGGTTTGTGGTCTTCAGTATGCTACAGCCTCTGCTCTCTCAACATACACACACACACACACACGTGCACACATACACTCCCTAATGTATCAAGCCTGTGATTTACTTACTCTGCGTGGCATAGTTGGAAAGGAGTGAACTGGAGCTCCAGATTCAGGCAGCTCTCTGCAGGGGGAGCGGAGGCAGTTAGGTGCCGGGGATGGGACTGCATCCCCCACCCTCTCCTCATCCCTCTTTCCCTCCAGGCCACACTTACGAGCAATGGAGTCGAGGTTGTACTCAGAGCCAGGCTCGTAGTCACAGTAAATGTTAAGGAAGGGGCTGCCCTTGTCCCCAGAATCCTGGGAGAGGAGACTGGCCTCAGAGGAAGGCAGAAGCAGCAAGAGGGATTTGGGGAAGACTCAGTAAGGAGGAGAAAATGGATAGATGGATGGGCTCTGGGTACCTTAATGAACGTGATCCCCACAACCAGACCCCGCTTTGGGGGTGACTTGTTGAAGGTGTCAATGGAGACAATCTCTGCATCCACTGGGAGAGGAGAGTTCAAAGTTCACATTTCAGGCAGGCCCGTGACCCCAATATTTCCAACCACGGTGACCCTTGACCTCTACAGCTCAGTCATCTCTCACCACCACAAATTATGACTGTTGGGTCCCAGTGGGTCCTGTTCACCATCACCAGGGTAGGTGTAATCCTGGTTTCTGAGTCATCCTGAACCCGAACTACTTCAGGCCCCTATTTATCCCTGTCTTCTGACCCCAGTGCCTCCAGATTACCAGCTCTGACCCCCTTCAATCACCATCACCCTGATCCCGTTCGCCCATCATGGTGACCTGACCCAAGACAGAGCCTCAGAAACCTTCTCAACACTCCGTTCCGAGCCCCCAGCCCGACGGCGCCACGCACCGGGAATGTAATTGAACTGCAGCTCCTTGGCCACGGGCCGGATTTTCTGTCGGAGGTCTTGGTAGCGGAAGCCTAGCACCTTGCCTTTAAGGGTGGCGGCCAGCAGTTCCCCGCGCCCGCCCGCGCCGCCTGCTAGCCCATACACATTGCTCTGCGACGAGAAGCGTGTGAAGCTGTCCTCGCGCAGCGGGCAAGGCCCTGCGGCCATGGCCGCCTCCCCCATCATGTCCCTCAACCACTCATTCCCAGAGCCCCCACAGCGGCCCGCTCTACCCGTGGATCGCCGGGCGTCCGCGGGGCGCGCAGACCGATTACGTGAAGAAGCTGCGGTCGCTGCCCTTTACAAAGATGGCCGCCAGCCGGGCTGCCCTCCAGACTTTGCTTCAACGCGCTTGCGCGCTCCTGCTTGGTCCTTTTCAGGGCCGAGGCGACTGCGATTTGCAAATTAAGAGGTCCATGGGGTCGCGAAGAGTCGGACACGACTGAGCGACTTCACTTTCACTTCTCACTTTCATGCATTGGAGAAGGAAATGGCAACCCACTCCAGTGTTCTTGCCTGGAGAATCCCAGGGACGGGGGAGCCTGGTGGGCTGCCGTCTATGAGGTCACACAGAGTCGGACACGACTGAAGTGACTTAGCAGCAACAGCAGCAGACAGAGGTACATAGTATGTTTGACCAATCAAGAAATTGAGGCACAAAGAAATTTGTCTAAGATCAGTTAGAAGCCGCAGTGTTGGAACCCAAACAAGATAGCGCCATAGTTTATTATTTTAATCACATCACTTAAAACTTTTTTTTTTTTTTTTTGCCTCATAGTGCTGCTTATGGGATCTTAGTTCCCCCATCAGGCATTGAACCAGACCCTAGGCAGTGAAAGTGCTAGTCCTAACCACTGGACCACCAGGGGATTCTCTCCCATCACCTTTAAAGTGGTGAAATGCATTCTGCTTACCCCAAGGAAACAGTTCTAGCTATCTGTCCTGGCAAATAACCTTCACCTTATCTACTGAAAAAGGCTTGGTGGCTCAGATGGTAAAGAATTTGTCTACAATGCCAGAGACCCGGGTTTGACCTCTTGGTCAAGATCCCCTGGAGAAAGGAATGGCTACCCACTCCAGTATTCTTGCCTGGAGAATTCCATGGACAGAGGAACCTGGCGGGCTACAGTCCATTGGGTCCCAGAGAATCAGACAGGACTGAGTGACTAACATTTCACTTTTTCTTTCTTTACTGAAAGCTGACTTTATGCTAGTCATGTTGGCTGATGATCTCATTGAATCCTCACAGCTACCCTATTCTTGTTTCCCTGCCTTCATTTATTCAACATGTATTGAGCACTTACTCTGTGCCAAGATATCCTTTATGAATTTATCTCAATAAACTCTTGCAACAACCCTGGAAAGAAGTTTATTACCCCAATTTATAGAAAACGAAATGGAGGCTGGGGGAGAATAAATTCCTTGACTGATGTGATAGTAAGTGCTGGAGAAAGGATGATGTCTTCTGGGATTCATGTATATACATGTTTGTCCTTAGAAGAGCATCAACGGTGTGGGGACTCTGTGTATGGTATTTCCAGAAGACATGAATTGGCCAGCTGTCCTGGCCACCTTGAATAATATTCTGTCACCTGCTTCCAGGCAAAAAGAGGACATACACACATGCACGTGCAGACTGCAAAACTCATGAAGGCAGTGACTGGATCTCCTTTGTTCACAGTCAAATTGCCAATACCTGGACCACAAGGTTTTTCATGAAGTGACCATTTAGTAAATATGTTAAGATCCCCAAGCTATGTACCAGACCCTTTGCCAAGCACCTGGGACACTGTTGCCTAAGAAGCATGAGAAGAGTTCTCCAAGGCAGATTCGATCTGGAAGGTGATGAAAAGAAAGGAGTTTGTGTCAAACACAGGTCTAGCTATGTTGGTTAATGCTGTAACTCCAGGGACTGCGCCAGGACATGGCACACAGTAGGTGCTTAACAGATACCCGGGGATTAGATGGAAGGAGGGGTGTCTTCTTCCACTTCTAAAGAATGTGTTCTTCAGGCTTTAAAAAATTATTTGGCTGTGCCAGGTCTTAATTGCAGCATGTGGGATCTAGTTCCCCCACCAGGGTTCTAAGCTGTGTCTCCTGCTTTGGAAGGCAGACTGTTAACCACTGCACCAAGGAAGTCCCTTGAGCACTTTTAATATGATTTTAAAGCACACCCAGGGTTGAAAATCACTACACTACTTAGCCTTCTGCAAGTGCCATGGCAGACATTGGTAATCAATCTGAGGTCTCAGGAGTCTTAACTGAGCTCGAGGCAGCCATCATCAATTGATTAGAGCTGTGGGAGAAGCCGGAGAAGGCAATGGCACCCCACTCCAGTACTCTTGCCTGGAAAATCCCATGGACAGAGGAGCCTGGTAGGCTGCAGTCCATGGGGTTGCTAACAGTTGGACATGACTGGGCGACTTCACTTTCACATTTCCCTTTCATGCATTGGAGAAGGAAATGGCAACACACTCCAGTGTTCTTGCCTGGAGAATCCCAGGGACGGGGGAGCCTGGTGTGCTGTCATCTATGGGGTAGCAAAGAGTCGGACACGACTGAAGCGACTTAGCAGCAGCAGCAGTGGGAGAAGCGGAGGGGGACAGAGGAGCAGGGCAGAGTGTCACACAGAGGCCACTCTCGACACAGGGTGACCCTGAACCTCTCCCGAGCTCCTTCTAGGCTCGAAGCTGGAGCAGCTCTCCGGGGAGCCTGCCCTGGTTTTCCAGGCAGCCCCGGTTCACATCCTGATGTCATGCCAGTGACACTGAGTCCGCCTTCTGGCACTGGCCCTCCTCTGGCTGTCCTCCCACCCCCAGTGGGGACTGGCCTGGCCCAGGGCCGGCTGGAAGCACACGCACACCAGACCGCCCACTGACAGAGGTCCACGTGCTGGATCAGGAGGAGGAGGTGGCTGGGCTCTGCCCTCCTTTCCTGGGCAAAGGGTTCCTGCTGTTTGCGCTCCCCCTCCCCACACCCACCTGTCCTTGTGCTCCACCTGCCAAGGCCGCTCCCTCCCCTGCCTCTGACAGATGGAACAGTGCCTCTGGGGCTTCTGGCCTTCCCTCCAGGGAAGCATGGACGTGGGCCGTGAGGCTGGGAGACTTGGTGTGCCTCCTCCACCATTTATTTTTTGGCCTTGGCTTCCCTGGTGGCTCAGGTGGTAAAGAATCTGTCTGCAATACGGGAGACTGGGGTTCGATCCCTGGGTTGGGAAGATCCCCTGGAGAAGGAAATGGCAGCCCACTCCAGTATTTTTGCCTGGGAAATCCCATGGACAGAGGAGCCTGGGGGGCTATAGCCCATGGGGTCGCAGAGAGGCCCTGGTAGCGACTGAGTGACTCACATACACACCTACATACCTCATAGACTACAGGATCTTAGTTCCCCAACCAGGGACTGAATCCATGTTCTCTGCAATGAAAGCATGAATTCTTAACCAACGGACCACCTGGGAAGACGCCTCCACTCTTTGTTTTTAAAGAACACATGGCTGCATCAGGTCTTAGTCATGCCATGCGTGATCTTTGTTACAGCTCCTGGGCTTAGCTGTCCCACAGCCTGTGTGATCTCTTCGCCGATCAGGGATTGAACCAGTGGCCCCTGCATTAAAAAGTGGATTCTAACCACTGGACCACGATGGGTGGAAGTCCCTCCACCCCTCTGTATGTTGCACACATCCTCCTGCCAGCTCTGGGTTGGAGGGGGCACTGCCATCCATCACCCCAGCTGAAGCCAGGGTCCAGAGGGCCCGGGCCTCAAGACCACAAGCCCGTGGCCCCTCCCCAGACGCACCATGCTGGGGCTCCCCTCTGGGAGGCTCTGACCCAGCGCGTCTTGCCAGGCAAGCCTGCCCTCTTGTTGCCTGCAAAGGGTGCCCAGAGCCCAAGAGGGCTGACGAGGGGGTGGTCAGGAGGGCCAGAAAGACGGGACAGAGGACTGAGGGCGAGGGGGAGAAAGGTGAGGAGAAGGAAACTCGAGCACAAGTGTTGTCTTTTATTTCCTTCCTCGGGCAGCTGCGGCTTCCCACCAACACCTGGAAGCGCGGGGAGGAGACGGAGGGGTGGGCGTGGGGACGACCCTCGCAGCTCCAGGGCTGGGTCCATCCTGAGAGGCCGGGGCTGCAGGAGGCGGGGGCTCCCGGTGTGGGGCGGGGGAAAGGAGCCACCAGCCACCCCCTTCCCAGCGGTGAGAGCGAATCACGGTGGCTAAGCGGGCCCAGAGCTCAGCCAGGGAAGAAGGTGGAGATGAGACATGAGACACTGACTCCACCATTCAGCTGGCTAGGAGGGGGGGGCCGAATGCCGACTCCAACCCCCGGCAGCACCCACAGCGAACAGGCCTGCGCCAGAGAGCCTGTGTGTCGGGTGGAAAAGGGCAGCTCTGGGGGTTTAAATAAAGGGCAGGGGGCGAGGGATGCAGCGAGAACAGAGGGTGACTGGCCAGCGGGCCCCCGAAGCAGTGCTGAGCCCGCGGGGATGCTGCAGAGTCCTCGGTGGGAGGAGGGAAGGTCTCGCAGCCAGGGTCTCGGGACCCCCCGGCTCTGGGCTCACACGGCGATCCTCGCTGGAGGGCCTGGCCGGGGGAGAGCGGGCAGGGCGGGGAGACGGGCGCTGGGGCCCGCGGGGCTTAGCGCAGGTCCTCCTCGTCACCCTGGATGGTCTTCTTGACGCGCAGCAGCATGGTGGTGAGCCACTGGTCCAGCCGGGAGATGGAGTCGTACTCTTTCACCTGCGCGCCGGGCGACGGGCTGGGGGTGAGCGGCCGCCCTGAGCCCCGCCTCGCCTCCCACCCTGTCCCCGCTCCCAGCCCAACGGGCTCTGCTCAGGATCCTCTAGACGGCCCTGTCAGCACCCCCTCCCTGAACAGGGGCGAGGGGATGCGTAGCCCTGACCCTGGCCAGAGCCTCTCCCTTCCATCTTTACTGGCTCACACGAGGGCTCCCGCGGGGGGAAAAAAGATTTTACAGCTGGAAAAACAGAAGGTCCAGCTTTCTTGTTCTAAGGATGGGAAACTGAGGCCTGGAAACGTGGCACAGGCCTGTTCTGAGCGCTGCGGGCAGGTGGGAGGGGGGTGGGCAGAGAGAACCCCCGCCTGGCGGGCTCGCCCCTCTCCCATCTTCTGTGCTCTGCTGCGGAGCTTCCTGCCATCCGCCCCCGGGCAGCTGTCTGGGGAGAGATGGACCGGCCGAGCTTGGTCCCTGGCATCATTCAGGGGTCCATGATTCGTGAGGGGCGCCCAGGGAGAGTCATACTGGACAGATCCAGATCCACCCAGGCTGCGTTACCAATTCCAGAATGCCTCGCAACAAGGTAAAGACAGGGAGAGCATCTCTGTGGGGAGACTGTTATCAGAGAAGCCGCTGGAAGTGGGGCCTCCCACGGCCACCTCTCCCGCACCCCAGGGCCACCTGCCTCCAGCCTTCCGGGAGGCGAGGGAAGGGGCACGACATGACTCCCTCCCTGCACTCCCAGGGTCACCCAGAGTGCCCGCTGTGAGACTCCCTGCAATGCTCATCCAGGGGACTCTGAGGGGTGCAGAGGCCTTGGCCTTCAGGAGCAGACAGACGCGAGTTTGAATCCCAGCTCATCTCTAAGACGGGGAGACCACTCCCTGCACCTCTTGGGGCTACTTGGGAGGATTCTGGGGTGACGGGAGGAAAGAATCCACAGCCAGGGGCTAGGGCCAGAGACAAAAAGGAGGAAATTCACAGGACCACGTCTGACAAGGGCCGCCAGCCCCGCGGCCACTCACCGCCTCGGTGTAGCTGTCCACGTTCTGCTCCTCGTGGGCTTCTAACAGCTTCTGCGAAACAACAGGGGGTTGGGCTCAGGAGCCAGGCAGGCCTCGGCCTGACCCAGAGGAGCTCCATACACAGTATCTGCGTGGGTGAGAGGCAGGGGTACCCAGGCTGAGCGGGAGGAAGGGGCTGTGCTCCAACCTACCCTCAGCTTGTAAAGTCACTGACATGGAGCAGCACCCACGCATGGGTGCCCGTGTGCGCGTGAGAACCCACAGCCTCCCCACTCTGCCCCGGCTCCATCAACGCTTGAGTCTTGTCTCATCCAGAAAATGGGGACCCAGATGGCAGATGAGATTGGGGGGGGGATAAGCCCCCTGAGAAACACTGTACAGATCTATGACTGTGCTAACTGGAGCCGAAGCCCCCGACATGGGAGAGGAGTGGCTCAAGGCCCCCGCAACACACACTCACTTTCATCAGCTTGCACTCCCGAGAGTCAGAGAACGCGGGGAACAGCTCCTCGTACTTCTGAACGGCGAGCTGAGGGTCAGCGAGGACGCAGGGAAGGCAAAAGGGGAACAAGCTGATGAAGATCCCCCGGCAGTGGCAGGGACCTGGGGCTGCTCCAGCCCTAAGTCAGCTGTCTGCATGCCCACCCCAGCCTCCAGAGACACGGGGCTCTGTGTCTGGTGGAGAGGCTTCCCAGAGCTGAGATCAGCGCCAGCCTGGCTTCAGACAGCTGTGGTGGAGGGTGGCAGGCAGCGGACAGGGGCCCGGGGAGGGAGGCGGCTTCCCCAGGCCGGTGCTCAGGGCCTCCCCCTGCACCCAGCCCCGCCCAGGGTAGGTGCACACACTTCATGCCATGCCTGACGCCTCATGTCTAACCCTCATGAGGACCCAAGGAGGGTCAAACGACGGTGACTCCATTCTGCAAGTGGGAAACAGACCCAGAGATGGCAGTGACCTGCACAGGGCTCAGGACACGTGTTGGGGATCTGAACCGGCCTGACTCCAAAGCCCAAGCTATCACCTGCCCCAGCAGAGGCCCGCAGAGTGAGTGAGGGTGGGGCTCAGGCACACCATGTAGGTGAGGGCAGGCAGCTGGAGACCCCAGGAAACCCTGACCTGGCTCGTGCTGAGAGGCCCTGAGGACGGGTGGGGCAGGGAGGCAGGCTCTGGTTCAAACATCAGCAGTCAGAAAGGTCTGGACTCTTGGGGCAATTTACTAGCCACGTGGCCTTGAACGAGAGACTCTGTGTCTCAGCCTCAGTATCTTCCTCTGTGAAATGGGATGACCATGGTGCCAACCTCGTGGGTTACAGTAAGGACTCCAAAAATGCTCCCACAAAAGAAAATGCCTGGCACCAAGCAAGCCGGGAGTTGGAAACGCAAAGGATAGAAACGCGGTGAGAACAAGCATTTCCTGCCCGAAGGCGCTGCCAGGGCCAGAGGGGAGCGAGGGACCTGCCCCCCGAGAGGCAGAGAGGTGACTTGGCGTAGTGACAGACACAATGCTCCAGGAGTGGTCACCCCGTGTGGGTAACTCTGGGGGGCCCGGGGCCTGCCGTTCACCGTGTGTATGTGGGTAACTCTGGGGGGCCCCGGGGCCTGGGCTCACCTTGGCGTTTCACCCCATGTGGGGATAACTCTGGGGGCCCCCGGGGCCTGTTGTTCACCCTGTGTGCATGTAACTCTGTGTGTATGTAACTCTGGGGGCCTGGGCTCACCTTGGCGTTCAGCATGTCGATGCAGAAGTGGCAGAGGGCAGCCTTGAAAAAGTAGTCCTTGGCGCTATACTTGAGGAGCGGGCTGTCCATGGCGTTGGTCCCCACCTGTAGGCACAAGGCAGTGGGCAGCCAGAGGGCTGGATCACTGCCAGGCACTTGGTGGACAGCTGGGAACTAGGTCCATGCCCAGTGACGCCCTGTGAACCCAGGACCTTGAGGGCAAGGAAGCCAGAGACCAGCCCCGGGAAAGTGTGCGTCCAGTCTGAGAGACCCAGGACCGGGGCATGCTGGGGGTGGGCGTGTGGCCCCAGGGCCGAGGCCAGCTGTCCGTGGGCTCCCAGAGGCACCCAAGCGGGTGATGGGGGCGGTGGCCCCGCTGTCGGGCTGACAGGAGGCTGGCATGCCGGTGGGCAGAGGGGCGGCAGGCTGCGGAACATGAGAGGCGGCGCCCGCCCCGCACTCCTCCGAGGCCACCTGCCTGCCTGTCTCCCGGCCAGACTGAGCCCACCAGGGGGCCGGGCCCCGCCCAGGAGGGAGCATGCATACCCAGGGGACGCCCCCTCCTGCCCTCTCTGCAGGCTCCTCAGCTGCTACCAGCCATCCTGGGCCTCGGGATTCTTTCCGCTCTCTCCCCATTTGGGAGTCGGCCTCGCTCTGCCCGGGAGGCCCTGGTGAGCAGTGTGGGAAGGACTCGTCTAGGGAGAGCGCGATGACGCCACAAGGGGTCATGCGTGGAGGGTGCTCAGCCAGGCCAAGTCCAAGCTGAGGGTGTGGGGATGACCAAGAGTGCTGCACAGAAGTCGGGGGAGGGTGGGAGGTGGGGAGAAGGGGCACCGGCCAGCAGGGTGGGGTGCAGTGCCTGACCCAGAGTGGGGCTCAGACCCTGCTGTCCCCACCTGCTCGTAGATGTCGATGGCCTTCTGGTACTGCTCCAGCTGCGCCGCATAGCCGGCCACCTTCAGCAGACACTTGTTGGCCGAGCTGAGAGGGGCAAAGAGGGGCAGGGGGTCAGTGGTGGCGGGGCCCGGGGCCCTCGCCAGGGACGGGAGCGGGCAGGGGGCGCCCGGGTACCTGTTGGACTCCTCGCCTTTGTAGTAGTCTGCAGACTGCTCGTAGTGGGCGATGGCCTGGGGCACATGGGGTGGGGGAGAGGGCGAGGGGCTCAGGCGGCCTTCGTCGCCTGAGGGTCCGGCAGCTCTGCCACGCCCCAGGCCCCCAGACTGGTCCCAGAGGACTGGCAGCAGCAGCCCTCCCCGCCACTGGCCAGGCTGGGCCCCCTGCCGCCCACCTTCTCAATGTCCACCAGCTCCGTCTCGTAGATCTCGGCGATGGAGATGTGGTGCTTGGCCGCGATGGTGAAGCGGCCCTGGGTGAGACATGAGAAGGGGCCGTCAGCGATGAGGGGGTCCCGAGTGCTCTGCCCAGCTCAACCACATGCCCCCCGCCTCGGCCCCCGGTCCCCTGAAACTGGATTCTCAGCCCTCGGCTACTCATGGGATGGGGGTCCGCCAAGGAGGGTCCCAAGAGGCATGAGGCTTGCGAGGGAGGCTCTTGCCTGACAGGCCCGGGTCTGAGTGCTGCCCTGACTGGGTGGCCGCGGGCATGCCCCCCCACACCCAGCCTCCATGGGGGCACAGCAGATGGGGCGACATGGGAAATACGGGCACCGGGACTGGCCAGAGGCCCTGGCCCGGCGGCACATGTGACTGGTCCAGAGAGGCGGGAGGAACAGCCCTGGACTCTGGGCCAAACGCCAAGAGTCCCCACTGCCCCAGAGACAGCCTGCCTCCCGACCTCCCCTCCCGTGTGGTCAGATGGCCCTTCTCCCCACCTGCACTGCAGCTTCCCCCGCAGGTGCCCAGGGCCTTCCCCAAGGCGGCCGGCTCCCAGAGCGGTTGAGCACCTCCTGCCCGCCTCCACCCAGCGGCAGTCAGCGTGCCTGCCGCTCCGGAGACCGAACCGCCCAGCGCAGTGTCTCCTGCAGCACCCGGCGGGGATGGCGACACGGTCACAGCATCGCAGGACCCGCCGGGGCAGGACGGGCGATCGGCCCTCGTGGACGTGACGTGGATGGGGCCTGGCTTGGCGCCTCAGGCTGGCTCTCCGGGCTCGGACCAGCAGCCGGGCCTCATCTGTCGATGAGGACGCTCCCCGGGGCCGGCGGGGGCCGAGCTTACTCTGGGCCAGGGGAGGCTGGGGAAGGGGAAACTCCATGGACACGTGAGGGCCCCAACAGCAGTAATGCCTTCAAGTGAGGACAATGATGGCCTATGGGAGGCTGGAGACAGGACCTCCGGCCCTCTCATGTGCTGGGAGCTGCCACCAGGAGCCAGGTTGGCACGGAGCTGTGTGAGGACCCAGCCAGCCCAGCCCGGTGCCGGTGACAGTCCCCTGCCCCCCTCTGCCTCCCCTCCCGTCTCCCGTCTCTCGCCTGCTCTGGGGCCAGGGGACGCGAGGGAAGGGGGGCAGGCAATAGGCAGGCTTGAAGGGGGTAAGGGGAGGGAGCCAGGACACGCGGCGGCCCTTACCATGTCTGTGTAGATCTCAATTGCTCGCATCAAGCAGTTGATGGCCTCTGGAGAGAGAACAAGGGCGGTGAGGAGGAGGAACGCGAAGGTGAAGTCGTTTCAGCAGAGGCCGAGGAGAGAAGCGAGGCGCGGGGCCGCCGTGGAGGGCTCAGTACGCACGGCGGGCAGGGGGCCCCCGAGCCCTGGGAAACTTGGCCTGACTCATTCATGCTGCTGGCTGTGACCTGCTGGGCACGTGCTTTCAGGGGAGCCCTGTCCATACGGCTGCCCTCTGCCCCAGGGTCACCACAATGTCACCACCTTCCCAGTGACCGTGGGACAGAGGGTAGCCGCAGCCAAGGTCCTTCCATCACCCTTCCATGGCGGGACCCTGAAGCAGCCGTGTGGCCTGTCCCTGCCTGGCCTCCACCGTGGCAGGAGGCGGCGGGGTGCCGTGCCCTGAGGCCCCCGCCGTGGGGTCTCCGCCGTATCCCCGGCACCGCTGCCTGCCAGCTCCTCAGACCACAGGTGTCGCCGACAACACACACAGTGGGTGGCGCTCGGGAGGAAGCGCCGGGGCGCCTCTGTCGTACCCTCTCACGCGGCGTTAATTTGGAACTTTGAGAAAGGTGCTCTTTTTTTGACAAGTTATTTGGAGGAGAGAGAAGCATGAGTGGGAGGCATCTTCTAGCAGAGTGAGATGAGCTCTCGGTGGATGTTTTTTAAACGTCATTTTAATGCGTCTCGGGAGGATAGGGCGTTGGGGGAGGTGGGAGGAGGACAGAGAGCCTGGACAGACCATGGTGGGTGGGCTCTGAGCTGGGGCATGGCTGAGCGTTCATGCAGCCCGGGGCATCGAGAAGGCTCCTGGCCTGCCGCTAGGGCTTCAACGTCAGCAGGGCCCACTGGGCTGAGATGCCACCAGGAAGGCCCAGGCCCGGTGCCTGGTTTCAGGGGGGCTCAAGGTCTCACTGCCCAGGGAGACGCATCAGCAGGGGCTCTTAGCCTCAGACCTGTGGCTGGTCCTTCAGGGAGTCCACAAGTCCCACCCTCCAACTCAGAGGCCAAAAAGGGGTGTCTGAGAGCTATGCTGGGGGACTATCCGGGGGATGGAGGCTTGGGAGGTTGGGTGCAAGGCCTCGGGGGACCCCCAAAAGATTCAGAGAATGCACACCACAGGGTGAAGGTCGTGAGGCTGACAGGTGGAAGCCTGGGGCAGTAGGGAAGAGGCAAAAGGGGCAGGAAAGGAGAAAAAGGAGAGGACGCCGCAGACAAATACAGCTGGAGGAAGCAGTGTTACTGTCTCTCACACACACACACTCTCACACGCTCTGTGACAGAGCATTTCCCGAAGCAACTGATGAGCTAACAGCGCAGTGGTGAGGATGCTAAAAGCCAGGCGGCAGGGCTGCAGCGCACGGGGTCTGCACACCGCGTCCTGCCTCGTCCCCCACCCCGGGGGGCTGGATGCGACTGGGGGCTCCCGCTCCCAGAATGCTGGGGCGCACAGCTTGGTCTCCGCAGGCCGAGGGGGCAAAGGCTGCCCCTGCCGAGGTCAGAGCCCTGGACGCAGAGAGGCTGGAAGCTCCCAGGCAAGACAGGAACCCCTGCCCCGCCGCCACCACCACAGCGGCCGCCCAGGGCCCGCTGGCGCTGGCCTGAGTGCTGTCGGCCAAAAGGCCCCTGCTGTGGGGGAGGATGGCTTAGGCGCAGCCAGCAGTGTGGCTTCACACAGGGTTGAGGCCCCTCGCTCCAGGACAGCTGTCTCTGGAAGCGCAGGCTACCAGCTGACACCCCAGCTGGCGCGCTAGCGGACAAGCTGCTGACACCCGGCTACAACCAGCTTATCTCCAGTCTCTGGGACCCCAGCCGTGGACAGCCCCACACAGCCCTGGACAAGCATGGCAAACCCCAGCAACCTGACCCCCACCATCCACCTGCGGAAACCTGGAGCCCGGGAGGCAGGTGGGGTGAGGGCAGTGCTCAGGCCCAGACAGGGGAAGGCACTGGCCTCAGGGAGATGGGACTTCTTAGTAAAAGAGGGGCAAATCGCAGAACCCCATGAAGCAGTGGAATGGGTGAAAGAAGATGCCACCTGCCTGCTACACAGCAGACACCAGGGAGTGGCAGGGAGCTGAGGGGAGCAGACAGGAGAGGGCGAGGGGCGTGCACACCCCTGCGCCTGGCTACCAGCGGGCGGCCAAGGGGCCTCCCCGGCCCAAGTCTACTCACAGCGGCCGCCGGAACCGGCTGGGCAACTCGGGGACCAGTGACAGCTAGGACGGCACCTCCCCACCCCAGCCACCGCGGGGGTGGCAGGCCACCCCGGCCCACGCTCAGGGCGGACTCCAGAGGGAGCGCGAAGGCAGGCGCCGAATCCCGCTGGCGGCCCTGGCGGCCCTGAGGCACAGGCTCAGCTGCCTGTCCGGGGGCGGGTGGGGGGCTTCCGGGACCCCTGCAGAAGCGCTGACGCAGGCGGAGGGCTCTGAGGCAGGTGAGGCCAGCAGGGCCCGAGAGCCGGCGGCCTGCGTGGGGAGCCCGGCAGGGATCCACATGGGCCCTCTGGCTCTGATTCCCAAGGCGAGCGGCCAGGCCAGAACCCCACCTGACAAGGGCCGGGGCCACCCCTTCCAGACATTTATCTCACGCTGGTGTAGGGCTCGGCCCGTCTGTGCTTTAGCTCACACGTGGTCTCTGCTTTCCCTGACCAGGGAGGGGAGACCCAAAAGACGTTGCTGATGGCCCCAGGTCACAGGGGAACAGGCTCCCATGGGCCTCGGAGACCAGTGAGTCCCACCCTCCTTGAGTGGGGGGGTGGTCAGTTATGACGCAGAGGTGCTGGGAGCCCCTCCAACATCGCCCCCTGCTCAGCGAAAAGAACCTCCGACCCCGGCCCTGCCCATGAGGCTCTCCCCTGCGCCATGGGGCCTTCCGTTCCCTGAGAGCTGCCCCTAGTGCCAAACCCGGCCCCTACCGGCCTCAGCATCCAGGGCAGAGAAGCAGGCTGGCTGACGCTGAGACAAACCAAGTCGCCCTCTGTGCCCCACGATGGGCATGTCACACGAAACCACTGCCACCTGCCTACTAGACAACTCAGCCATCCTCTGTGCTTCTGGAGGCCAGGCACGAGTCACAACCCAACCTGGGCCCTAGTGCCCCCCCCACACACGCTGCAGAGCCTGCTGTTAGCTGAAAAGCCTCAGCTCAAAAGCTGGGAAAGGATGCCACATGCTAGTACCCGCTGGGGCCTGTCCACCAGAAGCGCTGGGGCTTGTTTAAACAGCAAATCTGCCCTATGCACTTGCTGAAAGCCCGGCCTCAGCTTCCAACCCAGGAACCTGTCCTTCCAGTCACTCGGGTGCGGTGGCCCAACGTCTGTCACGGGTACCTGGGCAGCATTTCCAGGTCGACCAGTTCCCCAGAAAGAAGGCAGGCTGGGGCAGGGGCGGGACCCTCTGAGAGGGATGCACAGACTTTCTGGGGTGATTCAAGCTGAAAACAAACCTACGGTCATCACCGTGTGACCTGAACCCTGGCTCATCGCCACATCACCACGTGGCCTGCTGCAGCTCAGCGCTAACCAGTCAGGTGCGCTGAGCTTTGGGCAGAGTCAACAGGACACACCCGGTCGTGAGGTTTCCCCTCTGTTCAAGCCGGGCTGAGCGCGCCACGTGACCATCGAGGCCAACATCTGAGAGACACCCGGCTACAGAGGAGTGGCCCAGCAAGACTGGGGACAGAGAACAGGTACTTGGCCCTCACAGACACCAAACCCTCGACTGGGAACCAAAACGTCGCGGTGGCGATGACAAATTCGCCACCAATGTCCCCCGAGCTGGCATGTGAACTGGGGCTCACAGATCCTTGGAGAGACCCTGGGCACTGGTGCAAACTGCCCTCTCTTGGGAAGGACAAGCCTTTATTCCAAGATGATGCATCTCCCTATTTTTTTTTTAATTAATATTCGCCTATTTCCCATTTTCTTGTGAGTGGACAGTGACAATAGATGGTCATTAAAAAAAAAAAAGCCTTTTGCTTGTTAAAATTAAAAGTTGGCAACCCATGTCTGGCCCCAAAATTAAAAAGGAAAAACTAAAATTCCAGCCCCCCAGATCCAACAGTCTGGTACCCACTGGGCTGTGCATCTACTTTAAATGAGCCCAGTGGGGGACAAACATGGTTTCCTCACAGTGAGTCAGCCCCAAACTGGGCTTCGGTCCCCAACACGCTCTCATCTGAAGGAACTTACTCTCTGGCAACCGCACCTCTGCTAGGTTCTCTCCGATCCCCCCACTCTGGGGGTAAGGGAAGCCAGGTCAGGATAATTTCCGCTCCTTTTTTGGCAGAGACTCCTACCTGGCTGGTCTCAGAACCCCCTCCCGCCCCCTCCGCGTGTTAATTCTGACAGCAGAACAGATTTTCCTCTCTCCTGGGCACGCGGCGGGCCTGGGCTCTAACTCCCACTCCCACATGCTCCCGGGCTCCGGGAGGGGCGCCACCAGCTGCAGGCACAGAGCGGGAGGGGGAGGCGGGGGCTGGGAGCCAGAGAGAGGCCGACGGACGCCAGGCGGAAGGCAGCCAGCGCTCGAGCTACAGTGCGAGTGCCACCCGGTGTGGTGCGGCGGAAACCTGAGGCCTTCTCTGGAGGGGCTCAGCTGGTGCTCGGGGTCCACAGAGGCCCTCACCTTGGGGGTCGGCCTTCTTGAACGCGTTGCCGGCGTCCACGAAGCAGGTGGCCGCGTCGTGCTTGCTCTGCAGTTGCAGGTGCAGCTGGGCCGCCTGGCAGAAGGCGCTTCCGGCAGCTGGAACAGAAGAGGGTGGGCCCTGCCTCAGAGCGGGGCTCCAGGCTCTGGAAGCCACTCAGATGACGCCTGCGGAGGGGGCTGAGCTCTCGTGAGCCCGAGAGAGGAGACTGACCTGGGGGAACCAAAGCGCAGGCCTGGACCTCAGGCCACCTGATCCCAGCGGTGCCCCCCACCTCCACCCGGAAGCTGTCGCCCAGCCCCGGGAGCTTGGAACCAGCATTCCAGACTGCATCATGGGCTGGGGCCAGGTGAGGGTGCTGGGGAAGAGAGTGGCAATCAAGACCCAGCTGCACCACACCCCCACCACCTCCCCTTTCCAAGTCTGACTTCACCTCCCATCACGGCTCCCAGCCCTTCTGGTCTAACTCCCTAGCTCCTCTGTCCACATTCCAGTCTTCCCTGGGGAGAACTCACAGGGTCCCGGCCCCCAGGAGGTTCACATCTAGAAAGGGAAAGGGGATGTGGACGCCGTGAACTTGAGTGTGTACATGGGTTCTCAGCTCCTCAGTCTGACTCTTTGCCACCCCATGGACGGTCGCCCACCGGGTTTCTCTGTCCATGGGATTCTCCAGGCAAGAATGCTGGAGAGGGTTGCCACGTCCTTCTCCAGGAGGATCCTCCCGACCCAGAGATCGAACCCATGTGTCCTGCGTCTCCTGCACTGGCAGGTGGATTCTTAACCCCTGAGCCGGCTGGGAAGCCCCTATGAACTTGAGTGCATGGGGACAATGCCCACGGGTGGAGGGCAGCTGCGGCGACCACACCTGAAGCCCGGGCCGTCCTGTACTCAGCCACCCTGTCACCTTCCACAGGTCTGTTCCCGTGTCTCCATCTCCTAATGTGACTCGAGGGAGACAGAGGGAGCCCTCCTCTTCCAGGGGTGGGACCTGTGCTAAGTGGGAGCTCCAATGGCCACGTCCAGCTCCGTCCTGAAGCCCCTGCCCTTCCTCTTCCTCCAGCTGAGCCCAAATCATGGAATTCCTGACTTGGAGGAGGACAAGAGGGCCCGGCCCTATACTCTACCTTTAGAGCAGGAAACTAAACTCAGCCACCCAGGTTTTCACTGTCTGATTTCTTTCCTATTTTTAAGTGCTCCAAACTTGAGTGCAGAATTTCCAGAAAGGTAGTATCATTAGGGGGAAGAAATGGCTTAAGATTTTTGTTTGACTATTTGGGGGAGGGAGAGAGATGACAAATTTTAGAAGTAAAGCAACATCCACGTGATTGAAAAAGAAATCTTTTAACGGTATTTTGTTTTTGGGGTGAGCATAAAAATACACACAGAATCTGGCTCCAGGCGCAGTGTATGCTCTGAAAGCTCAGGAGAAACTCTTCTGATATTCAGGAAACCAAAATACTCTCAGAGGAGGAGAGCCCGTTTTGCCCACTGCCTCCACAGCCGCCTCTGTAGCCCCGTGCCAGGTCTCCTTTGCAGTCTGAAGCCAGAAGTTCCTCCCTGGGTTTCAGCACTGTCTTTGCTTGATTTTCTTGATCCAATCTTGCTGTTTCTTTTTTAATTGGAGTATAGTTGATTTACGATGTTGTGATGTTATGTTTGTTTCAGGTATACAACAAAGTGGATCAGTGATACATATTACATATACATATTATTGTTTTTCAGGCGCTCAGTTGTGTCCGACTCTTTGCCACCCCATGGACTTCAGCACGCAAAGCTTCCCTGTCCTTCACTATCTCCCGAAGTCTGTTCAAATTCACATCCATCGAATTGATGATGCTACCTAACCATCTCATTCTCTGTCGCCCCCTTCTCCTCCTGCCCACAATCTTTCCCAGCATCAGGGTCTTGTCCAATGAGTTGGCTCTTCACATCAGGTGGCCAAAGTATCGGAGCTTCAGCGCGTGCACACACACCACACACACCACACACACACACACACACACACTCAAAGTATCGGAGCACACACACACACACACACACACACCCACCACCCACCACACACACACACACCACACACACACCCACCCACCACACACACACACACACACCACACACACCCACCACACACCACACACCACACACACACACACTTTTCTTAGATCCTTTTCCCATACAGACCATTAGAGTGCTGTGTAGAGTTCCCTGTGCTGCACGGTAGGTCCTTACTGGTTACGATCTTGCCGACGTCTGAAGCCTTGTTATGACACTAGCCCCGGAAGGGCTCAGCACTGGCTTTCCGAACCTCTCCTCCAGACCCTCAGGTAGTTCCCAAACAGATCTCTGGCCCCTCAGACCTCAAGGAGCCCCTCCCCGCCTCTCCTCGGGGGACACGGCTCAAGCCGCAGCCTTGCCAGGGTCTGACCGCAATCTTCCTGGCCGAATCAGAAGGGCTACTCCGCCCACCAACACGGGCCTGAGAGTCTCTGGAGCCGCAGGGGTCTGGGATGCCCTCTTCCGGGCAGAGGCCCTTATGATGCTGTCCGAGTGTGCGGGTGTCCTGCTCCAGCTGGAGTGAGCGCACAGATGGCCGGGGACCGGTCAGCGCTCCTGCAGTTTGCCAATCTGCTGACCGGAGTCCTCAAAGGGCTTTCCCTCCCCCTCCAGAGGGAGGGGTGCTGCTGCCACGAGTGAGGAGTGGAGCTGCTGCCATGCCGGGCCGGCCGCCCTGCGTGGGGACAGCTGAGCCCACACCACGGCCCCGCGGGGTCAGGACTGTTACCTTCCCTGCTGCCCTCCGAGGAGAGTCCAGTAACTTCCCCAGGGTCACCTGGCCCCAGTCTGAGTTGGGACACAAATGCCAGTCACTTGGGATGCCAAAGGTCAGGAAGCCACAGGGAGCTGTTCAGGCTCCAGAGCCGGAGTTCTGGCTTCTGAATTACTTCAGCCACTCACTCGTGTTGGTGTGCTGGGCAAAGGGCTGGGCTGAGCCTCAGTTTTCAAGTCTGTGAAATGCGGATGGTACTGACCCTCATGGTGCTCCTGTGACGGTTGAATTAAACAACGCCTGCTTGGTGCTCAGGGGAGTGCTCAGTAAATGAAGCCGTGTTTAATGTTATTGCGGGACCACCTGAATGTCCCTCAGCTCAGAATTCAGACTCTGATGGAAGAATTAGAGAACTGCTTCCGGGGAAACCTGAAATTCTTTTCTATTTTTTAAGTAGATGTGTGTATGATTTATAATACTGTCTTAGTTTCAGGTGTACAGCAAAGTGGCTCACTTATATATGTATGCCTTTTCTGATTCTTTTCCATTATATGCTATTATGAAATCGTGAGTATAGATCCCTGTGCTGCCCAGTCAATCCTTGTTGGAAAACTGACATTCTGAATTTAAGAAGAAACCCCTTAAAGAGTTCACCAATCCACATGGGTCTATCTGAATTCAATAATCTATTGTTGATCCTTATCATCTAAGTCTGCTCTCCCGGGCCCTGGGACCCAAGCTATAAAATAGCCCAGCTCAAAACGACCAGACAGCAAGCTAGCGGGTCTGTAGAGCCGGCGATGGCGTTAGAGAACGGGGCCTGCAAGGCTGACCCCTCAGACAGGCCTTTGGGATAGGGAGCCGAGGGGAAGGAGGAGACAGAGCCACGCAGGGGCTCTAGCAGGGATCACGTACCACTCCAGTTTTTGGCCATTTTGAACATGTTCGCTGCTCTGGCGTAGATTTCGCATGCTTCCTCTATTTTGGATGAGCCTCTGGGAAAAAGGAAAGGACAAAAAGATAAGGAAAAGATCTTATCTGGAAGGTGGCCCCCACGTCCCTGTGAAGGCAGCTTTGCGAGTCCAGCTGCAGGTCGGGCCTCCACGTGGGCTCAAGGGAGACAGAGCTGACAGCCCCCACCCCATCTCAGTTTGTCCAGGCCCTCCGTGGGCCAGGCCGGGCTGCACCCTCATGGCGGGGACCCTTCCTGACCACCTCCCGAAGCCCCTCCTCCGACAGTCTCCTCCACTTTCTGCTCAGATGCTCGGGGGCTCCCGTGCTTTCTGCAAATCCTTTTCCCCATGAGACTGCAAAGCATTCTGGGAGAGGGGTCCAGCCGTGGATGCTGGGTCCCTTCCTCAGTCTTAACCCTGTGCCTTGCACCCTGCAGCTTTTCAGTGAAGGCCTCTCAACCCTAAAAGCACGTCATCGCCCATTCATTACTTGGCAGGTATGTAATAATACACACACAGTAAGAAATATTGTTTTTAAGTAAGTACACTGAAAATTCCCACTTGTGTTAAAAAAAAAAAAAAGTGAGACCAGAAATATACATGTCAACAGCATATTACTGGAAAAACACACACAGAACACATTTACCATATTTTTCCCTAAGGTCGGGTCTGTAGAACTGGGTACCAGGTGTAGGGGACAAACTTATATTCCTTTTTAGTACTGTCTGAATTTTGAAAGCATCTACATATTTTACCTATTTGAGAAAAAAAGTGCATGTATTTAAGTATTAAGGTTTGCACTGGGTCCCGTGGTCCGGGAGTGAATTACACTGCTAGCAATTTATCCCAAGAAACTAAGGTACAAGGATGCTCAAAACAAGACTGTTGAAAGTGGCAAAACCATGGGGATTCCCTGGCAGCCCAGTGGCCAGAACTCGGTGCTCCGCTGCCGTGGCTGGGATTCAGTCTCTGGTTGGGGAGCTAAGATCCTGCATGCCGTGTGGCGAGGTCATAAGTAAATAAATAAAACGGGAAAGTAATAACCTTCAAACAACTTACTGTGAAACAGTAGTAACCTGGAAGGTTCAGGGGAGGTATATTTTTGAAAAAAAATAAAGCTCCCTGTATGGGCAGTTTTTACCCAGCTTTCTGACCTCCAAGCAGTACAGACGAACCTCTTCCTGAACTGGGGGGCCCTTTGTTAGTACCTCACCCGCAAGGCCCCGCCTTGTCCTTCTGTTGTTTCAGCTTCCATAATCCAGCCAGGCTGAGCCCACGAGGTGTGAGTGTCCGTGTTCCAACGCCCACCGCCCATGTAACTCAGGAGAATGAAACGCACAGGCTCAGGAGTCCCAACAAATGAATTTTACATTCGCTCCTCCTTGACATCAAGCAGTGTTGCGTTTTGAAGAGAACAGGTGGGTATTTTTTGATGAGACGACACAAAATCGTCTTCACTCTCCCACCCCTCATCTGTTGTCAACTGGCCCTGGAACCTTGCTGACTCCAGCCACAGACGGCGAGGGTGTCTGGGGTGATCCTGGGTGCTGTGCAGGGAGCATCACTGCTAGTGCAGTGGGGCCAGCCGCCCATAACTTTGGACTCATGTCAGATGTCTGCTGCAATAATCAAGCCGGAGCCACCCTACCTGGAGACTCCACTCAGGAGGCCTGGGCTGGGGCCTGGACTCAGGATTTGCAGGGATGACCCCAGATGACTCAGCCGATCAGGCAAGTGTGGGAAGAAAGAAGCTGACCCAGACTGACCACTTGGGAAGCAGTCACCAGTGACCTGTCCTGTCAGGTGATGTCAGAACGCGACAGCTCCAGGGTGGGCTGGCCGGGACCGGTATCCTGGCCCCCTGGATCCAAGTCGCACCAGCTAAGGGTCTTCTTTAGCTGAAATGTCTCCCCTCTGCCCTCTGGGGCTGGACAGACACTGCATCCACCCTATGCGGTCCCCAGGACGTGCTCCCCCACACTCGCCCTGCTGGGTCCCACTGTCTTCCCCCTCAGCTGCACAACACACTGGGGGCCTGGGGCCCGTGTGGAGTGACTTCCTCAGAACCCACTTCTGGCCTTGGAAAGGCGATGAACTCTGACCAGCTTCAGGCAGAAGAGATTTCAGAAGGGTCTCCTGGGGGACCATCCCTGGAAGGTTCTCTTGGAAGAACCAGGTGCACTCCCTGACCGTGCTCTCAGGCCTGCCCCCTCCCACGGATCCCTGAGGGCACCCTTCCTTTCTCAGTGGGTGCAGTGAAGTCCCGTCCAGACCCCACTGTCCTCGGAGAAACCTCAGGCTCCCGGATGAGTAGGAATGGCCCGTCCCACCCCAGCGAGGCTCGAAGCCGGATGATCAGCCACGAGCAGAGTCAGCCCCGGGCGGCTCCCCGCGGCTCGGTGGGACGGAGCAGACTCAGACACAGAGTCTGTTGGCTGCTGGGCTGAAATTCTATGATCCCAGGCTGAGCTGGGCCGACTCCATGCTGGGTCAGTCATTCTAACCGTGGGGTGGCAGAGCCAGAGGGATTAACATCTGCTCAGGCCTCCGGGCCGGCCTCCTCTGCACTTGGGCCCTGGCCAGGTTCCTGGCTAGGCAATGACAGGAGGCTCTCTGGAGCGCCAGCCTCGTGGAAGTGGAGACACAGAAGGCAAAGGTCGTTTTGCCTCAGGTCCCTGGCAGACTCCGGAGGAGAGGCCGTTTGTTCACCGGGGGGACACACATCTCTGCGCTGAGGATGTGCCAGGCACTGCGGGGACAGCAGCACACGAAGGGGAACGCCCTGACCTTGGTAAACAGGACAGCAGCAAGACCCTGCCAGAGGGGACGGGGTGAGGGCTTCTTGAATGGGCAGGTCAGAGAAAGGCTCTGTGACCATTGAGATTTTCAGCTTAGTCCTCAAAGATGACTCAGGAGCACCCATGTGAAGAGGGAAGGGCATGGCAGGCAGAAGCCACAGCATGTGCAAAGGCCCCGAGACATGAACAACTCCAACCAGGTCAAGGAAGAGAAGGGGGCCGGGCCGCCTAAGCTGCAGGCAGTGGCGGGCCACAAGGCTGAAAAGGCAGGCGGGGGACCCCAGGCTGGCAGCCAGGAGAAGGGTCCGGGCCCTGTAACAAGGAGGGTTCTGGAAAGGAAAGGAGGGGCAGAAGAAGACCCCAGCTCATCTGCTTCTCCAAGCTGCCTTCCCTCGTGACAAATCTGTGTGACTCACTATAGGACTCCTCTCCTGAGGAGCTAGGCTGTCAAGAGTCAGGTCAGGCCACTTCATGTCACTTATCCAAGGGCGGCCTCCCCGACAAAACCCACCAATTCCCTGAGGGAAGGAAAGCAGGCCTCCCTCGGACCCCTGCCCAACTGCCAGAGCAGCTGGCTGGTCCTGCGTCACTGACGAGCCCAGGGGGCGGCGCCTGTGGCAGCTGGCTCTCTCTCCCCCTACAACCCCCCAAGCCGCCTGTGCTCCGCGCCTCCCATCCCACGGCTCCTCTGAGCCACGCCAGGAATAGACAGAACCGGTTTGGGCCGGCCTGGAGCAGGGCGGTCTATAATTACCCCCACTCGGCTTTGCCTTCTCCCCCCTCCCAAGGCGGAGGAAGCGGTCTCAGGTCTCCCAGGCACGGCCACCAGCCTCCGCGACCGCCATATGGAGGGAGGGAACCATGCCAGGAATGCACAGACGGCCCGGTGGGACCCGGGCCAGGGGGTCCGCAGGGCAACTTCTCAGCCTCCCTCCTTCCTTCCTCGGTCCCCTGGGCACGTCCTGGAGCCCAGAAACATGTCACACGTCACAACCCACCCACCCGCAGTCTCTGGGGGTCCTCAGAAGGCAATGCAGATGGAGTCACTCCCACTTGAAGTCCTCGCTCAGTCACGTCCGACTCTGTGATTCCATGGACTGACTATACAGTCCGTGAAATTCTCCAGGACAGAATACTGGAGTGAGTAGCCGTTCCCTTCTCCAGGGGATCTTCCTAACCCAGGGATCAAACCCAGGTCTCCCGCATTGCAGAAGGAATCTTTACCAGCTGAGCCACCAAGGAAGACCTGTCCTTTTGTGGTGCCCAAGCCACCTTCCCTGGGTCCTTTCCTCAGCCTGGAGGTCCCCACCTTGATTCTCAGCCACTGCCCGGGTGGGTCAGTCCAGCCCTCCCCTCCTTCTCCACTGTCCATCCTCACAACTCCGTACAGCGGCCAGCTGGGCACTGCCTGAAACAGCACAGTGATCCCCAGTCACCCCCCAGGTCTGAGCCTGGAGACAGAGGCGGCGGGGGCTCACAGAAGCTCGGGGGCTGGCCCAAGGCCCAAGCCTCTCGCTCACTCGGCAATCCAGGGGCCTCCTTTCCATGACTGAGAGTCTTTCGAAAGAGCAGGGGGCAAGGCCCCTACCTGCTCTGGCCTCGCCTCTTGATTAAACAGCCAGCACTGCTCAGGTCCCCCTCACCTGAGGAGTAGATGCTGCTGTTGCCTGGGGTTGGTCAGTTGCTCAGTCATGTTCAACTCTTTGCAACCCCACAGACGGCAGCACGCCAGGCTTTCCTGTCTACCACCAACTCCTAGAGCTTGCTCAAACTCATGTCCATTGAATCGGTGATGCCATCCAGCCAGCTCATCCTGCTGCCCCCTTCTCCTCCCACCTTCAGTCTTTCCCAGCATAAGGGGCTTTTCCAGGGAGCCAGCTCTTCACATCAGGTGGCCAAAGTATTGGGGCTTCAGCATCAGTTCTTCCAATGAATATTCAGGGTTGATTTCCTTTATGATTGACTGGTTTGATCTCTCTGCTGTCCAAGGGACTCTCAAGAGTCTTCTCCAGCACCACAGTTCAAAAGCATCAATTCTTCGGCCTTCTTGTGGTCCAACTCTCACATCCATACATGACTACTAGAAAAACAGTTTTGACTATATGGACCTTTGTCAGCAAAGTGATATCTCTGCTTTTTAATGGGAAGGGATTCACTAAGTCAATCCCCTCCCCACACCCCAGAGCCCGAGCCCTCCTTGCAGTGCAGCAGGTGAAGAAACATCAGACAACAGAGAAGGCACCCCCTGGCCAAGGAGCAGCAGGCGGTCCCAGCCTTGCCCCACTGCTGACTGCACAGGGCTGTCCAGAGCCTGAGCCACAGAGTCTCCCGTCATCCCTCAGCATCTCCGCCCATGCGCCCTAAGCCCCTCACTGGCTCTGCAGTGTGCCAAGATCCCGCAGAGCAGGGCCTGGCCCCACCGTGACTGCATAGGCCCCAGGGGGAGGGAAAAAGCCAGTGTCTCACGCTAACTGCCCAGCTCTGAAATGCCTGGCTGGGCAAGGGGGAGAGAGAGAATGGACTTGGGGGCCCAGAGACCTGGGCTGAAATCAGCCCCGGGCACTCTGCAAGCTGCGTGACTTGGGCGAGCGAGCCCTGTGCCTCAGTTTCTTTATCTGTAAAATGAAGACAATGAGCCCGACCTGGGAGGTGTCTCTGTGAGGCTCAGAGACAACAGAGACGCAATACCTGGTGCACAGCACAGAGCGGGGCTCGGAGCATGTGCACGACTGGACGCTGTTATAGGAAGGAGGAGAGAGACGCTCCAAGGGCTGCCGGCGGCAGCAGGAAGTCTAGAGTCGCTTGGGGTCGGTAGAAAATCTGGGGAGCGCGGTCAGGCAGGCCTGGATTCCAGGGCCGGCTTGTGGTGCCCCAGCCCCTGCTTCCTTCTGCTTCCTCATCGGGAAGCGGGGAGAAGACTCCACCTCTGGAGGCCTGCTGGAGGCACAAGGAACCCCACAGGAGGCACCCAGGAGAGTGCCCACGACACAGCAGGTGCTGAGCCAACGAGAGCGTCACCCTCACCAGGCTGGGGGAGAGCGCAGATTCCTACTGTTCACTTCCTACTGCATCTTGGCATGGGTTTCATCTCCCCACCCCCAGCTTAGCCAAGGGGCACCCCTCCCCCACTTTCCAGAGAGCCCGGGGCCTCCCACCTACCCCACCCCCAGCACATCCCAGCGCCCTCCTGACCATGAGCTCAAAGGCAGGGGCCAGGTGCCTTCCTGCGGTTCTTACGCTGATCCCCTCTGCACCCCAACAGGTTTCCTTCATCCCAGCCAGAGAGCCCAATGGTTCTCGTTCTTAAAAGATGTTTCTGGGGCTTCCCTGGGGCCTCAGTGGTAAAGAGTCCACCTGCCAATGCAGGAGATTCGGATTTGACCCCTGATCCAGGAAGATCCCACATGCCGCAGAGCAACTCGGCCATGGGTCAGGCCAAGACAATTAAGCCTGTGCTCTAGAGCCCAGGAGCCACACCCACTGAGAGCTCGTGCCCTACAACAGGCGAGTAGTCCCTGCTCGCTGCAACTAGAGAAAACCCCACACAGCAAGGAAGAAACCAGAACTAATATTTACTTAAAAAAAACAACAAACTGTTTATGCCGCTTAGTGAAGTGAAAGTCACTCAGTCATGTCCAGCTCTTTGTGACCCCATGGACTATACAGTCCATGGAATTCTCCAGGCCAGAATACTGGAGTGGGTAGCCTTTGCCTTCTCCAGGGGATCTTCCCAACCGAGGGATCGAACCCAGGTCTCCTGCACTGCAGGTGGATTCTTTACCAGCTGAGCCACAAGGGAAGCCCTTGCCTCTTAGTAGCCCCAGCCTAAACAAGAGCATCCATACCTCTGTGTGACCACCTCCAACAAGAGAGGCAGAACCCCCAGACTGCAAAGACATAAGGGCCGGGTTCCTCGGAAACCTTGGGTCCCTTCAGGAAAGCCTCCACTCTGAACCTGGGCAAGAGCCACCGAATGCTGAGTCGGGGATCCTGGCAGTTGGCAGGGATTGGTGAGTCAGTGCCCAATTCACCGGCATCAGAGGTTCTGCATGCTCTACAGGTGGAGAACGGTCTGGAAGCCATCATTCCCAACCCAGGCGCACCAAGGGCCCGGGGGACACCCACCCAGACCTTGGCCCGTCTCTGGTCAGGCAGGTCTCAGGGAAGCCAGCCTCCAGGGCTCCTGAGGGTTGCTGGTGCCCAAGGACAGTTCAAGCAGGAACCGTGCCACCATGATCTCCTGGCTGCTGTCCGTACACACAACATGGCACCCTGTTATCTCTAGCTCTCCAAGGCTTCAGGCTAAACTTCTAAACACAATACCTAATATTAATATTAATAACAGCAGCAAGCACTTAATAAGCACCCACCAGGATCGCAGCACTTTACATGCATAACCTCAGTCTCTCCTTACAACAACCCGAGAGAGTATGTATCTCTCCGACTTTCATTTCACACATGAAGAAACTTGCTAAACACACTGGTATCTGAGTGGAAGGAAGTTTTTATTTTGGATGTGGGAGCAGGAGTCAGGGGGAGATGTCAGGGAGGGGAAAGCCCGGGAGAACAGAAGCACTGTCTGAAATCTCCAAGGGGCAGAGCAAGGAAGTCTGGGTCCACCGGGAGCTGGAAGGAAGAAAAAGCGCATCTTGCTTTTTCCCTGTCCTCTCTCCTTTTCCACACTTCCACTGTGTTTGGGAAATCACCACCTTTCTGCTTCCAGGGCAGAAGTTGGGGCTGCTCTCCCATCTCCTGAGCCCTGTCTGGGGGCTAAGGGAGGGGAAGGCAGCAGGAAGGAAGGAACAGAAGCAGCTTGGATCTGAGAGCCGGCTGGTACCGCCTCCCCTCCAGGCTGCTGGTGCGCCAAAGCCCGCTAGTGTCTGGCAGCCCTGAAACAACAAAGGGCAAAGGGCTTAACATCCCAGGCAACCAGGCTGCCCTGGATCCCAGGCAGACGCGACCCTGCCTGGCCCTTTGATCTGAGCAGAGACCTTTCAAACTGGAATGCTGCCATCACTGAGGTTCCTGAAAGGGGAAGTGGGTGCTGGAGGGATGAGCTGAGCCCTGACACTCCCTCCTGCATTCCCGGAAAGGGGGCTTGTCAAACGTGGAAGCCAAGCAACCCCAGCTCCAGAGGCCAAGTGTCAGAAGCGGTTCCTGCCCGCAAGGCACGTCCTCCTGGGCTGGCCTTTCGGGCAGACAGGCTCCAGCATGCTGGTCTCAGTCTCCGTCTGCAACCCTGCACCACTGTAAGTGCTCTTGGAGCTGAAGGCTCTGGGGTGAACACTCCTGCTCGTCTTTCTTTCAGACATTTGGAGAAAACTGCCATGTGGGTGGGGAAGACGGGGAAATCAGGGGAAAGAAACTCCCTGAGACGCCTAGTTTGCCAGCATCCTCCTAAACGGAGTGCCCAGAAATGGGCCTGAGCCTCAAAGAAAAACTCTGGATGGCAGCAAGAGGGCTTTGGGATGAGACAGGCCTGGGTATGAACACCAATGCCCACTCAGTGGAAGACTGGGCACAAGGATCCACAACTCTAACCCCTACACATCCACCTCCAGAAGGGCGTTGTGAGGACCACACGAGAGGATGCACAGCAAGTGCCGGGCCCAGGCCTGAGTCAGAGTCAGAGTGAGCCCTTAATAAATGTTATCAGGTACTATTCCCGTCACTGCCTTCACTCTCCCCCACTCTAGCTGCTGGAGTCCTTTCTAAACAGGAGGTCTTCAGCACTGGCCTTCCAGTGAACTGAATTCTTGTGTCCCCTGCCAAAACTTGTGTGTGGAAATCCTAAGCTCCAGGGTGATGATATGAGGAGGTGGGTGGGGCCTTTGGGAGGTGACTAGGTCATGAGGGTGGGGCCCTCATGACTGGAATTAGTGCCCTAACAAAAGACACCAGGACACAGTGAAACAACAGCCGTCTGGGAGGCAGCAGGCCCTCGCCAGGAACCAGACCTGTCAGCACCACAACCTTGAACTTCTTGCATCCAAAAATGTGAGAAATACGTTTCTGATGGTTATAAGGTACTGAGCTGATGGTATTTTGTTACAGCAGTCTGAACAGCCTAAAAAGGCCACTAAAATCCTCAGTGCTCTCCAGCACCTCCGCAAATCTAAGCCTTTTCTCAAAAAGCCCTCTGGGATGGGGCCTGGTTCTTGTTTAGTCTCATCCCCTTCTGCCTGTTCTACCTTTACGGGCTGACACAGAACCCCCTGCAGTAAACCTTCAGACGCTGACCTTCACACATCTGGGCCTTGCTCAAGCTGCCTCCTCTGTTGGGAGCTGTGCTCTCCCACCAGAGAGCACCCCCGGAACTCCTGCTCATCCTCCCAGGTGGAGGCTTCTCCCCACAGGGAGCCAGCCCTGGTCTCTCTGGATCTCAGTTCCCCATCATTTCTGGACAAACCTCCCCTCACCCTAGACCTCTGTTCAGACAATTCCCACTGCCTGGAACACCCTTTCCAGTCTCCACTCCTGTGGCATGTCCCAGGGTTCCCAGGGGCCCAGCTCATTCCTCACCAAGGAATTCCTTAAGCTCATGCAGCTTCCTCTCAGTTCAGGAACCTCCCACCAATGATAAAATACAGCCCTGAATCACATGTGACAATTCTGCTTTACTAGTGTGCTAGCAAGTCTTCATCTTGCCTTCCCAGCCAGGCGACAAAGTGTTTCAGGCCCTGACTTGGCTGCTCCTTCCAAGCATGGCCCAACAGTACACTAATCCCCAGGGACCAGACACCAAAAGCCACCCAGTAAAACCATGACCTGACTGAAAACTGAGCTCTTGGCCCCACCACAAAGCACTGCACTTGAATTTCTCCCCTTGTGAAGGAAGAAGAAACACAGACACGCTCTCCCCACTCTCAGCCTCTGAAAGAAAACATTCCTCACCTAATCAATACAGTCCATCAGCCCCGGATGTTTTTCCACACTAGCGAGGTCTCAGCCAAGTTACTCAAGTTCTTGCGGTGGATAAGTAAACATTATCCACCACTTGTAACAATGAGCGGTTCCCATCTCCTCTCCGGGGAAGAACCCTCCTCCTCATTTCTTACCAACCTCCTAACACCGTCTCTCCTAAAGCCCCAGTCTTCCCCCGCAAACCCCTTCCCCAGCCTTGGCCTCTCTGCTGCCAGGTTCCATGGCCCCTCCTCACAGTTCCTCCTAACTCTACACACCCGCCTGTTCCCCTGCAGCTCTCCTCCCAGTCTCAAGAGCAACACAACGTTCCTCAGTCCTCCCTGGCTCTCTCTCCACCGGAGGTCTCAAGCCCCCTCCCCTAACCCTATCAAGTCCCCATGGCCGGAATTCCTTCCCCAACCCCTTTCAACTCCTTACTCATCACACCGTCTCTCCCTGCTCTGACAGCCCCCACCCCACTTCTCCCATCAAACCCCCACCTTGATCCCCATCAGTCCCGCCCATCAAACCCCCACCTTGATCCCCATCAGTCCCAAACAGGCTCCATACCTGTTTCTTTCCTGGAAATGACACTGATGGTAGCTAACACTTTCAGAGTGATAACCATGTCCCAGGCTCAATTCTACACCCTTTACACGTGGCCTAGTTCAATACTAGTGGCAAATGCCTGAGACAGGTTTCTCTGAGACACCACTCCCCCATAATAAGGGAAGTTAAACAGCTTGCCCAAGGTCAAGAAATGGCAGAGCCTAGGCTTCTGACCTGAGCTTTTGATCCTCCTCAGCCACTAAAATTCCTCAAACGACAGTCATCAGAACAACTCTTATAAGCCAACATGAACTCATGTGAAATGTCTGCCACAAGCATTAGGTGTTGATTCTGTTTCCCAGCCCCCTTCAGCCCTAACCTGGGCATGCCAGTCTCATCCTGCTCACACTGCATGCCCCATCTTTACTCAAAGATCACACAGCAGGCCTCCGGCCCCTTAGGTTTTCTTATCTCCCTCATCTCTCGTTTTTATCCCACCAGTTCCTAAACCAAGCTTCACTCCCACTTAGTCTCCAGCCTCCCAGCCCTCTTCGGCCTTCACTCCATCACCCCAGAGCTTCCTCTGTTCAGATCTCACTTGGCAGTCAGGTCTCTTTACACTAGTCACCTGTGACCTGGGCCATATTCACCTGAGACACTTCACGCAACTCAGACTGGGTTCATCAATCGTAGGATCATCTTAGCCCTGACGCCCGGGCCAGAGTTCACATAAGTCCATCACCCCAGGTCTCGGAAAAGGGACGCCCTCAGGCATAAGTCCTCAGTCTCAGGCCCCAAGACTCCCGTCTGGGATCTTTCAAACAGGCTCTCCTTGAGCTCCAAAAGGCTTCCTAGCCTGGCTTCCCTCCAGGCTCCCTCGGTCCCCGCAGGCCACATTCCCTTCAAGGCCTGAGGCTGTATTCCCCTGGCCCTTTGGCCCGTTTCCAGCCTGGGGCCCCTTCCTGCCTCCAGATGGTTTCGCCTCGGCCCGGGTGTACTCAGCCCACGGCCCTGCCACAGTCTCGGACAGTCTTTCCTCGAATCATGCTGTCAGTGCCACAGTCCGGCGTCCTGGCCATGGCTTGTACCCTCTGCTGCCTCAGAAAATGTCCGTAAGCCCGCAAACCCCCGCGTCCTCTAGGCTCGAGTCCTTCGCCTCTACCGCCGCCCCAGAGCATGACTCCTCCGTCCTCTCAGCCGAGGTCCCGGCCGACCCCTGCGCGCGGTTCTTACCCAAAGAGGCCCGAGAAGAAAGACTGCGAGTTCTTCACTTTGCGCTCCGCCTCGGCCAGCAGCGCCATCGCCTCCGCCTCCTTCCCGGAGTTGTCCATAGCGGCCGCAAAAGTACTCAGGAAACCGCCGGAGCCCTGCCCTCGGAGAACTCAGATACGACCGGGTCGCAGGAGACAGGTCGGGGGAGCTTAGTGGGCTGCGTTGACGTCGCACCGGCGCGCGCCTCCTGCGGCCAGGAACCACGTGATTCGAGCTGGCCAACCAACGGCCTCGTAGCGCGGCGTGCGCACCGCAGGCCACGCCCTCTCCATCCGAGGCACGCCGCCCCGTGATTCACGGCCTCCAATCAGCGATCCAATTTTTAACGCATGCGCATGTATCTGTCTTAGGGTACCTGGTGCGCTGGTTGATAACCCACGTGATTCCGCACAAGCCAATCGTAGCCCTCACCGCCAAGGACCCGCCTCCTGGGCGTGTTCCTGCTCCACCAATCAACTTCAGCCTTTGGCTCCGTCTGACTTCCCTGCGGAATTTAGACCCTAGTCAGCTGATTCCCTAATCGTCACGTGATAGCTCCATGCCGGAAGACTGGGTTTGACAGCTCTTTTGCGCAGAGCTTAGTCCCCGCCTCCTCTCATTACCTCCTGAAGGTCTCTTTCACTTGGAAAGGCGTCAGTGGGTTAGAAGGAAAGCGGTCTCCGTTTTGTTGCGCCCTCTGTCGACCTGTGCTGAAATTGGTTTGGGAAGACCAGAGAAGGCTGCATATCTCATTTTATTGTGCTTTGCTTTCTTGCCCTTCCAAGATACACTTTAAAAAAAACAAATTGAAGGTTTGTGGCAATCCTGCATTAAGCAGTTCTCTCAGAGCTGTGCGGTTTCCCAAACAGCATTGGCTCATTTAGTGTCTCAATGCCACGTTTAATAATTCTCAGAATATTTTAAAGTTTTTTGTTACTCTTGTTAGGATGACCTGTGATTGGTGACCTTTGATGTTATTATTAAGACTGGCTCAGATAATGATTAGCATTTTTTTGCAATAAAATATTTTTAAATTATACATTTCTAAAATAATGCTGCTGCACCCTTAATGGACTGAAGTAGTCTTTCCTGGTGAGTTACATGGACAGAGGAGCCTGGCCGGCTACAGTTCATGGGGTCTCAAAGAGTCGGATGCAACTGAGCGACTGACACACATACACACATAGTATAAACATAACTTACATGCACTGGGAAACAAAGGGAAAGTCATGTGACTGGCATTATTTATGAACTGAACCTGCAATGTCTTAGAGGTATGCACAGGGGAGCAGAGGTTGTCTAACGCTGGTTTCATTAAAAAAAAAAAAAGCTAGTGAAACTGTTAAAAATTTAGGTTCAATTATATCTAGCGCCCAGATCTTAGTTTTTAATACTCTTTGTTCTCCAACAAAAGGAACGAGAGCTCCTTGGATAAAAGGCTGGTTCTAGGACATTGCACAGGATGAGCCTGGAACGTCTTGTAGTTCCAGAAGGGAAGTCTCCTGGCCTCCATCTCTTTATTTCTCTGCCTCCACCCTCCCACACACACCCCCACACCCCCCCACACACCATGAATCTCCTTCTCCCTCCCTCCTTCCCTCTCTCTCTCTCTCACACACACACACACACACACACACACACACGATGAGGTATATCAAAGAGACAAGAGCCAACCGAAAGAGCTCCCAATGTCAAAGATGGAACAATCTGAGCAACAAGCAGCCCTGGATTATAACCCAGTCTATAAAATCTCCATGAGCTCAGAGTTCCCAATAGTCAAAGCTGCAACAATTTGAACAACAAAGTAGCACCTGATTATAACCCAGTCTATAAAATCTCCATGAGCTCACGCTGATATAAATGACTGAAAAATAAATGGTGGAGAATAAGCAAATATTCTGTGCATAATTCCAAATAATTTATGTGGATATTCCATTCTCACGATGGAACATGACTCCACTCCTTCATGTAGACTGTGCACAGAGACTTTCTTCTGCAGAGGACGGTGCTGGGGGCGGAGGCGCTACATTTACAGTGTAGAAGCCTGACAAACGTTGTCAACCAGGTGACGGAGGTTAACAGTAACAGTGACAAGTCACACTGATGCTATGTACTCTTAATAACGTGTGATGACAGTGGCGCTTCACCTCTGCTGTCTCCCTCACTCTCTGATCAGGAGAAAAGCATCAGACTAACTCTAGTTGAGGCACACTCTCCAAAATACCTGACTACAACTCCTCATAACTGTCATCAAAAACAAAGCAAGTCTGAGAAGCTGTCACAACCGAGAGGAACCTAAATGTGGTGTCCTGTCTAGGGAGCATCCTTGCACAGAAGAGGGACCTTGGGTAAAGACTAATGAAATCTGAATAAAGAATAGATTTTAGTTAATAAAAACATAGCAATACTGGCTCATT
Organism: Capricornis sumatraensis; assembly: GCF_032405125.1. Taxonomy (NCBI): domain Eukaryota; kingdom Metazoa; phylum Chordata; class Mammalia; order Artiodactyla; family Bovidae; genus Capricornis; species Capricornis sumatraensis. Next base: position 59,814,952 of record NC_091088.1, read on the forward strand.
AACTGTAACAAACATGCCATACACTAATGTCAGATAAATGTAAGGGAGGACTCCTCTGCTGGTCCAGTGGTTAAGAACCTGCCTGCCAGTGAAGGGACCCGAGTTCAATCCCTGGTCTGGGAAAATTCCACATGCTGAGAGGCAACAAAGCCCTTGCACTGCAACTAAAGAAAGCCGTTGCAGCAATGAAGACCCAGCATAGCCAAAGATAAATTAATAAAAAGTTTAAATAAGAGGGGAAATTGGGTGTGGGGTATATGATAATTCTCTGTAGCATTTTCCCAATGTTCATGTAAATCTAAAAACTGCTCTACTAAGAAAGCATCTTTAAAAAATTTTTAAGTCCCAGGGCCCTACTGCCAACGATTCAGATTATGAAAGTCTGTGGTAGGGCATAAGAATGTGCATTTTTTCCAGGACCCCCAAATGATCAGGATGGAGATAATTCAGGCTTGAGAAACCTTTTCTGAGGGTGGAGTTTGGCTGAGGGGAGGTAACACACAGGAAACCTTGCCCAGCTCTCTCCTGAAGTTCAGAGTCTCTTTGGGACCACCACTTGCGGTTGCCACTGCATTCTGACCACAGATAAGATTTGGAGGGGGGTGCCGAATCTGGATAACCACAAGCAGTTTGGGTTACCTGCCCCTCTAAGCAGCACAACTATAAAAGTTTCCATTTGTTTTAAGCCATTAAGTTTCAGCTTAATTTGTTACACAGCAATAGATACCTAACATACCACCAGACCAGGAAGCCAGCCACTTTCATTTCCAGTCAGTGGGCCACACTTGAGAAGGTGGGACCCACACAATGACAGCGACAGCACCTGCGCTCGATGGGTGGCAGCTGCTCAGGTCACACCAGGCACCTGCCAATACCTGATTTCCAATTTCTCATCCACAGATACTTGGGGGTGGGCATTTCCCAGTTACGGAAGGAGATGACTGAGACCCAAACGGGAGGTGAAATTTGCCCAAGGTGGCAGAGGCACAGGGAGCCAGGCTGTCAATCCCGGATCACCTGATGCCGGGGTCCTTTCCCTTAACTGCAGTATCCACACTGCTTCAAACTCAGCTTCCTCCTCTGCTCTCCTCCCTCCCCCTCTTTGCAGATTTACTGAGCTGTGAAGTCTCCTTGTGTGTGTGTTCGTCACTCATGTCCGACTCTTTGTGATCCCACGGACTGTAGCCCGCCAGACTCTGTCCGTGAAACTCTCCAGGCAAGAATACTGGAATGGGTTGTCATTTCCTACTCCAGAGGATCTTCCCTATCCAGGGACTGAACCTGGGTGTCCTGAACTGGGGGCAGATTCTTTACCATCTGAGCCACCAAGAAGTCTCCTGACACTACCCTTTACCCTGTTCCCCCAGCTAGTCCCTCAGAAGGCAGCAGACACAGTCATGCCTGAAGCCGTCAATCCTCTGATGGGTCCCTCTTCCCCATCTCAGTTGACAGCGTCTACTCAGCTGCTCAACCCCCAAACCTGTCGTGCCAGCCTTGGTCTGTCCTTTTCCTTACCAGCTGTCCATGTGATGTGTGACCCGTCACCAAGTCTGAGTCTGCTTCTAACCCGATCCTTAATGCCTGTGTTCCTGGCTCTCTTCACTGCTACCCCAGCCCAGGCCATCATCTCACCCTAGAGCCTTCTGGCTTCCCAACTTGCCCACCACAACCTCCACATAGCAGCTGGAGCTCTGAACCACCTCCCCCGGTTCCTAGGGCAGTCTGTGCTTCACGCTCTGGCCCGGAAGCCAGGTCTCAGCCTCAGTGGTGTCCTCTGCGCACCCCACCTCCCCGTCCACTCACCAGCGCCCGCCACACCCTGCCACTCCCTCGGACTTGGCCCCTTTCCTTGTGTCACTTTGGGGTGGACACAAGGTCTGACTCCACAGGAGCCATTCCTGCTTCCTCTTCTTTTCCTGGCAAACAGGATTCCAGTTTTGATTGGGTGACAACGAACTTGAGGCAAACACTGTTTTTTCTGCAGGCCTGGAGACAGATCCCGTGTCCAGGATAACTGGCCATTTCCTTTCCTGCTGCCAGGGATCAGTTTAGAAAGAACACAGGCTACAGTCCTGGCCAAGGGGGTATGAGGCGAGTTCTGCTGGGCACTGCTACAAGGGGCTTCTGTGTGTGTGTGCGTGTGTTTTCAGTCATGTCTGACTCTTTGTGACCCCATGGACTGTACCCCATGGACCCGCCAGGCTCCTCTGTCCATGGATTTCCCAGGTAAGAATACTGGAGTGGGTTGCCATTTCCTTCTCCAGGGATCTTCCCAACTCAAGGATCAAAGTCGCCTCTCCCGCGTCTTCTGCACTGGCAGGTGGGTTCTTTACCACTAGCACCACCTGACAATGTCCTAATGTCCCTGGGAAGCCCCACCACAAGCTTTCCTCCCTCTAAAGAAGGGAAGCAAGGCCGGGAGGGACGTGCGGTCTGCCCTGTGCCCTCTGAAGGCTGGGGTGCTGGTGGAGGAGGAGGGGGTCCCTGCTCTTGCCAACGCTGGTCACCGCTGGCAGGCCTGACCTTCACAAGAGCGCTGCTCACACCACTACCACATGTCCTGAGAGCGTAAACCTAGGCCGACTCCTCTGTTACTGTGGCCAGAGCCACATCCGCGATCGATATCTAAACTGGCCTCTTTGCTGACTTATCACTGCTACCTTCCGCTCCTAAACTGTGAGCTCTGTGAGGAGAGGGGCCCTGTCCCTCCGGGTCACCATGTCCCCATTGTATGGCCTGGGCACTGTCTGGCCTAACCACAGCAGGTGCTTAATAAATGCTGGCAGGGACTCAGCTTACTTGTCTCTGTGGTTCCTGGAGGGGCAGGGACTCAAGCCTTCAAGGGATCAATAGGCGAGGAAGCCAGAAGAGAGCTGCTTAAGAACCCAATTTAATAAGACTTACAAGTCGACACGTACAAAAAAAGAAAAACCAAACCTAACAATGTACAAGTCACGTCAAGACTAGGGGCAGAATCTAGAATGCAGAGAGACCCTCCGCGAGGGGCCTTGGTGTGGTGGAGATCTGATGGTAATTCCCACTGATTCTCTACATCTTGGCCTACTGAATAAACGTAACCAAAGCCTGAAACGGAGGCTAAGACTGAAGAGTTACCCAGACCTAACCTGTTCCCTCCCCAAGCCTCACTGCTCCAGGAAGAGGCGAACTGACAGAAGGGGAGAGACTATGAACCTAAGAGAATGGAGCCTCCGATACAGCGGCAGGGCCTTCACGGTGGTCAGATGACCGTGTGTCCCCGGCTCGTGACCCAGTGCCCGCCGTGTCTGCAAGCTGGGCTGGCCCCTGGCAACAGGGACGGGTTGGGGAGGCAGAGGGGCACCTTGGGGAGACTTGCTGCTTCGTCCCCGCTGCCACCCCGCCCTGAATCACCACTGCAGGGGCCCGATGTCAGCCCCCAGCTCCTCCTCCTCCTCCTCCTCCTTCAGCTGGAAGGGCTTCACCGGCCACTTGACCCTGACGATGGGCTCCACGTGGTCCTGCAGCCGGTGCCGCTTCATGTGGGCATTTCGACTCTTGATCTTATCGAACACCCTGCAGAGGCACCAGAGAACATGGGGATCAGAGCAGGGGGAGGTGGGTGGGGGGACCCTGAGAGGATGGAGTGGGGCTGAGGGCAGGCGGTGCAGGTGCCTCCAGGGAGCCAAGTACCTCTCACACTCCCGGCAGGGAAAGGCGCCCTGGCCCTCCACGCTCCCGGGTGCCTCGGGGCTCCGCTTGGTGCCAGCGCTTGGGCTGGAGTTGAGGATGGACTCCCTCCTGTAACTCTTGGTCTTTATCTTTAGTTCGGGGGTTGGACGGTGGCTGGGTCTCTCCCGAGGACTGCAAGTGACCTGCAGGGGTGGGCAGTGGTGACAAAAGGGTGCTGAGCCACACCCTCACCCTGCTAAGGGACCAGCATGGACCCAGAGCCCATGGGAACATCGCCCATGGAAAGCCCCTCCTGCTGGGAGCACCCCCACCCCTGCCCAGCATGGATAGGCACCAGGCTTCCGGATCGGGCTGAACTCCAGACCCCCTGCCCCGAGACCCCCTACCTTGGCTTCCGCCCTGTCTATTTCATCTGGCTCCCTCCTGACTCTCTTTTCTGGCCCTGGGGCTCGGCCGCAGTCAAACTTGATCATTTTTTTCCAGATATAGTAATACTCGACACACTGGGCTACGGTCTTTGTCTGGATCTGATCGGGGAAGACAGAAGGCGGCTATGGATAGCGCCTCAGGAGCAGTAGTGAGTGGGGCCTCGATGCCCTAGAGCCCCTCCCCCTCAGGGGGCCAGCTGCCACTTTTTGAAAGCCCTCCTGAACTCTCTCCTGCTATGGCCTGGCGGGCCCCTTTGCTAAAGGGGCAGAGAATCACAGACTCCTTCCGAGGGGTGAGGGGCTCAGAGAGGAAACCACCAGAGCCCACACCAGCTAAGCTCTGCACACTCTGAGCAACACGGCCGGCCCAGGAACCCTTCCCTCCAGGGATATGCACACGGAGGTACGCATTCGCTGTGACACCATGTGGAGCCGTGTGTCTATGTATCAGGACTAATTAAAGCAGAGCACCCTCATGCAGTGGGTACCTCATGGCCTCTGCGACACTTGGGCAGGGCCCTACAGTAAGTACTGAGGGAAGAGGCCCACAAGAGGACACATGATGGGACCTCCTTAGTGATCCAGTGGTTAAGAATCTGCCTGCCAACGCAGGGGATACAGGTTTGATCCCTGGTCTGGGAAGATTCCACATGCTGGGGAGCAGCTAAGCCCTCACACCCTAGAGCCCTAGCTCTACAACGAGAGAAACCCCTCTGAGAAGCCCACAGACTGCACCTGGAGAAAGCCCCCACACAAGGAAGACCCTGTGCAGCCCGGAATGAAGGTTTTGAAAAAGAGAAGGGGACACGCAATGGAATACTCCTCAGCAAACTGATGAATTACTGGCACACACGACAGTGTGGATGAGGCGCAAAACCGTCATGCAGACTGGAAGAAGCCAAAGCAGAGCACGTGCTGCGTGATTACTCCATTTCTATAAAGCTCTATAAAATGCAAACTAATTCACAGTGGCAGGAAGCAGACAGGAGTTGATGGCAGGAAGGAGAGGTTACAAAGGCGCAGGAGGGAACTTCGACCCCATGGCCTGCAGCCCGCCAGGCTTCTCTGTCCATGGGATTTTTCAGGTGAGTATACTGGAGTGGCTGCCATTCCCTTCTCCACGGGATTTTCCCGACTCAGGAATCGAACCTGCGTTTCCTGTGTCTCCTGCACTGGCAGACAGGTTCTTTACCTGCTGAGCCACCGGGGATAGGTACGTCAAAACACTGAATCTTACACTTCAATTATGTGCAGTTTTGTGGATCAGTTTTTTTAAAAAGAGCAAGATAATCAGCAGGATATCAAATATACACGCTCATCATTTTTTGAGAACGTGTACATATGTGTGTAAACTGTACAGCCAGTAAATGCCTGTCAGGTTACAGTCAGTGGACAGTGGGCTGGGGCCTGGAGGGCTTTGTTTTGAACACAGGCTTCTTTTCTGTACCGTTTGGGGCTGTTCTCAGTGATGGCTTTTTAAAGTTGTCAGTCGTTCACAGCAGGAGCGGAGAGTCACTCCCGATAGGCCCTGCGGCTCTAGGCCCTCGGCTCGGTGAGGGAACCTCCTCTATGCCAGCCTGCCGTGTGCGCTTACCGTCTTGTGTATCAAGTTAAAGTCCTTCTTGTGGGCACAGAATGCCTTCTTAAAGAGCCTCTTCTCCATGGGGGTCCAGATGTCTGAACCTAGCAAGAAACAGCCGGGGGGCATTTCTTCTGGGACCACAGTCACGGCCCCTCCTTCTTCAGGCTGCCGTGACCCGGTACCGATCAGATGCCAGGGTCTCTGCTAAGCCCCTTTCTTGCTTGGTCTCCTACAATCCTCACGAAACCTTAGCAGGTAGGGGCTACTACCATCCCCACTTGACAGATGCCACAACTGAGGCATCCACTGGTTAAGTGACTCGCCCAAGGGCAGGAGGACTCCGGGGCTGGAGTGCCTGCGCCCAGCCCTCCCTGGCACCCTCTTCCCGGCCAGGCAGAGCCCAGAAGGAAATGAGTGGACAGCAGGTAGGAACCAGCTAGAGAACGGCGCCCATGGAGTCCCCCGGAGAGAGGACAGGCCCTCCTGGGGAGGCAGGTGAGACCCTGAGACAACACCGCTCTGCCGTGGACACTGACTGGCCCTCGGGGGCCTCAGCCAGGCCCCGCCACGCCAGCAGTCGTGCTCCACTCACCTGTGTAGCGGTAGCTGGCGAGAGGGTGAGTTCGCGGCTTCTGGGGTCCTCTGAGTAAGAGGGTCTCCAGCGCAACCTGGAACAGGGGGCACGGGAGGTGGAGGCCCACCTTCATCCCTTCATTCATTTGGAAAAACCAGGCAGCCTGCCCTAAAGCCACGCCCACCCCAGGGCCACGCCGAGCCAGCCCACCTGCTCACCGCCCTGCGCCTGCGCCTCACCTGGACATCGCCCTGGGCTTCGTGCAGGCAGTGCAGCGCCAGCTCCAGGTTAGTGCCCCCGCCGGGCATCACGCTGGAGCAGGCCACATTGCAAAGCTCGGTCACTGTTTCCAGGAGGGGAGGGGGCGGAGACACAGAGGGTCGGGGCAAGCCAGGGAAGAGGCCTCCCTGAGGGCACCGTTAGGGTGGGAGAGGCTCCTTGTCATCCCCTCCCTCTAGTAAAGGCAGGCTGAGGGGAGGGAGGGCCTGGAGGAGGGCTCCACTCTGCTCCGGGCACCTGCTCTGTGCAGCCCGCCGGCTACCGGGAGCGAGGGGACGTGGGCCAGGGACCGCCGCGGGAGCAGCGCTGTGCTGAAGGCCGCCTCTCCACCCTCCAACCCCCACCCCCGCACACTGCTGCTTGGTCAGGGTGGGAACTGGGAGGAGAAATCTCTGGAGATAGAGGAGGGCCCTTGGGACCCTGGCCCCAAGGTCTCGGCCACCTCTGTCCTGCGTTTCTGGGTTGCTCATCACATCTCCCCACGGCTTCCAGACCAGAGAAGCAACGTGCTCATCAATCCCAGCCAAAGAGCTGTCCTGGAGCTCTGGAATTTCAGCCTGAAACCGGCTTCCTATGTTGATGTGTCTGAAACGAGGACACGCCCACAGGTGTACAAGACTTACACACAAGACTTACGTACAGTGCGCGACCAAGGTGGGAAGTAAAGCAGAGACGCTCCATGAGCCCTGCTCTTGGGCCACGGCCCTGCTCTGTGGATGCCCTCTGCCGTCTTTCAGACACACAGAGTGTCCGTTACCCCGACAGACACACACAGGCGTTCCAGAAGCCTCCTGAGGGAGGCTCAATTCCTTCCTCCGATTTCATCGCCAGGTTTCTAGCCTCAGCTGTCTGGGGTCTAGGACAGGGGAGGTGTGTGCTGATACCTGGCCTGCTCCTACACCCAAGGCCCCCTTCATCTAGCCACAGTCCACGGCTCTGCACGCGTGTCTCACTGTGCCACCGGCAGTTCTACCCAGAACCCCGTGTTCTGGGCCTTCTGTCCTCAGGGAGCCGACTATGGTATGTCTGGACAGACGGAATGCTGGGGGAACAGCCGGAGAAGCCCAGCACTTCTCTCCTAGACCTGGTTTCCCCGGGATGAAGGTGCTGACAGAGCCACACAGGAATGCGCAGAGGGTAAGAGCGTCCCCATTTTGGAAGGACCCTCAGGTTCTAAGTCTGTCCCAACTCACGGTTCAATGCTGGTCCTGGTGTCATCCTTTACCACACAGATGCCGAAAGAGCCATCCAGGGGATCTGGAAAACACGTAAAGAAGAGCCTCAAAAAGGCTGGCTACAACTGACCCGTGAGGCCCTTTCTGAGTGCCTTTCTGGAGCAGCTAAAAGCAGGTTCTTTAAGATTTCATGGTATAGACGCACTACTGTATATAAAATAGATAATCAACAAGGACCTACTGGACTTCCCTGGTGACCCAGTGGTTAAGAATCCACCTTGCAATGCAGCAGACACGGGTTCAATCCCTGATCTGGGAAGATCCCAGATGCCACGTGTGCCGCAACTACTGAGCCAGCATGTTGCAACTTCTGAAGTGCATGCGCCCCGGGGCCGTGCTCCGCAATGAGAGAAACCACCGCAGTGAGAAGCCTGCACACCACAATGACAGAGCAGACCCCGCGCGCCTCTAGAGAAAGCCCGCACGCGGCAAGGAAGGCCCAGGGCAGCCCAACAAACAGAACAGAACCAAAGAAAGCCAAGGACCAACTGGACAGCACAGAGAACCATACTCAATGAGCTTCTCTATGGGAGAAGAATCTGAAAAAGAATAGATAAGTGGATAACCAAACCACTCTTGCTGAACACCTGAAACTAAAACAACACGGTAAATAATTATGCTCCAATCTATCAATCACCTCAGATATGCAGATGGCACCACCCTGATGGCAGAAAGTGAAGAGGAGCTCAAAAGCCTCTGGATGAAGGTGAAAGAGGAGAGTGAAAAAGTTGGCTTAAAGCTCAACATGCAGAAAACGAAGATCATGGCATCCGGTCCCATCACTTCATGGGAAATAGATGGGCAAACAGTGGAAACAGTGTCAGACTTTATTTTTTTAGGCACCAAAATTACTGCAGATGGTGATTGCAGCCATGAAATTAAGACGCTTACTCCTTGGAAGGAAAGTTATGACCAACCTAGATGGCATATTCAAAAGCAGAGACATTATTTTGCCAACAAAGGTCTGTCTAGTCAAGGCTATGGTTTTTCCAGTAGTCATGTGTGGATGTGAGAGTTGGGCTATAAAGAACACTGAGTGCCAAAGAATTGATGCGTTTGAACTGTGGTGTTGGAGAAGACTCTTGAGAGTCCGTTGGACTGCAAGGAGATCCAACCAGTCCATTCTAAAGGAGATCAGCCCTGGGATTTCTTTGGAAGCAATGATGCTGAAGCTGAAACTCTAATACTTTCGCCACCTCATGCGAAGAGTTGACTCATTGAAAAAGACTCTGATGCTGGGAGGGATTGGGGGCAGGAGGAGAAGGGGACGACAGAGGATGAGATGGCTGGATGGCATCACTGCCTCGATGGACGTGAGTCTGAGTGAACTCCAGGAGTTGGTGATGGACAGGGAAGCCTGGCGTGCTGCAATTCATGGGGTCTCAAAGAGTCGGACATGACTGAGTGACTGAATTGAACTGAACTGAATATATACTCCAATTTAAAAAAAAATACTCCAATATAAAATAAAAAATTAGAAGAAAAAAAAAAAGACTACACGGTATGGAATTATCTCAAAAAGCAGAACTATCATGTGGTCCAGCAATCCCACTTCTGGGTATTCATCCCAAAGAATTGCAGTCAAGATCTCAAAAAGACACCTGAACTCCCATGTCCACTCCAGCCCTATGCACAGTAGCCACGATGTGGAGACAACCACAGTGTCCCGACGGGCACCTACACGCATGCAGGAAGTGGGTGTGTGCCTGCAATGGGGCACTGTTCAGCCTTCACGAAGGAAATTCTGCGGTACACAACAGCACAAGGAACTCTCATACAGAGCTCGTGGAAGTGTCAAATGACAGTTTGGGAAACAGTCTGGCGGTTCCTTAAACAGTTACCCTATGGACCAGCAATTCCACTCTGAGGCATACACCCAAGAGAAATCAGAACTTAGGTACAACAAAAACTGATGCCTACGGGTTCTTAACCAGTGCTCTTTGCAACAGCCAAGGGACAAAAACAGCCCAAATGCTCATCAACTGACCAATGGATAAATAAAAGGTCACCTGTCCAGACAATGGAGTGTCATTCATCCACAAAAAGAATGGAGCCCTGATGCATACTACAACAGGGGTGAACCCTGCAGATGTTACTCCAAGTGAATAAATCAGACACAGACGGTCACGCGTCACAGGACACCAATTCTACGAAACGTCTAGAGAAGGCAGACCCATAGAGAGAGAAAGTAGCCCGGTAGGTGAGCCGTGCCCAGGGCTGAGGAGCTGGGGGGCGGTGGGGCCTGTGTGTAACTGCTCATGGATATAGCCCATCTCCTGGGGAGATGAACATGCTTAGGATCAGACTGTGTGACGGGTGCACAACCCGACGAATATTCTCACAAACACTGTGCACTTTAAACGGGTGTCTCCTGTGATCTGTGAATTACATCTCAGTAAAGAGGCGGACATGACTGAGCAGCTTCCCTTTCACTTTTCACTTCCATGCCTTGGAGAAGGAAATGGCAACCCACTCCAGTGTTCTTGCCTGGAAAATCCCAGGGACTGGGGAGCCTGGTGGGCTTCCATCTATGGGGTCACACAGAGTTGGACATGACTGAAGTGACTTAGCAGCAGCAGCAAAGCTGTTTAAAAATTACTCAATAGACCAGGCAGAAGAAGGGTGGCTAGGTTAAATGGCCTCTGTTTTCTTTCTGCCTACAAAATTATAAGCACCTAGAAGGCTGCTGGACCCAGATGGTCCTGGGAGAGTTCTGAACAGCAACGGGACCACCAGACCGATGCGGCCATAGGCCTGGACCACATGCTACCGGAGGGGTGGGTCTGGCCTGCCGCGACCGCTGGAGGGGGTGGGGATCAGCCTCACTCACTGAGCACGGTGCTGATGAGCCTGTCCGGGCTGGCCTGAGCGGATGTGGAACAGAGCGTGTTGAAATAGAGCCCCGAGCCCTCCCGGATGGGGCTGAGCATGGGCGGCGGCGTGTAGGGTGAGCACTGGAACAGCCCCTTCAGGAGGCGGTCCACCAGGAACACGGGGGAGCGCAGGCGGCTCTGGTGACACCCCCCCGGGCCTGGCTGCCCGAACGTGGGGGGCAGAGGAGGGACAAACAGTGCCTTGGGCTGGGGGCGCTTCTTCCGCTTTCGGTGCTGGCTGTTCTCCTTGCTGTTTCTCTCGTCCCCGCCCTTCTCCTGTCCCTGGACAAGAAGAGGTTTCAGAACCCCGAGGGGTCACCTGAGGCCACCTGCCCCAGGCTCAGTCCTCAAGAGCACCAGGAGAGTGGGACAGGTAGTGACCACAGAGATGCATGCCCGGCCTGACCGTGCCCACAGCCCTCAGCAGAGGCCGGGCAGGGCCACCACACCTGCGCCAGACCCCAGACCCTGAGCTGGGCAGTGTGCGAAGCTGGAGCCTTCTCGTGCATCCACACCCGCAAGGAAAGGCCCTCCCTCAGACCATTTTGGAAACTCACTGATCGCGCAACTCAGTATGCTCTTTCACCTCCATGCAATCTGCCCCTCCACCCCTATCTTACTCCTTCTCGTCTTCCAGATCTCAGCTCTAACAACCCCTCCTCCAGGAAGTCCTCCCTGGCCTGCTCAAGCTGGTCTCTGGTGCCCCCTTGGGGCTCCCACAGCTCCCTCGGCTCCCCTCCCAGCCCAGCCCAGCCCACTCTGGGTGTCACTGTCTGGGGATGGGGGCTCTCCACTCCACTGGGCCGGGAGCCCCAGGAGACAGGCTGCTGTGGTTGCTGCAGTGTCCCCAGCGCAGGGTCAGACACAGAGACAGTCCAGCGGAGGGTGAGTGAATGAATGGATTTGAAACTAAGCTCTTCCAGAGCCAGCAGTTTGGGGCTTTTCTCACAGCTCCCACTGGCAGGTGGAAAGTGGCGGGATGGAGGTGGACTGATCAGCACCCACCTTGCTCCCTGGGGGACAGTTTGCTGGGGCCACAGGCACCGACACAGGGACCCCCAAAGAGGCTGTGGTTGGGTTGTCCAGGCACTTTCTGGCTCCCAGGGGACTCTGCCCATCCCCTTCTGGCCTCAGCACCTGTCTTGAGGGCTTGCAAAACTCCATGCCAAACACCTGCACACGGAAAAGAGACAGCCCTTTAAGGGAGAGAGCAGGTTGGGAGCAAGGGCCCCTCCAGAGGAGCACCGCCCTGGCTCCCAGCCCCCAGCCAGGCCCCCACCTCCCCCCACCTCCGGCAAGCTGAACGCAGCCTCACGCCCCTTCACCTGTGGATCTTGCTTCCCTCGAGGTGACGGCCACTGGTCACTGTGAAAACACATGTGGCTGTTCAGCCCCTTCTCTGTATAGAACATCTGGCTGCAGTTCTTGCAAACGTACATGCTCCTTGGCTCTGCCCAGTCTGTGGGGCCCCTGTTGTGCTGGTGACTGTGGGGAGACGTGTCAGGAGGCAGGAGAGGGAGAACGGGGCTCCATCCCCAAGCCTGGATACCCTGACAGCTCCAGGTGAACTGAAGGAATGGAGACGATGCCCCGATCCCCCACGGCCTGGTGCTCGCCCCATCAGGAGGGCAGCACCCACAGCTCGCCCCCTGGGCAGTAGGTCAAAGCCAGCAGGGGACTCCCGGGGGTGCTGAGCTCCCCAGGCCGGGCAGGGAGGGGCTCCAGCACTTACCAGCCAGCGGCCACGTTCTCCTCCTTCACCCGGTGGGGGAGCCGGTAGATATTTCCACCCTGGAGATGAAAGCACACCTGAGCCAGCAGCTCAGAAATGAGGTGCAGGAGTGAAAGCTGTGAGGCGCTTAGTGGAAACACGGGTGTGATTCTTAGCGACCCTGAAGCAGGCCGCAGTCTCTTGGTGACTCAAAACCAAAGACAGAACAAACCAGCAAAACGTAAACCTTCTTTAAAAAAAAAAACTTAAACCTTCTGTGCTTCACAGGATAGCATCAAGAAGTGAAAAGTCACAGGCTTCAAAAACAAACTTATGGTTACCAAAGGGGAAAGGTGGGGAGAGGGCGTTTGGGATGAACAGAAACACACGACTATACACAAGACAGGTAACCAACAAGGACCTGCTGTACAGCACAGAGAACTCTACTCAGCATCCTGCAATAACCTACACGGGAAAGAATCTGAAAAGTAATGGATATGTGTACATGTGTGACTGAATCACTTTGCTGTACACTTGAAACCAACACTGTGTTGCATATCAATTATAATATAAACTAAAATTTTTTTTTAAGTGAAAAGGCAGAATGGGAGAAAAAGAGTTGCAAATCATGTATCTGGTAAGGGTCTCGTATCTGTAATACATAAGGAATTCTCACAGCTCAAGAGTCATAACACAAACCAACTTAAAAATGGGCAAAGTCTCTGAGCAGACACTTAACCAAAGAGGATGTATCAATAGCCAATAAGCACATAAAAACGTGCTCAAGACTGTTAGCCATCAGGGAAATGCAAATCACACCATCATCAGGTTATCGCTTCCCACCCACTACGTTGGCTGCAGTAGAAGGAAACAGCTGGACAATAACAAGTGTTGGTGAGAAGCTGGGGCCCTCAGACTCTGAGTGGGAAGGTAAGACGGGTTTTGGAAAAGTCTGGCAGTTTCTGAAACAGAGAGGATTACCCTATAATCCAGCAATTCTGGTGTTACCTCCCAAGAGAAATGAAAACATATGTCTAAACAATAACAAATGTTAACGGCAGCACTATCACAATGGCCAAGAAGTGAACACAACCCAGATGCCCATCAGCTGATAAATGGACAAACACCACACGGTGTATGCGTACAACGGACGATTACTGAGCAATACAAAGGAAAAGTTCTGATCCACGCTACAATACGGATGGACTCTGAAAACATCGTACTAAGTGGAAGAAGCAAACGACACAAAAGGCCACACAGTGTATGATTCCAACCACAGGAAGTGTCCAAGACAGGCAAATCCATGGCAACAGAAGGTGGACTCCTGGTCGCCAGGGGCTGGGAGGGACGGAGAGACTGCAGCAGACAGCTAAGGGTGTGGGGTGTCTTTCGGGGGTGAGCAAAGTATTTAGGCAAAGAGCAGTGAAATACAGGGTGCACAGCCTTGTAAACATGCTCAAAAGCCAATGGATGGCACATTTTTAAACGGTGAGTCAGGGATGTGCTAGTGGTCCAGAGGTTAAGACTGCATGCTTCCAATGTAGGGGGCATGGATGCAACCCCTGGTCGGGAGCTAACATCCCACATGCCTCGTGGCCAAAATAAAATAACCAAATATAAAACTGAAAACTTAATCTCAAAAAATAAACAAAATGGTGAGACAGCATGTAAATATTAAAGCTGTCAAGAATAATAAAAAAAGAAGCGGATGAGATAGCTGTGGCCTGACAGGAAGGACGCTGGACCTCAGAATGCCGGCAGGAGGTGAGGCCGAGCCCTCTACTCTGGGACCTCGTGGGCGCCACGCGGGAGGACCTGAGCGCTCCACGAGGGCGGACCGGCACACCGCCAGCAGCGGGGGGCCAAGTCAGACCCGTGACCCGTGACCCACGACCAGACAGGGCATTCCACACAGCAAGGTCGAGGGCTGAGGAGCTCTACCTTCACATCCTCTGAAGACGCGAAGGAGGCAAATCCAAAAGGAAGCGAGAGGGAGGGAGGAAGCAAACAGAAAGCGGGCAGTGAAGCAACGCGGCACCGAGTGTCTCTCCCAGCTCGAAAGCCCTGCTTCACGTGCGCGCGGTGGGGTCGGGGTGGGGGATGATGGGAGGGGCCCCCTCTTCTCTGAACCCTCCCTCCCCCTCTCTGTACAACTGCATCTGAGGAATCGCTGAGGTTAAACAAGGTGCCTGGACAAGTCAGAAGCCCAGAAATGGGTAAGGACCAGACTGCCTCCAGTATGGTTAGGTCCGTGAGATGGCCCTGGTACCTGGATCCTGTTGAATGTCGTCAGTTTGGACTTGGAGTCCCTGGCGGGGTCTGCTGGAGGCCCGGCCGACAAGAAGGAGGCCATGGCCACCTGGCTCGGGGAAGCCGCACAGCACATATCCATTTTCACCTTCTCCTTCCGGAAGCCTGAAAAGCGCTGCGCTCTGGAGTTGCCGGAGAAGAGCCTGTAGCCTCCACCCCGGGAGCAGGCCGGGCCCTTTTCGGCTTTCGTGGCCCCGGAGGCCATGCCATTCTCGGCCTGGGCCTGCTTCCCTGGGAGGTGGGTTCCAGATGGCTCGTCCCCTCCTAACTGGGTCTGACGTAGGCCCCCGGGAGAGAAGATATCGCCCAGGTCCAAGGTCCCTTTTGAGGATCTCAACTGCTTGGCCAGAGAAGAGATGTCTGGGTTCCCGGAAGGGTCCAGGGATGATGCTGTGAGGGCTGGTGGAGCGGCAGCCACTTTTGGCCCGCCCTTTGCATCCCGGCTTATGCTGCCAGGTGAGGCCTCCCTA
Source organism: Capricornis sumatraensis (assembly GCF_032405125.1). Taxonomy (NCBI): domain Eukaryota; kingdom Metazoa; phylum Chordata; class Mammalia; order Artiodactyla; family Bovidae; genus Capricornis; species Capricornis sumatraensis. The sequence continues at coordinate 59,830,083 of NC_091088.1, forward strand.
GGGAAAGTGGATGTGGATTTTCTCCGGCGGGCTGGGGAGCCCTCTGGCTCAGGGTTCACGGGGCCAGCATGGAGAGAGTCAACAGCAGGCATCAGAGATGGGGGCTGCTGTGGCCATGGCCCCTGCAGCGGCTTCAGGGGGCCCTGCTTGCCATCGGGAGTGGGGAGCTGGGAGGAAGCGGAGGCCACCTGGGCATGGGAGAAGATCCGCTGGGACTTGGTGATCATCTGGAACACCTGCATCTGCTCGTGGCTCACCAGGGACTCCTGTGACTTCAGAAAGAGCTGCCGGAAGAGCGGCGTGGTGTCCGACAAGAGGCTGCTGGGCTTCGAGCCAGGGTCCTGCAAGCCCGGGTCCCCGGGCCACCGGAAGGAGTCGCAGTCAAACTTGCCCTTCTTGGGAGCCCAGCAGTCTTCATCCCCGCTGGCACTGGCAAATCTGGGGTCCCCTGAGGCCTCCCCAGGAGCCTTCAGGAGCACGGGAGGGAAGGGCGGCACGTCCTCTGGGCCAGGCCCCAGGCCGGCCGAGGGCTCCCCCACTGGGGAGGCGCTGCTGAGCCCAGGGCCAGGCTCAGAGCCCTCCCGGGATGGCGGCTTATGGACGACAAACACACTGTTCCCTTTGCTCTTGGGGCACCCTGACAGGTTCTGGAGCCACTGGAAACTGTGGCCTGATGGCTGGGAACCAGCGGTGGGGACTGTCTGGCCACGGAACAGAGGCAGGCAGGAGGGCAGAGGGGCGCCCTCGGGCCAGCCCTCCAGGGAGGACGAGAGCTGGAGTGGCTCGAGCTCGGCCGGGTCGGGGCTGCTGCTCTCCGCCGCCTGTGAGTGGATGGCCGTGAACACATCAGTGGCGGGCTCCTTCCGTGGGGGCCTCGGCTCCTCGAGAACATCAGGGCCCAGGGTCCCCAGGGCACCAGCTGGGCCGCAGCAGGAGGACCCGGACGAGGACGGGCAGGAGCAGGCCACGTTCCTCCCCTCGCCGCTGTCCGCAGGCCCAGCCGGCCCCGGGGAAGGGATCTTGTGGTGGACGATGCTGTTCACGAGGCAGCGCAGAAGGTCTCGGTTGGGCAGGAGGGGACCGGGCGACCTCAGGCCGGATGGCGTGGGCTGGCCTGTCACCTCGTGCATGTGGGGCGAGTCCCCACAGGCCTCCTCCTCCGGGGGCACCTCCTTGAGGATGCATAGGCCGTGCTGGACCTCGTAGTGCCGGCGCAGCGAGCGGTAGTCGCAGTAGCTCTTGCTGCAGCCCTGCTCGATGCACACAAAGGGCTTGGTCTTCTGGTGGGTGAGCATGTGTCCGGTCCTGGAAGCACACAAGGACTGGGTCATGGGGGGTCTTGGCGCAGGTCGCCCATCACAGGAACCCAAGCACGTCCCCAGGGGCCAGCAGGGCAGAAAATGGGCTCAGACCCCGCAAGGAAAGACTCCCCCTGACTCAAAGTCATCTGGAACGGGGGCTCTTTCCCTCACCCTTAAGCAAACTCCTAATCAGAGAAAAAATCAAGGGAGCCAAGTCAGAGTTCCCCAAAGCAACACCAGTCTCCAGGGTTGCTCCCTGAGGACTTGGGCTCAGCTGGCAAGTGAGTTTTAAAAAATCACTGTTTACTTCTTGGATGTTCATAGTAGCAAAGTGAAAAGCCATAGAGTAGATAAAGCGAACCTGTTTAACTTTCCATGTCTCTCCAAGTTATTTGCCCACAGAATCACTTTTTTTCAAAGAGCCCCTTTTAGCATCCCTGAGAACCAGAGTTCGGAGAATGCACGCAAGGAAATGTTAACTTGGGGATGCTCCTTCTTTGAACAAAGGAATCTCTGCCTTCCCATAGGATGCCTCTAGAGAACCACCTGTGACCCCCATTGCAAAACAGAAAGAAAAAAATTACAGATGCCCAGTCAGCAAAGACTCTCTAGAAAACAGCCAAATTTGCCTATAATTTCTGCAAATATGAATGAATACAAATGTCTTATGTCACACTTGTATCTACATTAATTAATTATAGAAATCAGCAAATGGGTAAATCACCCTCTGGGTTCCCAGCAGCCCTACTCTGGATGGTTCTAATAAATGTGGCACAATAAATAAAAAAATTCTCCCCCCAAAGGTGGACCCTTAGCTTCCATCTGACGGAAGCAGCAGAGAAGGGGTCAAGAGGCCCACTTCCTAGCCCTAACTGTTACCTTCCTGTGACATGAGCAAACTGCTTCCCATCCCTGGCGGGGGGCAGAGGGTTAGGCAGTGAGGACAGAATGAAAGTGGGATTCACTGATACTCTGTGCAGGCTGTGCTCCTCAGCCACTCAGTCGTGTCCGACCATTTGTGACCCCATGGACTACAGCCCACCAGGCTCCTCTGTCCATAGGATTTTCCCAGCAAGAATGCTGGAGTGGGTAGCCACTCCCTCCTCCAGGGGATCTTCCTGACCCAGGGACTGAACCTATGTCTCTTGCATTGGCAGGCGGATTCTTTACCACTGTCTCTCCTGGTAAGCCTGGGCATGCTACCAAAGGTGACGGATCATCCTTCTCACTTACAAGTCTTTCTGTTTCAAAGTCTGTCTTTCCTTCCTCAGTAACAAGAAAACCTTATCATTTCAAAGGTATGAAGAACAAAGGTAATTCTGCTCTTACACTGGGCTTGCTTTTTAAAATCAAGAATTTAAAAAAAAAAAGGAGGGGGAGAGTGAACATTCCAAGCATTTCATAGCCTCTCACAGCCTCTTATCCCGATGCATATCCCTCACAGAGCACAGATCTGTTCTCTTCAGGCACCTGCTCCAAATCTTTCTGCACAGAGTTGGCCCAATTCCCTCCAGGACAAAACTGCTCCTGGGGTGTGTCTTTAAACCACAAGGGTCCTGTCTGCCAAGCGCAGCAGCACTCTCCTCTCTGGAGTGGATTTGGGGGCTGGGGCCGAGTGGGTCTGGCCCCAGGAACCCTGGCAGCTCAAGACCAGTCTGCATCTGAGCACAGGTTGCACACCCCTGGGGGCCTCGACAGGGCGGGGTGTGGGCTGATGGGAGGGGTGCTGAGGCCCAGGCATGCCCCCAGCCCCCTGAGCAGACGTCCTGACCCGGCCCCTACGCACAGGTGGTCCTGTCGCTTGAAGGCCTTGCTGCAGATCTTGCACACGTGCTTCCTCTCCTGGCTGTGCGTCAGGTAGTGCTTGCTCAGGGAGCTGGCGCTGCTGAACACCTTCCCGCAGAGGCTGCAGTCCAGGAGCGTGTTCTGCGGGGAGCTGTGCTGCCGCTTGCCTTTCCGCGCGCTCCCCGACGTGGCCCGGCCTCCTTCCTCCGCCTCTTTGGGCACCTTGAGGGCGCCCAGCCCCAGGTCTAGATGGAGGGAGAAGGCACCGGCTCTAGACCTCCAGGGACCTCCACAGCCCACCAGGCCCGGGCCCCGGGGGCACGACCTCACCTTGTAAGGAAGTCTGAGACTCGGGATCTACATACTCCTCCAGCAGCTTCGTGGAGTCACTGTCCTTCCCTGAGTACAGGGACAGGGTGTCCAGGTTGTCCTCCAGCGGCTCGCTGGGTGTGTCGGGTGCCGGGAAGCTGGGGTCCAGCTCCAGACCTCTCAGGCCAGCGTAGAGCAGGTCCCGTGTGCCAGGCCCCAGGTCTCGGTTGACGGCGTCGCTGCAGGTGAGCACCTGGTCCTCCGGATACGAAGAGAGGTGCATCTCGGAGGGAAGGGCACCCTCGTCCTCCAGGCTGTACTGGTCCATGGCTCTCCACCACCAGGGCTCAGCCAAGAGCGACTCTCCAGACAAGCAGGGCTGTGTGCAGAGTCAGGGAGGAGACAGCAGGCCTTGATAGTATCTAATTCCTGAGAACGAACGAGGAAGAATCACAGTTACGAGAAGCCAAAGTGCACGGTGGACAGAGTGTGGACTTGGAATTCACACAGATGCGTCCTGCAGTCTGTTCTCTGCCACTCAGCAGCCATGTGACCTTGGGCAGTCACTCAAGCACCACGAGCCCTAGCTGCCTCATCTCTAAATTCAGCATAAGCATATCTCCATCATGAGACTGTTGTAAGGAATAAATTAAAAAGGTTTTGGCGACATGGTGGACTGAACTGATCTCTTTCTCCAACCATAAACTCATGAGATACAAGACAATTTTTAGTAGGGAGCCAGGCTCAAGAGACAGGTAAGACCCCAGGTGCCAGCAACAATGAAGAAACCCAAAGCCAGAGGTGTGAGTTGGCCCACGAGTGGGCCCAAGGTGAAGTCAGTCTCCTATATGGGGCCTGGAGCTATCCTCCAATATGACGTCCACCAGTGAGTGACAGGTGGTGATGAAGCACTTGAAAATGTGGCCACAAACTGAGACCTGTGGTGAGTGTAATTTACATACTGGATTTGGAAGACTCAGTACCAAAAATAACTCATCTTCATATTGATTACACATTGAAATGAAAGCATTTTGGATCTACTGGCTTAAATATGATATTAAAACTAATTTCACCTACCTATTTTTATTTCCTAACATGGTTATGAGATTGCTTTGAATTACATTATCTGGCTCATATTATATTTCTATTAGAGAGCACTATCCTGGAGGCTGTAACAGACAGATGGAAGGGGAAACAGGTCCTTGAGTTCACAGGGAAGAGCTGAGGCCCTGAAAGAGTCAAGCCACTCGCAGGAAAAATAAATAAATTAAAAGAAAAAAACCCGATGCACTAGTCTAGAGAGGCATTGCAAGAACTAGTTAACAACAGGATGAGAGACAACAAAACCCAGTAGAGAAAAGAAAAAGACACAAGGGGCAAGGGTGCTTTTAAAAAGGAAGAAATGAAACTTCTAGAAACGCAAGGTTCTAACTCAGAACTCGCTCAGAGAAGAGTGGAAACAGAGAAGGCGTCTGTCAACAACACTCAAGGCAAGGAACCAGACACTGCAGCCGGGGGCACAGGATATTCAACCGAGACTGACCACAGACACTACTGAGACCAGGAGGAAAGGAGAGTGAGATGCTCTGGGGGAAAAGGGCTTCGAAAGACTTCTGCACTGGCGTGTGTGCTAAGTTACCGCAGTCACGTCTGACTCTTTGTGACCCCATGGACTGTAGCCCACCAGGCTCCTCTGTCCATGGGATTCTCCAGGCAAGAACACCGGAGAGGGTTGCCATGCTCTTCTCCAGGGGATCTTCCTGACCCCGGGATCGAGCCCACGTCTCCTGCGGCTCCTGCGCTGCAGGTGGACTCTTTACCGCTGAGCCACCAGGAAAGTCCTTCTGCACCGGTAGTTTCTTAGAAAGCTAAACATAAAACATGGTCTCACAATACGATCCAGCCATCCCTCTCCTAGATATCCATTCCAATGAGCCAAAAACTTAAGAGCATCTTTATTCATGACTGCCCCAAACAGGAAGTAACCAAGATGTCTCTCAATAGGGGAGTGGATACACTGTGGTTAGTCATATAATGGGATGTCATCCACCAATAAAAAGCCAGGAGCGAGTAAGCTACAAAAAGACATGGAAGAAAGCAGCTTAAATGCGTATCGCTAAGTGAAGGAAGCCAGTCTGAAAAGACAGTACATTCTATGATTCCAACTACATGATATTCTGGAAAAGGCAAAACTATAAAGAGACGTTACAATGATCTGTGGTGGCCAGGGTTCGGGGGCAGAAGAGAGGGAAGAAGAGATGAAGCAGGGGAGGGATTTTCAGAGTGAAAATGAAAGTGAAGTCGCTCAGTCATGTCTGACTCTTTGGGACCTGTGGACTGTAGCCCACCAGGTTCCTCCGTCCATGGGATTCTCCAGGCAAGAACACTGGAGTGGGCTGCCATTTCCTTCTCCGGGGGACTGTAACAGGAGATACACGACATCACATGTCAGTCAGAACCTACAGAGCTACACAACACAAGCAGTGGACAAACCGGGCGCTTCTGCTGATTTAAGAAAACAAAACAAAACCATTCACACATTCCACGTTCCAGGGAATCTCGAAGGCTGCATGCCCAGGGCGGGCCAGCGCTCAGCAAAGGCCTGAGAAGGCTCTAGCTGTCACTGCCGGCTGACCTGGGTTCTGTGCAAGCAGGAAGTTAACGTGGGGAGCAGAGTTGTGAACTGCCTGCGGAACGTCAAAGGCCCGTCTCAACTCTCACCCAGAGCCCAGCTGCAAAGGCTACGAGCTGCCTGAGGTGGGGTTTGTTTGGTTGTATTCCCTTTGGACAACTGAAGGGAATCTCTGTCAACTCTCAACTAACAGAAGAGAGACTTCACTGACCACACACAACCAAAAGTACAGTCCTTATAAAAATAGCCCAGAAAAGCCACTAAACAATTATAACACACAGTGGGCATCAGCAAAGCCTGGAATGGGGGGATCTGATTACCAGAGTCACCACATACATTATAATGATCAAAACGTCCAGTTTTTCAACAAAAAAATTAGGACACATGCCAACAAAGTATGGAGAAGGGCATCTATTGCCTATAAACGGCACCAAATAATATGCAGCCTTTTCTCCCTGGCTTCTTTCACTAAGCAGAGCATTTTTTAAGTTGATCCCCCCTGGGGCATGAATCATCACTTTATTCCCGTTCATGGATGAACACTATTCCACTGTCCGGATTTTCTCCATCCGTTCATCTGTGGGTGGGTATTTGGGTTGTTCTGAGCTATCCAGAGTAATTCTGTCCATAGTGAGACATTTAATAAACACTTGATGACTCACTGATGACAAATGGACCGGATCCTAGAAAAACTGGAGTTTGGGTCTAGTTTCCTAGGCCGTGTCTGTTTTTAAACTTTTCATGATGCAATGTAACAGAACGGTTGCACCCTCAGCATCTGAGTGTCACACTACGTGTCCACCTGTGTGTCTGTGTAAGTAGCCTACTGAGGGCCCTCGAATTAAGGCTCAGTGCAGGTCAGAAATCCTGCACCAGAACTCAGGGGCCCAAGGGAGTCTCAGAATTCAGAATCTGGGGTGGGGGAGGTTAGAAAGGTAAAGCAATGCATACGCCACAGGGGTGAGCAACCCCCGGGGGCCCGGGGAGCACCTGGTGACCACATCACTCTTTCCTCATCGATGCCTTGACCACCGGGCTTCCCTTGTAGCTCAGTTGGTAAAGAAACTGCCTGCAATGCAGGAGACCCGGGTTCGATCCCTGGGTCAGGAAGATCCCCTGGAGAAGGAAATGGCAACCCACTCCAGTATTCTTGCCTGGAGAATCCCAGGGACAGAGGAGCCTGGCGGGCTACAGTCCAGGGGGTCGCAAGAGTCAGATCTGACTTAGTGACTAAACTACCACCCCTACTCCCTGACCACTCAGAGTAAATGAAATAAAGACGGCGAAGAGCAACGTGTGAGTTCAGGTATGGCCACCAAATGAGGGTGCAGCCACCTCAGCGTTCTCAAGAGCTTTTGGGGATTCTAAATTGCAGACAAGAGAATGTGGATTACAGAGGTTTATATTCCAGGACAAAGGGGATTTCTCTGCCAGTTCCAAAGTTGCTTCTGCAGGGCTGCTATAAAGTATTCTCAGCACAACAAGGAGGAAAAAAAACCATTGCTTTCACCTCCCATCAATAAAAAATGAGCAAATAATACAAAACATAAACCAGTATTTCAAAGAAACAGAAAGCAATATCTTACAAAGTCAAATCGTAAGTGTTTTCTCCTTGTTAGACATCACACTAAGTGTTCTACATTTATGAATTCACTCTCCACAACATCCCGGAGGTCGGTTCTATTATTACTCCCCCGACTCCTTTTTTTTCCACCTCCATTTAACAGAGAGGAAAAGGGACTCTGAGCCAGTAACTCATTTGTCAAAAGTCACACACCTAACTGGGAGTTGAACCAGATCTTAAACCCAGATGTTTGGACTTTAGAGCTTATGTTCTTACCTGCTACACAATACTGATTCCCTGTAAGCTAAACTCTAGATGGCACTGCACCAATTATACTAGAAAACACAAAAGGTGCAGGGTGTGGGCGGGGCGGGAGACAGGCTGCATCTGACTTCCCCAGTGCCCAGTCACTTGCCTTCCAACATACTGGTACACTCCATGCCACAAACTGGTCTGGCTGCAACCTTGGGCAGGCATGCCAGAAGTCCAAAGGCCATGCTTTGATATCTACATCCTTTTCCAGAGAGTAAAGCAAACCCCCACTCAACCAATATTGAACTTGCTCTTGCTCTGTCAACAGATAATTCAATTCAACAAGTTTTAGCACCTGCTAGGCAGAGAGCTCCCTCCTAGGCCCTGTAGAGCAGTGTGTCTTGTCCCTTGGAGACATTCCCAAACGTCCAACTACTCTTTCCAAGAGTTCTGATATTTTGTGCTTTTGTTTTGAGAACAACCTAAAAGAAGAGCATCTTTATACATGGATTACTGGATTACTACTTTATCACCTAGGGTGTGCGCAAGAGTGTGCCCAGTCATGTCCAACTCTTTGCAACCCCATGGACTGAAGCCTGCCCAGGCTCCTCTGTCCATGGGATTTTCCAGGCAAGAATACTGGTTGCCATTTCCTCCTCCAGGGGATCTTCCCAACCCAGAGATGGAACCTGCATCTCCTGCACTGACAGACGGCTTCTCTATCACTGTGCCACTGCGGAAGCCCCCGATCACCTGTACTACTACCATTTGGTTTCAATGCCCCAGGGTAGGTTTATAATTGCACCAACACCAGTAATGCCCAATGGGACAACTTTAATTGCTGCAGGCTAATGAGAAGAGGACAGAGGTGGATTTGGCTCATGATAACGCTTGTGGGCTCAACTAAAGCCAACAGACATCATGGGACAAGTGGAGGTTTTGCTGCTGTTGAAACTGAGAAAAGGGATAGGGGATCTGAGACACCACAGGGTGTGCTAAACCCCCAAGGGCCCGGTGTGATAGTCTGTAAAAGTCTTTGTCTCAAGGAAGCAGCTAAGTTTTGGCAAAATAGCATCCCTCTCATTAAAGTAACATTTGTAATATGAGTTACCCTAGTTTGGTTGCTTTGTTTGTATTTAATTTGCAAGCTGACTTTGGCTCTACAGGGGCATAAGAGCTGCAAGCTTCAGGAACTTGTACACTTTATCATCACTTAACCTTTGTTCATTAGTTAAAAACAACAACAACAACAACAATTTAAAACAACACTGGGGATCCAAGGCAATTTTAAGTTTTGCCTTTTAAAAAGACCCATCATTCCACGACTGGTGGGGGTAAAAAGACAAAGGGAGTCTCCTGTGAAATACGACCACCTCTGGGGAAAGTAACCCACTATAAGACTGCAGACAGCAGCCATAAGTCCACAGCTCACTAGGTAAATAGAATCCACAGCAGCTCTGCTTGGCAGGGAGGCAGGGAACAATCTGAATATCTACCTGGCTACAAAGATGTTTCATTTAGTCCACAGTCAATTTCATTATTTTCCAATTAGTTATCAGGTTGAAAAATCTGTCGGCGTTCTTTCGGACAGAGTGAAAATGAAATGTGAAATGTGCTGGTGCTCAGTCCTGTCTGACTCCGCGACCCCGTGGACTGTAGCCTGACCAGGCTCCTCTGTCCATGGGATTTCCCCCAGGCAAGAATACTGGAGGCGGTTGCCATTTCCTTCTCCAGGGGATCTTCCTGACCCAGGGATCGAACCTGCATCACTTGCGTCTCCTGCACTGACAGGCGGGTTCTTTACCTCTGCGTCACCTAGATTTCTCTTTGGGGCAGATAATCATGGTCTGAAAGAACTGTCTGCGCTGGTAGCAACGTTCTAAATCTGCACTGTCCAGTGACAAGCCCTGGGTACATGTAGCTCACAAGCAGCTAGAAATGTAGCTGGTGCAACTGACAGATTTACTTAATTTTAATTAAGTTAGCTGCAAGTGACTGGAGAAGGCAATGGCACCCCACTCCAGTACTCTTGCCTGGAAAATCCCATGGACAGAGGAGCCTGGTGGGCTGCAGTCCATGGGGTCACGAAGAGTTGGACACGACTGAGCGACTTCACTTTCACTTTTCACTTTCATGCATTGGAGAAGGAAATGGCAACCCACTCCAGTGTTCTTGCCTAGAGAATCCCAGGGACGGGGGAACCTGGTGGGCTGCCATCTATGGGGTCACACAGAGTCGGACATGACTGAAGTGACTTAGCAGCAGCAGCAGCAAGTGGCTAGTGGCTGTCACACGGGACACTGCATTAAGAGAATGTTTCCAACCTCTACCTAAAAACCTGGGGGAAAAAATCTGATGCTCTGTCAACACTGAGTCTACAAAGCAACAACTGGCTGGAGCTGCGTTTCTCTATCTATTTATTTTCTATTTTTTTCGCTGTGCCATGCAGCATATGAGATTTTAGTTTCCCCGACCAGAGCTCGAACCCACGCCCCCTGCAGGGGGAGTGCGGTCTTAACCACTGGACCACCAGGGAAGTCCTCACAGCTGCCTTTAGACACAGTACACTCGCCAGTCTGCCAGTCCCCTCCACTCCCTGGTCGCTCACAGCCTCCCACCTCACTCATTTACCTGCCTGCCAGGCTCCTCTAAAGAGGGCCTGGCAAGACATCTGCATTTTAAAAAATATTTATGTTTGGTTGTGCTGAGTCTTAGTTGCAGCACACAGGATCTTTTGAACTCCTAGTTACAGCATGTGGAATCTAGTTCCCTGACCAGGGGCTGAACCTGGGCCCCCTGCACTGGGAGCACAGAGTCTTAGCCACTGGACCACCAGGCAGTGGACCAGTCAGGTGTCCCAAGACACTTGAGTTTATAATGGTTGACTTGTGCATTATGGTTGACTTGTGCAGTTTCCCTTGACCACTTTCTCTCCACTCAGCTTTACCAAATGAAACCCTTCAAAATCAGACCGAAACGGCCCCTCCACTTTGAAGAATCCTCCCAACATAAGTAAGTCAGAGATTACTTCTCCCTCATCAGAACTCTGATAAGCAATTGTCTGACAATCCAGTTAACATTTAACTCAAAAGACCTTAGAGTTTAATTCTCTCTCAGTTTCTCCAGCATGACTTCCAACTCTGCCTCATGTATCGATACTTCTCACAGCATCTTGCCGGGCACAGAACGCTGATCAAAGGAGCTCTCAGCATCCCTTTCCTTGATGAGTGACAGGATTCCATTGTGCCACCTCTTGCCTCCTTTGAAAAGTCCTAACCTGCTAGTGTGTCGGCTTTCCCTCTCTCCCCCTGCCCCACCCAAGCGGCACTTCCTCTTTCTCTCTCTGCGTCAGGGTCACCAGGGAGACAGTGAGCATGTCTGGGTAACATCAGGTTGTTGGGAGCTGGAAGATGGGAGAAACTTCCAGCTTTTACCCTACCTACACCAATTCTTTTTAATTTTTCCACACCAAACACTGCTATAAACTCTAGGCCTATTCTATTCGACCTACACAGTGTTTTTAAAAATTAGATTAGCAACATTTTTTTTTATGTTTCATCAGGAATATCTCAACTAGATATGTGAATTTCTGGCTTCTCTTAAAGATGGTTAGATTTGATATTCCCTGCTAGTTAACAATAGGATAGAGTGAGGGACAAGAGGCTTCCCAGGTGACTCAGTGGTAAAGAATCCACCTGCCCATGCAGGAGACACAAGAGACATGGGTCAGATCCCTGGGTCAGGAAGATCCCCTGGACTAGGAAATGGCAACCCACTCCACTATTCTTGCCTGGAGAATCCCATGCACAGAGGAGCCTGGCGAGCTACAGTCCATGGGGTGGCAAGAGTTGGACACAACTGAATGACTGTGCGTGCACACACGAGGGGCAATGGCCATCTCTGGACTGGGTGATGGCCTCCAGTTCCCGTGGTCCTCACTTATCTTCCTGCCTGGCCCCCATAATCATCTGCGTTATAATAATAATAACAGTAGCACACATTTACTGAAGATTTATCATGTTCCAGGCTCTACTGCAATCACGTATATATCACTTAATTTCCACAGTGACCCTAGAGGCATAAACTATATTATTAACCCTATTTTATGGATGAGGTAAATAAAAGTGCGGAGAAGTTAAGTAACTTGTACCAAATCAAAGTTAGGATTCAATCCCGGGATGTCTGACTCCAAAGCCCTTCAAAGCCCACTTCACCATTCCACTGTGCTGTGATTCCACACTCGACACTGGGACTCCTGCCCTATATTTTGCACTTACATTCTTAAGGTGAACAATCAAGAAAGAATCTTCCTCTAGCCATGTAACCAATATAATTTTAACTATAAAGTTAACTCATTTCCACTGATCACTTATTGGAAAAGAGAAAGACACTGAGGAATCAGAAGGCTATGACTGCACTTGCCAGAGTGAATTCTCACACAGAATTAACTAAATGAAGAAAAGAGATGTCAAAGTTTCTCACTCCACAAGCTGATCCTAGCAGAAAATGCAAATAATCATTAAAATCTAGAACATTTTCACAGTGAGGACAATGAGAGGACCCCTGGGGTCCTCAAGCGTCTTTCAGGGAGTCTGTGAGGTCAAAACTATTTTCATAATAATATTTACATGTTATCTGCTTTTCTTACACTCAGTGAAACTTTAGAGGATTTATCTCAAGAGGCTGCATGCAGAAGCAGATATAAGACACCAGATGACTCTAAAAATGGAAAACAATGCCACTTTTCTCACTAAATGTTGTTTTTTGAAATAAAAGTGCCAATTAGGTTAACATATAACGGGTTTACTATTGCTATTTTTAAATGAATTCATATTTTAAAAATTTATTAAATTCCTAATACAGCAAATATCAGCAGATATAAATTCTTCAGCCACCTGCCGCAAAGAGCCGACTCATTGGAAAAGACCGTGATGCTGGAAAAATTGAAGGCAAAGAAAGGGGTGGCAGAGGATGAGATGGTTGGATGGCATCAATGACTCAATGGACATGCATTTGAGCAAACTCTGGGAGATAGTGTAGGACACAAAAGCCCGGTGTGCTGCAGTCCATAGGGTCACAAAATGCTGGACACAATTTAGCAACAAACCAACCACAGTTCACATGCACAAAAACACCCTGGGTGGGGTCTTCAATAATTTTTAAGTCTAAAGGGCTCTGAAGACAAAAAAGTTTGAGAACTGCTGCTCTGAAGGGAAAAAGTCCAGCACATATGCATGGCCCAAACAGATATATATCTGTGTATCTAACCTAAAGCCCAAATTCCAAACTGGTGGCCAGCAAACACGTTTCGCAAGGGCCCCACACTGAATTTAAAAACTTTTTAAATTGGTTCTCAACATTTATCGATCAAAAGATTTCACATAAAGACAGCGTTATGGTTTCTTCTCAAAAACAAAAACTTCTGGCAACTCTGTTGTGACATTTCTACTTGGCCATTTCCACCGGCTGGCATCACTAGACGGGGAACACAATCTTTATTTCACCACACTCTGGACCTTTACCTGCCCATCCCTGGTAGGCATCTACATTGCTGAGCTAAAGAAGAAAGAGATTCCTTTGCAGTAAATAATGAAACCTACATCAATCTAATAAATGTCTGCAATCCTCCAGATCAGTCAAAATGTACAGTAAGTGATCCCTTTCCTTATCTGATCTCCTAAAGCAGCAACTTCCGTAATGGTTTCACCAGTGATACAGAGACCCTTGGACCGATCAGAAACCCTTCTGAGAAAAAGGAGTCCATCTGAAAACGGAGACATTCTCCAACAAGTGCAAAGAAAGGAAACTCACCAGGAGAAGGAGTGAGTGAATCAATCCCCAGGGAACCGGGGGCCCAGTTTAGGCCCCAGAGAAAGGGGTTCCAGTGACAGTCAGATCATTGGCTATTTCTTCCTGGAACGCTGGATAGTAAATTCAGGACCCTTATTCAACTTCTTCTGCCCTGAAAGCAGGTTGTGGAAAGGAAGGTGCTGTCAGAAGTTGGGTCCCCAAAGAAGCAAGGGCACAGGTGTGAAACTGGGGGTGACTGGTAATTTTTGGAAAAAAGAAGAAAGCAATACTAAACTGGGGAGATCTAGGTAAGACAACGGATTTTGATGTTCAAGGAGTTATTTTTTCTTTCTTTCCTTATTTTCCTCCCCTGGGAAAGGAACCCGGAGAGCTTTGCTGGGAGAAGCCTAACTGAGGTGGAACAGGTGATGAAAAGGGGTTTGTGTTGGGATGGATGGGGAAGAGTTGGAAAGAAAAATATCAGACAAGAGAGAAAACGGAAGGACTGAGTTGGTTTGTTATCAGTGGAAAGATATTCCAAACAGGGGGACTCATGGGAAGAAAGAATTTTTGCTGGAAAGTGATCCTCAATGGAGAAAAAAAAATTTTTCTTTTGCTAGAGGAAGTTCCTAAGAGGAGGGGGAGGGGCGAATTCAAGGCGTCTAGGCGGGCTTCTTGGTTTTGCTGGAAGATCCTAAATAGAAACAAATCTGGGTCCTCTAAAGTGGGGATTTGGGGAGGAAAGCGGATTTTTAGCACCAGGGCCTGGAAAAGCGGAGGGCAAATGCAAGGCCGAGATGCAGAAAGTGCGGAGGTCGGGTAGGGCCCGCGGCGCGAGCTGGGGAGCTGCGAGGGGGCAGTTGGGGCCTGGGGGGCGGGGTAGGAAAGAAAAGGGGGTGCAGCGAGCCAGGGGCCTCTGAGGAGAGTCTTCTCCAAGGGGGAAGGGGCTGCGGGAATGCAGCGGGGCCCGGAGCTGTTGGGGTGCAGAAGGTGCGTGCGTGACGCGGGGTGGGGGGGCGCTCGCCGCGCCTGCTGCGCCTCTCGAAAGCGAGCTGGGCCCCCCTAAAAAGAAACATAAAAACGAATTAGATTTTAAAAGGGGGAGGGGTTGATGAATGAGGAAGGGGCGGGAAAGGGCGGGGTAGAAAGGAAGGGGAGGGGGCAGGGGCAGCAGCAACCGGGTTTTACCCGCCCCCGGGGGCTCGCGCGCCGGGCCTCGCGCCTCTCGGGCATCCCAGCGGCCCCCTGTCTGGCCCCGCGCCGCCCGCAAGCCGGGCGCGCACGCGCAGCCGGGCCCGCCCCTGGAGAGTCCCGCGTACGTGGCCGCCGGCCGCCTCGCGCCGCCCAGAGCGGCCTCGCGCGCGCCTCGCGCCGCCCGGGCTCCCAGCGCGTGCCGCCCGGCCGCGCTGTCTCGGCGGCTATTCGGCCGTCGCCAAGGGGGCGTGGCCACGGGGGCGTGGCCAGGCGCGGTCAGGTGACCTGCGGCAGGCGGGAAAGGAGGCAGTTGGTCGCCATTTTGGGAGGAGGGCGGTTGAAGGCGGGAGAATGTGAAGGCGCTCAGGGAAGGAGACCGCGGGGGGAGGGGCCGGCGCCCCACGACCCACACACAGAGGCGGAGAGTCGGGCGTCTCCGGCCATTGTTTCTGGAGAGCGGCGTTAGAACGCAGTATGGGGAACTCTGGCTTCCCGCGGGCCGCTCTAAGCTGCAGCCTCAGAGGGTGTGTGTTTGAGGGGCGTCGGTGTGAGAGTAAGGGCCCCTCGCAGCGTCGTGGGACCCTCGAGGCAGCCCGTGTGCTCCCTTGGGGCCACCGAGCTCTTCCTGCCAGGGGGTTGGGAAGACGTGGGGCTGGAGAAGCACGAAGCGGGACACGATCTCCTCTGCCTTTTTAAAGCCAAGTCCTGAGCCGTCTGTAGATCGGGCTCTGAGCTGAGCTGTGTTTCCGGACCGGGAAAGAGGAGGAAACCGGCAGCAGCAGTGGCTTGGGAGTTGGGGTGGTTGATGATCGGTCAAGAATTTTGAACCCTGGAACGACTTAGACAGGGATTTAATTCCTTAGAAATTCTGCGCTGAAAACCTAGAGAGACATCAGATTCGTGGTTGCCGCGGCGGGGGGGGGGGGGGGGGGGGATGGGGATGGAGACTAAGTTTCGAAACTCTAAGGATCTGCTTGGGATGATGGATTTTGAAAGTAGGTTGTAGGGGGTGACTGCACAACGTGATGACTTTATTAAAAATCCTTGTGTTGTACACTTTACATGGGTGACTTTCATGTAAATTATAGTAAAGTTTTGATGTTTTAAAAAATGTGATCCCTGGGGTAGGTAGAACAGAGAGGAGAGGAAAAGGACTAACATTCCACCTTTGGATTCCTTCATTCAGCAAATATTTATTGAGCTTCTGTTCTGATATACTGCAGTGTATGAGTCAAACAGCCCTGCTCTGGCTTATGTTCCTGAGAAGCACCGTCTGATAGAAATATAATACGAGCACTAAGTGCCAGCCACATAACTTTCTGTTTTCTGGTGGCCATAGTTTTCAAAGTTAGAAAAAAGTGGGAAATTAATAATACAATTTAACCCTAAATGTTATTTCAACATGTAATCAGTACAAAAAGTTTTAAAAGATAATTTACCTTGGGGGTGACTTTAAAATCTGGCGTATATTTTACATTGACGGGACATCTCAATTAAGACTAGCCACGTTTCAAGGGTTCCATATAGCCAAACGTGTGGCTTACGTACCGAACAGCAGGCATATCTTTAGTGGGGGCAGGCAAAGACATTTAGAATACAATGTAGTTATAGGGTTGTTTTTTTTTTAATGTAAGGAAGGACACTACAGTGTGTCAGAAGATGCTATTTTATACAGGTCAGTAAAAGCCTCTCTGGCAAAGTTACACTGAGCAGAAACTGGAAGGCGGTTAAGGAAGGGAGCTATAAAAATATGGACAGGAGTCGGGGGGTGGGGAGGGAGCGGGGGGGGGCGGGGGGGTGGCGCGGGCCGGAGTACACACCTTCCCTGGCGGTCCAGTGGTTAAGATTCTGAGCTTCCCTGGCAGGGGGCCCAGGTTCAATCACTGGTCGGGAACCAAAATCCAGGATGCTGCATGGTGCAGACAAACTAGCTGCGGGGAGGAGCAAGTGCAAAGGCCCTGAGGTAGGAAGATGTGGGAGCCATCTTCAGAGACCACAGTGGTTTGAACCATGTACGCAAAGAGTAAACTCGGGGCAGGTCATGTGGAACCGTGTAGGTTATGCAAAGACAGGCATTAAGCATCTCCCTTTAAGAGAGTTTCTTTGTTTACTTAGCAAACATTAAAAGATACTGAGTTTCAGCAGTATGATCTCTCCTCCTGATGGAAGAAAACGAGTACCCTGGTCGATGAGTAGATGAGAGTTTTAAGAACAAGCCTTAAGGTCCTGAATGAAAGTGATATTTTTTCTGTCCTTTGACAAATACCAAGCAATTTATGGCCAGAGAAGATCCTTGTAACACAACACCAAAAAGAGCATTCAGAAATTATTTTAAAAGACTGCAAATTAATGTGACAACCCAATAAATAAAGGTATGTGGAGGCATTTCATAGAAGAGAAAAAATAGGAAAAATGACCTAACAATAGCAAGAGTTTAATGCAAATTAAAGCCACAGATATTAGGTCACACCCACCAGTTTGGCAAAATTAAACTTTTTTTTCTGTCAGGCATAGCAAGGGGAACTTGCACAGTACTGGTCATGGGTAAAATTGGTAGTCACATTGGATAACAAGTTGGAGATACTGAATAAAATTTAAAACATAGGGCTTTCCTTGTGCTCCAGTGGTTAAGAATCTCTCCTTGCAATGCAGAGGACACAGGTGTGATTCTTGGTCCAGGAAACTCCCATGTGCTGCAGAGCAACTGAGCCTATGCATTGCAACTACTGAAGCCCTTCTACCGAGAGCTGGTGCTCTGCAATGAGACGTCCACGCACTGCAGCTAGAGAGTAGCCCCCACTCACCCCAACTACAGAAAACCCACATGCAGTAACGAAGACCCAACACAGCCAAAAAAATGTTGAAGATGTGCTGTGTCCCATGCCCCAGCAATGCAGGGATTGACGGTAGAGAAACTTGTTCATATGCATTCGAGATGGACATAAGAATAGTCATACGCAGTAATGTCTGTAATAACCAAAAAAATCAGGTTGGATTGGATGATTTCTGGAACAGAAAAAGGACATTAATAGAAAAGCTAGTGAAATCTCAGAAACTGAAATTCAGTTAATAGTAGTGGATTAGGGTTGATTTCATGTTTCTGACAAATGTACTCTGGTAACGTCAGAGCTGACAGAGAAATCTGGGTGAGGGGTCTATGGAGGTGTATGTCTTTCCAACATTTTGTAAATTTAAAAATCTTTTCAATCTAAAATTACTCCAAAATCAAAAGTTTAGGAAAAAGAAAAAATGTTCTTCTGAATAACTTGTGGTATAGAATAGTGATTCAATGGAATGTTTTATAGCAGTGACAGTTTTAATTACTACAATACAGATGTGCTTCCACTTACTTATAAAGTTTCAAAACAGAGGCCAAAATACACAATATACAGTTTAGGGACACAAATAAAGTGAAATTGGGCTTTTTAAAAGCAAAGGAAAGAGAAACACAAAATTTAACAAAGTAGTTACTCCTGAGAGGTGAGGGAAATGAATTGAGATGGAGAAGGGCCCGTAAAGGAAGTGCAGAGGAAATGGATTTTTTTCCCTTATGGTGGGCCCACTCATTTTATTCTTTATAATATAGATATATTTGATTTTTAAACTATAGTAAAATGTTTAAGCATTTGTAGCTCAACATTTTTTTTAGATTTGGGGGTGCAGCTGTGGAAGCAAGATTTTGGGCTCTGGAACAATTCAAGTAATTCCTTTTATTTCCTCTCAATCCTTGACAGTCTTTTGGGTGCTGTGCTTTGAAAGAGGTACCAAAATAAGGGAAGAGATGGATTAATAAATAAATAACAAGTGAATTCCAAAGGGAGATGAGAGCTGTGAAAGAAATGAACACACTGATGTGACGGAGAGGATCTGGGTGCTTGAGAAGCTGGATTTTCAAAGCACGGTCCCCAGACCAGCAGCACCACCAGTTCATTAGAAATGCAGATGACCAGGCCCTATCCCAGTCCTCCTAAGGCAGGAGGTCTTGAATTTAATAGCAAAATTCCCATGGGATTCATGTACACCTTGAATTTTGAGAAGCACTGCCTTAGCATGATCCAGGAAGACTTCTAGGAGGAGGTGGCATTTGAATTGAGACCTCAAAGTTAAGAGTCAGATGATCAAGGAGAGGTCTAGAGCAAAACTTCCAGGCAAAGGGAGTGTCAGGCACAAAGGTCATGATACCAAGTAGAGGGCTGAGGAGCTCAAAAAGGACTAGAGGACTTCCCAGCAGTCCAGTGGTTACGACTTGGTGCTCCCACTGCAGAGGGCACTGGTTCCATCCCCAGTCTGGGAACTAAGATCCCATATGCTGCAAAACGCAGTCGAAAAAGAAACTGTCAGAGAGGACTAGAGTGGCCACAGCAAGCAACTCAGGGGTACTGATGAGGTTAAAGAAGCAGATGAGGTCCACCCAGAGCCTGAGGGACTCTGGGAAGAAGTTTGGGTATTCTGTGAAATTGTTAGAATCCACTGCAGTCTTATTTGCAGGGAGAGGCACAGTCGGATGGACATTTACAAAAGTGTCACTCTGGGCCTGCAGCGGCTCCATATTGTGACACTTTAGCTAACCTGGAGCCACATTTCTCGGAATTCCCTTCCATATATGGTTCTGGGTTAGGCTTGGCTAGAGGAGAAATCCACAAAACATTGATTTGTTTAGCAATTTTAATCTAATATATAGTCCATATTCAGATTTCCCAATCCTTCAAATTCTCACCTTAGCAATATTATTATGAATAATATTCCAAGTAACAATTAGAGCTGTCCTAAGGTTGTCCTAAGGGCTTCCCTGGTGGCTCAGATGAGAAAGAATCTTCCTGAAATGCAGCAGACCCAGGTTCGATCCCTGGGTCAGGAAGATTCCCTGGAGAAGGGAATGGCTACCCACTCTAGTATTCTTGCCTGGAAAATTCCATGGACAGAGGAGCCTGGTGGGCTCCAGTCCATGAGTTGCAAAGAGTCAGACAACTGAGTGACTAACAAGGTTGATCACACATAATTGCAAAGAATAAACCTTTTAGGGGTGGCAAACAGCATCTTCCAATAATTTCTCCCCTTGGTGTGACCCAGTTTTACACACCAGTTCCAAACATGATGGTAAGTGCAGTATCTCATGCCTGGAGATTATGAATTAATTGACAAGCCCATTATCCAGTCGTTGTTCGGTTTTAAAACTTCCCTAGGTGATCACAGTATGCAGCCAAGTTTGGGAATCACTACTGTGACTGTAGGAAAACCTGCCCATCTCAGAAGTCAAATCCTGGGACGTCCCTGGTGGTCCAGTGGCTGAGACTCTGTGTTCCCAATGCAGGGGGCCCAGGTTTGGTCGCCGGTCAGAGAACTAGATCCCACATGCAGAAGCTAAAAGTTGACATGCCACAACTACAGATTCTGCGTACTACAACTAAGACCCAGGGCAGCCAAATATATTCAGTAAATAAATATGTTTTTTAAAAAAGTCAAGTCCTCATCACGTTCTTCCTTGGCCATTGATAGATAAAGCTGCCTCCGTGGTCCTCTCCACCTGCCACCACTGCCTGACTTGCATGAAGACCACCGACCTGATCCTTTCAACAGTTCTCAACAGTGCTTCTGATACTGGGATCAGAAATGTTAGCTGGTCACTGAACCTCTGGAAGGTGTGAAGATGCTTAGGAAGCCTGGGCAGAAAAGGAGGGTCAAGGTGGGGAAGGGGTGCCTAGATTTGGACTCAGAAAAGTACAGGCATTTGAGGAGAAGTTGATCAGTGAAATTGCTGAAAAAAAGAGGAAGCAGAGAAGTGGAAGGAAAACCATGAAAAATCAAGCCCCAGTGAAGTGAAGGGAAAAGACGCTTTCCGAGGACTGCCCTGGTGGTCCAGTGACTGAGATTCCTTGCTCCCAATACGGGGTGGGTGGAGGGGGGCAGCGGGCTTGATCCCTAGTCAGGGAACTGGATACTGCAACTAAAGATCCCACATGTTGCAAGGAAGATGGAAGATCCCACATGTCGAAACTAAGACCTGGCACACCCAAACAAAGAAATATTAAAAACAAGATGCTCTGCAGAAGGTGTGAGAGGTCCACCCTGGCCACACATCTCTCCTTCCTGCCTTCCTCACTTTCCTGTCCTCACATTCATCCCTTGAATTCACTTCCTTCGAGCATTCTCGAAGCCCTTGCCCCTCTCATCCTCTGATGTACGCACCTGGCCAAACTCCAGGCATCTGCCTTCTCCAAGCCAGCTGAACAACGTAGCAGGAGGAAACTGCCCTGCCAGTGCAGCAGGGTTAACCTGAACCAGAGAAATCACAGACCTCAAGGGGGCGCAGGATGTTCTCTCTGTGTCTCTGGCAAGCTGGCTTTCTGTCCCATTGCAATTCCACCTGTTCCCTTTCAGGCCTCCCACCCACCTAGCCCTCTCATCCAGCTGGTGGCCACGTCCCTCACTTCCCTGTGCAGATTGAAGCCATAATTTGGGAACCTCTTCATTGCCCAGTATCAGAGCACAAGCCCCTGCAACTTCCCATTCATTACCAGTCCCCCAACCCCTGGGTTCCATCCTGTTCTTCATCATTCCGCTTCTGTTATTCTACTGCTCCCCCTTCTAATTCTTCTCCCCCTCCTTCTCCCTCTTCCTGCACAATCTCATCCCACACCAGCTGCTGCAATCCTTTCTAAAAGGAAAATGGGACCCCTCCACTCTTCGTGGGAAGAAGGGTGCGGACAGATTTAGCTACTACTCTCTTGCCTAAAGGTGTAAACTGAAGAATCTGTAGTAAAGGCAACTTCTTTGCAGCCAGCAGTCTGAGAGGTGATGCTTTGAGACCCTGTGAGCATCCTGCTTCCCACCAACCTTCCCCCAGGGATGTTGGTGTCTGATTCTGCCCTTCTCCTGGAAAAATGTTTCCCAGCAGTTGACCATGTCACAGATGACCGCAGCCTGGACTCAAGTGGTCGGTATGGAGATGGTGAAAAATGATGACTCTGACTTTAATTGTAGTAAAATCCCTCACTGTGTAACTAATGACTACGTGTCTCCTCTGCTCGTTCTGTGAGGATGGGGGCCATGCTGATTTTGGTCACTGGGTCTTCAGTACCTAACAGGACCTTCTAGTAATAATGTAAAGGCACCCGGGCTTCCCTGGTGGCTCAGTGGTAAAGAATCCACCTGCCAAGCAGGAGACACCAGTTCTATCCCTGAGTCGGGAAGATTCTGGAGAAGGAAATAGCAACCCACTCCAGTATTCTGGCCTGGCAAATTCCATGGACAGAGGAGCCTGGCGGGCTACAGTCCATGGGGTAGCAAACAGTCGGATACGACTTAAACAGACTTTCATTTTCCTTTTTTTCCACCAGTGTACTAGGCCCTTCACATTCACTCCCCAGGTGAGCGAGGGTTTGCTGCTGTGCCCACTGTACCCACGAGGAGCCTGAGGGACAGAGAGGAGACTAACTAACTTGCTCAAGACGCAGAGCCAGTAGGTGGCAGAGCTGGGGTATGAACCTGGAGGCCTCATTCCAGAGCCTGCTCTCCTCAATGTCATGTTCTCTGACTTCAGAAAGAAGCTGCAGTGCCACTATGGTGGAAAACAGTATGGAGGGTCCTCAAAAAACTGAAGCTAGAAATGCCATATGACCTCTCCTGGGCATATATTTGGAGAAAGCCACAATTTAAGAAAGGGCACCCTAATGCTCATAGCAGCACTATTTACAATAGCTAAGACGAGTAAGCAATCTAAATATCCACTGACGAATGAATGGATAAAGGAGATGGGGTAAATATACACAATGAGCTCGGCCATAAAAAAAAGAACAAAATAATGCCATTTGCAGCACCATGGATGGATCTAGAGAGTATCATAAAAAAGCGAAGTAAGTCAAACAAAGACGAATACCACGTGATATCACTTTCATGTGGAATCTAAAATAGGGCGCAATGAACTTGTGAACCTGTCCATGAAACGGAAAAAGACTCGTGGACATGGAGAAAGACTTGTGGTTGCCGAGGGGAGGGGAGTGGGAAAGGGAAGGCTTGGGAGTTGGGGGTTAGCAGATGCCAACTATGGTATATAGACTGGATAAACAGCAAGGTCCTACTGGATAGCACAGGGAACGGTATTCAATATCTTGAGATAACTCATAAAGAAAAAGCAGTATAAAAATAATGTATAAATGATGGAACCATTTTGCTGTATAGCAGAAACTAACATTGTGAATCAACTTACTCTTCAGTAAAAAAGAAGAAATCTTTTAAGACTGTAATGACATTCTCCTAAAAAAAAAAGAAGCTACCGTTAAAATCTACTGAATGAGTTAAGACTGTGGGGTGGGGAGTTGAGGTGAGCAGGAAAGAGGGTGGGGGATTTAGGAATGTGTTACAGGTTATCTCAGCTCCCTCTACTTAAACTTCTTTAGGGGTGGATTTTTGTCTTTTTTTTTTTTTTTTTTCTTTCAAACATGAGAATTGTCCAGCCTTCACAAGATGGGTTTTCTGAGCACAAGTAGCGCCAGCCCAGCCTGGCAGATGGGTCCATGCTCTGTCTCCCCACATCCGTTTGAGACACAAGGCTCCAGGATTCCCAAGTGTAGCTTTTTCCATGAAGGAACTAAAACCCAAGTGTGTTCTATGTCTGAAGCCACCCAGGCACCCATTTTTCCTAACAGGAAAATCCAGGCTCACAAATACCATCCCTTCCTTACCTAAGTCCTTGCAGTTTCTCTGAGTGGAGTCCAGAAAGGAAGAAACGATGTAAAAAAAAATAATTTGTCATCTTTGCACAGGTGATATGGGTGGCTTCTTCTCTCATTTCCACTAGAATTTCTCACCTCATTTCCCGAGATTCAACAAGATCATAGTCCCTCTGAAATCCACGCCATTGTTCTTAACTTCAGTGATAAAAGTAGTTCTCAGCTAATACACGGCCTCAGTTCCAAAGCTGTTACTCTTTGGCCATGTCTTTCTTTCCTTCTTAAAATGTTAACATCGTATCCCTGGAAAAGGCATGTTTTGTTATTATTAGTAGCAAGCTGTGAGCTGGATTTGGAATAAGTTTCAAGGGGAATTGTTGAAGGAAAGATAAGAGAGAATTTTGGATTTCCTTTGTCTTTCGATGAATACTAGAATATTCATTGAGAATGCCCACATGTTTATCCTAGTGTTCAGCCTCTCCTCTGTATCAGCTAGCTACAGCTGTGTAAGAAATCATCTTGAAATTTAGTGGCTTAAAAGAACAACTTTTTTTTCTTCTTATATGTTATCTGGGTCATCTGGACCCAGTTCTGCTAATCTGGGCCAGGCTCCACTGACCTTGGCTGAGCTCATTCATGAATCCGCCATCATCCTCTGGCAGGTTAACTGGAGGCTGGCTGGTTTCAAATGACTTCAGCTAGGATGACTCACTTCTTCTTTACCTTTCCCTCGCATCCCTCCAGCAAGCTAGCCTAGGCATGTTCTCACAGCAAGGAGAGAGAAGAGAAATACTCAGAGCCTCTTAAGGCTTAATCTGCAATCTACTGATGAAAACAAGTTGTATGTTTCAGTTCAGGGGATAGGGAAAAAAACTCTGTCTCTTGATGGGAGGAGCTGCAAAAGCGCACGACAAAGGGCCTGGATACAGGAGGGATGAAGAAGGGTAGCCTCAAAGTAGAGAAGCGTTTGCTGTTTTTGTTCAATTACTCAGTCATATCTGACTGTTTGTGACCCCATGGACTGCAGCATGCCAGGCTTTCCCATCCTTCACTATATTTTGCTCAAACTCATGTCCCTTGAGTCAGTGAGGCCATCCAATCATCTCATCCTCTGTCACCTTCTCCTGCCCTCAATCTTTCCCAGCATCGTGGTCTTTTCCAATGAGTCAGTTCTATGCATCAAGTGGCCAAAGTATCAGAGTTTCAACATTAGTCCTTCCAATGAATATTCAGGGTTGATTTCCTTGAGGATTGACTAGTTTGATCCCCTTGCTGTCCAAGGGTCTCTCAAGAGTCTTCTCCAGCACCACAGTTCGAAAGCACCAATTCTTCGGTGCTCAGCCTTCTTTATGGTTCAACTCTCTCATCTCTTTGTGACCCCATGGATGGCAGCACACCAGGCTTCCCTGTCTTTCACTATCTCCTGGAATTTGCTCAAATTCATGTTCATCAAGTCAGTGATGCCACCTCATCATCTCATCTCAGGATGCCATCTCATCCTCTGCCACCCACTTCTTTTGCCTTCAGTCTTTCCCAGCATCAAAGAAGAGTGGTCCCTTCCTATTTTTGCTTCTTTTCCCATTGGTCAGGGAAAGTTTGATTCCCGTTGTCCAGTTGCTTCATATGCCCCACGTTCCTGTTTTCTGATTTCAATCTTCACTTCTTTCTGTGGGTCCCTTTGATTTCTTTCAGGGCTGCTTTATCTCAAGTCCCCAACCTCACCTCCCCCCATTATCACTGATGACGCCCCTCTTACTTTAGGATCAAGCTGATTCCTGCTTCCCCGCTTCTTGTTTATTTCTTCCATCTCCTGTGAGGAAGTGTTTCTTCTCCAGCAGTCCACCCCTCCCACTTTCTTAGCCCACCCCCCAGGCGGTCACCCTTCTGCCTCCCTGTGGGTCAGTCCTCCTGTCTCTAGAAGCCTCCACCCTGGTCCAGGTGTCACCACTATCTCCTGTCTTAGATTCACAACAATCATATGTATGGGGGTGGTGAGTGGTTGGGCATCCCCCGTGGCTCAGTGGTAAAGAATCCACCTGCAAAGTAAGGGTCACGGCAGATGCGGGTTCGATCCCTGGGTTGGGAAGATCCCCTGGAGGACGGCATGGCAAACCACTGTAGTCTTCTTGCCTAGAGAATCCCATGGACAGAGGAGCTTGGTGGACTACAGTCCATGGGGTCACAAAGGGTCGGACATGACTAAAGAGACTTAGCAGGCAGCACGGTGAGCTGCAGTGTCTGGGTATTCATCTTGGTTCTGCTGTGAACTAGCTGGGTGACCGGAGGGGACTGACTTTACCGCTCTGTGCCTCAGTTTCCTTCTGCTGTAGACTGAATGTTTATGTTCCCCCTTCGTCCCACAGATCTATATCTTGAAACCTAATCTCCAGTGTGATGTTATACGGAGACAGGGCCTTTGGGAAGTGATTAAGTCATGACAGTGGGGGTTCTCATGAATAAAATAAATTCCCTTAGAAAAGAGACCCCAGAGGCTGCTCTTACTCCTTCTGCCCCGTGGGCACGAGGCAGGAAGGTGGCTGTTTGTGAGCCAGGGAGCAGGACTTCACCAGCCACTGAGTCAGCCAGCACCTTGATCTTGGATTTCCCAGCCTGCAAAACTAAAAGAAAAAAAAAAAAATCTGTTGTTTATAAGCTACCTGGTCTATGGTCTGCTGTTACATCATCCTAGACAGACCTAAGACGCGTCTTCTATGACACCTTGCTCACTTCTGTGACTTTCCTGGTGGTCCAGTGGTTAAAAAAAACTCCTTGCTGCCACTGCAGGGGGTGCAGGTTTGATCCCTGATCTGGGAAATAAGATCTTGCATACAGCGTGACCACAAAAAAAACAAGAATGACTCACTTCTATAGGTTAGTGATAAAACTATCTGCTTAGATGGGTGTTTGTTGTGAGGATCTGAAAAGCAACCTCGTCTGAAGAGCTGCAGCATTTGCGCTGCCCTGGTCCTGGAGATGACAGGGCTGAATGGCCACGACAGGAGCCGGGTCGGGGACTGACTCCACCTGATGTGCTGGGTCTGTGCTTGGTACATCACCAGTCCTCCCAGGGAGCCAGGGGCTTAGTTCCTTTTTCCCCACGAGACAACTGAGGCTCAGACTGCCTCAGGGTCACAGTTGCCCAAGGTCACGGTTACCGAATGACTGACAAAGATTTGAACTGAGATCCATCTGTTGCCTGAATTTCTGTCTCTCACTGTGAGCGCCAGCTTCTCCCTGGTCTTCGAGATTCCCTGCTGACCCCTCCATCTCTGCTCCCCAGTCAGCCAACAGGAGGCAAAGAAGGGGTAAAGCGGATCAGATGCCTTCCTTCCTAAGATTTTTCGGTGACATGACTCAGTCCATTGCACAATCCAGGATGGGACCCTGAATTGGGGGAAAACATGGCTATAAAGGGCGTTATTGAAGTGAGGCGAGAGATCTGAATTTGCGGATTAAACAATCGTACTGTTGTATCAGTGTTACATTTCCTGATGCTGATGACTGTTCTGGGGCTCCTGAAGAGAATGTCTTTGTTCTGTAGCCCCATGCTGAAGTATTTATAGGGACCAAGGGACAGGATGTTTGCCACTGACTCTCAAATACTCAGAAAAGAGATAAAACACATGTGGCAAAATATTATTGACTGACAAACCTAGGAAAGAGGAGTTCTTTTCACTCTTCTTGATTGTCTTCCATTGTTTGATCTTATATCTGGTGAAAAACATATCAGCAAAACAAACCATTCATCCCGCTCCCAGTAGATACCCAAGAGACAGGAAAATCTATGTCCACACAAACCCTTATACACCAAGGTTCAAAGCAGAACTATTCACAGCAGCCGAAAAGCAGAAACAACCTAAATATCTGTCTATTGATGAATGGATAAACCAAAGGTGAAGTGAAAGTTGCTCAGTCGTGTCCAACTCTTTCTGACTCCATGGACTATACAGTCCATGGAATTCTCCAGGCCAGAATACTGGAGTAAATAGTCTTTCCCCTCTCCAGCAGATCTTTTCGACCCAGGGATCAAACCCAAGTCCTCCCGCGTTGCAGGCGGCTTCTTTAACGGCTGAGCCACCAGGGAAGCCCAAGAATACTGGAGTGGGTAGCCTATCCCTTCTCCAGCGGATCTTTCTGACCCAGAAATCAAACCGGGGTCTCCTGTAATACAGGTGGATTCTTTACTAGCTGAGCTACCAGGGAAGTCCTAAACCAAAGGTGGTATATGCCAATAGTGGAAATTTTTTAAATTGAAATGAAGTTGATTTACAATGTTGTGTTAGTTTCAGATATACAGCAGGGATTTAGTTATATATGTGTGTGTGTGTGTATATATATATAGGCTTCCCAAGTGATGCTAGTGGTAAAGAACCTGCCTGCCAATGCAGGAGACATAAGAGACACAGATTCGACCCCTGGGTCAGGAAGATCCCCCGGAAGAGGGCATGGCAACCCACTCTAGTACTCTTGCAGGGAGAATCACATGGACAGAGGAGCCTGGCGGGCTACAGTCCATAGGGTGGCAAAGAGTCACCCTATGACTGAAGCAACTTAGCACGCATGCACATATATATATGTGTGTGTGTGTGTCTCTCTCTCTCTCTCTATATATATATGTATCCTTCCATTATAGTTTATTATACGATATTTAATATAGTTCTCTGGGCCACACAGTAGGCCCTTGTTGTTTATCTATTTTATATATAGTAGTTTGTATCTGCTAATCCCAAACTCTTAATTATCCCTCCCTGTCTTTTCCCTTGGGGAAGGAGGAGTCTGTTTTCTACGTCTGTGAATCTGTTTTGTAAATAAGGTCCTTTGTATCATACACTTTACACTCCACATATAAGTGATGTCATTTGCCGTTTGTCTCTGACTTACTCCACTTAGTATAATAATCTGTAGGTCCAACTATTTTGCTGCAAATGTCATTATTTAATTCTTTTTATAGCTAAGTACTATTCCACTGTGGGTTTCCCAAGAGGCTCAGCAGTAAAGATTCCGCCTGCTGATGCAGGAGAGGCAGAAGACATGGGTTCAATTCCTGGGTCAGGAAGATCCTCTGGAGGAGGAAATGGCGACCCACTCCAGTATTCTTGCCTGGGAAATCCCATGGACAGAGAAGCCTGGCGGGCTAGAGTCCATGAGGTTGCAGAGTTGGACACACCTGAGCAGCCGAGCATGCGCACACTATTTCATTGTATACATGTACCACCCCTTCTTTATCCATTCATCTCTGGATGGACACTTAGGTTGCTTGTCAATAGCGATGCTATGAACATGGGGGTACATGCATCTTTTCAAATTAGAGTTTTTTCCGGATATAGGCCCAGGAGTAGGATTGCTGGATCATAAGGGAACTCTATTTTTAGTTTCTCTGTG
The DNA here is from genome assembly GCF_032405125.1 of Capricornis sumatraensis. NCBI lineage: Eukaryota > Metazoa > Chordata > Mammalia > Artiodactyla > Bovidae > Capricornis > Capricornis sumatraensis. The sequence continues at coordinate 59,858,961 of NC_091088.1, forward strand.
TGTGTGTGTGTGTGTTTAGTTTTTTGAAGAACCTCCATGCTGTTCTCCATAGTGGCCGCACCAGTTTATATTCCCACCAACAGTGTGTATGTGCGGGGGTTTCTTTTTCTCCACACCCTCTCGAGCATTTATTATTTGTAGACTTTTAATGATGGCCATTCTAACTGGCATGAGATGATACCCCAATGTAGGTTTGATTTGGATTTCTCTGATAATTTTTGGCGATGTTGAACATCTTTTCATCTGCTTATTGGCCATCCGTATCTTCTTTGGAGAAATGCTATGTAGGTCTTCTGTCTATTTTTTGATAGGTTTGATTTTTTTTGTTTTCAAGTTGTATGAGCTGTTCGTATATTTTGGAAATTAAGCCCTTGTCAGTTGCATCATTTACAAATATTTTCTCCCAATCCATGTTGTTGTTGTTTAGTTGCTAAGTCATGTCCAGCTCTTTTTCGACCCCATGGACTGTAATAGCGCACCAGGCTCCTCTGTCCATGGGATTTTCCAGGCAAGAATACTGAAGTAGGTTGCAGGTTCCTTCTCCACCCAGTCCATAGGTTGTCTTTTTATTTTGCTTATGGTTTCCCTTGTTGTGCAAAAGCTTGTGAGTTTGACTAGGTCCCATTTGTTTATTTTGCTTTTATTTCTATTACCTTGGGAGGCCCTACAGTGGAATATTATTCAGCCATTGAAAGGAATGAAATTCTGACTCACACTATAGCATACATGAACTTTGAAAACGTTATGCTGGGAATCCCCTGGTGGTCCAGTGGTTAGGAGTCTGCACTCTGACTGCCAGGGTTCCAGGTTCAATCCCTGGTCAGGGAACTAAGTTCCCATAAGCCATGAGGCAGAGCTAAAAAATAAAAAGAGACATTATGCAAAGTGAAAGAAGCCAGACACAGAGGCCACATGTGGCAGGATTTCATTTATACGAGAGGTCCAGAATGGACAAATTGGTAGAGACAGAAAACAGATTAGTGGTTGCTTAGGGTTGGTGGGGAGGGTGGGGGATAGGAAGGAACTGCTAACGATACAGGGTTTCTTGTTGGAATGATGGAAATGTTCTGGAACTAGATAGTGGTGATGGTAGGGCAAGCCTGTGAATGAATATACAATAAACCATGGAGCAGCTTCCCTGGTGGTCCAGTGGTTAAGAATCTGCCTTGCAAAGCGGGAGACATCGGTTCCATCCCTTGTCGGGGAAGATCCCACATACCTCGGGGCAGCAAAACCCTTGGGCCACAGCTACTGAGCCTGCACCCTGGAGCCCATGTGCTTCGACTACTGAAGCCCAGTGCCCTAGAGTCGGTGCTCCGGAAGTAAAGAAGCTACTGCAGTGATAAGCCTGAGCACTGCAACCAGAGGGTAACCCCTGCTGGCTGCAAGAGAAAAACCCTTGAAGCAACAAAGACCTGGTGCAGTCAAACACAAATAAATAATTTTTTAAAGTCCTTATTAAAAAAAAAAAAACACCTTGGAATGGATCACTTTAAACAAGTGAGTTTTATGGTATGTGAATTGCCTGGCAATTACAAGTAATAATGACAATGACAACAAACCCATCAATGACTGTGTGTGACCTTTGAGATCAAACTCGAAACCTCCGGTGTAAGGTCACTCAGTCCCTCAGCCTCATGCAGCTGAGCTCTCAAGACGCCAGCAGCCTGACCAGCCTTCTTTCCCTGTCTCTGCCACCTCTGGGCCTTTGCACCTGTTGCTCCCCTCCACCCTTGTCTAACTCCATTTATCTTGCAAGTCTTAGCTTACAATGGGCTCCCTTCAGGAAGTTTTCCCTTAATCTCCAGAGTGCAGGTCACCAGGTTCCCAAAGTAGCATTAGGGATGATTTCCAGGTGATTTATTGTAATGCATGTTGGGGAAATAGTAACTGGACTTCATGAATTTTGTAGCTTGGTGTGAGCCTAAGGTAGCCCCAGGGAAACCCATCAAAGGAAGAAAAAAGACTTGAATGAAAGGACAAATTTTTAACAATTTATTTTACTGAAGTAGAGTTGGTTTAGCAATACTGATTTCTACTGTACACCAAAGTGATTCAGTGATATGTATATAGACATTCTTTTTGTAAGAGTTTTAAAAAATATTTTATTTCTTAATTTTTGGCTGTGCTGGGTCGTGGTTGCTGCCAGGGCTTCTCTCTGGTTATGGGCTTCAGTAATTGTGGTTCCCTGGCTCTGGAGCACAGGCTCAACAGTCGTGGCACATGGGCCCAGCTGCCCGAGGTATGTGGGATCCTCCCAGATCAGGGATGAAACCCGTGTCTTCTGGATTGGCAGGTGGACTCTTCACACCCCCAGGGACGCTCCTAGACATTCTTTTTCAAGTTCTTTTCCACATTCATTTCCATTATGCTTTGTCATAGGATATTGCACATACTTTCCCGTGCTATACAGGAGAACCTTGTTTATAAGAGAACAGATCTTTAAGATACAAACAACAGAGGCAATACTCTGTAAAAACTGTGAAATAGCCCCTCAGGAATAATAGAAGTGGGGAACCCCCTGGGGGCTGGGTTCACTCCCATAGCAGCCATCAGACTAACACCGGTCAGGCTGGGAAATGGTTTGTTTCACACCTGTCTCCCCCGCGGCGGTTTGAGTCCCATGAAGGCAGGCGGGGCCTGTCTCCTCCCCAGCATTACTGGTGCAGGGCAGGGGCTCACAGTAGCTGCTCAGAGAGGGTGTACTGAATGAATGCAGGCCAGGTAATTCTGGAGTGTGGACTTTCACCCAAGGGCCCTGAGGATCCCTGGGAGGGTTTCCATCAGGGGAGTGTCAAGGCTGATCTGTGCTTTAGGAATTCCAGGCTCCTAGGACTTCCGTGATGGTCCAGTGGCTAAGACTCCCAGCTCCCAGTGCAGGGACCTGGGTTTGATCCCTGGTTAGGGAACTAGATCCCATGTGTCCCAACTAAGACCTGGTGCAGCCAAATAAATAAATATTAATTAAAAAAAAGAAGAAGAAATTCTAGGCTCCTTTTCTACTCTAGACCCACACTCCTCCCCATCCAGTCTCTTCTATCAGACCCCTCTTTATCCTTCTCCTCCTCCAGGAAGCCTTCCTGAACTGTAGGCTGTGTGGTGGAGTGCCTGCTCTGGGCTTCCTCCATACCAGCCCTGTCTACCCTGGGGGTGGGTCTGTATCCTCCAGAGACCTGTGAGATCTCCATGAGGTCCACCCTAGGCTCTCAGGAACCTTAGAGCAGGGACCTTGACTGGGTCTCACTCCACTGCCATCTCCCCAGATCTCCCTCCAGCCTTTCTCTCCACCAGTCCCTCCCTAACTGTTTTTGGACATTGCCATGTGTATTTTTTAATTTAGTTTTTACTTTATATTGGGATGTAGCTGATTTACAATGTTGTGTTCATTTCAGGTGTATAGCAAAGTGGTTCAGTTATACATATACATATATCCCTCCATTTTTCAGATTCTTTAGGTTGGGTTTCCCAGGTGGTGCAAGTGGTAAACAAGCTGCCTGCCCATCAGGAGACATAAGAGACGGGGGTCCAGATCCCTGGGTTGGGAAGATGCCCTGGAGAAGGAAATGGTAACCCACTCCAGTACTCTTGCCTGGGAAATCCAATGGACAGAGGAGCCTGGTGGGGTCCACGGGGTTGCAAAGAGCTGGACACGACTGGAGCCACTGAGCATGCATATAAGTTATTACAGAATACCTGTATGTTTTTTAAAAATTATTTATCTTTGGCTGTGCTGAGTCTTCATCGCTGCGAGAGTTCTCTCTAGTTGAGGAGAGCAGACGTTACTCTCTAGTTGTGCACGGGTTTCTCCCTGGGGTGGCTTCTCTTGCTGCTGAGCATGGGCTCTAGGCTCGAGAGCTCAGTGGTTGTGGCTCCCGGGTTCCAGAGCACAGGCTCAATAGTTTCGGCTCGGGGGCTTAGCTGCTCCAGGGCATGCAGGATCTTCCTGGATCAGGGACTGAACCCTTGTCTCCTGCATTGGCAGGTAGATTTCTTACCACTGAGCAACTAGGGAACCCCTCATGTGTATTATTTTTTAAATCACGTGTGCTTAACACCTCTGCTTTCTCATCATCTAAAAAAAATTTTAAATTTGTGCATTATGAAATTGATTGTGGTCACCATTTAAAATGTATAATTCTGTGGCATTAAGTACATTCACAATGTTGTACCATCACCACTATCTCTTTTTTTTTGACTCTGTTGGGTCTTAAGTTGCCGCACGTGGGATCTAGTTCCTGGATCGAACCCAGATCCCCTGCATTGGAAGCATGGAGTCTTAACCATTGGACTACCGGGGAAGTCCCCCCTCACCCCAAAAGGAAACTCTGTGCCCATGTAGCTGTCACTCACCATTCCCCCCTCCCCACATCCCCTGACCTCTGCTCATCTGTTTTCTGTCTCTGTGGATTTGCCTCTTCTGGACAGTTCATAAAACTGGGCTCATCCAATATGTGATCTTTCAGATCTAGCTTCTCCCACTCAGCCTTGTTTCCAAGGTTCCATGTTGCAGCATGGACCCATTCTCTTCTATGGGGCTGAATAATTTCCCATTGGGTATACCACATTTTGTTGATTCCTTCATCCGTTGATGGACATTTGGGTTGTTTTCACCTCTGTGAAAACAGCAGTGACTACAGCTGCTGGGAACATTCATGTACAAATTCTGGTCTGAACGCCTGTTTTCAACTATTTTGGGTATACGCATGGGCGTGACCCTGTAGTAATTCCAGGTGCGGCTGATGGAGGAAACAGCAAACTGTCATCCATACTGGTGGCCCCATTTTAGCCACTTCTCATTCCCCTACATCCTTCCTATCATTTGGTATTGTCCATTTTTTTGATTAAAGCCCTACTGATGACGGTGAAGGGGCACCTCATTGTGGTTTCGACTTCACGTTTCTCTAATGACTAATACCTTCCCAGATGACACAGTGGTAAAGAACCCGCCTGCCAATGCAGGAGATATGGGTTCCATCCCTAAGTTGGAAAGATCCCCTGGAGTAAGAAATGGCAACCCACTCCAGTATTCTTGCCTAGAAAATTCCACGGACAGAGGAGCCTGTCGGGCTACAGCCCATGGGGCCACAAAGAGTCGGACATGACTGAGCATATACACAATGACTAATAACTTTGAGTATCTTTTCGTGTGCTTCTTGGTCATTATCTTTTGCAAACTGACCTTAGCTCCTGCTGCTACTGCTAAGTCACTTCAGTCGTGTCCAACTCTGTGCGACCCCATAGACGGCAGCCTACCAGGCTCCCCCGTCCCTGGGATTCTCCAGGCAAGAACACTGGAGTGGGTTGCCATTTCCTTCTCCAATGCATGAAAGTGAAAAGTGAAAGTGAAGTCGCTCAGTCGTGTCCGACCCTCAGCGACCCCATGGACTGCAGCCTACCAGGCTCCTCCGTCCATGGGATTTTCCAGGCAAGAGTACTGGAGTGGAGTGGCATTGCCTTCTCTGGACCTTAGCTCCTACCACCTCTCTAAAGCTATTTTCCCCGTATTCACCAATCCACTGGCTTATCTCTCTCTCTGTTAAAGGGCCCCCCCTCCCCCCTCCCCTTTATTTCTTTATGTTTTGGCTGCACCACCCATGGCATATGGGATCTTAGTTCCCCAACCAGGGAATCCAACCTGTGCCTCCCGCATTGAGAATGTAGAGTTTTAACCACTGGACTGCCAGGGAAGTCCCTTGGTTTTAACTTAAAAAAATTTTTTTTTATGGTTTATTACATGATATTGAACATAACTAGGCTTCCCTTGTGGCTCGGCTGGTAAAGAATCCGCCTGCAATGCGGGAGATCTGGGTTCGATCCCTGGATCGGGAAGATCCCCTGGAGAAGGGAAAGGCTACCCACTCCAGTATTCTGGCCTGGAGAATTCCATGGACAGTCCATGGGGTCACAAAGAGTCGGACACAACTGAAAGACTTTCACTTCACTTCACTTCATTGAATATAATTTCCTGGGCTATACAGTGGGAACTTGCTGCTTAGCCACAGGCTTAATTCCCATTTTTTCTGTCTCTTAGCAACTTTGCATACCTTCTTCTCTCTCCTGCCATGATCTACCCATTCCTGGTCTTCCTCTTCTTTTTCTGGAGATAGATGTGTGACCTCAGGCGAGTTATGTAACTTTTCTGTGCCTCGGTTTCTTCACCTGTGAAGTGAGACCGCTAACCATTTTGACCTCAGGGTTGTTGTAACAATTCAGTGAGTTAGAAGTGTGCCTCGCACACGGTAATCATTAGGGAAGTATTTAATGGTGAGAGAGGAGCAGGACAGCTGAGGGCAAAATGTTTCCTCGTGAAAGGTACTTTAAAAAATAAAAAAGATTGAGGAAGAAAAAATTAAATTAAATTAAAAAGCTTGCCCTGATATAGAATTTTAGGGGAAAAAAAAACATCAGAAATTATTTTATTTCAAAAAAATCCGCAATATTACTCAACCATAAAAAATAATAAAATAACGCTATTTGCAGCAATATGGATGGACCTAGAGAGGATCATACTAAGTGAGCCAAAGACAACGTCATATGATATCGCTTATACACGGAATCAAAAAGGAAACAAACAAAACCCCAAACAAATGAACGTACTGACAAAACAGAAAGAGACAAAACAAACTTGTGGTTACCAAAGGGAAAGGGGGGGTAAGGATAAACTAGGAGTTTGGGATTAACATATACACAATACAATATATAAAATAATCAACAGGGACCTACTGCATTGTACAGGGAACTATACTCAGTATTTTATAACAATCTTTAAGGGGACAGAATCTGAAAAAGAAGAAAAATATATATCAAGTCACTTTGCTGTACACAGGAAACTTACATGAGTTGTAAATCAGCTATACTTCAATAATAAAAAAAATCACAAAACTCCTTTACAACAGAAAGCATAGAAAATGGTTCACCGTCATTAAGAATCTGCATTAAGCTTTTTATGGCTTTTAAAACAATGCATCAAAAGACAAAGCAGTTTTTAGGGTCAAGTGTAAAATATTCGTTAAAAGTATGAACTGTGGAGCAGAGCTGCCAGGGTCCAAATAGCTGTGAGGCCAGACGTGGGCAGTTATATAACCTCTCTGTGACTCAGTTTCCACACTCGTAAAACGGGTTGCTGTTAGAAGGTGAGAGGATCTTTGGGGCATTCACCGAGTTTATCTGTGTATCTGGGCCGGCAGCGCCAGCTCCGATAGGCGCGTTCCTTAGAACTACAAGATCGGCAAGTTTTCACTACGGGCCTGGGTGACTTTCCCAGACATGTAAACAATGTTTTACAAATCCTTTAGCGAACTTATACAGAGGAAGTCTTTACAAGTAAGATCCATAACAGGTCAAAACTCAGCTGCAGGAAATCGTTCTCATCCTCGCCTCCAGATCGCCGAGAACAGAGAGTAATAACAAACGTCAAAATCCGGACAACTCTCCCTTCTGCCGGTCAGTTCCGTCAGCCTCGCGTCGTTTACCAGAGGAGGCTGGCTTTCTTTCTTAAAGGGGCCTCTCCTAGTTTTGACTTCTCTTTCCTAAGAGGGCCTCCCCCACATCCTCCACTTAGCGTCTCTCAGGAAGGTGTCCCTCTCTCCCAGTCGGGATGTTAAATCCTGCAGTGATTACTAATAAATTTAAAAAAACCCTTCATTGGATCCGGGTATCTCTTGGTCATTGAGTAGGTGAAGCAGGTCTTTCCTAATGCGTTCCCACTCCCCAGTACCATTGTGGGATGCAAGGAGCGCAGATTGGGGGTCCATGGCCTCTGTAGCCTAGTCAAGAGTTTTCCTAGGGGCAGTTGCTTCGAGATATGAGATACGTGGGGAGAGTTCTCAGAATTTAATATTTTTGTTTACCCTGTATGTCTTTGAATAGGTGCTACAAGTTGCTAATTTTACAAAGGTCCAAAGTGATCTGCCTTCCACGCACCTCACTCCTTCTCTCCACAGACATCTGCAGTTAGGAGTTTGTTTTTGCTTCCGAAGATATTCTGCGTGTTTAACAGGCAGGTTATATTTTCTCACGCACCTTAAATTATACACTCGGCTTCCATTATTGCCTTTTTCCCTTAACTGAATTCATAGCTCAGTTCGTGTCAGTTCATGTATTACTTCCTCATTTTATGTTTATGTCCCACTATGGGCCACTCCGTGAGTGCTAAGTCGCTTCGGTAGTGTCCGACTCTTTGCGACCCCATGGACTGTAGCCCACCAGGCTCCTCTGTCCATGGGATTCTCCAGCCGAGAACACTTGGGTGGGTTGCCATTTCCTTCTCCAGGGGATCTTCCCCACCTAGGGATCGAACCCGAGCCTCTTAGGTGTCTGGCATTGGGGGGCGGGTTCTTCACCACTAGCGCCACCTGGGAAGCCCACTACGGGCCAGATCACAGCTTATTTGAGTCCCCTAGCTTATTTGAGTCCCCTATCCATGGGCAGCTAGGTTGTTTCCGGGTTTGTTTTTCCTTATGCATTTTTATGGAAACAAAAACAATGCTCCCTACGCCCTTGGTTAGCATTTATCAAGAAGCCAGCGGAAGGCTCAAACTTGCCGGCCCCCGCTGCCTGCACCCGCCCAGGGCACTCCCATCTCCAGTGTCCCGAAGCTTCAGCGGCGCGTCCGGCGCAGCTTCTGCCTGGCTGAAGCTGTCAGGCGCCCGCAGGGGCCCTCTGGAGCCCCGCCCCGCAGCCGGCAGTCTGGCCGATTCAAATCCATCCAATAGCAGGGTGTAAACAAACCCCGACCCCGCCCCACGGTGAATAACTCCCCCGGCCGGCGCGAAACCTATTTAGCTTGGCGGAGAATAGGGGCGGGACGAATACGTGACCCCGCCCCCAGCGTGAGCCAATGGGCGACTGGGCCCCGCCCCTCGCACTTGCCGCTCTGAGGACCCGAAGTCGGGCTGGGCTTGTATCTGCCTGATTCGCGGCCGCGCGTGGTCTTGGCGCTGCCGGCTAGGCAGCGTCTCTGGGAGCTAGGGCAGCGCTTTCCCGCTGTACGCGGCACGCTTAAAGGGCGCGGTCAGAGGGCGAAGGTCGCTCCGGAGTCAGTGCCCTCCGAGCCCTCCTATTTTTCCCCACCTGGCGGCTAGTATTCGGATCCCTGACGTTGGATTGACCGAGACGTGAAGGGTCCGCAGGGGTGTTCGGGGCAAGGTTTTTTGTTTTGTTTCTTCTTGTTATGGAATCGTTTATACGCCTCCAGAAAAGTGCACAAATCTTAAGCGTGCTGCTCAGCTGAGAACGAAAAACACCAGTGGAAACATCCTCCCAGATCAAAAAGCTACTTAAGTTGATCAAGTTTTAAACTTCGCAGCTGCGGGTGCGAGGGAGGAGCCGCGATGGGCGTTGTTTTGGTTTTCAGAGGCACAAATCGCTTGTTTTTTTAAAAAAAAAAAAGAAAGAAAAAGGAAAACCACGCCTCTCTGTAGAGAGATGGTAATCAGGCCAGACTCTGGTCAAGCTCCCGCTGAGTAGGAGCTGGGCTGTGGGACGGGTAGGAGGTATAGGCAGTTAGAGATAAAGGGGATTAGGGTCTGGTTGAGAGGGTGGGGTGGAGAACTTGAAACGTGAGGGGGTGGGACAGAAATGCGCTGGTACTGAGGGTGGGAGAGGGGGGCCTTCTGGGCTGGAGTGTTGGGAGAGCCTGCGGGGACTTGGAGCCGGTGGACTAAAAGTGGACCTAGGCATCCTGGGCACTTGGAGAGGGCAAATTAATTCTCCAATGTCCTGGACTTTTCCGTGCAAATGAGTGTGTGGGGGGTGGAATGGGGGAGGCGGTTTCCAGCTGTTCTTTTCTGCTACATGAGTATAATTAAAACAGCCCTTAAACGAGATGAGGGGCCCGGAAACCCAAGCTCACGTTGGCTACAGGGATGTAGCATGTTTGCTCACTGAGAAAAGTTGGGTGCATCTTCTCCAGTACGAATTTCTTACATCTGAATGCTGTTTTGTCCCTGTCCCGTAAGAGCTTCTGCATGCCTTGTATCCATTTCATCCTCCCCGTGGTCTTCATAGTCTGGACTCTGGGAACAGACAGAGCTAGGTATGAATCCCCAGCTGTGTGACCTTGGTCCGGTTTCTTACCTCTCTGGTTTCTCATTCACACACAAAAAATGAGAATTGAGGTTTAATTCTCTGGCTCAGGGGCTTGTCATTACAGTTGTGTTAACCGTGTGTTTGGGAGAGATACACAGATGTGTGTAATGCATTTAAAAAATGAGATGAATTTGATGAATGGATAGAGGCACAGATGTGTGACACAGCAAGGAGAGGAACGTGCTGATTGTTGAATGTACTCATGGCGGGTATTTTGGTGTCGCTGTTCTATTTCTTCAACTTTTCCATGTTTGAAAATGTTCATCAGAAAATGGTGGGGCAGGTGAATTCTGGTGTCTGACTCTACAGTCCCATTGTACAGATGAGAACATGGAGGAGCTGCAGAAGTGGCTTGCCCCAGGTCCATCTGGTGACTCGGAGACAAACAGAACACCCAGGTGCACTGAATAAGTCCTTCCCCTGGATGGGCATCCCTGGGCCAAGTTGCTGAACCTCTCTGGGTCTCATTGCCAACTCCATTCTGAATCTGGAACTCCCAACTTGCATCTGAGCTGCAAAGTGAAGGTATGTGTCACTCCCCGCCAAAGGATAGCAGGTCTCTTTCCATTTGGGCCCATGTTGACCCCTCCTCTGGCCTTGGATGTTTGACCTCCTAGGGCTTTTCCAGCCATGGCTAGACTGGGGGCTTCTTTCATACTCATGCCTATTCCTGGGGACCTGGTCCAAAGAGAATGTCTGTAGAAGGGTGGGCATTATCTCATGGTTTCGTAGATCTTTCTGGAGCACTTACTAAGTGCCAGGTACTGTACAGGGGTGTGTGTGTTGGGGGGGGGTGGGTAGTGGTTACCGCAGTGCACCAAATCAGCCTGCAACCTGAGGGCAGGGGAAACTGAGGGTAAGCAACTTATTTGTTCATCAACAGACTGCGTACTGGGGCAGGAACCAGGGTGCTCTTGGTCACAACTATATTCTTGGCAGACTGGATACTCATAAACAATACTTCCTGTATGAATGAATAAACTTGGATAGTCACCCCTGCAACGCCTCCTGTCTGCTAACTTTGAACCCCAGTCAATTCCCAAGTTCCGAGTCCCCCAGGATTGGCATCTCTGAGACATCAGTGCCACCCAGCTCAGATCAGGTTCTGCTTGCTGGCTGTGTGACCCTGGGCAAAACACTTCCCCTCTCTGAGCCAATTTAGTTTTCTACACTGCAAGGGGGGAGGCCTGGTGTGCTGCACTTCATGGGGTCACAGAGAGTCAGACACAGCTTCCAGACTGAACACCAAGGTGGGAATCACTAAAGACCTCCAGGTGGGGGTCCCTGGAGGTCTCTTCTGGTGAAGACTGGAAAAAACAGCACATACATGAATACTCAAGGCATAGCCCCCTAGGCTCAATCTTGGCAGATGAAAGGCAAACTGCACAAAAATAATGTCTATGTATACTGCTGTTCCTGGAAGGGTCACATACCTCCCAGGACTGTGGATGACCACTGTATAACTTATAGATTGACTACTGTCTCATGTTTGGGGCAATACATGTGCTCACATCTGGAACGGATAAAATTTCATTTTTGCTATAATAATAACAGCACTTATCTGCACTTCCTGTCAGGTGCTGCTCTCCATGAGAACATTCTCTCCTAATGACCCTATGAAATGAGGCCTGTTATTGATTTCCCCTTAGAAATGGAGGCACGGAGAGGTGAAGTAGTTTGCCCAAGGTCACACAGCAAAGAAAGTGGGAGGATGTGAACCAAGGGCTCACTGGTTGGCGTCAGGGCCCTGGACCTCCGTGGTCTCTTCAATAATATGCATAGTACCACCAAGATCCCAGGATCAATTCTAAAGCTTAAAACACAAAGCTTAATACAATCACTCGTTTATTCAACACACATTATTACTGAGTCGCTTCGGTATGCACATGGCTTTTCCAGGGCATCGGGGAAGCGGAAGATAACAGACCAGAGTGTAGGTGCCGTTGGCCTGTGCGCCCCGGAAGGGTAGCTCCGAGCTGTCTGGGTGCTCAATGGGCCCCGGGCACGGCGCAGGCCACACTGCAGGCACTCTGCAAGCGTTCCCTGAAGGAATGCGCGAATCGAACTGTCACGCCCGCAAGGCGTACACAGCCCGGCGAGGCGGAAACAGACCCAACACCACCGAGGCGTCCCGGGGCTTCTGGGAATCCCATCTGCGCGGCCCGCGAGGCCTCGAGGAGGTGGTAAGAGAGGTCGGACCCGCGTCCCCGGCGCCCTCCCCGGGCCGTAGCAGCTCAAAAGGTCGACTGAGGTGAGTGAGCAAGCAGCGTTCGGGGTCCCGGCGAGGAGCCCCAGAACATCCTCCGCCCGCCCCCCGCGCCTTCCACGCTTTTAACTCCGACTCCCGGCTCCTTCGCGATTCCACCTACGGGGCCTCCCGTATCCTCCATCCTCAACTCCCGCTACCTTTTCGAACCATCGGCGTTGCCCCTGCTCGCGTCCTCCCGCCTGGCGACCGTCCCCCGAGTCGGGGCGCGCCCAGGGTGAACTGCGCCCCCTCCCCAGCCGGCCCAGTCGAGCCCGAGGTCCGGGAGCGCCAATCCCTTTAGCCTCTCTCTCTAATCCAGAGCATCGCTCGATGCTGTCGGTCGACTCCACCGGAGCCTGGGAAAGCGCGCCCCCGAACCCCCGGGACTCGGGCTGGGGAGGGGGCGGTGCCGGCGCGGAGGTCACCCTCCCGGGGCGCCCGCAGCCTCCCATTCGCTCGCGGGCCCGCCGCTCCGCGCCCAGAGCCGGAGCTGGTTCGCCGAGTCGAGGGGCGGGGCCTCCTCCAAGCCCGTCCCCCGGTGAGGGCGGAGGGAGGAGGAGGAAAGGGGGGGGGAGGAACACAAAACCTGCAAGGTTTTTTTTTCCTTTTGCATTTAATTAAAAAAAAATTTTTTTTTTTTTTTGTAAACCCGAGGGGTCCCTCCCGGAGCGGGCGCGAGTCCGGGGCGCCCGGGCCGCGGCGCGCGGCGGCGGCAGGGGCCTGGCGGAGGCCGCCGGGCGGCCGCCATGCGATCAGGCAGTGCGCTGACCGGCCCGGCCGGTCGGCCCCTTCTGGGTCCTCCCTTTGCAGCCCGTGCGGGGCCGTCTCGGAGACCCCGCGCCGACGGCTGCTCAAACATCAGGGTGAGTTTCTCACAATGTAGCAATTTCTCTTTAAATCTCTTAACTCTCTCTACCTGCGAGTCGGGGCTGTGACAGGGCGCAAAAGCGAGGGGGGGAGTGGGGGTTGGCGGCGAGGGTGTGTGTTGGGGGAGCCGAAGCCGGGGCCGAGCCCACCCCCCCGACACTCAACACTCAGCCCCCCAACCGGGGCGCAGCGCCCGCTGCCTCTTTTTCTGCTCCGCGCCCACCACCCCCGGCAGCTTCCCCCCACCCCCCGCTTCTCTCCCACCATCGCCGCCGCCCTTATCCTGCGGGGACCCCCCCCCGCCCGCCCACCCCGGGCTCGCCTGCCCGCGCCCGGTGCCTCCCCGGCCCTCCCGCCGGCTGCCGGGGATACAATGGAGCGGCGGAAAAACGAGAGCTACCGTTCCACGGGGGGAGGGGCGGAGAGACCCCCTCCCCCGGCCCGGGGGCCCCCTCCCCTCGCTCCGCTCCCCGCCTTTCGGAGAAGAAGAGGGCCATGGGGGAGCGGATGGTGGTTTCCCGGCCGGAGCCGGCGAGCCTTCATCTTCCCCCTCTTCGCCCCGTGCCCTGCGCCCCCTCCTCAAATCACTCCCGGGGGTCCGGGGAGAAACAGGGCCTCTGGCAAGCTGGGGGGGGGATGGATGCGGAAGGCGGCCACTGGGTCTCCCCCTCCCCACCGCCCCTAAACAATGAAAGGAGTTGACTTGGTCCCCCCACCCCCCAGCAGTGAAAGGAGTTGACCCCCCTCCCCCGCTAGCTGGCGGGTCCCGGAGGGGGCCGTTACGGGGAGGGGGGTGGAGCGGAGGAGGGAAGTGAGCCTTACCCCTGTCACCTCCCGAGATTTGGGGCGGCCCCCCATCTCCACCCCCTCGGCCGGGGAATGGGAGGCACCAGGCCCAGCCCGGGCACCGCGCTCGGGTGGTGACCTTTAGACAAAGGCAACCTTTTCCCTGGGGTGAGCCCGGCCGAGCCGGGCCCGAGGCCTCCCCGGGCCCCTGCGGAGGGCGGCCAGGCCGCGGGCACCCGGAGGGAGGGATGGAGGAGGCGGGAGGAGGGCCGGAGCCATCTGGTTTTCCCATCCCTGGTTGCCCCTCGGCGGCTTCTCCGGCTCCTGTCACGGGCGGCCCGCGGGGAGACAAGGGACCGGGGAGCTGCCCAGGCCTTGGTCCGCGGCCAGCGGCGAGCGGGGCGAGGAGCCGCGGGCGGGCTGGGGAGGCAGCGGTGATTGGAGCCTCGGCGGCTCCTTCCTCTCCGCACCCCTTTGTTTTGCTTTGTGGTTCTGAGCAGCTGAACTTCCCGGGAGGTGGGGTCAGAGGCCGCTGTGTCAGCGCTCCCCGGGAGGCCGGGGTGACAGGTCCCAGCGCTCCGGTGTGCCCGGGCCAGGGCTGCTGCTGCCCGTGCCCGGACTGATGCCGGCCAGGCGGCCCCTTTTGTCACAGCCCGCCTATAGTGTAACCGTCTGGGGGGATGTGTCTGCTTTCCCCCACACCTCCTTTCGCCGGCTGCTCCTCAAGGAAACAGTTTTTCGGAACACCCCAGACTTCACGGCCTGAGATTTCGGATAAGCGCTCTGCGCTTTCAACCTCAACCCCCACTTGGGATGGGAGTTGGGCGGGGGGCTCTGTCATCTCTGACCTGCTGGGGTGACGGGAGAACCGGGGAGGTGGGCAGATGAGGACCCCCGTGCCAGTGTCTAGCTGGCCTTAAGGGGTATGCTTATCTACACCCTCTGCCCCTCCCTCGGAGCTCCCCCACTCCTAGAAGCCGGAAATAACATCTCCCTACCCAGAGAGCGCTAGGGATTAGCCGCTGTTAGGTGAGCTACACACTGGCCACAACCCAAGGAGGAAGTTGGGGGGGGTCAGTTATGTGAGTCCCATTTTGCAGACAGGCTAATGGAGGCTCACCGCAGTTGAGTGACTCGCCCAGGGTCACACGGCCCCAGTCTGTAACCATCTCAAGTTTTCGCAGCTCAGCTCAAAACTGCTAGGTCTGCCTGTACCTGCTTTTGGCATTTTCATCCCTTTGACTTCAGCTGGGTCTCAAATGTAGACGAGACAGGGAAGGAGTTGCCAAATTTTTTTTTTCTCCCACAGAGTACGCGTAAGGGGTCAGCTGGGCTGAGGGCAGGGTGCTTTCACCTGTGGCCCAAGCAAAGCGTTCAACTGCAGGAGCAGAAGGTTGAAGACATGGGGGTCGGGAGAAGGGGGGCCCCAGGCCTTGCTGCGTGGGGCTTGAGGGGGTTGGGCACTTGGTGGTTGGCCCCTCTGTCATCCTCTTCCTGTACCTGAGCTGGCTCTTGGCCCAGCTTGCTGCTCCTCAGCCTTGCTGGTAGGGACGCTGAACTACTTGGGAACTTTGCTGTGGCTCTGCCTGGCGACCCTGTGTGGTGCCGTGACACAGCTGGCAGAGAAGTCCCTGCCTATCCTCCCCGTGGCCCGGGTGGCAGGCTCCTTGTCCCACCCTGCGACCTCAGGCACCAGATTCAACTCACTTGTCTTCAGTTTCCTCATCGGCAGGGGGTGGGGGGACCATTAGAGCCTCTTTAACTGACCTCGAAGTGGCTGAAAGTTTTATCCACGCGTGTTATTTTTGTTTTCCCCTCACTCTGCGGGAATATGGCTGGCCTGTAGGGGTGGAGAGGAATGTTGGGGGGCTGGGTTTTTGAGGGTGACCAGCAAAGACCCTGGAGGAATTCCCTGTGGTGGATGAGCACCACAAAATAGTTTCACTTTGGTGACCCCCTTCCTCCAGCTTTCTGGGACCCTTTCCCTTCAGCACTTACTGGTGCCAAATAAACCCGTGGGTGGGTGGGTGTCTGGCATGAGGGAGAAGGGCTGGGGAGGGCCCAGCCTACCCCGGGAAGGAGGCTGTAGGGGTGACCTCGCCATTTTCAGATAAGGAAACTGCGGTCTGTGGCTGAGAGGGGATTCCAACCCAGACTGCAGGGATGAAGGGGCTGGGGGTACCGTTGGAGAAGGGCGAACACTTTCAGGGACCCCTTGCGGATACTTTCCTGAGGTGACAGGCATAAGAAGTCATAATAATCCCTGTGGGGTGGGGGCAGGAGGGGCGGGGCTGTGGGCCTCTCTGGAGTGAGTGCTTCCTGATTTTGGGGGGGTTGGGAGGGAAGTGGGGGAAGCATGAGTAAGGCCCAAGAGTGACAGGCCTATGCCCCGCCCCCTTATTTGCCAACTTCCTTCCCAGAGGCCTCCGGGGCCTTCCCCAACTTTCCCTGGGGATGTGGGGGGGTCTCCCCTCTCTCCCCTTTGAAAGGGCCCAGGGGTCAGCGCCAAGCCCTGAGAGCCTGGCTGGAGAGGTCCTGGGGTGTGTGTGAGGGTCCCGGGGCGGGGGGGGGGTCACCTTTTCACCCCAGGCCCAGCCACAACCAGAGTCACCCTCCCCAGCTCTCCCCGTGGCTGTCTTGACTCCTGGTCTCAAGAATGCAGAGGGCTGCTGGTGGGGGGAAGTTAATTGGAAACAGGAAAACATGGCATTCCTTTCTAGACGGCCTGGGCTTGGAAAGCAGTGAAGGGTTGCCTTTCTGTCTCTCCCGCCCTGCAGGGGAGGGGGGTGGGGGGCATGGTTATCTTGCCTTGATCTCTTTGGGGTCTCTCCCTCACCGGGCTCCCTGACTTTTACTGGAAACAGCAAGTTGCCTGTTTTATATCCGTGGTATGGAACACTTTTCCCCGCCAAGCACAATCACTTGGGCGGCGCCCCCCCCCCCCCGCACTGGTTCATACCCATGTTTGTCCCCCGCACTCTGAGGGCGGAGGGCCTGAGTTGGCTCTCCAGTTAGGATGTGTCACTCTCGAGACACGTGGGAAATGTTTGGTTAACTGGTCCCCGAGGATTCCCTCCTCCTTCCTTCCCTAGACATCTCCCCTGCCTGGGGTCCCACCATTAGAGTTCTGTCCCCATCCACTGAAGCCTTTGTGTCTCAGCAGCACGCAGGATCCCCCCAGCGGGAAAGAGAGAGGGTTTTCTAAGACATCTCTGGCTTGGCAACAATGAGTATTGTGTCCTGAGTTTATGGATATTCGCTGATGCTGGGGATCTGCTGGCAGGAGAAGCTGGAGAGAAGGCCTTTGTGTCTCTAATTGTTCCTAATCAAACTTCCTGAGGGTCTTCTGTGTGCCTGGGCTCCAGGGCCCAGTTATGATATGGGGACCCAGTTCAGGAGGAGGGCAGAGAGAAGAGTTGTCTTCAAGGCTGCTGGAGGACTTGATCCATTCTGTCTGGGTGGTTTGCAAAGGCTCCAGGGATGAAACACCTTCTTTCTCCCTCGCTCTCTTTTTTTCCTCCTGAGTGATACCCAGGACAAATTCAAAATGCCAAACATAGCTCCCCTTTCCTCCTCTGGGACCTCCCCAGTCTCCCAGCTCCCCAGAGGCTACTCCTCAATCCTGATGTTCTGTGCACATACATTTGTGTACATGTGTATGTCTTTAAAAATATGTATTTTACACACGCTAGAACCCCCTGCCCATTGTCCTGCATGTTGCTTGTTTTGCTTCATCTCCCTGGGAGACCTACACAGTACCCAGAGGGTTTCCTCTGGATTTTTCTTGACTGCGTTGTATTCCTTGGTGTGGGCACGTCCTCCATGACTCAGCATGGATATGGAGGTGTTGCCTGATGTTTCTACCTGCCGAACAGGAGGACAGACATCTGCTTGGTGTTTCAGGAAACGGGTATGCCGCCAGGATATACTGGAGGCAGGGATTGATGGGTCAAGAGCCTGTTGTTTGTCATTGGGTCACACGAAGGAGGCACCTGTGCAGCTGAATCTTGAAGGAAGTCATTCCCCCTCCTGTTCAAGTCATCCCGCCAGTCCGCCCCATTGTCTTTGCTTCTCATGACCTCCTTGCCCCCTCCTTCCTGCCCGTAACCTGCACCCACCCCAGGTGGAGATCAAGGGCGTGGGTGCTGTTGGTTCAAATCCAGGTTCTGCTACTTGCTGGTTGAATGGCTGCAGGCTGAGGGCTTGCTGACTCTGGACCTCAGTTTTCCCTTCTGTTAAATGGGCCAGTCTCAGTACTTATCTTTGGAAACTTTGTTACGAGGATTAAATAGTATCTAACAAACTCATAGGTAGCCTAGTCTAGGCTGTCCGTGGCAGTGTCATCTGTCATTCAGTGGCAGTCCTATCACCTGGGGGCAGGAACCCCTTAATCCTGGGCTGTGAACTCCCTTACTGACAGGCAGGGGAGGTGACTTTTGCACTTACCTGCAGTGTGACCTTGGGCGAGTGATCCTTCCTCAGGTCTTGGTTTCCTTGTCTGTGAAATGGGCCCGTGGCGTCTCCTTGGCAGGGCTGTAAGGGCAGGAGGAGGCAGTGGGCCGGCGGGCAGTTGGTGTTTGGGAATCAGCATCTGATGTTGCCGTTGTTTTCGCTATGATTACTTTTCTCCCATGCTGACTTCCCTGCTCTGAAAGCTTTCCATTGTCTTCCCAAAAGGCACATAGGGAACGTTGGCATTCTGTACTGCTTGGCTGCAGAGGGCACAGGGCAGGCTGCTTTGGCATGCGGCAAGGCCCCATGGCCCTGGGGTTGGACGGGGCCGCCCCACTCTGGGCCTCAGTCTCCTTACCTGCAGGAGTGGCTGTGACGGGAGATGCACCTTTGTGCTCACGGTTGTTGAGTGCTTCACATGGTGCCTGGCACATCGCCAGCACTCCGCAAACATTCCTGGTGGTTATGGTGATGATGGTGGTAACAGTGCTGATCATGGTGGTGATGGCGGTGATGATGTTGATAGTGATGGAGAGAAGTACCAAAGTCTCCTGTGGAATTAGATACCAAGTCTTTGCCTCCTTCCCCTAAAACCCTGGGCAGACAATGTTGGCCATTTTAATTGAAAAGAAGAATCCAAGGGAATCAAATGCTCCTTTGGGCCTCAGTTTCCTCATCTCTGACAAAACTCATGGGCTTACTGTGAGGCTTAAATGAGTGAAGATGTAGGAGAGCTTTTAAGACAGACCCTGGCTTGCAGGAGTGCACAGGAAAGGTTTGCTTTGCTTGTTGTTATTTTAACTTTTTATCATGGAAATTTTAAAGCACCCACCAAGAGCTGAGAGAATAGAATAATCAACCCCCGTGTATCCATCTCCAGCTTTGCCAGTTTTTCCTGATCCTCCCTCCTCATTTCTGCCCTTTCCTTTCCCTTTTGTGCTAAAGTGTGTTTAAGCAAATTCCAAACACTGTATCAGTTCAACTGTAACATTAACGTTTTTAATGGTATTATTATTTTTGGCATCCAGAATCTACTTCATCACGTCTGGGATCTGCCCATTTCACAGATGGGGGCAATCAAGGCTGCAGGCAGCAAGCTGTGGTCAGATTGTCCCATCCTGTCTTGGCCACCCCAGGCTTTGCACGCTGGTAGCTGTTTCACATCACACATGCTTGGGGATTTATGCCTGGATGTGTATTGTGTGGGTTGGGGGTTCTGATATTCTGTGCAGAAATCACAGAGAAGGTGGGCTGTTGACAGAGGGACGGATAGACGACAGTGAGGGCTTCGGGTCCTCTTTCTGCCCCTCCTGACTTTGTGACTTGGAGGCAAGTTACTATCCTCCTCTCATTCCAGATTAGAGAAGCAGAAGTACGGGGATAATAACTGATGCTTCTTTTGCGAGCTTTTTCATTTGTTAAATAAGGTCCCGTGTGGAAAAGTGTTTTGCAAGTGCCTGGCTCCGAGTAAGTGCTTGGCAGGTCACCATTGTCACTGTCGTGATTACTTCCAGGTGTGCCCCAAGAGGACTGTAACCAAAGGCTCCTTCCAGGGTTCAGAGGTCAGAAAAAGTGTCCATGTCTCTGGAGTCCCCCTGCCAGGCCCAGTTGCCTTTCTCCCCTCCTCTTGCTCACTCTGTCTCTCTGTAATTCTCCTTCGAAGTGTTTCTTGTCCTTGCCGGGGCGAAAGGGTTGCTGACTTCTCGATGACCCCCCACCCCACCCTCTGTGTCCCGTAGATCCCAGCCTGGCAGCCTTGGGAGTGGAGTGAAGGAGTAATGTCTGGCTATGGCTGTGGGACCCTCGTTAATGACCCCTGGGGCCCTGGAGGGAGCCTCGGTGGCCTCCGCAACCTGTTCCCCGAGGACACCTGCAGATTGAGGGTCCCTGGGTCCCCTTTTTCCAGAGGAGGCATGCTGTCCTGCCTCTCCTTCACTGTGTGGTGCTGGGCAGGCTGATGCCCACAGTACTGACCTCCTGGGACACTTGTGACAGTTGGCTGGACTGTATAACCTCCCTCCTGTCCTTCAAGGAGGCACCTCACCCATCCTCAGACACTCAGCCCCCCAGGCGAGGTGGGGGATCCCTGGAAGAATTCTCAGCTCTTTACCCAGTCGGGCCGGGCTCCCCTCGTCCTGGGCAAGCTCTTGCCACACTGGCTTCATTCCTCTCCCCAGAACCTGCACAGTCACCTCCGAGTTCTGTGGATGTGTGTATTCTTTCACAGGCGTATATTTCCCTCTTATCCTTCCACCGGACGTAATTGACATACACAACAGAACGCACTGAGATGACGGATGCTTCTCCCTGAGTCTTGCCAAATGGTAGCCGCCTGTGTAATCCACACCCCATCAAGACCCAGAGCGTTTGCATCGCAGCCAGAAAGTTCCCTTGTGCCCCCTCCTAGTCAACACCCCCTCCCAGACCATCAGAGCCCCTGGCCTGCTGCTCCCTCATGTCGGGGCTTGCAGGTCTGCCTTGCCTCTTCTCGAATCCCTTAGACTCTCACAGACCTGCCTGGTCCTTTGGGTTGAGCATCTCAGCATCACTGTCTTGAGTTTAGGCCGTGTAGTCGTGGTCTCAGGACGGCCTGCCTGGTTTTCACCGAGCAGGAGTCCTTGGGAAGGTTTTCCCTCCTTTCTCTCCAGAGAGAGAGATCTTCCCGCTCCCCACCCCCCTGGAATCTCATCATTCAGGAGCCCCTCGCCTGGGTGCCTTCCTCAGCCCCTAGTCTGGGGATGCTGTCTCTGCTCACCACACCACCCCTCGTAGCTCTGTTGGGATGTAGATGTCCTGTGAGCGTCCCTCCAGGCCTGGCTTTCTCACTCGATTCTAAACTATGGAAGGAAAGAAACAGCGTGCCCGTGTTCCCAGCTCCTGGCGTGCAGTAGGAATTTTGGAGATGTTTGTTGACTGACCAACTGACTGACTGAAGGATGGAATATGTCACAGGGGTGAAGAAAGCCGAGCAGAGAGCTTGTGTTTGGAGTCACCATTCTATTTCTTAAAAAGTGTGACCCATTTGCTTCCAAAGCACCAGTGGTGTTTGCTAACAGTGCCAATCCCGGGCTCCCACTTGGAACGTATCTCCTGAGAGTCCTGGGGGGTGCAGCCCGGGCCAACTCAGCCTCCTTCATCACTGCCCTGGACCTAGCCCCTTAGCACTTTTATCACGCCCTACCCCTGAGTGCCCCTTCCTTGGCTCAGGATGCCCAGCCCTCAAAGCTGCAGGGCTCCGGACAGGAAGCCACTGGTCTCCCAGCTGCTCATGACCCTTGCTCCATAGGTGCTGTTACGTCCTACCCTGGCTGCCTTCCCGGTGCCCAGTAGGCGCTCCCTAACTATCTACACAGAGGGAGTGAATCAGGGCCCGTGGGGCAGGTCAGGACGGGAGCCTGGCCCTTGCTCAATGGAAAGACTGAGATGCGGGGCAGTCGGGGGGTGCTCAAGTGCTGTCCCTCTGAGTTTACCAGAGGGAAACCAGCCCTTCTGTGTTCTGTCAAATCTTAGCTGTCGCTTGTAAGCTGCATCTCCTTTTATAGACGGATACAGACACAGGTCTCAGTTGGCAACAGTTTTGGGAAAATCTCTCCATTCTGGCCTTCAGGTTTGTGCAACCCTTCGGGCTGCCCTGGTGGCTCAGATGGTCTCCTGCCTGCAATGCAGGAGACCCCGGTGCCATCTCTGGGTCAGCAGGATGCCCTGGAGAAGGGAGTGTCTCCTCACTCCAGGATTCTTACCTGGAGAATTCCACAGACAGAGGAGCCTGGTGGGCTGTAGTCCGTGGCGTGGCAGAGAGTCAGACATGTCTGAGTGACTCACACTTTCGCTTTTCTGAATGCCTACGGTTTGCCCCCTACATCTCAAAACTGCTTCATGAAGTGTTGTTTCTCTTTGTCAGATTTCTGTCTAGCTGGACAAGCAGAATTCCCTGACGTCCACCCAGCTCTTTTCCCCCTCCCACCCGCCCCCGTCCCCCTTCCACAGTCCTGCTTTTTTTTTGAGATCATTAAGGGGCAGGGCACTGCATCTCCATTTGTCACAGGGACACCGAGCCCATTTCTGGGCCAAACTCTGTAGCAGGAGTTGTTGTTGTTTATGAAGTCGTGCCCGACTCTTTGCAACCCCATGGACTGTAGCCCACCAGGCTGCTCTGTCCATGGGATTTCCCCAGGAAGAATAATGGAGTGGGTTACCATTTTCTTCTCCAGGGGATCTTCCCAACCCAGGGATCAAACTTGAGTCTCCTGCATTAGCAGGTGAGTTCTTTACCACTGAGCCACCTGGGAAGGCCCTGTAGAAGAAGAGGGAGTTTTATCTAAGGGAGTTCCTAACATAAGCCTGCTTTAAGCAAACAGACAGTAAAAAAAAAAAAAGGAAAAAAAATGTATACACATACACTTCCACATGTTCCATATCATTGTAGTTTGTATAATAGTTTAATAGTAAATGTAAATTTAGCACTATGATGAGCATATAATAAATGTATATGTCATATACAGATATCTGCAAGTATAGATTTATAAATCTGTATACAATCCCCTTTTATTCCCATCCCCTTCCCTGGCCCTCTGCCCTGGCAGATCGTTCAGTGCCCTGGCAAACTGTTCGCTCTGTGTGGTGGATTTTTGCTTTCTCCAGAGGCTCCTGCTGTATTTCTTCCTCTGTGTGTTTTTTGCCCAGCCACCCCCACTTTCAGGCCCCGCCCCGTGTTGCCCCGTGTTGCCACTAGTCCATCTCGCCTGCTTCTTTCTGCTGTGGGACTCCTTCGGTTGTGGTTATCAGCTGTGAAATGTCTCTTCCAAGGTCAACACTGCTAGCTGCTAGTGGAGCAAGGATTTGAATCCAGGTGCTTCCTGCTAGTTAATTCAGACCTGCACAGCAGGCCTCTCCTGTCCCTGGTCTCAGAGCTCTACCCTCAGGGACTGGGAGGGGAGTAAGCCCCAAACACACCCATCCTCCCAGCTAGGTGAGATCTGTATCTCGGGAGTGTCTCCTGGGCTGGCCTGGAGGAGGCATGGCTGTTGGGCTATATTGATGCATCAGGGCAGGCTTCCTGGAGGAGGGAGGCTTCAGGGATGGAGAGTTGGGAGGGGGCTTTGGGCTGCAGCCCATTTCTAGCAGAGGATCCTGGGACGCTTTGCATAAAACTTCCAGGGAAAGAGGGACTAGGACACTGGGACTGAGATCTGGGGTGCCCAGATTTTGTTGATGGGACATAAGAGAAAGAGGGTTTCCAGGATGATCCAAGGTCACTGGCTTGAGCGACTGAGTGGATGCAGGTACCCTTTCATGGGACGCTGTAGTGGTGTCTGTGGTTTGGGGAGCACAAACCCCAGAGAAGAAAACTCCACCACCCTCTTCGCTGGTGGAAAGATGCAGACGGGAGGAATGAATGAACTGGAGGCGTCGTGAGTGAGAGACGCCAACCCAGAGTGATTACTCGAGCCCCAGGGATGGGGACAGTTCCTCCGGGAGAGGACAGGAGAGGTGGGAGCTTCTTTGGCCAAAACAGAGGGAGGAGCCTGGGTTTGATGGGCGGGGAGAGGCCCGAGGCAGACTGGAATATGGTGAGGAGGCAAGAAAGATGGATTGCTTGAGGGGTAGAGGGATGGAAGAATGGAAGATGGCTGAATGGATAGTGGATAAATGGAAGGAAGGCAGGCAGATGGAGCTCTTGGCAGCCTGAGATTGAAAACCTATATCTATATCTGCTATCCTCTATGGCTCCCTAGTGTTCTCAGGTGAGAATCTAGCCCTCCCCTCCTCTCACGAAGCCCAGTAGTCTGGCCTGGGCTTACCTCCTTGACCTCATCTCCTGCCTTTTCACCTTGCTTTCTTCGGGCACCCAGCTGGTTCCTGCCCCCTCCCACCTTTGCTCTTGCCCCTCCTGGCCCTCATCCTTACCCACTCCTTCCTGTCTCTGGGCTCCTCGTCCCGTCCTCAGGCCTCAGTTTAAATACCCTCTCCTCCAGGAAACCTTCCTTGATGACCCTGTCCAACTTCATCTACGTCACTTGGTTTATTTCCTTGTCAGGATTCGTCCCTCGGACCTGACTGGGAAGAAGTCCAGACTCAGTATTCACTGCATGAAAGAGGGGACAGGCTTAGAGACAGAGATTCCTAGGATTGGCACAGGCTTAGAGAAAGAGAAGGAAGATTCTAGAAGAGGCAGGAGGGGGTGGTGCTGGTTGGGCTCAAGAGTGAGGTTTCATAGGTCAGGAGATGAGGAGGAGAGGGGAGTGAAGGCAGAAGAAGGGTGTTTGTGTAGTTGGGAAGGAGTTCAGGAGGCCAGTGCAGACCTGCTTGGAGACGGGAGGAGAAGGTTGAGGGGAAGCTGGTGGTATTGCCAGCTGCTAGGAGGGAGGGAGCTTTGGCAGTCCTGCCGCGGCTGGGAGAAGGCAGCCGCCTCTTATCTCTAGAGGTCTTAAGAGCACGTGCTGAAGCTAAGTCACTTCAGTTGTGTCTTACTGCAATCCCATGGACTGTAGCGCGACAGGCTTCTCTGTCTGTGGGATTCTCCAGGCAAGAAGATTGGAGTGGGTGGCCGTGCCCTCCTCCAGGGGATCTTCCCGACCCAGGGATCGAAGCTGTGTCTATTACGTCTCCTGCATTGGCAGGCAGGTTTTTTTCAATAGCGCCACCTGGGAAACCCTAAAGTGAAGCTGTTTCTGCCCGATTAAGAGCAGGTGGTGGTCCTTAGTTTGAGGATTCTTTGGCGAACCTGTTTGGAGGCCACTGACCTTCCCCCCAGAGAAATGCATGCTTGACTCTACATCCCAACCTTTGGTGGAGGATTTCGGGGTGGGGAGGGTGGATCCAGTTACCATAGCAACACTAATAATAACAGCTCACTCAATGCTGCGCACTGGTGTAGGGCCTTCCCAAGACCTGACTCCGTTACACACGTGGAAACTTAGGAGCTAGGTGCAATGGGCAACCCCCATTGTACAGAAAGGTTGAGGGTAGGAGAAGATGGGGGCAACTGGATGAAATGATTGGATGGCATCGCTGACAATGGACATGAGTTTGAGCAAGCTTCGGGAGATAGTGATGGATGGGGAAACCTGGTGTGCTGCAGTCCATGGGGTCGCAAAGAGCAACTGAACAACAGTTACAAGTCGTACAGATGAGGAGACTGAGGCCCAGGGAGGTTAAGTGACTTGCCCGGAGTCACACAGCTGCTGAAGGGTATAGGGGATTCCCGCCCATCCCTCCCCTCAACTCTGCCTCCCAGACTGCCCAGTTTAGCCCCAGAGCCCAGGCTTTTAGCCATAAAGCCTCACTGCGTGCTTGTTGCAGGGGCCAGGACCAAACAAAGCCCATAATCCAGAAGCTGCCCTTTCCCCTTCCTTCTATTGCCCTGGGATCTGGCCTGGTTTGGGGGCGGGGGGGGGGGGGGGGTGGGGGTGGGGGTGGAAATCTCGGCTCAGCAGGAGGCCTCCCTCCCTCCTCTTTCTCTCTCTCCATTCCTTGGTGTCTTCATTAACATAACCTTGTGCTTCCTCTAGGCAACAGATATGTTTGTGAGTTTGTGGGATGTGTTTGTGAGTTTGTGATGGAGCCGGGTGGGTGACTGAGTGTGAGTCAGCGAGGCCTGCCTGAAGTGGTCAGGACTCCAGAAGGCAGATTTGGCTGGGCGCAGGAGCTTCTCCACCCTGCTCAGCCTCAGTTTCCCCATCAGCAAGAAGGGCCTGATGCCTGCCTCACAGAGGTTTCATAGATGACGTCACATGTCAGCAGAAGTGCTATAAATTTATGGCAGTAATTGGCTTCAGTGGTGTTTCAACATTCAGAATATTTCAGAGCCAAGAGCAGGCTAGATGAGGTAGAACAGCTCCCATCCGGGCAGGGCAGCTCTCCTTCCCCAAAGAGGCTAAAGATTTTTGCAGCAAATACTATTTCTGCTGCTAATATTGGGTGGGCCAAAAAAGTTCGTTTGGGTTTTTCCAGAACAGCTTACGGAAAAACCTAAAGGAACTTCACCCAGTATATCTGTGACAGTTTATACTAAGCGGGATATGGAAGGATGGTCATGGCAGGTCAACTTTTGCCTTCCCCCCACCCCTCAACGTGAGTAAAGTGGGGGGTGGGGGAAAGGAGTTGGTTTTTAGAGATTTTTGAGGTCAGAATTGCAGAAATGGGGTTGTAGACAGAAACGATCTACCTCTTGGGGTGTCTGTGGAGTTTCATTGAGATAAGGTACCATCCAGGGCCTGACACTCAGTAAGCCCGTTGTAGATGTTGGTTGCTGTTATTATCACTAACCAGCCTTTAGTCTGTACCTGCTGGTGCGGACAGGTTGGGCTGTGTTGCAGATCAACAGTTTCTCCACCTTGAGCATGAATCCCTTGGGGAGCCTGTTCAAGTGCAGGGTCTGTGGCAGCCCTCAGACTCTGCATTTCCGGCTGGCTCCCAGGGGACACCGAGGCTGCCCTTGGTCTGGGGCCATACATTTGAGTAGCAAGGGATAGAGTGGTTTCTGGATGATTTCTGAGTTGCTTCAAGGGTTCTGCCCTGGATACTAAAGTGAAAGTATGAATTAGTCGCTCAGTCGTGTTCAGCTCTTTGTGACCCCACAGACTGTAGCCCACCAGGCTCCTGTGTCCTTGGGATTCTCCAGGCAGGAATACTGTAGTGGGTAGCCATTCCCTTCTCCAGGGGATCTTCCCCATCCTGGGATCAACCCGGTCTCCTGCCCTGCAGGCAGATTCTTTACCGCCTGAGCCACCAGGGAGGCTAAAGTCAGATTTAACTCTTTGGTGGTGGTTCAGCCTTTGCGACCCCCGGGACTGCAGCGCACCAGGCCCCCCTGTTCCTAACCACCTCCCGGAGTTTACTCAAACTCACGTCCATTGAGTCGGTGATGCCATCCAACCATCTCATCCTCTGTCGACCCCTTCTCCTCCTGCCTTCAGTCTTTCCCTGCATCAGGATCTTTTCCAGTGAGTCGACTTCGCATCAGGTGGCCAAAGTATTGGAGCTTCACCTTCAGCATCAGTACTTCCAATGAGTAGTCAGGGTTGATTTCCTTTAGGATTTTTTCCTTTAGGATTTAACTCTTTGAAATTAAAAGTGAAGATGTCAGTCACCCAGTCATGTCCGACTCTCTGCGACCCTGTGGACTGTATAGCCTGCCAGGCTTCTCTGCCTATGGGATTTTTCCAGGCAAGAATACTGGAGTGGGTTGCCATTTTCTTCTCCAGGGCATCTTCCAGACCCAGGGATTGAACCTGGATCTCCTGCATACATGCGGATTCTTTAATTTGAGCCGCCACTCTGGGGCTTACCAACTTGAAGGCAGATCCGTATGAATTATTATATGGGGGGAAGAAAGTCATATATAGTACCGTGAAAGTCTTTTCACCGTCCCCTCATCCTGCCCCCTCCAGCAGGCCTTCTGTGAGGAGTTTGGGGTGCATTCATTCTGCCCCTCTATTCTATGAGTACGTTTTTCTCCCCTCTTGATCGCATGTTTCATATGAATTATTTTACACCTGGCTCTTTTAACCTGAATAAATGACTTAGAGTTATTTCCGTGACAGCAATCTCAGACTCCATTCTTTTTTTTTTTCCCTATTTATTTATTCATTTTAATATTTATGTTCTTGGCTACGCCTGGTCTTAGTTGCACCATGTGGGATCTAGTTCCCTAACTAGGAGTCAAATGAGGGCCCCCTGCATTGGGAACTCAGAGTCTTAGTCACTGGACCACCAGGAAAGTCCCTCTTTTTTTTTTTTTTTTTCCTTTTTAATTGAAGTATCGTTGATTTATAATGTGTTAGCTTCTGGCGTATAATAAAGTGATTGAGTTTATATATATATTTATTCGTACACGCATTCTTTTTCATATTCTTTCCCATTATGGTTTATACAGACTGTTGAGTACAGTTCCCTGTTCTATACGGTAAGACCTTGGTATTTGTCCATTCTGTATGTGATAGTTTGTATCTCTAATCCCAACCTCTCAATCCTTCCCTTTCCCCTGCCCCCCCTAGAACTCTTTCTTTTCGCAAACTAAAAGAGTATTCCATAATTTATGTAACCTCTACTTAGTGGATTCTTGGTTTTGTTTTCTTTTGGCTACCAGGTTTTACCGTGAGCCTGTATGTATCTTTGAGCTTCTTGGTGGTTCAGTGGTACAGAATCTGCCTGCTGATGCAGGAGACAACGGGTTCCATCCCTGGGTCAGGAAGATCCCCTAGAGGAGGAAATAGCAACCCACTCCAGTAATCTTGCCTGGGGAATCCCACGGACAGAGGAGCCTGGAGGCTACAGCCCATAGGGTTGCAAAGAGTCGGACACGACTGAGCGACTGAACAGAAAGGGTGTGAGGTGGCACAGTCTCCTAACCTTGTTGCGCCTCCTCACCAGTATCTGAGTGTCGCCTTCAGTGTTTTCGGATATATTCCTGGGCATGGAATCGCTGGGTCATCTGGTAATTCTCTCTTTAACTTTCAGAGGAACCACTGTTGCCCACGGTAGCTGCGCCCTTTCACATTCCCAGCAACAGCACACAAGCGTCCCAGCTTCTTCACATCCTTGCCAACAGGGGTTGTATGGTCTTTCCCCCACCCCGCCCCACACTTGAGTGTTTGAAGTCCAGTGTGTATTTTCCACTCAGAACATTTTGTTGGACCAGCTCTGTTTCCGGGGCTAGGAAGTCATGTGAGACTGCTGCGAGTGGATGGTGCAGGCTTAGACCGTTCGTGTTTGCCCTCGTTACTGATGCGGCTGTGTTGAGATCTCCCATCTTGCTGTTAGTTTTCAGTTTGTCTCCAGTGTCCCGTGTTCCTTTTTCCCTCGTTTGCCGACTCCTTTAGTTTGAGCAGTTTGGCATTCCATCTTATCTCCACTAGGAGCTGATTCACGCTGTCTCTCTGCTACTCTAGCGTTTCCATTCTGCATCTTTGACCAGTACTTGGGCTGCCATTCGGAGGGAGATGGGAGCCACAGCAGGCTTTTGAGCTGGGGAGTGACCCGACCTGACATTTTTGTATCTGCACCTGCAGTGGCTTGTGCAAGAGGGTTTCTACCGGCCAGATTCCTGGAAGGGGACTTGCCAAGGCAAAGGGAAGCGTCCACTGAGGATTAGGGAGGCAGTGCCAAGTGGCATTCCAGAAAGGCCTCACCATTCTCAGCCTGGCAGACAGCAGCCAGAATTTACTGAGTGACTGCTCAGTGCCAGGCATGTGCCAGACCCTGGAGTTGCTGTTGAGAATCAAGCCAGGTCCCACTGCTTAGATAACTCTCGTCCTGGAGATGTGGGGCAGCCTCTGGAGCGGCCTCTGAGCTCAGAGGAAGGCAAAGCTTTCAGAGGAACCAAAAAAGGAGAGGTCAGAGGCCGTTCTAGGTGCTGGAAGGAGGCTTGGCCCAGCCCGGGTGGTGTGAGTGTTGGCTGGATCCGGAGGCCGACTCTGTTCGTCTGGAGACTGTGTGTGGGGGTTCCTCCTCCATGTGGGCCATGTCGGGGTACAGCTGAGGAGTAAAATAATAGTACCTCACTCTCGGAGCTTGTTTGGGAGGGTTCAGTGGGAGGCAGACAGCACATGGGTGGGTGGTTGACTAATTAATCCCCACTGGGAGGGGATCAGCATCAGCAACCGGGCGGCCTGACCTAGGGTCTGGTATGACTGTGTTCTGGACGTGTTTAGGGCCTATTGCAGATACACTTGGACTTGGAGCCCCAAGCTGTCTCCTTCCTTGGGCCAACTGCACCAGGCCTCTGTTCAAAGAGGATAAAAAAAAACAGAGGCTGCTTCCCTGGAGGGTGATAAGGGTCCAGTCAATGAGGTGATAGCTACGTGGCACTCGGGGCCCCCTGTACCAGTCAGGCTCCATAAAGGTTGTTGCTGTCTAGGCACTCGGTCATGTCCGACTCTTTGCGACCCCACGGACTGTAGTCCGCCAGGCTCTTCTGTCCATGGGGATCCTCCAGGCAAGAATACTGGAGTGGGTTGTCATTTCCTCCTCCAGGGGATCTTCTCGACCCAGGGATCGAACCTGCAACTCTTTCATTAGCAGGCGGATTCTTTACCACTGAGCCACCAGGGAAGCCCTTCCGTAAAGGTTGGCTATCATCATTATTAATTTAAGGCTTATAGGCAACAGCCAGCTCCTTCCAGACCCCTCAGGACTGAGACCCCAGAGATACAAGGTCAGTGGCTTGGGGTCAGAAAAACTGTGGAGCAGGGATCTGAAGCCAGGTTTGTCGGACCTGGGCTCAGGGGCTCCCCACTTCCGGACTTTGGGAAAGCCTCATGCTTAACATAGAGACCCTTCCCTTCTCACAGCAGCACGCAGCGCAAGACACACTCAGGGTAGCAGCACCTCCATCGGTGGTGGTAATGGGAGCTCACCTGCCGTGCCTCCTCAGGCACCTGACCTGAAGCGAGGCTATTTATAGTCTGTCTTTGTGCTCTGTGTGAATATTCATATATTGGGCTGCAGAAATACTAGCGTCTGATTCCCGGTGGTGTCCCGCAACCGGTTGTGGGTGGTCCATCATAGACACTTGTTCATCGCAGCACCTGGCCAAGTCTGTAGAAGAATCTGCTGCTCAAGAAGCATCTCCCCTCCAGGGTTTTGAACAAAGCCTCAGGGACCTCTCAGCACGTGGATTCTGTCGCCTGCTGGCCCACCCTGGGTGGTGTTTACTATTCAGGTTCTGCGCTTCTTGGTAGACTGCAGAATGAGCAGCCGCGTCGAGCCTTGGTGGGTTCCTAGGGCAAGGACGCTGGGTGGGCGGCAGGAGTGGGTAGAGAGGCTTCTGGAAGCCTGTACCCTGCACCTGGGAGTCTGGAGTCTGCGTTGGGCCTTGACTGGTGGTGAGGAGGAAGGGGGAGCGTGAAGGGCCAGCCCTTGTGATGCAATGCTCCTTGTGCCGACAGACACGGTGTCCAGGGAGGCCACACTGTGGAAATGGGCATGAGAGGAGTTAAGGGCGAGTGGGCAAGGGAGCAGAGGTTTTTCACTTTTGCCTCCAGCCCTTGCCCCTCTTGGGCTTCCCAGGTGGCGCTAGTGGTAAAGAACCGGCTTGCCGATGCAGGAGATGCCAGAAACCCGGGTTCGATCCCTGGGTCGGGAAGATCCCGTGAAGAAAGGACTGGCAACCCACTCCAGTACTCTCGCCTGGAGAATCCTCATAGACAGAGGAGCCTGGCGGGTTACAGTCTATGGGGTCGCAAAGAGTCGGACGTGACTGAGCGATTTAGCACACGCACACATCCTGCTCTGCTGAACACTGCCCTGGATTGTTTCATAGGCACCTCAACGCAAACACATCTGACACCTAGCTCCCCACTGCCTACCCCCAGCAACGCACAGATAAACAGCGGCCAAAAAAGCAAAGCCTGCCTCTCTCCAGTTTGTCACCATCTTGGTCCATCCATCCTCCCACTGACCTGGGTCAGGTACTTTGGCATCATCCTTGACTCTTTCTCTCTAATTTTTCTTTCTTTTTTTTTTTTTTGGCCATGCTGCGCAGCTTGTGGGGGTCTCAGTTCCCTGACCGGGAATTTGGACTTGGCCCTGGCAGTGAAAGCGCTGAGTCCTAACCACTGGACTGGCAGGGAACTCCCAGTTTGAATTTTTCTTATTGTGGTATAAGCAACACATGACGCGAAACTGGCCGCCTCACGCCTCTGTTATTCACACGTTGTGTCGATGCCTGTCTTCTCTCCCCTGTTGGTCCACCAGCGTAGCCTGGGAGCTCAGCTTGCAGGAGACCTCCACGATCTGGCCCCTCTCCCCACCTCCTCCACAGCCCCCAGCCCCATCCAGCCACCCAAAGGGACCCTGTTATAACCTGAGTCTGCTCAGAGCCCTTGTGGCTCCTGCCAATCAGTAAATACCCAAGAACTCTGCTCACCGGTGCACTACCCACTGGATGAGCCGTGCGTGTTCCAGAAGAGAAACACGCTAGATTTCAAAGCCTTGAAAGGAGAGGAGGAAAGAGTCAATCTCCTATTAACACTGTTTTTTATATTGATGACACGTTGAAATGATCATATTTGTTTATACCACATGGTGGTGGTTCAGTCCCTAAGTCATGCCTGACTCTCTTGTAACCCCATGGGCAGGTAGCCTGGCAGGTTCCCCTTTCCCTGGGATTTAGCCGGCAAGAATACTGCAGTGGGTTGCCATTTCCTTCTCCAGGGATCAAACCCATGTCTCTGAAATCTCCTGCTTTGGCAGGCAGATTCTCTATTGATAAGTAACTCTACGTATAACATAAATTAAAATATCTATTAATGTTTATTCAATAAATAGGAACTAAATATATAAAAATTAAATATTTATAAATACTTAGTTGAATATGTTATATTGTTCTTTTTTTGTCTCCATCCTACCCTCCTCCAGAACGTAAGCCCCAAGTAAACAGGGATCTCTGTCTTGTTCACAGCCCTCCCTCCAGCTTCTAGAACAGAGCCTGGCACGCAGCACATGTCCCAAGCTTTAATTGCTGAATGGGTGAATATTTAGTGAATGAGGAACTCGGGAGGATGTGAATTAGCCATAAGAAAGTGTGTTGAGCAGGGAGAGAAGAGGAAGTTGGGAAGAGCAGAAAAAAGGCCCCGAGTGGGTGTCAGGGACGCTAGGGAACAGGCTGGCAGAGGAGACAGGGAGAATGCCGGGGAGGGGGTATCTGAACTTTATTTGAACTGTGGTTCCCTCATTTACTGGGTAACCTTGAGTCAGTGACTTGCCTCTCTGGGCCTTGTGGCCTCATCTGTAAACAGGGAGAAGAGTAGCTGTTCACGTATTCAGCAGATATTTCCTGCTTTGCTGCCACGTGCCAGGCACTGCAGTAGATAAAGTAGGCGGCGTCTGTTGCTGCTTGGTCACTAAGCCACATCTGACTCTTGAGAACCCACGAACTGTAGCCCACCAGGCTCCTCTGTCCATGGGATTTCCCAGGCAGGAATACCGGAGTGGGCTGCCATTTTCTTCTCCAGGGGATCTTCCCGACCCCGGGGTCGAACCTGCGTCTCTTGTGTCTCTGGCATTGACAGGGGGGTTCTGTACCACTGAGCCACGAGGAAAGCCTAGCAGGCAGCGTCTTCCCCCTCGTTTGCCCTAGCCTGGGCTCCCACTTCCGGGGTCACGTGGAGTTAAGTCGAGCACTGTAGTGGCCTGTGGTAAACCTCAACTCCTGTTGTGGAGCGGGCTGTTGGCTTCAGCTCTCCTCACTGGTAAAGTAGGGATGCAGGGCTGTCATGGAAGCCTGAGTCACGGTGCTGTACACCTGAGGCGACGGGAGGTTGTACATCAGCTATAGATCATTTCCGGTGATGGTGGCTTCTGAGTGGGTGCACTCAGTTTTGATGTGGTCTCGGGCTGGAGGAGCAACTTGTGTCTTCATCATGGAGTTTGTGTTTCTTTTTAAACTGAGAACCTGTTGTGGCTTAGAACGCATTTTGTGGATGTGACATCTCTGTCCTTGAACGAGACCCTGATCGTGACCCTGATGCTTCGCAATAGGCGCCTCTGAGCCGGACACACCTGGTTTACTCTGGGACGTGCAGAGACTCAGTTTCCTTTCATTCCCTCTCTGGAACTTCAGCAAAAATGTTCTTCATCTGGCAGGCTGCTGAGTCAACCAGCTTTCATTTGGGGGTGGGGGGGCGGTGTTTATAAGTTAGCACAAGTCGT
Organism: Capricornis sumatraensis; assembly: GCF_032405125.1. NCBI lineage: Eukaryota > Metazoa > Chordata > Mammalia > Artiodactyla > Bovidae > Capricornis > Capricornis sumatraensis. The sequence continues at coordinate 59,893,057 of NC_091088.1, forward strand.
GCTAGCCTCTGTTAACAAATAAGCCCTTTATTCTCCAGTGGCTTAAGTATATTAAGCAGCTTAAAAGTATTTTTCTCCCACATGTTATAGACCAAGGAGGGTGTTTCTGTTGGGGCGGCCTCACGTGCCTCCATCCAGAGAACCGGGCTCCTTTCCTCATGTGGTTCTGCCCTCCCCTAAGTCTGTGGGGTCCACTGTAGATGAAGAAGCGTGGAGGGATGTCTTTTGTGCCAGGCCTGGAAAACACGAGTGTCACTTCTGCCCACATGCTGATGGCCAGAATCCAGTCACGTGACTACACCCAGCTACAAGGGGTGCTGGGAGATGTAGTCCAGGAAAAGAAAATGGTTGGGGGGGGGCACCGACACAGTCCTCACCACATTGGGTGTGTGTTTGTAGTTGCCTGCGTGGCCAGTCGAGTGAGTGGGAAGGCCTCAGATCTGTGGGAGGGGTTATCTGGATGAGCTGTTCTCCTCACTTTTGAACCTGTAGTCTCTGATGAGACGTATTTCACACCGTGACCCACAGAGGTACACACACGTGCCCCTGAAACAAAGTTCTGTGGAGCACTTAGCCTAACCACTTTCGAGTCCTTCAGCAATCCGTTTTTCTGAGTTTAATTCAGTTGTTTTTCCTTCGTTGTTTCAGTGATGGTTGAGACCCACTACACTGATTGCATCACTGCTTAAATTTTGCAACCCACAATTTGAAAAAACAGTGAAAAAAATGAAAGTAGAAATGTGAGAAAATTTGGACTGTTGGCAACCTCTAGACTCCTGAGAGTAACGCCTCAGTCCCCTTATATAGCCTAGGCTCAGACCCAGAAGCATGTTGGAGGCATTGAGGCGCCTCTGGAAGGTTAGAACACTTAGAACCAAATCCCCTCACTTCCCCTGCTTCCCTGTCCACCTCCCTCCCCCATCCTTTCTAATACCTCCACCCACTTCACAATGATCTAATCGTTCTTGGTGCCAGTCAGGCACATTCCTCCCCCAGGGCCTTTGCACTCTCTGTTCCCTCTGTCTGGGATGCTCCCCGCCCCCCCCGCCCCCCACCGCCCCGTCTATTTGCCAGGATCCCGCCTCACTTCAGGCTTCCCAGGTGGCTCAGTGAGTGGTCAAGAATCCACCTGCAATGCAGGTGACCTGGGTTTGATCCCCGGGTCAGGAAGATCCCCTGGAGGAGGAAATGGCAACCCACTCCAGTGTTCTTGCCTGGGAGATCTCATGGACAGAGGGGCTGGGCAGACTACAGTCCATGGAGTTGCAAAGAGTTGGACAAAATTGAACAACGACTACTGGCCAGTATCGCCTTGTAGGTGACTTTGTTTACCAACTTAGGATTTGTTTCTTCCCTGAGGGGTCTGCCAGCGCCTGGGGCATAGTTGGTGCTCACTCCTTGAGTGAGTGAATGTAATGTTTTTGGTTTTGTTTTTTTCTCTGCCTGGTGGGAAAGCAGCTTCTCTGATCAGCATTTTGGAAAGGTAGATTGTCCTCTATGGAAAGGGATTCCCAGGAATGCTGTGGAATCAATAGCTTGAAGCAAGAACTTAGTCTGTAGATGATTATTTCAACAAAGGATCATTGAAGGAACCGTGCAGGTTTTCCTGTCTTCTGCGGAAGTAACAGTTCTAAATCTCACCTCTTAACCAGCTTCACCTTCCGAGGCACCACAAAGCCGGGGTGGGGGGTGGGAGCCGAGGGTTGGGGGGGGTGGAGTGGGGTGGGGGTTCCCTCAGGTCCTTTCCCTCCAGCCCCTTGGGCCCGAGTTGCTCTGTGTGGATGTGTTTTTAGTTTTTGTTGAAGCAGGAAGGTTCCTCTGTGTGCTGGGTTTTGTGTTTTTGAAGTCTAAAGGCATCTATGCCTCTGAGATCAATGCTTTACACACTTAAGAAATTCTACAAACCCAGCACATTTCACAGGCCTTTGTGGTTTCTGTGTTTTCTTGCCCATTTTTGGCTTTGGTGGGGTTGGGGCGGGGTGGGTAGAATAAGAGGTTAAAGCTTTGTATTCAGCCCTTGTAGGGGCCCTCCAGGGTCAACCAGAGGGAGGCGACCCAGGGATTCGCCTTGGTGATGAGGTTCCCACCTGGATCCTATAGGGAACCCAGGAAGTACAGCCAGGACTGGAAGCCTGGGGTGCAGGTGCTCCCTGTGTATTTGATGGGGTGGAGGGTGTCGCATTGAGGGGACATGCCCTGGGAGGATGTGTGGCCTGGGAAGTGTGGGTTGGGAGTCAGGGTCCGAGTGGGGGTGGCGGTGGGCTGCGTGACCAGTTTCTTCTTTTTTTTTTTAAACTTGCTTAAAATTTCTTTTTTTTTCCTCTCTCTTTGCCTTTCTTCTTTCCCTTGCTTATTTATTTCTGAATTATTTCTCCCGCACCTCGCAGCATGTGGGATCTTGGTTTCCCCGCCCCCTGCATTGGAAGGCAGAGTCTTAACCACTGGACTGCCAGGGAAGTTCCCCCACCTTGCTTCAAATTGTAAACAGCTGAATCGAGATAAGAGTTCACACACCACAGAGTTCACGTACTCCATTTAAGGAGTACGATTCATTGGTGTTTCGTATGTTCACAGAGTTGTGCAGCCATCCCCGATCTAGTTCCAGAACGTTTTCATCCTCCCTGATAGAAACCCCAATTCCCTTAGTTGCTCCCCATTTCCCCTGCCCTCCAGCCCCTGGGAACCCGTAGTCTGCTCTCTGCCTCTTACGGGCTTGCCTCTTCTGGACATTTTATATAAATAGAACCCGCCACTATGTGGCCTTTCGGTCTGACTTCCACAGAGTGTGTTTCCAAGGATCACCCCTGTTGAAGCATGTCTCAGAGCTTCGTTCCTTCTCTTTTTCAACACTGAGATGCTTGCATACCATTCATTTCTCCCCTTTAGAGCATGTCATTCAGTGGGTTTTAGCACATTCACAGAATTGTGCAACCGTCACCACACTCTAGTTCTAGAACAATTTCATCACCCAAAAAGAAACCCTGCACCTATCGTCCCCTGGCCCCTGGCACGAAGCCCCACTTTCTGCCTGTGGGGCTTTGCCTTTTCTAAACATTCGAACAAACAGAAGCCCGCAAGATGTGGTCGTTTGTGTCTGGCTGCTCCCTCTTTGTATACTGTTCTCAAGGCTCATCCACACCGTAGCGTGGCTCGTGCTTCCTCCCTTTTCCTGGCTGAGTAGTATTCCATTGTGCGCGCACACTGCATCTGCTTTACCCATCCGTCCACTGAGGGACATTTGTGTTGTTTCTGCTTTGTGTCAACCATGAATGAAGCTACCTGGGGGCTGTTTTCTTCAGCCAAGGTGGGAGATGGCGTTTCCAGTCCCCCCCTGCCCAGGTGCCTGCTCTTCCTGTGTGTCCTTATAGGTACACAGGCCTCCCCCTCCTCCCCCTCCTCCTCCAGTGCTTCCTGAGTTGTACTTCCCCCCCCCCCAGCCTCAGCCAGTTCAGTTCAGTTCAGTCACTCAGTCGTGTCTGACTCTTTGCGACCCCATGAATCGCAGCATGCCAGGCCTCCCTGTCCATCACCAACTCCTGGAGTTCACCCAAACCCACGTCCATCGAGTCGGTGATGCCATCCAACCATCTCATCCTCTGTCTTCCCCTTCTCCTGCCCTCAATCTTTCCCAGCATCGGGGTCTTTTCAAATGAGTCAGCTCTTCGCGTCAGGTGGCCAAAGTATTGGAGTTTCAGCTTCAGCATCAGTCCTTCCAATGAACACCCAGGACTGATCTCCTTTAGGATGGTCTGGTTGGATCTCCTTGCAGTCCAAGGGACTCGCAAGAGTCTTTCCAACACCACAGTTCAAAAGCATCAATTCTTTGGTGCTCAGCCTTCTTCACAGTCCAACTCTCACATTCGTACATGACCACTGGAAAAACCACAGCCTTGACTAGACAGACCTTTGTTGGCAAAGTAATGTCTCTGCTTTTTAATATGCTGTCTGGGTTGGTCATAACTTTCCTTCCAAGGAGTAAGCGTCTTTTAGTTTCATGGCTAGAATCACCATCTGCAGTGATTTTGGAGCCCAGAAAAATAAAGTCAGCCACTGTTTCCACTGTTTCCCCATCTATTTCCCATGAAGTGATGGGACTGGATGTCATGATCTTAGTTTTGCGAATGTTGAGCTTTAAGCCAACTTTTTCACTCTCCTCTTTTACTTTCATCAAGCGGCTCTTTAGGAAATCATTTCCAGGGAGCCCCGGGCAGCCCTACAGGGCAGCTCTGCTCTCTTTGCTAAGTCTCAGCCATGCCTGCCCCATCTCCAGAGGGGACAACCTGATCCTTCTATTCCAGCCTCAGAGCAGATGTGTGGGGACAGGGCCACGCTTAGGAAACCGATTTTTTTGGGGGCTTAAAAACATTTAAAAAAATAAATAAAAAATAGGAAACAACGTGTCCAAGTGTAAAACTCAAATAACATCAAAGATTTTTAGTGAAAAGCCTTTCATCCCCCCACCCCCCCACCCCTCACTGTCTCCCAGCCACCTGTACCCAAGTAAATGGTTATGGTTTGGGAGCCTCTTTCTAAACAGACATTCTGCCTGTGTTAGCATCTCTCTCTCTCCCCGCACCCCCCCACTTTCTCTTCACACACCCCTATTTTTTAAGGTACTAATGGCAAGTTATTCTAACACTGTTCTGCCCTTTGCTTTTAACTTTTAATAATATATCCTGGAGTTAATATATTATTAATTTTTAATAATATATCCTATATATAGGATATGTAATAATATATCCTAACTTGTCAAGTTCTGTGTTTTTCATAGTTCCATAGTATTTATTCCACTGGAGGACCCTAACTTACTGGAACTAGTCCCCCTCTGCTGGACACTTTGATTAGTTCCAGGCTATGGCAGACAAGACTCCAGAGAGGCAGTGTGTGTGCGCAACTGTTGGTTTGCGTCAATGTGAATGTGTGTGTGTGTGTGCATTAGTTGCTCAGTTGTGTCCAACTCTGCAACCCCATGGACTGCTGTGTCTGTGGATTCTCCAAGCAAAAGAACGGAATGGGTTTCCCTGCCTCCTCCAGGGGATCTTCCCAACCCAGGGATCGAAGCCAGGTCTCCAGCATTGCAGGCGGATTCTTCACCAGCTGAGCCATGAGTGTGAATAGAGTGTAAGTTAAAATCCCGTAGGTGGAATTGCTGGGCAAAGGATGTGTGCAGTAAAAAAAAAGAATGTTATTAATGAAAATTTCCAAATGTACACAGAATTAGAAAGAACAGCATAACACTAATCCTGTGTTACTTACTCCCAGGTTCCATAGATCAAGATCTGTCCACACTTCTCTTGGAGGGGGTGCCATTCCATGCAGCATATGAGATCTTAGTTCCCTGACCAGGAATCAAACCCATATTCCCTGCGTTGGAAGCCTTAACCACCGGGGAAGTCCGAACCGGTTCGCTTGGCCAGCTGGATTTCTTCCTTCAAAGGAGCTCTCTGCTGGGCTGGTCGTCTTGTTCTGCTTCCAGCGGCTGGCGTGTTCATTTTTTGACAATCCATTACGGTTCCAGTATGAGCATCTGGGGAGATGTGTGATGTCAATAAAAAGTTAAAGGAAAGCACAGTCTCTTAACATGCAGCAAGTAATGAAAGATCATTAGAAGAACTAAAAGAGGGAGGGCAGGGAGGGGGAAGAAATTGGAATATACAGAGTTCCAGAAACACTGAGAACATGAAATGGACTTGTTCTGTCTCCTGGGGCAGAAAAGCCTTATTAACGTTTTGGCTCCTTTCCTCCCCATCAGTCTGCTTTTCCTCTTGCCCTTGGGACAGTCATTCTTGCCCAGTTTACAGGAGTGACATATTTTGAGAGCTGAGGCCAAGAGCAAATTTCAGGAGGTCAGACTCAGTGCAGGGGTGTTTGGGGAGCTGGCCAAGTGGGTGTCTCATGAGTGGGGCGTGCGCACTGGGAGTTAGTGCCCCCTGAGCTGTTCCCAGGGGAGAGGCCCAGAGGCTGTGTCCTTGAGGTGAGCAGGCAGCGTTGCGTCCCTGCTGGAACTGCCCTTAGATCTCCAGGGCTCCTCAAGAATGCTCTAAACCCAAAGCGGAACATGTATGAGGCTGGTAGCATCACACTTAACAGTTTTTAAGTTTTTTCATTTTTTCAATCTTATGACGCTAAGAACAACCTGGGAAGACATTATCATTCCCTTTTTTTTTTTTAATGCATTTTGTGTTTGGCTGTGCTGGGCCTTGCTTGCTGTGTGCAGGCTTTCTCTAGTTGTGGGGGGTGCCGGGGGGGCTAATCTCTAGTTGCGATATCATTGCAGTGGCTTCTCTTGGTGTGGAGCATGGGCTCTGGAGCCCACAGGCTTCAGTATTCGCGGCTCACAGGCTTAGTTGCTGCACAGCATGAAGAACCTTGGTTCCTGGACCAGGGATCAAACCTGCGCCCTCTGCAGTGGAAGCAGGGATTCTCAACCACTGGCCTGCCGGGGAAGCCCCTGTGTTTTATTCTTTGAAACCTGAGCCTGGGGGTTTGGGAATAGTAGTTACTCCTAGTGATAATGCATGTTCCTCTAGGACAGCCTCGCACCCCAGGCTTGCACTCTACACTCGTTCATTCATTCAATCCTCATACAACACCGTGGAGGTGTTACGGTTCCCTTCAGAAGTGGAAACGGGGGTGCAGGAAGAAATGACTTGGCCAGGGTCACAGCGGTGCTTAGAATCAGAGTGGGATCTGAACCTGGGCAGTCTGGGCGCGTCTGAAGAAACAGCTCACCCGTTTCTTTAACTGTGGCCACCACAAGCCTGTGTGTGTGCTTAGTCACTCAGCCCTGTCTGACTCTTTGCAACCCCAAGGACTGTAGCCCGCCAGCCTATGTGGAACTAAAAACAGACACCCTTTCTTATGACTCTTTACTGCCATCTCTCAGAAAATTGTCCTTATGTATATATACATGAATCTACAGTGTCCTAAAATAGGAATGCCCCACCCTCCCTGGGCAGGGTTGTGCAGTGTACGACCTACACTGCTGTACATGGTTAGCCAAGGTTTAGCCAGTATTTCCCAAGTGTTTACTTCAGAGACAGACGACAAACAAGTAAGTCAGTAAAAGATTTACTATGTCAGGTGTCAGTAAGTTTCCTAACAAAGATAAAGCAGGAGAAGGAGGGATCAGGGTGCAGAAGGTTGGGGCTGCACTTCCAAGGCAGGGGTCAGAGCCGGTGAGGTCACCTCAGAGATGACATTTGAATGGAGAGACCTGAGGTTGAGGAGGCCTGAGTTGCCGGAGCTGAGTGGACACAGGAGAGAGGGCAGGGGATGTGGGCAGAGGGAGCAGGGGAAGGTCCTGAGGGGCTTGGTGGGTCACAGAGAGGACTTTACTTTGAATGAGACCAAAACTCTGCTTGGATTCTGAGGAGAGCGGGTACGGGAGGTGATTTGGGTTCAAACCAGGTCCCTGAACTGGGGTTGGGGGCAGGGAGACTGATGAGGAGGCTACTGAAGAAATTCAGGCATATTGTGGGTTTGGGGAATAGTCACTGATTTTGAATTGAATGAAGGAATGCTTTTGGCAAAGAAGCAGGCGGTCTTTGCTGGCGCAGGCACAGGGGAGAGGGCTGGAGGTCTGTCCCAGCCACCCCTCCCCCACCAGTCTGGTCTCACCTCTTTTCTGCCTCCCAGAACAAGCAGGGACTCCTGAGGACCCAGCCCTCGAACAACCCAAAGCCCGGCTTCCAGGCAGACCTGCTCTGTGACCTGGGGCATGTTCTGGGGGAGGCGTTGCCTCAGTGTTCATTCTGTAAAATGGGGAAAATCAAGTGACTGGGTGTGGTCACCCGTGGGATCTTACTTGGTTCCTGACCTGGGACTGAACCCACGGCCGCTGCAGTGGAAGTGCCGAGTCTTAACCGCTGGACTCCCAGGGAAGTCCCTACTTTTCTCTTTAAATTGCGAAATAGAGGGTTCATACAGAAAAGTGGAAAACGTGTTCCATCCAGCAATGAGACGATAGCAAGCTCTATAAAGTTATATATATTTTAAAAATAACTTTATAGAGCTTCAGTTCACACACCATGCAGTTTACCCATTTAAAATGTCCAACTCTTTGGTTTATAGCTCATTCGCAGAGATGTGTAACCCTCACCATAATCCACTTGGAGCATTTTCACCACCCCCAAAATAAACCCTGTGCCCCTGGGCCATCACCCTTCCCCCCACCGCCATCCACCCCCACTCTGCTCTACTTTCGGCCTCTATGGATTTGTCTGTTCTGGACATCTCATGTAAGGAGAATCGTCCGGTATATGGTCTTTTGTGCCTGGCTTCTTTCGCTTGGCATGATGGCTCCTTGGCTCATCCACGTCATAACGTGTCAGTGCCTCGTTCCTTTTCACGACTGAGTCATGTTCCGTTGCTTGGCTGGACCACATTTTGCTTCTCGATCCACCAGGCGACAGGTATTTGGATTGTTTTCACTGTTTGGCTGTTACGAATAATGCTCCTGTGAACATCTGTACACCTGTTCGTATGTGGCCTTGTTTTCAGGTTTTCTGGGTAATGTACCCAGGAGTGGAATTGCTGGCTTATAAAGTAACTGTTTAACCCTTTGGGGAGTTGCCAGACTGTTTCCTGTACCACCACAGCGTTGTCACATCATACCAGGAGCAGATGAGGGGGACAGTTATTCTTGTGTATCGTTTTCTTCCCCTTTACCGGGAACTTTTGTTGCATTACAACATGTAGAAAAGTGCACACATTTTAAATGCGCATTTGGGTGAGTTTTTGCACATTGGACACACCCATATAACCAGCCCCCAGATAAAAAACAAACAGCAGAACGTGGTGGTGTGGTGGTGGTGTAGTCACTAAATCGTGTCCGACCCTGCAGCCCCACAGACTAGCCCGCCAGGCTCCTCTGTCCATGGATTTCCTAGAGTGGGTTGCCAGTTCTTTCTCCAGGGGATCTTCCTGACTCAGGGATCGAACCCCCTTCTCCCGCATTGGCAGGCAGATTCTTTACCACTGAGCCACCTGGGAAGCCTCCCCAAAGATGCCCCAGCCCTTTCTGGTCCCTCCATTCACCGCGCCCCCCCCCCCCCCCCAGCCCCTGGGGAACCACCATCCTGATTCCAACTCCATAGTTAGAATGGGTGTGTACTTTGTATATGAAACCATACAGTGGTGTTTTCTTTCCACATAATGTTTGTGAGATGCTTCTATGTTCTGTGTACCAGCAGTTTGACCCTTTTTTCTTGCTGTGTAGTATTCCATTGTGTGGACGAACCACAGCATATTCATGCATTCTTCCATTGATGGGCATCTGGGTTGTTTCCAGTTAGAGGGTGGTGTGAAGATTCTAGAATGTTCTATATCTGTCCCATTATTCACAAGGGTGGAATTAAGACTAGCCCCTGGCTTCATATGATGATAGGTAGAAAATTGTCTGTAGGCTCTCCTCCCTTGACAGAGTGTACTCCACATCATATGTTCTAGCATCCTCCTTGGAGAAGGCAATGGCACCCCACTCCAGTACTCTCGCCTGGAAAATCCCATGGACGGAGGAGCCTGGTGGGCTGCCGTCCGTGGGGTCGCACAGAGTCGGACACGACTGAGCAACTTCACTTTCACTTTTCACTTTCATGCATTGGAGAAGGAAATGGCAATCCACTCCAGTATTCTTGCCTGGAGAATCCCAGGGACTGGGGAGCCTGGCGGGCTGCCGTCTATGGGGTCGCACAGAGTCGGACACAACTGAAGCGACTTAGCAGCAGCAGCAGCAGCAGCAGCATCCTCCTTGCTAGGTGAGGACTGGAACCCATCCTGGCAGACCTCCCTGCTGCTGTGGCTCTTCACCCTTTGCTCTGCAGACTGGAGGAATGTCCTCTTCCACAGTGCCCATGAGCAAGCCGTCCACGACGTCCATGGAGATGCGTGAGGGTCTGGCCCTAGGGGACGGCGTCCTGACCAGCTTGACGGGGTTCATCCTGAACAGAGGCGATGTGTGATCGGGTTTGGGGGAGGGCATGGTGGCGGGGGCAGCATACAGCCACCGGCAGACCAGGGACCTGTGGGGCTGGGCTCAGAATGGGGGACTGGCCACGGGGATGAGAGCAGGGACCCAGAGGGAACCTGTCAGTGGCAGATGGGAGGGGTGAAAGGTCACGGGTCAGGGAGGGTGTCTGCACACATTCTGCACACTTGTCTGGAGTTTTTTGTTGTCTTCTGTGTTGGGGTGGCTCCTGGCATTTGGGGCAGAAGCCGCTGGTGTAGACTGACTGGATTATTTTGCCTCCTGGGTTGCTGTGCTGGGCGGGGGCAGGTGGAGAAGTCCTGTGGAGCATTTCCCCCCGCCCCCGCGATCCTGTCCTGGAGAGAGGCGCCCAGCTCCCCTCTCTCTCCCTCTCATTTTCTTTCTTGCTGAGCTGCTTTCTGTAGCTCTGGCCCCATCATACCCTCTGCTCAATTCCCCCTTCTCAGATCAGCTTTCTGTGCTGAGGCTCAATTTCCCCCCTCCCTGACCCGTGACCTTTCACCCCTCCCATCTGCCACTGACAGGTTCCCCCGGGGTCCCTGCTCTCATCCCCGTGGCCAGTCCCCCATTCCGAGCCCAGCCCCACAGGTCCCTGGTCTGCCTGTGGCTGTATGCTGCCCCCGCCACCATGCCCTCCCCCAAACCGGGTCACGCATCACCTCTGTGCAGCATCAGCTGTGACCCCTGAGAACGTCCCCGTCTGTCATTCAGTCCCTGTTTACACGGAAGGAACAAAACAGCTGGCGCTCATCCCTCCCAGCCGAGTCAGGCCGTAGATGAGCTCAATCACAGTCACACGTGAGATAGTGATCAGAGCTTTGAAGACGGAGCACAGCGGGGCAGAGGGAGGTGGAAGTGCTGGCTGAGGGGGTGGGGCCCACAGCTGTCCACAGACTGCGGAGCATCTCTGATCTGGTGCAAAGGTCCAGAGGCAGGCGTGTGCCTGATGCCCTGGAGGGATGTGGGGCAGACTGATGTGGCTGGAGGGGACTGAAGGTGGGAGAGAGAGGGTGCGGAGGCGAGGCCAGAGGCAGGATGGAGGCAGAAGGTCACAGGAAGAACTTAGACTTTGAGTGAGGCAGCCGTCACAGGAGGGCTCTAAGCAGAGGACGGCGTGAGTGCACGGGGTCCCTTTGGCTGCCATGTGGGGGTGAGATTGTAGGAGAACCAGGGCACAGTCGGGGGTCAGAGGGCACGGGACCTGGTCAGAGTTTGTCACAGCCAAGAGAGCAGCATTCCTATTCCCAACTTCAGAACTGATTCCAGTTTCCTCAGTTTTCCCCTGATGCTCTTCTTCCGTCCCAGGACTCCACCCAGGACACCCCATTACACTGATGACATTACGTGTCCTTCATGTCTCCTTAGACCTGCCTCTCCTGGCTGTGCCGGTTTCACAGACTTTCCTTCCTTTTGGTGACCTTGACATTTGGGGGGACTGCTGGTCAGTTTTGGAGAATGTGCCTCTCTAGGGATTTGTCTGATGTTTTCTTCCTCGTGATTGAGCTTCCCTGTTGGCTCAGCTGGTAAAGAATCTGCCTGCAATGCAGGAAGACCCAGGTTCGATCCCTTGGTTGGGAACAGCAACCTACTCCAGTATTCTTGCCTGGAGCCTGACGGGCTGCAGTCCATGGGGTCACAAAGAGTCAGACACACCTGAGCAACATTCTTGTGATTACACAAGGGCCTAGGGGTTTAGGAAGAAGACTGCAGAGAGGAAATGCCCTTGCCCTTCCCATCTTATCACATCAAAGGTACATACAATCAACTTGACTTAGTAGGTTGATGCTGACCTTGATTGCCTGGCCAGGCCACAACAACTTTTGAGTCTACACTCTTGGCAGTAAAAATGGTAAGCGTGTGCCTTATGCATATCTATTTACATGCGTCCATTCATTTTAGGGCTCACAACTCTCTGATGTGGGCACTACTTTTAATCTCATTTTACAGGGAAAGAAACTGTAGGGAAAGAAAACAGGGAGGTTGAAGTAACTTGCCTGAGGTCACAGGTCAGTTAAGTGGCAGAGGTGGCATTTGAACCCAGAGGGTCTGGTTCCAAAGTCTAGGCTCTTAAGTATCACCTGCTTAAGACAGGTAAGGAAGATTTTTTAAAAAATCAAACATGTTAAATAATGTTATATTTATCAGTTCAGTTCAGTCGCTCAGTCGTGTCTGACTCTTTGCAACCCCATGAATCGCAGCATGCCAGGCCTCCCTGTCCATCACCATCTCCCGGAGTTCACTCAGACTCACGTCCATCGAGTCCGTGATGCCATCCAGCCGTCTCACCCTCGGTCGTCCCCTTCTCCTCCTGCCCCCAATCCCTCCCAGCATCAGAGTCTTTTCCAATGAGTCAACTCTTTTGCATGAGGTGGCCAAAGTACTGGAGTTTCAGCTTTAGCATCAGTCCTTCCAAAGAAATCCCAGGGCTGATCTCCTTCAGAATGGACTGGTTGGATCTCCTTGCAGTCCAGGGGACTCACAAGAGTCTTCAGCACCACAGTTCAAAAACATCAATTCTTCGGCGCTCAGCCTTCTTCACAGTCCAACTCTCACATCCATACATGACCACAGGAAAAACCACAGCCTTGACTAGATGGACCTTTGTTGGCAAAGTAATGTCTCTGCTTTTCAATATGCTCTCTAGGTTGGTCATAACTTTCCTTCCAAGGAGTAAGCATCTTTTAATTTCATGGCTGCAGTCACCATCTGCAGTGATTTTGGAGCCAAACAAATAAAGTCTGACACTGTTTCCAGTGTTTCCCCATCTATTTCCCATGAAGTGATGGGACCGGATGCCATGATCTTTGTTTTCTGAATGTTGAGCTTTAAGCCAACTTTTTCACTCTCCTCTTTCACTTTCATCAAGAGGCTTTTGAGTTCCTCTTCATTTTCTGCCATAAGGGTGGTGTCATCTGCATATCTGAGGTGATTGATATTTCTCCCAGCAATCTTGATTCCAGCTATTATTTATCAGTAGTCATCACTAATGATAAAACCAATGATAAAAACTGAAGTCTGAAAACAAAATAACCTAAAGTCTGTATTTTGAATAATGTTCTTGATAATTAAAGTTTTGGTCAACTTTTTGTTAGTTCTGCTAAAGACATCACTGATTTTATTATTAATGTGGTTTAGAAAAAGCTTACAGGGCTTCCCTGGTGGCTCAGACGTTGAAGAATCTGCCTGCAATGCAGGAGATTTGGGTTTAATCCCTGGGTTGGGAAGATTTCTCTGGAGAAGGGAATGGCAACCTGGAGAACGTCCTGGAGAATTCCATGGACAGAGGAGCCTGGCGGGCTACATACAGTTCATATGGTCGCAGAGTCAGATACAGCTGAGACACACACACACACACACACACACACACACACACACACACACGCAGAAAGAGCTTATAGTAGGAACAGAACCGTCCACTTACTGCTTACATTAACTTTGTTTGCCTTTTTTGAGTTAATATTCACATGTCATGAAGTTAGCAATTTGGGGACAAAGAGATAAATTGGGAGTTTGGGATTAACATGTACACACTACTATATATAAAAGATTAACAAGGACCACTTGTACAACACAGGGAACGATAGTCAATATTTTGAAATAACCTATAAGGGAAGAAAAATAATCTATGAAAATATAAAAACCTGAATCACTTTGCTGTATACCTGAAACTAACAAGATTGTAAATCAGCTATATGTCAATTAAAAAAGAATTTTTTAAACTGTAAAGTCAGTGGCTTTTAGTTACACTAGTAATGTTAAACAGTCTTTGTCACTGTCTAGTTTCTGCCTACCCATCTATCTAGGATAATTTCCCTTGCCCAAAAGGAAGCCCTACGCCCATTAAGCAGTTTATCCTCATTTCTCAGTTCAGTTCAGTCGCTCAGTCGTGTCTGACTCTTTGCGACCCCATGGACTGCAGCACGCCGGGCTTCCCTGTCCATCACCAACTCCTGGAGTTTACTCAAACTCATGTCCATTGCATCGGCGATACCATGCAACCATCTCATCCTCTGTCGTCCCCGTCTCTTCCCGCCTTCAATCTTTCTCAGCATCAGGGTCTTTTTCAATGAGTCGATTCTTCACATCAGGTGTCCAAAGTATTGGAGTTTCAGCTTCAGCCTCAGTCCTTCCAGTGAATATTCAGTACTGATTTCCTTTAGGATGGACTGGTTGGAATTTGCTTTCTGTCTTTATGGGTTTACCTGGACATTTCATATCAGTGGAATCATACGATATGTGACCTGTGTCCACAGATTATTATTTTCAATCTCCTGGTTTCTTTGTGAGTACTTTTTCATGCCTTCTGTCTCTTTGTGAGGATAGTTTTGTTAAAGGTTGGCAGTGTGATATACGTCAGCTTACTGAAGGATGTGTCGTCCAGCAGAGGGGCATCACAGTCTCTGCTTTGGGCACCTTGTGCTCTTCCGAGGCGTCTTGCTATCTGGACTGTCCCTTACATCCTACGCAGTGTCAATCTGTGTATTGATTACCTGTCCAGCTGAATATGTTTTATCTCGGAGATTAGGAAATAAATTGAAATTGACATTCTACTGATGAAATAGAACGGAGCCCAGGTCGAGAGCCAGACCACGTATGGACCTCTGGTGTGAGGCCAGAGTAGCCACTGGTCTCATTGATGGGAAAGAAGAGACTTAATAAGCCAAGCTGGGGACCAAAAGCTCATTTGGAAAGAGATGAAATGGGGTGGGTCCATTTGGAGAAAGAAATGGCAACCTACTCCGGTATTCTTGCCTGGAGAATCCCACGGACAGAGGAGCCTGGTGGGCTACTGTCCAAGGGGTCGCAAAGAGTCGGACACGAGCAACTGAGCACCCTAACTCACACCATATACCCCCAGGTGGTTTAAGGATTCAGAGTCGGATCTAAACTGTGAATCTCAGTTTAGACTTTGGGGAAGGGGCAGACTCTGAAACAAGATACACAGAGAGCTGCTGGGTGAGGAAGATTTGGAGGTCTTGCTTGTCTCAGCTATTCCTCTCTGTCTAGACACTGAGCAGCCCCACCTGCTTTTGCCCCAGGTGGGAGGTCAGTCCCTCTGCTAATGAGATAATTAATAGCTTTGGGACCATCAGAATCCCTTAAGGAGAAATGGCCTTAACTGGAAGGTGCTAGGTCAACCAAGAGAGCTGATACAAGAGGGCGTATGAGGGCTTCTCGTCCTGACTGGCTGCCCACTTTCAGCTGCTCTACCCTCCCATCCATCTCAGATAACAGCGGGCCCCCGACTCTGCTTGTCCCCTTATACCTCCTGGCCAGTCCGTCTGCAGACCCTGTTGCCTTGCCGTCATTCCAGAATTCAACCACTTTTTAACTCCTCCCCTGTCACCATTCTCTTCCCTGGTGGCTCAGTGGTAAAGAAACTGCTGCAACGCAGGAGGCCCTGGGTTCAATCCCTGGGTCGGGAAGATCCCCTGGAGAAGGGCATGGCAATGCACTCCAGTATTCTTGCCTGGAGAATTCCACGGACAGAGGAGCCTGGCGGGCTACAGTCCATGGGGTTGCAGAGAGTCAGACATGTCTGAACGACTGACACTTCCACCTGTCACCATTCTCTCCTCTCTGGGCTCCCTGCTCCCATCCTCCCCTCTTGCAATCCAGTCTCCACTCAGCAGCCAGAAGGATCCTGTGAAAGCCCAAGTCCAGTCACCTCCCTGGACCTACTCAGAATAAAAACCCAAGGGCCTCCAATGGCTTGTCCTCATCACCTGTCTGACCCCACCTCCTTGACCTCGCTTCAGCTCCTTGCGGTTGCTTGAGCGTCCCCAGCACATTTCTGCCACAGGACCTTTGCATCTGCTCTGCCTTCTGCCCAGAACGCCTTCCCCATTTGCCTCACTCTTCTGCACATCAGCTCAGACTCGCTCCCTCGGGTGGACCCCCTGACCACTAAAAATGCACCCCCACCCCCACCCCCTCCCCGGTCACCTTCTCCTGCGTCCTTGCTTTTCTCCATTCAGTGCAGTGTCGCTGTTTCGTGGTCTGGCTCCTGCCCTGAACCACGCCGGGAGAGCAGGGATGTCTGTTGTCCCTGCTGCTGTCTCCCCAGCACCGCTTTGTTAGGGGTAGTAGAGCATCCTGAGAGGGGGAAACCACGTGACCTCTCAGGGCATGCATCTTGTTGGCCCTGGAGTGGGGAGCTGAGTTGAGAAGGGACTCTGGAAGCAGCAGGAGACTGAGGCTGGTTCAGCCTTCCAGCCGGTGAGCACAGACAGGGCTAGAGGGACCATGCTGCCTGAGTGGGCTTCCCAGGCGGCGCTGGTGGTAAGGAACCCGCCTGCCAATGCAGGAGACAGAAGAGATGGGAGTTTGATCCCTGGGTCGGGAAGATCTCCTGGAAGAGGGCGTGGCGCCCTACTCCAGTGTTCTTGCCTGGAGGGATGCTACTTTTGAGTAAGCCCTGGAGGAGGGTGGGATCTTCCCTGGTGACTCAGCTGTAAAGAATCAGCCTGCCAGTAAAGGAGACACAGGAGATGCCTGGGTTTGATGCCTGGGTTGGGACGATCCCTTGGAGGAGGAAATGGCAACCCACTCCAGAATTCTTGTCTAGGAAATCCCATGGGCAGAGGAGCCCGCTGGGCTACAGTCCATAGGGTCGGAAGAGAGTCGGACACAACTTAGCAACTAAACAACAACATCAGAGGAAGGTGCAGACATTTGTTAAGAAACAGGATGAAGTGTGGCTTCTTGAAGCCGGGACTGTAAACTCGTGGCTGGCTCAGGATCTGCCCTCCCGGCTCCCCGTCCCTTCCTGGCGTGGGCCTCTGGCTCGCCCTTCTCAGGACTCTCCTGAATTTCTGCCTCAGTCATCATGTGGGAGAAATCAGGCCATGATTTGGAAGGGTCCCTCCAAGTTCGGGGAGAAAAGAGTTTCTGCTGGGGAAAGGAAGGGAGGTCATGCCAGCAGATGGCCAGATTCCCAGCGTTTTCACGGGCACTGGAAATGGGGCAGGGCCACGTCCTGGAAGGCAGTCCAAGGCTTCCACAGAATCTGGGTTCACACCCCAGCGCTTGCTGTTACCACTGGATAGCTTTTAGTTTGTGTGCATTCGGCTGCAAGTGACAGTTGATCTGACGAGCGATGGTGGGAATATTCCTCTTGTTTTCTTTTACCCATTTTTAATTTATTTTTGTAACATTCTTTTTGTTTATTTACTGTCGCCGGGTCTCAGTTGAGGCACGTGGGATCTTGGTTGCATCATGCAGGACTTTTCATCCGGGCTCTCTAGCAGTGGCTCTCGAGCTTCTGTAGCTGTGTGCGGGCTTAGCTGCTCTGCAGCGTTTGGGATCTTAGTTCCCTGACCAGGGATTGAATCCACGTCCCAATGCAAGGCAGATTTTTAACCACTGGACCATCAGGGAAGTCCCTAACCCAGTTTTTAATATTTGCCTTTTTGAAATGATTAGGACATTGGCTGAAAAACCAAATATTATTTCTGAAAAACTTGCAGCGGAATGTCTCCTCCCATTTGTCCCCATCTGCAGGTCCCCCATCCTAGTTTTTTGCTAGAGGATCAGGCTTTACTAGAGGATCAGGCCCATGAGGGACATCTCCGGGTAAAGGGTAAATGTGTTATAACCTTGATAATTATTTCCCTATATGGTCGATTCTTGTTCCCTCGTGCTGTTTTTGCAAATTCATCTACCTGCTGAAATTTCTTTGTAAGCCCCAAATCAGCACTCATAATGCTTTCCTGATCCCTTCCAGACATGTGCAGAGCAGATGAAAGTCTTGAGTTGTCCCGTATGCCTGTTCCTAGCTGAGATAGACCATGGCGACACTGTCTTCTTGTTTCAGCTCTTCTGTCGCAGAGAAGTGGCTTTTTCTTGATCTGTTTAGGGCCACGTTTTTCACATTTGGGGGGCTCTTCGTTGGTGATTCATTTCATTGAAATGCCCCAAGCATCGCGCTGAAGTGTTGGCTTGTGGTCCTAAGCTCCAGAAGTCTGTGGTGTGTCTCAGATAAGCTTCATTCCGGTGCGAGTTACAGTGCCGCTGGTTATGAGTTCAGTGTGAATGAATCAGCAGTATATATTAAATCAGGTGTCTCTAAACAGAAGCACTCGTAAAAACAAGGTTATATATTGATCGGTCGATGAAAATTTTGGGACCAGAGGCTCTTAACCTGTATTTCTCTCCGGAGCAATAGTTTCTTGTTCTCCAATTCAGTAGTTGTGGCAACTCTGTAGAATGTAACTACCACAAATAACAAGAATTGATTGCGTGGGCTTTATTATTTTAACACACTAGTTGTGCTTTACTGGGATACAAATCAGATATAATAAAATGTACAGATCTTACGTGCACTGCTTGATGAATTTCGGCAAACATCACCTGGGAAACCCTAACCCAGATCTAGCTGTAGACCATCTGCGTCATCCCAGAATATTTCCTTGCGGATCTTCCTGGGCAGTGCTTAGCCCGCCCCCCTTCACCCCGCCCCCTTGAGGCAACTGCACCCCGATCTTTTTCCTGTCAGTTTCACTAGAACTAGACTTAAAGAGGATCACACAGTGGGTCGTCTTTTGTGCTTGGCTTCCTCTGCTTAGCATGGTGGATTTGAGATTCATCTATGACCTTGCCTGTATCAGTAGTTTATTCCCTTTCGTTAATAAGCTATATTCCGTTGCGGGGTTATAACACAGTTTGTTTATCCAGCTACCAGTCAACAGGCGTCTGTGCTGTTTCCAATTTGGGGCTTTTGTCAATAAGGCTGCTAGGAAAATTTTTGTACAAATGTTTTTGTAGACATACTTTTTACATCCGCCTAGTCAATGCCGTGGACTGGAATTGCTGGGTTATAGAATAAGTGTTTAACCTTAGTTAATCAATGCTTTTAATTCTCTTCTGGAGCAAGACATGTAGTGGAAGGCCTTTCCAGGGATATTTGGCAGCTCAGGACTGCCTGGCCACTGGATCTGTCTCCGATTTGCTTGACCTTTCCCCCTCAGGGGTGCAAAATGGCTGTGCTAGCACCGGCCATTATCACCATGCTTCACATCAGCCTTTCAAGCAGGAAGGAGTAGGGGCAAATAATCTTCCCAATATAAGGCTTTTTTAAAATCCAAATGTAAAACTCTTTCCCATGTCCATACTTAGCTGCAAATGAGGCTGTGAAAGGACGTTTCTGGCAAAGGGACAAAAGACCTGCACTCATTGTGAGCCATTCTCTTGGGAAGGTACATTGCTGAATGGAACCAAGTTCAAGTTCTGTTCACCAAGCTGTCAGACTGAGACAGGCTGTTGCATCCTCCTGAGCCTCGGAGAGGACCCTGTGAGGCCACTTTGTCAGGGGCCTGAACACTGGCCCGAAACTGGTGGCCTGTGTTCTGTACGAGAGCAAGAGCCCCAGAAGGAGAACTAAAGACACTCAAGCTTCTAGAGCAGTGATTACCCTGGGACCAGCAGCATCAGCATCACGAGGGAGCTTCTTAGAAATGCAAATTTTCAGTCCTCCGCCCCTAACCTTCAGGTTCTGAAATCCATTAAAAAAATAATAGTTCTGTTCATTTGTTTGGCCATGCTGGGTCCTCACTGCTGTGTGGGTTCTCCTCTAGCTGCGGAGGGCAGGGGCTCCTCTCTAGTTGTGCACAGGCTTCTCACTGTGGTGGCTTCTCTTGTTGCAGAACTCAGGCTTAATTGCTCCGAGACACCTGGGGCCTTCCTGGGCCTTCCTGGGCGTTCCCGGATCAGGGATTGAACCTGTGTCCCCTGCATTGTCAGGCGGATTCTTTACCACTGAGCCACCAGGGAAGCCCCTCTGAAATGCAGTCTTTATTTTAAAAGCCTTCCGGGTGGTTCTGGTGCCTGCGCACACGTTGAGGACCAAGTGGTCTAAAGCATGTTTGGATGCTGCAGGGGCTCTTGTTTCCCCTTCGCCTTTATTAGCTCCATTTTGGCCTGAGCTTGAAGCTTTCTCTAGTTGCCTGATGCCCTGGGTGACCCTGGTCCTGTCAAGGTAATCGCTGCTGGTGTTGCCTTCACACCCCACCCTGCCCCATTGCCCGTTCCATTCCTCCTCAGAGTTTCCTCTTGTTTTTTATACACTAGTATTAAGAAGAAAAAAAAAGCAAAAACCTTTTCAGATGCCTGATTTTCTTGGCAGGCCTGCAGCTATATAGCTGCATTTAGAACAGCGGTGAATAGCAAAACGAAAAAGAAAGAATGTACAAAACATTTCTAGTGTGTAACTACCTGTGTAAACGAGGCTTTTAGGAGCTAGACACCAGTCGCTTTATGAGCAATCCAAGTTTTATAGGGCGCGCTTTTATGTTGTTAAACTCATTCAGTGATTTGAGAACTCTAAAGGTCACTGAAAATAAAGCTGGTGTCGACTTTAATTGCTCTCCAAATAGCTTTCTTTCTCTCCCCCCAAAAGGGTGGGAGTAGGTGAGGAATCAACATTTCCCCTCCCTGTTTTTCTTTTCTGGCTTTGAAATTGACACAGCATGCCCTTGGCTACATATCTGGGGCCCAGTTTTCTCTTACTAGGTCTTTGCACGGAATTGCAAAAGGTCTCTTCTGGAAGGGCACAGTCCCAAGAGTCTCCCTTGAGTGAATTAGGAAAAGTGAGTCCAAGTGTGGATGTAGCTCTTCTCTGAGTCTCACTGCTGTGAGCAGAGCCTCTGCTGGATTTCAGGCCCGACTTGTACCCATACTGGACTCCTTTGTGCAGTGAACAGCCTGCACAACTGTACATGGTGGTTGGTGCATACATATCCTATACCTACAGATGACAAGCATCTATCTTATAACAAGTTAGAATAACAGAAATTTATTCTCACAGTTCTGGAGGGCAGATGTTCAAAATCAAGATATTGGCATGCTCTCTCTGAAGGCCCTGGGGAAGAATCCTTTGTCTTTTCCTGTTTCTGGTGGCTCTGGGTGGTCTGGGGCTTGAGGCGGCATCACTCTGTTCTCTACGTCCACATTCAGGGGAAATTCTCTTTCTGTATCTTCCGTCTGTTCAAAGGTCACTGGTTGGGAAGTCCCTGATGCGTCAGTGCTTAGGACTCTGTGCTCCCACAGCGGGGGCACAGGTTCAGCCCCTGGTCGGGGACCTAAGATCCCGAGTGCTGCGTAACGCGGCCAAAAACAGTCTTCGGTTGGTGGATTCGGGGCTCACAGATAATTTAGGATGATCTCGTCTTGAGATCCTTCACCTAATCACAGAGCCTTTTCTTCCCAAATCAAGAAGGCCACCTTCACAGATTTGGGGTCATGGACATATCTTTTCAGGGGGACTACCATTCAGTGCACTACAGATGCCTTAGAAATGCATCCTAAGGGAATTCTCTGGTGGTTCAGTGGTTAGGACTCTTGCACTCTTGCTGCTGAAGGCCTGGGTTCCATCCCAGGTTGGGGAGCTAAAACATTTTACGAGCTGTGTGGCATGGTCAAAAAAAAAAAAAAAATGCATCCTAGGAGCATGACCTCTCGGCATTGTGGTATGTTGAGTCCAGCGTGGAATGCCCGTCGGGGAATCACCCAGTCTGTGTGTGACCCAGGTGTGGGGAAAGTGCTATGACTTCTGTGTGGCGTTTCAGGAAAGTGTCGGGGAAGAGCACCCGAGTGGGTGCCTGGAGGAAGGTGGGGGACCTATGAAGACATTGCAGGAAGTACACCCATGGCAGGGTGGACAGGAGATAGCCAGCCAGGCAGCCACCGCTCTGTAGTTCCCACGATCTCAGGAGCCTGTCAGCCTGGATTCAAATCCCAGCTCTGCCATCCTGGTACCTGGGCGAACCTTGGGCAAGTCACCTAGTCCTTTTTGGAGCCTCAGTTTCCTCAGCTGTGGAATGGGTACAAGGACACTGGCACCTGCCGTGTAGGATTGTTGTTGAGGCTGCAGTGAGGTGAGATGAAGCACTGAGAACAGCACCTGGCCCGTGGTGAACCCTGGGCAAACCTTGGTCATGGTGACGAAGAGGACAACAAAGCAGGAAGTGGTGGTGACCGAGGGCAGAGGGCACAGACCTGCACCACCTCAAACGCCTGAACTTCCAGACTTCAGCCAGCTGAGCAAGTTTCCTTAGCAGGGGGTTGGTCTTGTGGTTGGGCAGGTTGGGCTGGTGGCTGGTGAGATGGGGGCTGGCACGCATGAGCAGAGGCCAGTGAGACCCTAGCCAGTGGAGGAGGCGGGTACTATATGGTCGTCTGTGTGTAGTTTCATTGGCATCTTTACCTGTGGCCTTGCCTCTGTGAAGGTGTATCTCTGTCCACAGCTGTATCTCAGCACCCAGCCTGAACCAGGAATATGGGACAATTGCCCATCAGTGGGGGTGAATGGCTGGATGCAGCAGGCAGTGGTGATATTTAGAGTTCACGACAAGCAGCATGGATGCCAGGCAGGCAGTGTCCAGGATGGTGCCAGGGGAGGGACCTGCAGGCTCCCTGCTGTGCTGGGCCATGGGGGTATCTCAGGTGGTTCTGAGCAGGCAGGTGAGGTTCTGGGGGTTGGGGCAGCATTTAGTTACCAACCAGTAAGGAAGTGCTTGAATATTTTAAAAACAGAGCAGCCAGCTGTTACCTTGCATGTTAAAGCAGGCTGGTTGGATGGACAGATGGAAAGAGAGACAATGAGACTTAGATCTGGGCAGGAATAGTGGCCTTGGAAAGGAGGAGATAGAGTGGAGAGATTCGGGAGGCGGAATGGATAAGACTTGGGTGAGTCGGAGGTGTGAGGTCATGGCTGTTCCTTTGTCCCTAGAGAGGGCTGTATCAGTTAGCTCTGCCATGTAACAAACAACCCCCAACCTTTAGAGGTTGTTAGTGCTGTTTAACAAATTATCCCAAAGCTTAAGGGAAAAATTGTACTGTGCTCTTGAGTTTTATGGGCCAGGAATAGTGAGTCTCTGCTCCAAGACGTCTAAGTTCTTAGCTGAGAAGACCTAAAGGCTAGGGGCTGAAGGCTCCTTCACACACATGCTTAGCGCCTGGGCTGGGATGACTGGAAAATACGGCTATCAACCAGAGCACCTACTTGTGGTCTCTCCGTGCGCCTAGCTTAGGCCTCCCCATAGCGTGGCCTCCCCAGAGCAGCCAGAATTCCATCAAAGTAGCTTAGGGCTTCTAGGGTAAATGTCCTGATGGACACAGCAGAAACTGTGAATTGGCTTTAAGAAGTCACATAGTGGCACTTCTATTTCACTGTCCTGGTTGAAGTAGTCACAAACTTTGCTTAATTCAGGGGGACTAACAAGGTGGAATATCATGAGGGATTGGAGACATTACTGCAGCCATCTTTGAAAACCACGATGTGCCACAGTAGGTCAAAACAAAACCGTGATCCCAATGGTTGGAACTTGGCCTGGGCACCTCTAGTTACTTCCCTCTTATTTCGCTGTGGTCAGCTGTAGGTCAGCTAGGTGGTTCTGCTTCGACAGCTTGGCTGCCTGTGAACTGGAATCATGGCGGTGAAGGCATTTGTCTCTTGTCCTCCAGAAGGCTAACCTGGATTTCTTTACATGTCAGCTGGGCAAAGAATAGGCTCAGAAATACACACCGTCACTTCCGCTACATCCTGTTGGCCAAGGCAAGCCAAAAGGCCAACCCAAGGTCAAGGGTTGGTTAATAGACTCCATCTCTTGATAGGAGGCCCTGATAAGACGAGGAGGAGAAAAGTTTCTGGCTGCTTTTGCAGTCAACCACAGTAGTCTTTATTTTTTTCTGATCCCCTTACCATCAGCCCTCTCCCATTTTGCTGGGCCTCTCTTCTCAGTGGATTCAGAGTACAGTCCTTGACTCATGGAAGGCTGCGAGAGTCCTTGTGATGGGTTGCAAAGATACCTAGAAGTACTAACTCATTTGTGTTAGGTTGTGTTTGACTGCAAACAATGGAAACTTAATAGTGGCTTAAACTGTTAGGATTAAGCAGTCTAGAGGCAGGCAAGCCATGAGGAGTTTTTAAAAACCTAGTCTTTTTCTCTCCTCTCATCGGTTATTCTCTACACGTAGGCTTATTAGCCTCAGGTTTATTGCCTCGTGGCAGCAAAATGGCTGCCACAGCTCCAGTCTTCTCAACTATATTCAAAATGAGAAATGACTTTCTCCCTAGAGAAGCTCTATCTTGATATTCTGGAAGAAAAACTTTCTCAAATTCTGTCTTCGCTGAAAGACTCATTGAGCAGAACCCAATTCTATACACTTTGCTTTTTACTTATTTGCAAAACTGTGACTACTCTGGCTGCAAGGAAGCCTTGGAAAGTGAATGTCTCATAAAGGGATAGCAGCTGTTTTGGCCACAACCTACAGTAGGAAATATGTACACACACACACACACACACACATAGTTGAAACCAGTGTCCATTGAAACCCTGTGTGATGCCTCTTAATATTTTCTATTCTATCCCAAGCCATTTGGTTCTATACTCTTTAACTTAAAAGCAATCCCTGGTCACAACCTGCTAATTGGATTTCACAACCCTCAAAGGCGTGACCCGTAGTTTGAAAAAGACTGACTCAGAACAGCCTTTGTTTACATCTTGGAGCTGGCAAGTATTACCCCGAGATTGGGCTTCCGTGGGCAGGACAAGGAGGGCTGGGGAAATGGTGTTTGGAAAAGCAACAGCTAGACTGCCATATCCTCTTCTCTGCCTATCACTTCCCATCAGCAAATGATAGGGTTCCATTGACTTTCTTTTTATGACTTGCAAATAACCCGAGGGTTAGTAGCATTCCTATCAGGAAATTAAAACAAGCCTGTTTATGGAGCTTCACGGGGACTTTGCATTCTATGTCCTGCTCAGCACCCTGGCTTCAGCACAGCTCCTGATGACAACGCAAAACTCCGAAGGCATTCCAAGTGCCGGAGGAATTCACACGATTTTCTGGAAGGACACTTTGTCATTGTTGCGTCATGGCTGTTCTCTTGAGCTGGTTGTGGTTTTGCAGGCCTGGCTTCTCATGCTTTTTATAGCCCGATGCTGGAGAATGAGGTTCTTCGGAATCACAGGGCCTGGGTTCAGAGTCTGGTCCCACGGTGTGATTTGGGGCAAATGTCCTGACCCCTGTGAGCCTCAGTTTCCTGCGCTGTGAAATGGGAAACATTCCTCCTGTCTCCCTGGAGACTGGGAGGAGTCTATATGGAGTTAGCACAAGGCCTGATACCGAGGAAGCACTGGGGTTGGGGAGGTGCTCTTCCAAGATATATCAGTCAGCTTCGACTGAGTAATGTGCAGTAACAAGTGAGCCCCGGATCTCAGTGGCTGACAGCAGCGAATGCTCCTCTCTTGCTCATGTGTCCAAGCTTTGAGGGTTGGCTGTGGCCCTATCCATGTGTCTACATCGTGCTGGGACTCAAGTGGAACCATACAGTGGCTTTTCAAGCTTCTGTTCTGCAGGGGTGGAAGACGTCCTCTTGTGTGGATATTTTGGGTTTGCAGCTTTGCATGCTAATTGTATGTCCCCTGCCCCAGTCTCCCGATCTTTTTTTTAAAAAAGCTTTTTGAGTGTCTGTGTGACATTGGGCATCCAGTGTCATCCCTGGTTAAGAACCACTAAGCATCATCTTCCCCAAGGTGAACGGCTGGAGGATCCCATTGCTCATTACAGGATCCTCAGTTCTCCCCGACACAGAACGGGCAATGAATAAATGCCCTTTTCACCAGGCTGCTCTTTAAATAAATGAATGGGTTTGTTTTAACCGTCCCTGCAAATTCATTCATTCATCCCACAAATATTTAGTGAGCTCCTTCCATGTGCCGTGTCCTGTGTGGACTCTGAGCATTCCACAAGGAACAAAACAGACAAAAATCCCTGTAGTTGGAGGAT
Organism: Capricornis sumatraensis; assembly: GCF_032405125.1. NCBI lineage: Eukaryota > Metazoa > Chordata > Mammalia > Artiodactyla > Bovidae > Capricornis > Capricornis sumatraensis. The sequence goes on from NC_091088.1 coordinate 59,918,834, forward strand.
TGACATTTTTGTAGGGGGGACAGACAGTAAACAGTCAGAGAGTCATATGATTTTTGATGCTCAAGTTTTTCAAAGTAAAAATTTTTCGTTGCGGACAATTGCAAATGTGCACAAAGCAGAGAGAATAGTAGAACTTGAACCGCATCAACCAGCGCTTTACCGAGCTTCCACCACTCTGACAGACCAGCCCTGTCTAAGGGGGCTTCCTGCCACCACGGGAATGTTCTAGATCTGTGCTGTTTCACGTGGTAGCCACCAGCCACGTGTGGCAGTTGAGCCCACAAAATGTGGCGGGGGTGACCGTGGACTCGGTGTTTTCATTTCCTTTGCACTTTTAATGTGAATCTCTTTTATTGAAAACTTGCATATTCCTGATTGTTCTCTCTTTTTTCCATCCTTTTATTGTGGTTAAAACACACGTAACAAAAGTGACCATCGCAGCCATATCTAAGTGTACAAGTCAGTGACATCAAGTGCGTGTGCACGGTGGTGCAACCATCACCCCCATCCTTCTGTCAAACTCGCTGCATCTTCCAGAACTGAAACTGGATACCCACTAAGCAACAATTCCTCCCTTCTCTCCACCCCACCCCCCAGTCCCTGGCAAACTGCACTCTCCTTCCTGTCTCTCCATCATGAGTGGAATAAGATGGTATCCTTGTCTTTTTGTCACTGGCTGACTTCACTTGGCACAAAGTCATCCATGCCATCCCTTCAGCCTTTCCTCCCTGAATGATAATTCTGTTTTAAACAGATACCACGATTGGCTTATCCATTCATCTGTTGACGGACACCTGGGTTGTTGTACCTCTTGGCTCTTGGGAATCATGAACAGGGCTGCATAAATATGTCCTTCCAGACCCCACTTTCAATTCTTTTGTGTTATATATATCCAGAAGTGGGCTTGCTGGGTCATATGCTAATTCTATTTTTAATCTTTTGAGGAACCACCAAAGTGTTTTCCACAGCAGCTGCATCATTTTACGTTCCCACCAACAGGGCGCAAGGGTTCCAGTTTCTCCAGGTCCTCAGCGACACTTGTCAATTTTTGAATTTTTGCTCGTCACCTTTTAATAGGCGTGAGGCAGCATCTGTGATTTCGATAGCATTGCCCCAATGTTTGGTGGTGGTGATCATCTTTTTGTGTGCTTATGACCGTTTGTATGTCGTCTTGGGACAAATACCTACTCTAGTCCTTTGCCATAATTTCATTTCAGCAGCTTGAACTTAAATGTATGTAGTCACGTGTGGCTAATTGGGTACTGTTTTAAACCGCATAGGGACAATATGCCTCTGAATTCACACAGCTGGGTTATTCTGAACTTAAGTCACAGTCGTTTTATCATGTCACCTCTACGTATTTTAGGATGTATTTCTGAAAGGTAAAGACTCTTAAGTGAAAAGAAAGAGAATACGATGCCATTGTTACACACCTAGAATCCATCCCTTCTTTCTTTTCCTTCCTTCCTTCGCTGGTCTTCATTGCTGCCAAGGGGCTACTCCAGTTGGGGTGTGTGGGTTTCTCATTGCGGAGCACGGGCTCTAGCAAAGGCTGCAGTGCTGAGTTGCAGCTTGCGGTCTCTAGAGCCCAGGCTCAGTGGTTGCAGGGGTATGCTGGGTTTTCCTGGATCGGGGATCGAACCCTCGTCTCCTGCACTGGCCGGCGGGTTCTTTACCACTGAGCCACCAGGGAAGCCCTGAGCTATAAATTTTTAACTCCCATATAACTGATGCCCCATCGCAGTGCAGGATCTGTCCTCTCCCCGGAAAGCCCCCCTCACCCATTGCGCAGCTGTCACCATCAAAATGAAAACGCGGAGATGACAGATTCTCACAGCCTGGCGCCTCCTGCTGGACATTCACCCGCAGGTCCCACTTGGAGAGCTCCGTTCAGGAAATACCCGCCTCCTGGCTCTCCTTCTGGTCCGAGGTTTGCAGAACTTGGGCCACACCCGAAGCTCGGGACAGGGAGGAGGGGTGGGGGGGGGACCCACGTGGAGCTGGCGGCTCTCACGAAGCCGCTGCGGGCGCTTGGGATCACTTCCGGGCCAGGGCAGTGCCCCTGCAGCCTAGATGGGCCAGAACTCCATGTTCCAGGGTCCTGTGACAGAGGCTTTCTAGACCTTTCCAGGGGTCTGGGACTCTCCATCAAAAGGAGCAGCAGTTCCCGTCCCTCCTGTCTGTTCCATCCACTCGCCTTTATCGCGTCTTTGGATCTGAACTATCCCAGGCATTCACAAAGTGCTAACAAAGGCTTGTCACCCAGCTTTGTCTTATCTTGACACTGTGGCCATGTTTGCTTCACATTTTGAAGAGAAACAGCATGATGAGAGGGCTGTCTGTGGGATTGTGGTTAAGGGCGGGGACTCTGCAGTCAGCATGCCTTGGCTCAGATCCCAGCCTGGCCGCTGACCACTGCAGGCATCTGGGGGTGGCGTATGGCTCACCATTCGGAGCCTCGCTGTCCTCATCTGCAGAATGGGGCTAAGCAGAGCACCCGCCTCGTAGGGAGTCCAAGATGGTGACACAGAGGAAACACGCAGAGTACTTAAAATCAGCAGCTGTCATCACCATCACCACGTCAGGTCAACCCTCGGTGTTCGTGGATTCCATATTTTGCTAATCCACCCACCCGCTGACGTCAGTAAGCCCCAAATCAGTATGGGGCTTTCCCAGTCACGTGCAGAGTCGTGAAGTGTTTGAGTCTCTCGGTGCACATCCCCCCAGTGGAGGTGGAACACGGTGACCCTCTGCCTTCTCAGTTCAGCTGTCAATAAGCATCCTCCTTAGGGCCCTTGTTGCTTTGTACTTCTGTGCTTTTTGTAAGTGGTTTTGCTGTTAAACATGGCCCCTCCTGCACAGAGGTGAAAAGCCACCCAGTGCTCGTAAGCGCAGGAAGGCTGAGTTACATCGCTGTTGGCCACAAGCCTAGTGTGAGCAATTCACCGATTCATATTCAACAAGGTGTCTTTAAACAGAAACACACATAGCCAAGGTGGTGTGTTGCTGGGTTGATGAGAATGGGGCCAGAGGCTGGCAGGAAGCTAACCCTGTATTTCCTCAGGGCCGATGGCTCAGAAGAGCCGGTGGATTAAGCCGTACGGTGTTGCAGGCTGTTGCGTGAGTGCGTATATGTACATATGCAGTGTGGGTAGATACAGGGCGGTCTTGTCTGCACTTACCATGCGTGAGATCATGTGCGGTGTTGTTTCCTGTGGTTTGTACACTTGGGTTTGACCTCTCCTCTCTGGCTGCATCTTTCTCCTTTTCACTGACGGTCCCACTCACAGCCTTTCTCTCCCTCTCTCTCCACAGCTGGCCCCCGAAAGGACACTCCCCAAGTCCCCAGCTGGGGGCCCCGCGTAGACCTGGAGTGGACACCCCCTCCTTCCCTTCATGATTCGTTTGTAGCGCAGGTAACCAGCCAAGCGTCGGCTCATTCCCAGAGGGGCTGTGGTCCCCCACCTCCTCCACGGAAGGGATGGTCCTCCTTGACTTAGCCACAACCTTCAGCCCCACCCTTCCCAACCTGGGGCCCTGGGGTCATTCGGGCCAGCCCCCTGCCTCCTCGCCATCTACAGGAGAAGCAGGATCTCCCTCCCACATCCCCCTCTTCTCCATGTGCTCTGCAGATCTTGCCAGTTGCTCCCCGGCCAGGCCTTGCCCACTGTGGGCTGGTTGGGAAGGGCAGGGGCTCGTTGGCCGCGGAGCTGGTGGCGTGGGAAGAAGGAAGCGTGGGTGGGGGTGGGGATGTGAGGCCAGAGAGAGTATGTTGTACCAACGCCCGGTGCAGCCAGAGTCTTGGAAGGGAGAGGCCTCTCTGGGGTCCGTGCCCAGGGCCAGCTCTAGAGGGGAGGGTGACTGGCGTTTGAGGCCCTGAAGATGGATGTTTCTGTTCTAGACTGGCCTTGTAATCTGGGGCCCGTGAAGTGTGTACGTGTGTGCATATGTGTGTGCGTGTCCCATGCAGAAGTATGGGTAACATATCTGGCCCACATGCGTGTTTCTGGCCAGAGGGTCTTTTTGCTTTCATCAGACCCTCCAAGGCACAGTTCAGAGAAGACCCTGAACTAGTGATGCGGGGATCCTCCCGAGGCTGTCACAGAGCCGTTGAGGTTACTGGGGGTTGGGGTGGCGATTGGGAAGTTCAGAGGATCTGTCAGAGTGAGGAATCATGACCCAGCTGAGGGCACAAGTGAGATTTTGTGTGTTTTGAGGTGTAGAGAGGGGTAGATCCTCCTCAGTGAGTTCAGGACCACTCCTGCTCTCCCTACCAAAACAAAAAAAAGAGAGGGTGAGAAGTCCACGGCTCTGGGCTGGGGTTGTGTGTGATTTCTCGTGTCCTGTCTGCATCGTTGGGAGGGAAGGATGTGTGGGCAGATGGAAGGATGGATCAGTTGGATGTGTTTGGAAGACAGGAGAGATGGACTGTGAGGCGGAAGTTTGGCAAGATGGGTACTTGGAAGCCTGGTGGGATGTTTGGAGCAATGGGAGCTTAGGTGAGGGGTGGGGGTGGGGGGATGGCAAACACAGAGAACTCCAATTTTCTCGCTATAAAATGGGACACACAGTACCCTTCCCCATGGGGATTGAACAAGCTAACATTAGTGAAATGCTTGGGACAGTGCCTGGTGGGCACGTGATAAGCACGGGCCAAATGTTAGCCGTCCTCATCCTCATCACTCTGATGGGCTCAGCCGGGCTCCGGCAGCTGCTCTGACGCCAAGCGCCCACCCTCTGGGTCCCTCTCCCTCTCTTTCCCTCCGTGAGAACTGCACTGCATGTGTCTTCCATGGGGACCCAGAACCTGAGCCCCTTCATGCCTTCCCCCCGACCCAGTCGCGTGTAGGACAAGCCCCCCAACGCCCGCGCTGGGCCAGCCCTGCCCTCAGGAGGCAGACACAAGCTCGGGGGCCAGACCTCTGCGAGCCAGGAGACGGAGAACCACAGCCTCTGCTCTTGCATTAACTCCTCTGCGAAGCTGGGGGGCGGCAAGACCCACTTCGAGGGGTTCCCTGGGGATTAACTGCGTTAGCGTGCGTGAAGCACTTGGCACGGGGCCCACACGTGATTAGGGCTCACTTAGTCAGGACTGACGTCATCGTTGTCATCACCGGATGCTGGGGGGACAGAGGGAGGAGGAAAAGGCAGCCGTGTCTCTCTGGTCAGAGCTGCTGGTGGGGAGGGTCCTGCCTCGCCCCCCCCACCGCCCATGCCCACAGACTCCAGGGGTCTGGGCCCCCAAGAAATGGTCCTTGTGGGGAGGGTCCTGGCCCGCTGCCACCGTCTAACCTGTCGCCCTCTTCCCGCCCTGCCCCATCCAGTGGCGATGGATGATGAGGATGGGAGATGCTTACTAGACGTGATTTGGTGAGTAGTGGGATTCCCGTCACCCCTTCCCCCCTCACTCTCCCTCCTCTCCCCTGTCCCTCATCTCCTCAAGTGTCTCTCCCTTCTCTCTTTCAGTGACCCTCAGGCCCTCAATGACTTCTTACATGGATCCGAGAAGGTGAGTGCTGGGCAGGGCGAGGCATCCCCCAGGGCAGCAGGGTGCTGTGAGTCAAGCCCCCCACCACCACACTGAGTAGACATCTGCCTTCCAGGAGCCAGGCCCCAAGCTCACGGCGAAGAGGGAAAGAGACGGCAAATCCCTGCCCTCACGCCATACACATTTCCTGGGTAAACAAGCAACCAGTGACTAATAAAGGCAGTGGTGGAAAGCACCACGCCGGGCAGCAGAAGAAATAGCAACATCACTTTTGCACCACAGAGGAGGATCCGAAGAAAATGAATGGGAGGTGGGGGGCAAGGGCAGGGGCTCCGTTAGCTGCAGTGGGCGGAGAGGCGACATTGAGGGTGAAGCTGAAGGACCAAAGGGAGGCACCCACTGTGCTCTGACCGGGGGGAGAGCAGGTGGGAAGGCGGGAAAGTCCGACCCGTTCCAGGAACAGAAAGAAGGCCAGTGGGGCCAGGATGAAAGGTAAATAGTAGGTGGGGAGACTGGAGTGGACAGAAATCCCCAGGTCATGCAGAGCCTAGAGGAGCTTGACTGGGGAGTTTGGACTTTATTCTGAATGTGACAGGCAGCTCTGACAGTTTATTAAGCAGCCACATGGGCATATTCTATTTGCACTCCGGAGAATGGAACACAGCGGGGACGAGGGGACATCTGTTGAGCCACAAGGGGTTGTATCAGTTACCTAGGGCTGCATAACAAGTTATCCCAACGCGTTGTGGCTTCTACTGACTTCTAATAACATTTGTTAGAGCTCTCAGTTTCTGGGGATTGGGAATGGAGGAGCAGTCTGGGTGTCTATCTTGCAGTCTCCCCTGAGTAGCACTCAGGATATTGGTTGGAGTCATTGTCATCTGGGGGCTTGCCTGGGGCTGGGGGGCCTGCTTCCACTCCTGTGCCTGTTAGCTGGAGGCCTCAGCTTCTCGCCACATGGGCCTCTCCAGAGGATTGCTTGAGCATCCTCATGACGTGGCAGCTGGTTTGCCCAAGCAAGTGACCCCGGGGAGAGAGCCAGGAGGAAGCTGAGTCCCTCTTATGACCTAGTCTCCGAAGTCACACTGCATTCACTGGAAGCGAGTCACCATGCCCACCCACACTCTCAGAGAGGGAAAAGAGCTCCACTCCTCAAGGGGATGTATCGAGTAATTTGTGGAGCCGAGGCAAGTGCAATGGGAGGATGGCGGCCTGGGCCCCAAGGCAGGCGGTGGAGGAGGTGCCAGGCGCTAACTTTGGGGTCGGCCTGGAAGGCAGCGTCACTCAACTTGACAGTGGATTAGATGGTGAAGAAGTGTCCAGACTGCCTCCTGGACTTGACCTGAGCAACCAAATGGGTTGTACCATTCCCTGAGACTGGGAGTTTGGAGCAGACCCCAGAAGTCCGAGGGCAGCAGTTAGATATGTTGAATTGGCCAAAAAAAGTTGGTTTGGATGTTTCTGTAAGATGTAATGAGAAAACCCGAATGAAGTTTTTGGCCAACCCCATACCAGTCTAGGGTTCTAGAAGGGGATCAGCTAGAAACTGGGGAGCTCGACTGTGGACAGTGGGCGCTTAAGGCCTGTTCTCGGCATTGAGGATAACTCCTGGAATGAGACCGGTCCCTGCCCTCCCAGACATGGGAGCAGCTCACACATCCGGCGCCCAGGGAACGCGGCTGTGCAGAGGAAGGACTGATTTCATAGGAAGGGACAGACGGGCACGTGTCGGGAGGAGGAGGCACGTGTGACAGGCCCTGCAGGATGTGTTACCAAAGAGGCAGAGGGTGAAGGCCCGGGGTGCTGCTTGGGTGAAGGTGCGGAGGCAGGATTCTAGAGTTCCAGGCAGGCATGCGGGGAGCCTCGGACGTGGTGCTGGGGGCTCCTTAGGATTTAAACTTGCAGCCAAGCCCCTTCCTTTGGGGCCTCTTTTCTGGAGGTGGAGTTTCCCGTACCCCTCGAACCTCCCCCACCCCCTGCATCCCCCCCACCCCCACCTCGTCTTTGTCTTTGTGTCCGTGTAACACGAAATTGGTTTTTGTTCTAGCGTGTGGGCCGGCCCACTGCCCAGCTGACCTTTGACCTTGGGTGGGGGCGGGTCTTGTTGCAGCTCGACAGTGATGACCTCCTGGATAATCCCGGGGAGGCCCAAAGTGCCTTCTATGAAGGTCCTGGGGTAAGTGGCCGTGGGAGCTCGAAGAGGGTGGTGGGCAGGACGCCCGTGGTAGCAGCCAGTGGGGGAGGGTTGGAGGGTGTCTCACTTATTCCCTAAGGCACTTTTTGCCCCTCCAGTGAGGGGCTGGGGCGTAGTCACTAAGAGTAGAGTGGGGTGCAGGTGAGGCCGAGGCTGCCAGATACCTCCCCTGCCTCCAGGCTGTGCCTCAGAGAAGGAGGTGCGGTTCCTGGGTCCCTGGCCTTAGGGATCAGCTGCTATAGCGCTGGCATGGAGGCTGAGGCTGGCCCCTGAGGAATGGGGACAGAGGCATCTTGGGGGTCTTGTCCTGGCTCAGCCGGGGAAGAGGATCCACTGATACAGACCTCCGTCTCTGCCTGAAGATGAGAGCAGGGGTGATGAGCAAAGCCCAAAGCGGGGCACGCAGTGGGCATCTACATTATTGAGCACCTCCTGCGTGCCAGGCCGCTCCGTCCTCTTCCCCTTCTGTGGCCTCTCCCTTCCCCTCTTCTCTCCCTACCCCGCCCCCTCCCTCGTCATCGTAACTGTCATTTACAGAACACTTATCATATGCTAGACCCTTAACGGTAATTTTCACTTAATCCTCACAACCACCGTAATAACACATTCCAAACAATTGATCTGGCGTAACATACATGCCTAAATCCAGAACCCAGCAAATAATAGTACTCTCATGTTATTACACTTACAGATCGGTTAGAGTATGCGTTATTCTTATCCACACCGCCCTGTCTTAATTTAACCTATAAGGACCCTGGTCAGGTTCTTAGCACCTCACGTGCATGATGTCAGTAAATGTCACAACCGTCCTAGGAGGCAGGTTTGGTTATAGCCATTTAGCAGTTAGGAGCTCAGAACCCCCTGGTCTTTGTTTGGGGGCTGAGCTGTAGCCTGTCTCGCCAGGCAATGCCCCCTGCTTGGCAGCGGGGTGACCCCCTCCCAGTCTAGGGGGCAAGGAGGGAGCAGTGCCCACCTCCCTGGGCTGTTACTAACAGCAGCGACCTAGACAGTAATAGTAATGCCAGCAGCAGTGATAGACGGTGTTTCTCGGGTGCCAGGTACTGCTCTGAGCCGTCCACGTGGAGTGAACTCAGAATCTTTTTAACAATAGTTTTGACCCATTATCAGTGGGTATTCCATGCTGCTAGCGTACTCATTACTTATGGAATATTTGCTCAAAAATGCATACATGTATTGATCGTACATTCGTGACCTGGATCACCATCCGGAAAGCACTTAAGAAACCTCAGACTCACAGTGCTTGGCACCGGGCAAGGCTGCTGCTGCTCCTGCGCTTAACAGACCCATGATCCTTGATCCAAAACTTTTGGGGCAGGCTTGTTGTGGGATTCGGGGTTTTTCAGATGCTGGAAAGGCAGTGCTGACTACGTGTGTGCTGCGTGTAACGTAACACACTCACTTTTCTGTGGTCACACCGAGGGCGAGTCCTGTTGCGTGACTGAATGACGCCTTTCCCTCTGAGCATCAGTTGCATTCTGGTCAGGGCTTTCCAGCCTAAAGTTCTCAAAACATTCACGGTTTTCAGAGCCTTTGGGGTTTTGGAACTGCAGAAGAGCATCATGGGCCTGTATGGCTGTTTAGAAAATGGTTTTTGTTACCTTCTGCTGATGTGCACAGATGGGGGAAAAAACAGGCCGGATTAAGCCAGCCCTGGGGTGCCCAGCTCAGCCCTGGCGAAGCTGGGATTTGAACCCGGGTCCAGCCACTTCTTGTAGAAGGTTCTTTCTTTCCCTGCTGCCCTGACATCAGGTACCCTTGGCTTCAGCTGTGTCCTGGGCCTGGCCCCTTGCTAACGTGGGCTCTCTCCTCCCTCACCTTCCCCGTCTCCAGCTCCATGTGCAAGAAGCCTCTGGCAACCATTTGAACCCAGAGCCCAGCCAGCCGGCCCCCAGTGTGGACCTCGACTTCCTGGAAGATGACATCCTGGACTCGCCCGCGGCCGGGGGCGGCGGCGGGGGCGCGGGGGGTGCCGACCAGCCCTGCGACATTCTCCAGCAGAGCCTCCAGGAGGCCAACATCACCGAGCAGACACTTGAGGCTGAGGCCGAGCTGGACCTGGGCCCCTTCCAGCTGCCCACCCTGCAGCCCGCGGACAGTGGAGCCGGCCCGGCGGGGGCTGGAGGGGCTGCTGCCGTGGCCACAGGACCCCAGGCACTCTTCTCGGGGGGTGCCGACCTGCTGGGGCTGCAGGCCCCGCCCACCGTGCTAACCCACCAGGCCCTGGTGCCACCGCAGGACGTGGTCAGCAAAGCCTTGAGCGTCCAGCCCTTCCTGCAGCCTGTGGGCCTGGGCAACGTGACCCTGCAGCCCATCCCGGGCCTCCAGGGCCTGCCCAACGGCAGCCCTGGGGGTGCCGCAGCAGCCACGCTCGGCCTGGCCCCCATCCAGGTGGTCGGCCAACCCGTCATGGCTCTCAACCCACCCACCTCCCAGCTCCTGGCCAAGCAGGTGCCCGTCAGCGGCTACCTGGCCTCAGCGGCCGGCCCTTCGGAGCCAGTGACCCTGGCATCAGCCGGCGTCTCACCCCAGGGGGCCGGCCTGGTCCTCCAGAAGAACCTCCCTGCCGCTGTGGCCACCACACTCAATGGGAACTCGGTGTTCGGAGGAGCGGGAGCTGCCCCGGCGGTGGCCAGTGGGGCGCCCTCAGGACAGCCGCTGGCAGTGGCCCCCGGCCTGGGCACATCGCCGCTGGTTCAAGCGCCCAATGTCATTCTGCACCGCACGCCCACGCCCATCCAGCCCAAGCCTGCTGGCGTGCTGCCCCCCAAGCTCTACCAGCTGACCCCCAAGCCGTTCGCCCCTGCGGGCGCCACGCTCACCATCCAGGGTGAGGCTGGGGCCCTCCCGCAGCCACCCAAGGCTCCCCAGAACCTGACTTTCATGGCGGCGGGCAAGGCTGGCCAGAACGTGGTGCTGTCAGGCTTCCCGGCACCTGCCCTGCAGGCCAACGTCTTCAAGCCGCCTCCGGCCACCACCACGGGGGCGGCCCCCCCGCAGCCCCCCGGGACGCTGAGCAAGCCCATGAGCGTGCACCTCCTAAACCAAGGCAGCAGCATCGTCATCCCCGCCCAGCACATGCTTCCAGGCCAGAACCAGTTCCTGCTGCCTGGCACGTCGGCGGTCCAGCTCCCCCAGCCGCTCTCGGCCCTGCCGGCCAACGTGGGCGGGCAGATCCTGGCAGCCGCGGCCCCCCATGCGGGCGGACAGCTCATCGCCAACCCCATCCTCACCAACCAGAACCTGGCGGGCCCGCTGAGCCTGGGCCCCGTGCTGGCCCCCCACTCGGGGGCCCACAGCGCCGCCCACATTCTCTCGGCCGCCCCCATCCAGGTGGGCCAGCCGGCGCTCTTCCAGATGCCCGTGTCGCTGGCCGCTGGCAGCCTGCCCACGCAGAGTCAGCCGGCCGCCGCCGGGCCGGCCGCCACCACCGTCCTCCAGGGGGTCACTCTGCCCCCCAGCGCCGTGGCCATGCTCAACACCTCAGATGGTCTGGTGCAGCCCGCCACCCCAGCCGCCGGGGAGGCCACACCTGTCCTCACGGTGCAGACAGCGCCCCAGGCGCCCCCCACGGCCAGCACACCACTGCCTCTGGGCCTCCAGCAGCCGCAGCAACAACAGCAGCCGCCGCCACCACAGGCCCCGACCCCACAGGCCGCCGCCCCAGCTCAGGCCACCACCCCGCAGCCCAGCCCGGGCCTGGCGTCCAGCCCAGAGAAGATTGTCCTGGGGCAGCCTCCCTCTGCTGCCCCCACGGCCGTCCTCACTCAGGACTCCCTGCAGATGTTTCTGCCCCAGGTAACCAGGGCCGCCGGGGCAGGGGAAGGGGCCCGCGTGGAGGGGGGCCTGGAGCTGGAACCGGATGTGGTTGAAGCAGCAAGTGGGGAGGGGCCCGGGGGTCAGGAAGGGTGCCCAGAGCTGCCACCCCTGCCTCAGGTCGCTCAGAGGAGGTCCCGGGGGGACAGGGCCCAGCTGACTGACCAGGACAGAGAGACAAGGGGAGGGACAGAGAGAAAGGCTGCCCTCTTGCTGGAGGGTTGGAGAAGGGTCCAAGAGAGAGAGTGGGCGATACACGGATGGACAGACAGACAGACGGGGCGGGAGAGATGGATGCTGGGGTGGAGCCTGAAGATGACTCACAGAACTGAGGGGACTGAGCTACCCCAGGTCATGCCCTCTGGACCCTGGGGCTCCCAATCCCCTGACTTCAGCGTCTAGTCTCTGGGTGCCTCCCAACTGATTCCCACCACCCTCTTCTCCGAAGCACCTGCGGGGGCTGGAAGTCGGGGTGTGGAGGCCTCGGGTCTGTGGGGGTGGCCTCTGACCCACTGTGGGCTGCCCGTTGCAGGAGAGGAGCCAGCAGCCCCTCTCCACAGAGGGCCCCCACCTCTCCGTGCCCGCCTCGGTCATAGTCAGCGCCCCGCCTCCCGCCCAAGACCCAGCCCCGACCACCCCTGTCGCCAAAGGAACTGGCCTTGGCCCTCAGGCCCCCGACAGCCAGGCCTCCCCGGTGCCGGCCCCCCAGGTAGACGAACCCCAGCAGCCTCTGTCCCAGCGCAGACCAGCCCTGCCCCTCGCCCTGCCTCCCCCCCCCCCCCCGCCCTCCACGCGCTCTCTGGCTGTCCTGCCTGCCTCTCTGTTTCGCTGGCTTGGGAAGCAGTGCTCTCCTTGGCTCCCCAGATGTTTCCCGAGGGCCGTGGATGCTTGAGACCACACTCTAGTCAGGGACGCATAGTTAGGTCCTAGAATGATCATTTTTCTGTCTGGATAAGTAGCTCACATTTCGAGGAAGACACTAAGAGGTCTAGATTCAAGCCTGGCTTTTCCCTCCCCAAGAGGGTTTTTTTCACTCTTTTCCCACGAAGAGACAAACAAAAAGACAACGGAGTTCTTTTCCTTCCATTTTTACGAAAATGAAAGCAATACTCTACATGCATTCTGCACCTTTTATCGTTTAGAAGTTCATCTTGGGCTGTACGCCACTCTTTTACATGACTGCGTAGTATTCCATTGTGTGTGGGTGCTCTTTATGTAACCAGATATTGTTGTTGGGAATTTAGGTCACTTTCGGTCTTTAGCTGTCAGATGAGCAAGGCTGCAAAGTACAACTCTGTACATATGTCTCTTTGTAGGATAAATTCTAAAAGGACATCGCTAGGTCTGAGAGCATATGCATTTATAATTGTGGCAAATATTGCCAAATTGCTCCCTGTAGAGTATAAATTGGGTTAATGGATTATCTGTGGCTGATCAGTATATGATCTCTGGTTGTTTGCCCCCACCCTCAAGTGATATTGAACTTGGCCACGTGGGTAAGTAAAAAACAGTATCTTGTTCTAATTTGTATTTCTTTTACTGTAAATGAGGGCAGGTTTTTATAGATTTAGAGTTTTAGAGTTATTTGTGTTTTCTGTGGAGTTATCTGTTCATACACGTGGCCATTTTCAAATTTGAGTTGCTGGTCATTTTCTTGTTGGTTTGTAGAAACTCTTTACATATTAGAGAAATAGACTTTGTCTCCTATGAGTCATCAGCGCATCAGCATATGAGAGGTTAGGATGGGCCCCTTTTATTCTGGAGGTATAGATGTTGCACTTGTTCAGAAAGGATCCATGGGTAGGTAGATTAGGACAGGCAGAAGAGGAGGAAATAAGATGAATGAGGGCCAGGCAGGCAGAAATCCGCTGCACTTTGGCCGTCAGTAGCCGTGATTTCACTCTCAGACTCTGCTACTTACCACGTGACTGGAAGCAACCAGCTTCTTCATTCCGTCAACTGTTGTTTAGGGAAAAGAGAACGCTAAGTATGTGCCAGGCCTTGTGCTAATCCTGGGCAAGTCCCTGTAACTGCTGAACCTCAGTTTCCTCATCTGGAAAATGGGGATAGTAGTTTCTTTATACATCTACTAGGACGAGTAACCGAGTTGCTATGTGCTTTGCACAGAATAAGCAGTCCAAAAATATTTGCTATTGTTATTATTACCTGGGGACTTCCTGAGTGGCTCGGTGGTAAAGAACCTGCCTGCCAGTGCAGGAGAGGCGAGTTCGATCCCTAGGTCAGGAAGAGCCTCTGAAGAAGGAGATGACAACCAACTCCAGTATTCTTGTCTGGGAAATCCCGTGGACAGAGAGGAACCTGGCGGGCTTCAGTCCATGGGGATCACAAAAGAGTTGGACGTGGCTCAGCGACTCAACAACAAACGCTTGTTTTAGCTGTTGTGTTTGTGGCATCAGGAGCGGGTCAGTCCAGAGGGACAGGGGGCCAAGATTTCCTCAGGTCATCTCTACACAGGAAGGAAGGGCAGGGGCCAGGGGCCGCCTGGACTGTGAGAGACTCAGGTTGAAAGTACTGTTTCTAGGGTGGTCAGACGTGGGCCTGGGTCCCTGGGGCAAGGGCAGTCCCCTCTCCCAGCCTTCCATCCTCAGCTGGAACTCGGGGCTGGTAGGAGCCCTTCTTCTGAGTGCTGTGGTTGAGAGCCAGGGCAAGGCCTGTATGTGATCTACACACACCCTGCAGGTGCTTGTCTGGACTCGCTCCTTGGGTGACCAACAGTACCAAGATGGTACCTCCCCCAAGCCCCTTAACCTCCCTGGGCCTCAACTTCCTGACCTGACAATTGGGTTTGAGGACAGTGGCTGTTGTGAGGAGTAAATGAATCAGTGTATGTAAAGTGCTTCAACAGGGCCAACATGTCGGAAGTCCCGGAGCGTGAGAGAGAAGCCCGGCGAACTTTCCGTGAAGGGCTAGTAGTAAAGGTTTTAGGCTTTGCAGGACGGTCACTATACCCTGGAAATGGCTCTAGATGAATGAATGAACGTGGGTGGGCTCCCATAAAGCCTGAAATTTGAATCTCCTATCAGTGTCCCGAGTCAAAGAATATTCTTCTTCTCTGACTTCTTTTCAACCATTTAAAAGTGTAAAACTATTCTTAGCTTGCGGGCCGTCCAAAATGGTCGGGCCAAGCGGGCAGCAGGCCACATTTGGCTTCTGGGCCTTAGTCTGCCAAACCTTTTGAGATCTTTATTTTATTATTATGTAGATGTGCAAGACTTCACTTATTCAGTCCCCTATTGGTGAACACTTAAGGTATCCAGTCCCACGGAATCGCTAACAAACATTCCCGTCCATATTCTCATACCGGGCTTTGCACGTGCGTGAGAATGCCCATAGGGTGAATGTCTAAAAATAGAATTGCTGCATCGGAGGGTATCCAGTTGCCCCTCCGAATCTGCAGATTCTGCTCCGCTGGATTCAACCACCAGTGGATGGAAAATATTCGGGGGAAAATATTCCAGAAAGTTCCAAAAAGCACCATTTGAATATGCAGACAACTACTTCCATAGCATTGGCATTGTGCGTGTGTGCACGCGTGCTAAGTCACGTCAGTCATGTCCGACTCTGCGACCCCATAGATTGTAGCCCGCCAGGCTCCTCTGTCCATGGCATTCTTCAGGCAAGAATACTGGAGTGGGTAGCCATGCCCTCCTCCAGGGGATCTTCCCAACCCAGGGATTGAATGCATGTCACTTATGTTTCTGGCATGGGCAGGTGGGTTCTTTACCACTAGCGCCATTTATTAGGTATCGTAGGTAATCTAGAGGTGATTTAAAATATACGAAAGGTTGTGCGTAGGTTATATGCAAATACTGCACCATTGGTATAAAAGACTTGAGCATCCTTGGATTTTGGTATCTGATGGGGTGAGCCCCTGTGGATGTGGAGGGTTGACAGTACGCACTGCCCAAGCATGTTATGGACCAATCCAGCTGCTCCTTCATGAGGTTCCTGCTGGTAAAGGCCTCTGTCAGCCTCCTCAACCCTAGATCAGCGACCCACTCATTGCCTGCCACAGGGGAAAATGCATGCCCCCCCACTCCTGTGCTTTCAAATTCTGCTTGATTCGAATGTCTTCCCATCTCCCCACGGGCAGTTGGAATCTCTCAGTAAACAGTCCACTCATGTGGGAGCTTAAAAAAAATGTAATTATAAAAATAATTTCATGCTTCTCTAGAGGATTTAAAAAATACAGAAAAGAACTAAGAAGAAAAACAAATCACCCAAAATACCAGCGTGCAGAAGCTGCTGGCAACATTTTTGGTATGAAGTCTTTTAGCCTTGCTTTTCTTCTTCTCATCCATTTCAAACATTTGTCCCTTTTGACATTAGGTAGTATATTCACATGGTTCAATCATGAAAAAGCTTTTTTTTTTTTTAATCTTTTTTTCTTTTTATCTGTGGTGTGTGGGATCTTAGTTCCCTGACCAGGGATTGAACCTGCTGCAGTGGAAGCCCAGAGTCTTAACCACTGGACAGCCAGGGAAGTTCCAAAAAGGATTTTTGAAGTATGAGGGGAAGTACCCCACCCCATCCTTTATTCCCAACCCCTCCCCATAGCCTCAGCACTTATTTTTTGTATTTTCTTCCAGCTCTGTGCATATATAACCTTGTGCAAGTATAGGTTAATATTTCTCTCTACCCAGCAGGTAGCACATTATCCATGTACTTGGGTAGCATTTCCTTGGTCCTTTGTTACAGTGGAGAAGTATTCCTTTGTGTAGATGGGGCTGGACGGGCTTTCATCCTCGGACATGCTGTCCTGATGCCCTTAGACCACGTCGAGGCTTTGGTCCTTCACACAGAGCTGCAGTAAACATCCGTCATCTCGTGTACGTGTATCTCTCTGGTCACTTCCCAGAAGCCTGTTTGCTGGATCAAAGCACAGGAGCACTTAGAATTTGCACAGCAGCTGCTGAATTGCATTCCTCTGAGGCTGTAGTAAATGGTGCCAGTTTAGACTCGCATGGGCAACGTGCGAGTGCCTTTATGAGACATATGACTTGTTTGTAATGTGTGCCTGAACTTGGCTCCATAGGGCACCTTTGATCTGCATCTCTCTTATTACAAGGGAGGTTGAGCATCTCTTGACGTATTTAAGCCTCTTGTGTTGTTTTTTCTACACTGTGTCTGATCATATCCTCTGCCCCCATTTTTCTCACTGCTTGTTATTCTTAGTGATTTCCAGAGCCTCTTTTTATATGAGAGAGATGAGCTTTGTCTAGGCTATGTTGTTGTTCAGTCACTAACTCGTGTCTGACTCTTTGCGACCCCATGGACTGCAGCACACCAGACTTCCCTGTCCTTCCCCGTCTCCTAGAGCTTGCTCAAACACATGTCTGTCGAGTCAGTGATCCCATCCACCATCTCATCCTCTGTCGTCCCCTTCTCCTGCCTTTAATCTTTCCCAGTGTCAGGGTCTTTTCTAATGAATGGGTTCTTCGCATCAGGTGTCCTAAGTATTGGAGTTCCAGCTACAGGATCAGTCCTTCCAATGAATATTCAGGGTTGATTTCCTTTAGGATTGACCAGTTTCCAAGGGACTCTCACTATTTCCCCCAGTATGTCATTTGCTTCTTGACTTGGTTTGGGGGGAGTGTGTGAGTATTTGTCCCTGTATTTTTATTGAGGATGAGAATTTTTAAAAATATTTTTCAATTTTTGGGTTATTTTTAAGCTTTTCATTTTTAGGTCGTTTCAAATATATAGCAAAGTTGTAAGACTAGAATGTGGGTATAATACCCATGTGAATTCTTTACTATAATCAGATGTTTTAGTTACCTGTTGTTAAACTGAGTGGCTTGAAACAACAAACATTAACTTACCTCACATGATTTCTAAGTATCAGGAATCTGGAAGCAGATTAACTGGGAGTTCTGGTTTGTCATCTTTTGGGAGATTATAGTCAAGGTATCGGCCAGGGCTGTCTGTCATCTGAAGGCTTGACCAGGCTGGACAGTCTGCTTCCAAGATGCTGCACTCGTGGGACTTCCCTGGTGGCCCAGTGGTTAAGGCTCTGTGTTTCTGCTGCAGGGGGTGAGGGTTCGATCCCTGGTCAGGGAACTAGGATTCCGCATACCGCACTGCGCAGCCAGAGTAACAACTACAAAGATGGTGCACTGGTAGGGCTGCTGGTGGGAGAGAGGGCCTACGTAGAGAGAAACTGAGGCCTCCCCGAAGGGCAGCTCACAACATGATCCACAGTCGGCTTCCCCTGAGCGCATAATCGACTAGAAAAAGAGCAAGGGAGCTGCCCAGGAGAGAAGCCAGTCTTTTTTATAACTTAATCGTGGAAGTGACACATGATCACTTCTGCTGAGTTCCTATGGCTGCGGAGACCAACCCTGGTATAGTGGGGGAGGAGCCTGAAAACAGGGAGGCGGGGATTGCTGAGGGCCACCCCTGATTGGAGCCTGAAAACAGGGGGGCGGGGATTGTTGGGGGCCACCCCTGATTGGAGCCTGAAAACAGGGAGGCGGGGATTGCTGGGGGCCACCCCTGATTGGAGCCTGAAAACAGGGAGCCGGGGATCGCTGGGGGCCACCCCAGATTTAACCACTGTAAATATTTGGCCACATTAGCTTTAGCCATGGCCCTCTCAACATGTATCCTTTTTTCTTTTCCTGAATCATTTGAGAGTCAATTGCAGACATCATGCTTCTGCACCCCCTTCATATTTTGATCTGATTATTTCTGTCTTTGAGAATAAGAGCATCCTCTCACTCAACCACCGCAGTCATCAGATCCAGTGCATCTCGCGTTGCGACAATCCTGTTATCAAATCCACCATCCATAATGCGGTGCAGCCCGCTGTCTAGCAATCACGTCGTGGATCGCTGTCCTTCTCTCACTCAGCATCGGGTCTGTTGCCACTTCACCGTGCCCTCTGAAGTCTGTGCTTAGGAGGGGAGAGTGCCAAGCGGGACAGTTCCCTTGGTCCTCACTGTCAGCTCTTCGCCTGCGGCTCCCACCAGCTTTCTTCTCTGGTTTTCTCTGTTGTAAATAGTCCCACGGTGGCCAGCCCTGTGAGCAACAGCCTGAATGTTCCTGATCACGAATTCATTTATTTATTTCCAAACTTTAAACTTTTTATTTTGTATTGGAGTATAGCCGATTAACAACTCAGTGATAGTTTCAGGTGAGCAGCCATACATGTACATGCATCTCTTCTCCCCCAAACTCCCCTCTCATGCAGGCGGCCACATATCACTGAGCAGAGTTCCCTGTGCTCTACAATAGGTCCTTGTTGTTTATCTGTTTTGAATATAGCAGTGTGTACATGACCTTCCCAAACTCCTCCCAATCCCCTTCCCCCTGCCCCCCACCCCCCAGGAAACAGTAGGTTAGGTTTTTAAGTCTATGGGTCTCTTTCTGTGTTGTAAGTTCATCTGTATCATTTGGACTGGTCATTTTGGTTCCCTGGCCTCAATGTCTCATCTGTGAAGTGGGTCGGATATGATCACAGTTCTCAGGACCATGGAGAGAGCCCATGAGTGGGTACACGTTCCCAGCTGCAAGCACTGGGTCAGTGGGTGCTGTCGGTGGGGGGGTGGATTCTGTGACCCAGAGCAGAGAGGTGCCAGTTCAGCATTGGGTGCCCAGCTGTTGCCCATGGTTCAATAGCAGCTGCTGAGGTTTGAGGTTCTTGGAGAGGTCACCTTTAGGTGACCTTCAGGGGGAGAAGGATGCCCTGACTGAGGTGTGTTACAGACTAGTGCTTAGATTGCATATGCAAGCCTGATACACACACACACACACACACACACACACACACGCATGCACGCGCACACACCCGTACCTGTAGGTTCCCACGACCCCCAGGTAGGCATGCAGCCATGACCCCACAGGTACAGGTCATGGACACTTAGAAGGGGACTCGTAACTCATGTGCTGGCGTCCAGGGGGACCAGACCCTGACCTTGACCCTTGGTTTCCGTCCCCATCCCTGGCTCCCCCGTCCCCAGCGTGCCCTCCTCAGCCGGCGGTCCCCACCCCCACCCCCAGTTGGCAGCAGCCTGGTCTCCCTGCTGATGTCTGTTCTCCTGGGTCAGCCGGCCCGGCGCCCCCGCCCCCCGCACTTGCTGCTGCGCTCTGCTCCCTGGCCCCCTCTGCCGACCTGCCGCTGGCCGCTGGCGTGGTGCTCCCGCAGCCACTGCTTCCTCCGCTGCTGCCCCCAAAGCCTGCAGAGCTCGCCTTCCTCTGGGGCGGGGAGGGGGGTCTGGGGGGCAGAGGGGAGATCAGAAGGCAGAGGTACGGAGTTGGGGGGGGCAGATGGGTGGGTCGAGAAGGGACAGGTTGAGGGAACGAGGTAGGTGGACAGGTAGGGGGTGGGGGGCAGGTGCAGGGTTGGGGACGGAGGTGGGGTGATGAGAAGGATGGTGGCGGCGGGGATCAGGACAAGGGGTGGCCCAGAAGGGGGCGGGGCTTCCGGGTGGGAGCGGCAGGGGTCCCCAGCGTCTTGGGGCCAGGAGAGCCAAGGTTGGTTCTGACCCCCGCCCCCTCCCCTCTCCCTCCCTCCCCTGCCCAGATCCCCGCGGCAGCTCCGCTGAAGGGCCCTGGCCCCTCCTCCTCCCCGTCACTACCTCACCAGGCCCCCCTGGGGGACAGCCCCCATCTGCCGTCCCCTCACCCGGCCCGGCCCCCCTCCCGCCCCCCGTCCCGCCCCCACTCCCGCCCTCCCTCCCAGCCGCAGAGCTTGTCCCGCCCCCCCTCAGAGCCCGCCCTGCACCCTTGTCCTCCTCCCCAGGCCCCCCCTACCCTGCCTGGCATCTTTGTCATCCAGAACCAGCTGGGCGGCGCCCCCGCTGCAAACACCCCGGCCCCCACCGCCCCAGGGCCGCCCCAGCCTCCGCTGCGACCCCCATCCCAGCCCCTGGAGGGGCCACTGGCCCCTGCCCCCCACCTTCCTCCGGCCTCCACCTCCACTGTCGGGGCCGCCTCCGCCTCCTCCTCCTCCTCCGAGACGTCTTCCCGGCTGTCAGCCCCCACGCCGCCTGACTTCCAGCTGCAGTACCCGCCCAGCCAGGGGCCCCACAAGTCCCCCACGCCCCCTCCGACCCTCCACCTGGTCCCTGAGCCCGCAGCGCCCCCCCCACCGCCTCCTCGGACCTTCCAGATGGTGACCACCCCATTCCCGGCGCTGCCCCAGCCGAAGGCTCTTCTCGAAAGATTTCACCAGGTAATTGGAGGCAGGGGCCGGCCCACCGCCCACGTCGCAGCCCCGCCCTCCCCGCCGATCCGATTCCCTCCCACTGCTTTCTGGCTTTCTCTTCACCCCCGGTCCTGGTTCCTGGCTGCCCCTGCTGCTAGCGTGTGTCCCCCCCAAAACCACCTGTCCCCCTCCTCAGGTGCCGTCCGGGATCATTCTCCAGAGCAAGGCCGTGGGGGCCCCCACCGCCCCACAGTCCTCCGCCAGCCTGGGACCCCTCGCCAGCCCCACTGCTCCGGTGCTGGTCAGTGGGCAGGCTCCATCCGGGACCCCCACCACCCCCAGCCATCCCCCCGCCCCAGCGCCCATGGCCACCGCAGGTAAGGGAGAGGGAGCCCGCAACGGAGCCATGGGGGGCCCGAAGCGGGTGGGTGGGAGTGACGAGGAGGACGGGTGGGCCAGAACTGTGGGCACCAGAGCCCAAGGGTCGCCTAGATCTCCAGGGACAGGGACGGTGGAGGGGGTCAGGCTGTACACCCCAGGTCCCCTCCAGGGGCACTCACTCCGGGGCCACCACAGCCACCGAGGCCCAAGAACCAGAGCAGTATGGGGTGCAGGGTCTCTGGGGGGCCTTTGTGCCCGTGACCCCTGAGCCCTGTCTGCCCACACCCCCACCCCAGGCCTGCCTCCTCTGCTTCCTGCCGAGAGCAAAGCCTTTGCCAGCAACCTCCCAACTCTGACCGTGGCGAAGGCCGCCCCTTCCGGGCCAGCGAAGTCCTCCGGGCTGCAGGTAAGGGGCACCCAGAATGGTGGGCTAGGGCCCAGGCCCGGTCGTTGGGGAACTGGGATGGGGCTGGAGGGGTAGGGGAGGCCGGCAGGCAGTCAGGAAAGTAGAGATGGGCAGAGACACAGCCAGGTGGGGGCAGGCCACCAGGCCAGTCCAGGCCGGGGCATGTGGGAAACCAAGACGGTTGGACGGAGATCCACCCCCAAACACCAAAACAACAGAATGAGGATGGGAGAGACGGCCTGAGAGAGATCCCAGGCGGTCACTGGGGGCGTGAGCAGATGAGAGATGGAGGCTGTGGGAGGAGGGACTGTGTTGGCTCAGGACAGGCGGTGGGGAGACCCTAAAAGGAAGGATAGGGCAGGGTGGCCAGTGAGACACTGAGTCAGAGATGGCAGAGGGACCGCCTCGGCGGTTAAGACTCCGTACTTCCAGTGCAGGGTCACGGGTTCAGTCCCTGGTCGGGGAACTGAGATCCCACATGCCTTGCAGTGCAGCCAGAGAAAAAAGAGAGAAGGGGGCGATTGGGGTGGGGGGGTGGTCAGGAGAGCTAGGATGGCAGCACCCAGGCCAGAGGGGCATAGGCCGGGAGGGTGGAGGAGACTGAGGCAGAGACAGGATTCGAGAGAGCCTGAAAGGGAAGAATAGGCAGGACAAGGGAAGTCAAGGTAGAGATTTAGGCAGGCTAGGAGGAGAGAGGCCGTGCCCATCAGGTGCTAGACAACGAGGGGGGGTTTATGGGCCTTTCGATGGGCAGGGAGGGAGGCACCAGGCGGAAGCTGAGAGACCCAGGCCTGAGAAGGGGCTAGAGGAGGCGGCCCACGCGGATGCCTGGGGCTTGAGCCTGCGTATCACCCTCTCCTCGCCGTGTCCCCCGCCGGATCCAGCCCCAGTCTCCCCGCAGGTTGAGTGTGCTGGGTGGGGAATCCTGCAGCTAGGACTGGGACCCCATCTCGGGTGACATCAGCCCCAGAGGCTCAGGTGCCAAGGGAAGCCTCCTCTGTCATGAAACCCCCCTCACTGGCTTCTCTTTCCCCTGCAGTATGAGAGCAAGCTGGGCAGCCTGAAGAAACTGCCTGTGCTTCAGCCCAGCAAAGAAGCCTGGTGAGCTCCGTGGGTGCCTCCCCTCCTGGCGCCGTCCCCGCTGTGGGCGTCGTCCCCCGCTGTGGGTTCAAGAAGTGCCATTGATCTCTCTGCCTCCCCCTCTAGGGAGGGGGGTGTGAATAGTAGTGATTATAGGGTGAATGACGAGAATTCTGTGTGGCTGTGTTAGCAGCATTCATGGGGCAGCTAGGCTGGTGGCTTCAAGTGAGCAGGGGTGGATATTTGGTGTGGCTTGGTCACCGCAGTACCCCGAGCACCTCAGACCAGGCTGGCAGGCAGTGGCTCCTGTCTGGGGGTGGGGGGTGCGTGTTCAGGTGGACGCAGGGATGCCTGGGGGCCAGGGTGAATGGATGGATGGATGCACGCTACTCAGGCAGGTGCGTGGCTGGACGGATGGCTGTTTAGGCGGGTGGGCAGGTAAGTGTTGGATGCTTGCGGTTCTGTCCCTCTCTCCTGCCCTCCGTCCCCTGAGCGTGTTGGTCAGATCTTCATCGGGTGCCCAGTCCTGTGCTGGACTCTGTAAACACTGGACAGACCAGGTCCCGCATCCACCGTGTGTGAGGGCTGCTGGCCTTCAGCACTGGGTACAGACAAGCAAGCATGTCTGATGGGAGAGACAGCCATACATAGTAGGCGATAGTCTACTGCCCAGTGAGAAAGCAGATCTTATCAACCAACCACCCAAGGGCCCAACCTCTCTGCCCGCCTCCCCAAGCCTGCTGCTGAGTTCCAGGTAGAGCAGGGACATGCTGACCCCAAGTGGCAGGAGATGGTATTGCATGGAAGGTGAGTTGCTCGGTCTGGCATCTAACTCCCAGTGCTGCCTCTAGCTGCTTTGGATCAGTGACTTCATCTTTGCAGGCCTCAGTTTCCTCATCTGTAAAATGGGCATAAGGATAGCACTTCCTGCCATTGGTTGTCCCCAGAGATACAGAGAGGCAGGCCAGGCACACGTTCACACATACTTCTGCAACGTTCCTTCCCTCCCCGTTGTCTGCCTTGTGGCTTGAGGGCTCAGGGTCTGGTTCTGCTGTCTCCTGGCCTCACCATGAGTTATCTGTGTGTGTGGTCCTTCCCCCGACCCCCCAGCTTCCTGGAGCATTTGCACAAACATCAGGGCTCTGTCCTGCACCCTGACTGCAAGACGGCCTTCCCCTCCTTCGAGGATGCCCTGCACCGCCTCCTGCCCTATCATGTCTACCAGGGTGCCCTCCCCTCCCCCAACGACTACCACAAAGGTGAGGCCTCCCCTGGGTGTGGAGGCGGGTGGTGAAGACCAACAAGGTGCAGGCGCCCTTGACTACGGGTCCTCCCCAACATCTGGGTCTCTGGACCTCTTCCTCCGCAGTGGACGAGGAGTTCGAGACGGTCTCCACGCAGCTGCTGAAACGCACCCAGGCCATGCTCAATAAATACCGCCTCCTGCTGCTGGAGGAGTCCCGGGTAGGGTGGCCTGTCACCTTTCTCCCTGGGGGACCCTGCCCTTCCCCCATCCCCACCCCCACCCCGCCGCCGCAAGGAGGGAGGGTGGATCAGATCACAAGAAGGATAGTTGGGAACCTGTGCCCATCCATCCCTGGCGATCGCGTCGCCTCCTACACCTCGCTTCTTCACTGGCTCATCTAATCGCGTCTCCCCCTCCCTGCCCCCAGAGGGTGAGCCCCTCCGCGGAGATGGTAATGATCGACCGAATGTTCATTCAAGAGGAGAAGACCACGCTGGCCTTGGACAAGCAGCTGGCCAAGGAGAAGCCAGGTAGATGAGAGCAGAAGGAGCCGGGGTCCCCGCCGCCTCCGCCGGCTGCGGCGCTTTCCCTCACTCCGCCACTGGGCGGCGCCCGAGCCCAGCCTGAAAGCCCTAAGAGTGGACCTCCGCTTCCTGCTCGTCCCACCGTCCTGTGTCCATTTCGCCCCCTTCAATCCTGGCCCTGGAGGGAGGGAACGTTCTGCCACCCCCGGCGGCACAGAAAAGCGGGAGAGCAGAGCCAGGACTGGGGTGAAGCCAGCAGAAGTTGGTGGGTTGCAGAAGTTAGGTGGTATCCTCTGTGTGGTGCCGAGGGCTGCTGGCATATTATGGGGACTTGGGGAAGGGTCTTGCCTAACAGTGTCCTCGTGAGTGAAGGGTTTAGCCCCGGGCCCGGCAGATGGTCGGTACTCAGTGGACACTGGCTCCTCAGCTCTGCAGGGGCCTCCTGCCTTGGCTAACCCCCGGGGTTTTCTTGGCCCCCTTCTACAGATGAGTACGTGTCTTCCTCCCGCACTCTCGGCCTCCCCGTCGCCGCTTCTTCCGAGGGACACCGGCTGCCCGGCCACGGCCCGTCCCCGTCCTCGGCGTCCGGGGCCCCAGCCCAGCCCCCTCTGCACCTACCCACCAAGCTGGTGATCCGACACGGCGGCGTGGGTGGCTCCCCCTCCGTGACCTGGGCGCGGGCCTCCTCATCCTCCCTGTCTTCGTCCTCCTCGTCCTCCGCCGCCTCCTCCCTGGACGCCGACGAGGATGGTCCCATGCCCTCCCGCAACCGGCCGCCCATCAAGACCTACGAGGCCCGGAGCCGCATCGGGCTCAAGCTCAAGATCAAACAGGAAGCCGGGCTCAGCAAGGTCGTCCACAACACGGCCTTGGACCCGGTGCACCAAACGCCGCCGCCGCCCCCCACCTCCCTCAAGGCGGCCGAGCCCCCGCCCCGGCCCCCACCGCCGCCCCCTGCCCCCGGCCAGATGAACGGTACGGTGGACCACCCGCCGCCGCCGCCGGCTGCCGCTGACCGCAAGCCGCCACCGCCGGCCCCGCACTGCCCCCGCCTACCCCTCCGCAAGACCTACCGCGAGAATGTGGAGGCCCCGGGTGTCGGGGCGACTGAGGGGGCGGTGGCGGCGGCCGTGGGCAGAGCCCGGGGCGGCAGCCCGGCCCCGCTGCCCACCAAAGTGGACGAGGCCACCAGTGGGCTCATCCGCGAGCTGGCGGCAGTGGAGGACGAGCTGTACCAGCGGATGCTGAAGGCCGGGCCGGCCGAGCCTGCGGCGGGCACCGGGCAGGGCAGCGGCAGCCGGGAGTCCGGCTGGGAGGCACCCTCGCTGCCCCCCGCCAAGCGGCGCAAGTCCGAGTCGCCCGACGTGGACCAGGCCAGCTTTTCCAGCGACAGTCCACAGGACGACACGCTCACGGAACACCTGCAGAGCGCCATCGACAGCATCTTGAACCTCCAACAAGCCCCCGGCCGGACGCCCGCACCCCCGTACCCCCATGCCGCCCCGGCGGCCGTCACGCCCACCTCCCCGACGCCCCTGCACAGGCCGGAGGCCTACCCGCCCTCCAGTCACAACGGTGGCCTCGGTACCAGGACGTTGAACAGATAACACCGGGCTGGACTTCCCTTCCCTGTCCGCTCGCTCCGCAGGGACGCAGCGGGGAGCGGGGAGGGGGACAGCCGGGGGTCTGACCTCAGCCTCCTGGGGGACACGAGCCGGGGACCCCTTGAGTTTTTCTTGCCTAAGTTATTTGAGTCACAAAGGCCTCGTCCCACCCACCTCCTGCTTCAGCCGGGTGGTTGGGTGGGGGTCGTGGATTTCTGGGAGGGGAGGCTCTAATGTACAAGGTCCCCCCTGCCAAAGGAGGGGGTAATCCTGGTGTGTCATTTCCTATTTCTTCCCATTTCCAGCCACGCTCCGCCCCTCCGCCAGGGGGGACACGTGCGCACTGGCCAGGGAGGAGGGCTCCCTGGCGCTCCCCACCGCTCACACGCATCCAGGTACCCGGTTTGCCCTCGTGGCTTCAATCTGTCCCTGCGCCCATCGCTGGCAGGGTCCGCGTCTCTCCAATGCCCCCCACAGGCCGAGACAGGAAACGCAGGGAAAGGGCGGCGTGAGCCTGCCTCCCGGGACCCCCACCTGGCAGTGCGTGCCTGCGGGCACCCGTGTCGCATCCTTGTGTGTGTGTGTGTGTGTGTGTGTGTGTGTGTTCTATGTCCCTCTGTATGTGCTCGAGTGAGAAAGATTTCAAAGCCTCCAGTCCCTCGACTGAAATCCGAGCACCTCCCAAATAACACCGGGATCTTCCTTCCACCCCCTTCCCCAGGCAGTCTTCCCCTCTGTTCTTCCTGCCGCCAGCCACCCGCGCCAGATTTTGAAATCTTGGAGACAAAACTAGTACTGTAAGATAAATTTTTTTGTACTGTATTTATTGTGTATAACGATTTTTTTAAAAGGAGAATTCTGTACATTTAGAACTCTTGTAAATTAAAAAGCGATCCTTTTTTTAAAACTGTACTGACGCCCCCTCCCCCGGCCCGCATTGCTTTGGGGTTTTCGGGAACTTGTTTGGAGTCTGCGGGTTGGGGCGACAGGTGGGTGGAGAGGGGGATTGTGGGGACTTAACTACACATTCATTTGTGAGCCCCTGCTGGGGGCCAGGTCCTATTCTAGGCACAAGGGTGCAGCTGAGTATGATGGAAGTGCCTGTTCTGGGAGGCCTGACTTCTTAGTGGAGGGGGCAGACAGTGACAAACTCAATCAGCCAGGTGTTTTTGTATCGTTCCTGGTGGGGTTCTGTGGTCTCCGGGAGCTCGGAATTCGTCAATATGTAACCATCCCTCCTGGGGAAAAATACACGGCTAGCTTCCGGCCAGCCTCTGATCACATTTTTGTCAAACCCTCAACTCATCACTGTATGTGTGTTTTCTCTTTAAAGACCCTTCACTTAATATATAGTGTTGATTCATTAACACTGATCACACAGTCAGCAGCATTAACTCGTGCCTGAATGAAGCTTCTGTAGCACGGTGTTTTCTCTGTAAGGCACATCCTAGCCTCCTTGGGCTTAAGAACTCAAGAACCCCGGGAGCCATTTAAAACAGTGAAATCCACAAAAGCGCCAAAATGTGAAAACACTCGCAAAAGGGTGCTTCATTTCAAGTAGGAGAGTGTCCTCACCGATTCAGCACTCAGTCGGAAACATGCCTGCTGGGCGACTCCACGTTTTCGCCACTCTGCGCATGTCCGTGGAAGTAGCACGGGTTTTTGGCAACAGGCAAAAGTTCCAACAAGTAGATGAACTCACAAGCAGGGTACCTGCTGATAGGATTGACTAAATGTGTAGAGTGTCAGAGATGTGGGGGCAATCAAGCAGGATATGTTAGCTTCCCGTGGATACGAAAAAAACGTTACCTCCGGGAACTTCCCTCACGGTCCAGTGGTTAAAACACGCTGCCAGTGTAGGGGGTATGGGTTCCATCCCTGATGGCTGAACTAAGATCCCACATGCCACGTGGTGCAGCCAATAAACAAAATCACTTTATATGGAAAAAAAAAAAAAAAACACCCAATTGGGTGGGTGGCTTAAAAGAAATTTATTCTCTCAGTTCCAGAGGCTCGAAGTTCCAAATCGAAAGTGTGGTCAGGACCACAGTTCCCCTAGAGACAAGGGGAGGGTCCTTCCTTCCATTCTCCAATCTCGTCATCCCGGGTCTCCTCTGGCTTGTAGCCACATCCCTCCCTTCTCTCCTTCTGAGCCATTTCCCCTCTGCATGGGTGTGTCTTCTCTTATGAGGACACCAGCCATATTGGATTTGAGCCTACCCTACTCCAGTATGTGCTGGTCTTAACTAGATGACATCTGCAAAGACCCCGTTTCCAAAGAAGATCACAAATTCACAGGTAATTCACTCGGGGTTAGGATACTGGCATATCTCTTGGGGAGACGCAGCTCAATAGGACACAGCAGCTGCTCGTTCCTAGAACCCTTTTGTGTGAACTAGAAACAGCACCCCCCTTCCTCTGGGGATTTGGAGAGCAGCACATGACCCGGATTCCAGCCCCTTTCAATCAAGCCAGTGCTTTGTGCAGTGAACAACCTGTGCAACCGCACATGAAGGCCCTCAGGATCAAGTGGGAAGGAACGACTTCTTTGAGGAGGTGACATCTGAACAGAGAACTGCATGAAAGAAGGGAGGGGACCACGGGAAGCGAGCACCCAAGGCATCAAGAACAGCCCGTGCAAAGGCCCTGAGGCAGGAGCGTGGACAGAATGTAAAACCGCCAAATGGGTCTATGACTGGAACCTGGGGAAGAACGGGGTGCAGACAAGAGGTGAGATCAGTGGGAACAAAGGGCGCCGAGCCTGTAGGATCCTATAGCTCCACGCTTTTACTCTAAGAATGAGGCAGGAACCACCGGCAGGTTCTGCGCAGAGGGCTGTGAGCTGACTTCGTTTTCCTAGGCGCCCTCTGGCGGCCACGTATGCAAGCTACAGGGCACGAGGCAACGGCCACAGTCAGGTGGGTGTGACGGCGGCTGGACTAGGGTGATCCACCCCGTTCCTCGGCAGGCTCCTGGGGGTGTATGGGAGGGGACAAGCAGATACATGGGATCTCCAAGAGAGAGACCGCCCCCTCCTTCCTAGCTCTAGACCTACTTCCCCCGCGTATGTAATAAAGATCTAAAGGAGAACAGCGGTGCTCAACATCCTTGAATCCCCGCCCGCTCCTGGAAGACCCCATGTGGCCATGGAAAGAAATTTGCCGGTCATTTCCACCGGCTAACATTGGAAGTCCATTCTGAAGGAGATCAACCCTGGGATTTCTTTGGAAGGAATGATGCTAAAGCTGAAGCTCCAGTACTTTGGCCACCTCATGCGAAGAGTTGACTCATTGGAAAAGACTCTGATGCTGGGAGGGATTGGGGGCAAGAGGAGAAGGTGATGACAGAGGATGAGATGGCTGGATGGCATCATGAACTCGATGGATGTGAGTCTGAATGAACTCCGGGACCTGGTGATGGACAGGGAGGCCTGGCGTGCTGCGATTCATGGGGTTGCAAAGAGTCGGACACGACTGAGCGACTGAACTGAACTGAACACTGGAAGGCTAGCTGAACGCAGCCCGACAGAGGGACATGATGGCTAATGTTTCCAGAACACTCGCCTTGGGCATTGCTCCCAGCTCTTCACCCAGAATATCTTATTTGGTGCTCACAGAAGCTGCCGTGTGGGAATTAATAACCCCATCTTGCAGATGAGGAAACTGAGGCCCCAAGGGATGTAGTAAGTAGCAGACTGGGCTGCAAGCCAGGCGGTCTGGCTAGGAGCTTGCAATCTTCCCCTGTGCACACCCAGCCTGGGGGGAGGGGTGTATACAGCAACAAGTGAAGTGAAGTCGCTTAGTCATGTCGGACTCTTTGCGACCCCATGGACTGTAGCCTACCAGGCTCCTCTGTCCATGGGATTTTCCAGACAATAGTACTGGAGTGGATTGCCATTTCCCTCTCCAGTGGATCTTCCCAACCCAGGGATCGAACCCGGGTCTCCCTCATTGTAGACAGACGCTTTACCGTCTGAGTCACCAGGGAAGTCCTGTATACAAGGCCTTGGTAAATCTGCTGTGCAAAGGCAGAGACAGCCTCCTCCCCAAGCCCCGGGGTATGAGACCTAAACTGACCTTAGCTTCTACAGTTAGCCTTTGGCATACTCGCTCTTAGATGCTAGGTACTGCAGAGTGGGCATCTGGAGAGTGTTCAGTCGCTCAGTCGTGTCCAACCCTTTGCGACCCCATGGACTGTAACCTGCCAAGCTCCTTTGTCTTTGGGATTTCCCAGGCAAGAACACTGGAGTGGATTGCCTTTTCCTCCTCCAGGGTATCTTCTTGACCCAGGGATCGAAACCGAGTCCCTTGCATCTCCTGTATTGGCAGGTGGATTCTTTACCACTGTGCCACCTGGGAAGCCCCTTTCTACAGCTGAGCCATCCGGAAAAAGAAGCCAGAAACGACTGCCTCTGGACCCAAATCACCTGGACACGGAGCACGACTGGAATCCAAGACTGACCAGTGTCCCAAGTGAACAAGCTCACTGGCTGCTTTCTCCATTTTTTTTTTAATTGTGAAAAAATACCCTTCACGTAAAATTTACCTTCGTAATCACATCAGCATTAAGATATTTACATTGTGCAACCATCAATCTTCAGAACTCGTCTCATCGTTTCTTTTTTAACTTGGCTGGCTCTTAGTTGCAACGTGAAGGATTTTTTTGTTTGTCTGTTTGTTTAATTGCAGCATGTGGCTTCATAGTTTCCTGACCAGGGATCCAACCTGGGCTGCCTGCAATGGGATCTCAGAGTCTTAGCCATTGGACCAGCGAGCTGGTGGTCAGCCTGGAAGTCAGGAACATTTCATCTTGCAGAATTGAAGCTCTGTGCCCATGAAACCATGATCCTGTCCCCCCTCCCCCTCCACCCAGCTCCCCCACGACCACCATTCCACTTTCTGTCTCTGAATCAGACTACCCTTGTGGGAGTGGAATCACAATATTTGTTCTTTTGTGAGTGGCTTGTTTCATTCAACCGAACATCTTCATTCGTGTCATAGAATATGTCAGTTTCTCTTTTCAGTTTTGACAGATGGGGTGGGGGCAGAGAAAAGAACATCCGAGCTTGTGCTTTGCAGTGGGGACTCCAGAGGCTGCAAA
Source organism: Capricornis sumatraensis (assembly GCF_032405125.1). Taxonomy (NCBI): domain Eukaryota; kingdom Metazoa; phylum Chordata; class Mammalia; order Artiodactyla; family Bovidae; genus Capricornis; species Capricornis sumatraensis. The sequence continues at coordinate 59,949,860 of NC_091088.1, forward strand.
GGCATCAAGGAAACTGGATGACACTGGGGATAGATGTCAGAGACTCCCTGATTGTGAGGTCAGCAGGTAGCAAGATGCGACAGCCACCGTGGTTATTAAGGGCTCAAAGGGTATTTAATGGAGCTGAATACGTCAGCGTGGAGCTTTTTCACTCCACTGACTCCTTCCTAGAATATTATCTTTAATGCACAAAATGTAACCCTCAGGATCACAAGGGAGCCAATTGTACTGAAATGCAGTTATCAGTATTTTTTGAAATCGACAAGGCTGTGGTATGATAATAGGGTCTGGTGTACCAGTGCGCGATTAGAAAGCTAGCTCGCAGTGGGTCTAATTAGTGATGAGTAAGCAATCACTGGAAATTCCAAACGCAGTGTGAGGACATCGAAGATTCCTCTTGACGACGGTCTGAAATCTTTGCTCTCACAGGACTCATGTTCTCGTGAGGGAGACCCTCCCTGAAACAGAAAAATGTAAAATATGGTGAGAAAGGCTGCGGAGAAGAATAAAGCCGTGAGAATGGATGGATGGTGGGTACTGCATTAAACAGGGAGATTAGGGCGGGCTTCTCGGAAGAGGTGACATTTGGGTGGAGACTGGAGGGAGGGAAGGGTGGGAGCCAGGATGGGACTTTCCAGGTGGAGGAAGGGCAAGTGCAAAGGTCCCTGAAAAGAGGGTTGTCTGAGGAACAGTGGAGAGGCCAGTGCGGCTGGAGCTGAGTGATCGAGGGGGAGAGAGGGAGGAGACGGCAGAGGGAGCCTGCGGATCTTTCAGGGCCTTGCGGTCCACTGAGGGCTTTGGCTTCTGCTTTGAGTGAAAGAAGAACCATGGAGGACTGTGAACAGAGGAGTTTTCATACACTCGTTTCCGTTGAAAAAATTATTATGATTACTTATAATTAAAATTAATATTGTTGGTGGTGTTACTGTTTTATTATTGCTGTTCCCATGTCAGGAAGGGAGACGGGTGGAGTTTGAAGGCAGGACTGGGAACCCGCGCGCGCACCCATTTCGCAAAGGCACTGTGCCTGTCCCCACCAGAGGGCGCCAGAGGCCGGGCGCCCGGTTTGGGGATGGGGGGGCGCCTCGTCCCGCCCCCCCCTTCTCTGCCCCTCCGGTCCCTCCTCCCGGTTCTGGGCCCCACCCGGCTCAGACGGCTCCGGACGGGACCGCGAGCACAGGCCGCTCCGCGGGCGCCTCCGATCCCCGCGGGACCCCCGCCCAGTTCTCCCTGCCCGGTCCTGCAGTCTGCGCGCCCCCTTGGTGAGTGACCCCCAACTGAGGCTGTGGCCTCCCAGCCTCCGCCCGCGGAGCCCTCGAGCCTGCCCTGGCTCTGGGTCATTCCCCTGCTCGCCAAAGACCCTCAGTCCCCACCGCAGGCAGTGTGTAGGGGGTCTCTCAGTTCTCCGCAGCCCCTCGGAAACCTCTCTATCTCCCTCACTGCCCCGACCCCCCGGCGGCCCCTTCAGTCTGCAGCAGTGTTCCCCACTCTCCTCCTCCCGTCCCGCGGCCTTCCTTGGAGTCTCCCTCCATCGCCTTCATCCACCTCTGCTCCATTCCTCCTCCCACCCCCAAAGCTCCTCTCCTACCTCACCAACCCCGCTGCCTGTCCAACCACCCACAGCGTGCTCACTAAGATGTCCCCCAGGTCCCTCCCCGGGTAGGACACCGCCCAGGGCCCCCTCCCTCTGCCAACTTCCCAGGTCTGGCTCCAGCCTCTCCTTCACCTTTCTGGCGCACCCTCCCTGAATTCTCCCCCTCCCACACACGCACACTTTTTTTTTTTTTTTAAGCGTGGCAATGATTTTATGGATTGTAACAGATTGGATGTGCAGTTAGTTTGGGTGCTCAAAGTGTCCCATCTTTGGCCAGTGGGAGTCCTGTCGAGCCAGGACTCTGTCCCTGTGACGTGCCCCATCCCAGTCTGAGCACTTCCCCACTATCTGACCCAGACTCACTTGTTCTTTCCCTGCCTCAGCCCTGGAATTAGCCATTTCTCCCAGAAGCCTCAGTTTCTCTTCTAGTGGAAAATGGTATTTAGAGACCCCAATCTGACCAAAAGTCGTTTCTGTGCAGAGATCAGTAAAATTATAAGCATCCACTTAGACTGATCAAGGCGGGGCGGGGGGAGAAAGCAAGCAAAGACACAAATGAGTGATAATTGAGAATGAAAGGGGGAGGAGGGACGTCACTATGGATCCTGCAGTGAATGAAAGGCTAGTAAGAGGATGTAGTGACCAGTCTAGGTGCTGGGGGTGCTGGTTGCTGCTGGGCTGGCAATTCATTCTCTCCCTAACTCCGTAGATCTGGGATAGGAGTGTTGGCTCTGAGGTCAGGTTATCTGGAGTCCCAGCTTGAGCACTTCCTAGCAAAATGATCTCAGGGAAGTTATACTATCTTCCTGAACCTCAATTTCCTGATCAGAAAAGTGGGGGTAATAATAGCCTTACCTTACAAGGTTGTTGTGAAGATTAAATGAGTTAGAGCAGTTTCTGGCATGCAGTGATCACAAATGTTATTATTCTTGTGAATGATAACATCATGCTCTTGGGGGGGGGGGGGACCCAGGCAGTATTGAGACTCATTTCTCATCTTTGTGCCCACGTGTTCAGCCACTCTGTCCATCCATTTTACAGTTCCAGGTCATGAAACCCACCATCCTCTCTGCCTAAATGCCCTTGTCACTCTTCAGGGAGCAGCTCAGAAGTCAGCCCAGGGGGATTCCCCTGTGGCTCAGCTGGTAAAGAATCTGCCTACAATGCAGGAGACCTGGGTTCGATCCCTGGGATGGCAAGATCTCCTGGAGAAGGGAACAGCTACCCACTCCAGTATTCTGGCCTGGAGAGTATGTGTGGGAAAAGATTCTACAGGACACAACTAAGATCTGGTACAGCCAAATAAATAATAAACGTGAAAAGAAAAGTCAGCCCAGCCAGAGCTTTCCTAATCCTGTGACTGGTTCACCCTGTCCCCCTCTGGTGCCTACAAGTCCACCACCCAGCTTTGCCCAGGCCTCTCTGACTGCTCCGTGCCCCGGTTCTCTCCACACTGGAGGCTCTGAGAGTGTGGGGACCGGTCTCTGCTCTATTTTTGGATCCATACCTCTTGACACATGGTGCGATTTCAGTGAAAATTGCCAAATAATGGAAGGGGTGGGGACGGAGAAAGAAAAAGATGGAGGAATCCTTTTCTTTGGATCAGTTTCTGCCTCCTTCCCCTTGTTTATCTCTTGGGCTTCCACCACCAATCTCGCTTCTTCCAGCATGCCATTGTCTCTCTCTCTCTCTTCCTCCAGCTGGAATAATCACCTTCTTCCTCCTTCAGCTGTCAGCTCCCGCCATCCACCCTCAGTGCTCTCAGCTCTCCCCCGCAACCCATCCCACCAGCCTTCTCCATCGAGTCTACCTTCTGGCTCCCTTTCTTCTCCACCTCCTCCTCCAGGCAGTCCCCCATCAACATCCTCTCCTTCCACAGGTAGCCCTCGCGCTGTGCATCTCCGTCAGAGCTCAGTGGGCAGTGTGGAGCCACCATGTTCAGCTGGCTGAAGCGGGGCGGGGCTCGGGGCCAGCAGCCGGAGGCCATCCGCACGGTGACCTCGGCCCTCAAGGAGCTGTACCGCGAAAAGCTGCTGCCCTTGGAGGAGCACTACCGCTTCGGGACCTTCCATTCTCCGGCCCTAGAGGACGCTGACTTCGACGGCAAGCCCATGGTGCTGGTGGCCGGCCAGTACAGCACGGGCAAGACCAGCTTCATTCAGTACCTGCTGGAGCAGGAGGTGCCCGGCTCCCGGGTGGGGCCTGAGCCCACCACCGACTGCTTCGTGGCTGTCATGCACGGTGACACCGAGGGCACCGTGCCTGGCAATGCCCTCGTCGTTGACCCAGACAAGCCCTTCCGTAAACTCAACCCCTTCGGGAATACCTTCCTCAACAGGTGCGCAGCCAGCAGCCCGGAGGGTCCTCCTGTCCCTGGCCCCCGTCTTTGTCCCATCCCCTCCTGTGTCTCTCTCCTTTTCAGGCCTAATCCCCTTCTCTCTACTAGAGCCTTCCTCTTCTTGCCTTCTCTCGGGGAGCAGTTAAGCCAGTGACACCTGAGTTCGACTCCTGTCTAGCTGGGTGACTTTGGGCAAGCAACTTAACCTCTCTGTTTCTTATCCTCATCTGGAAAATGGGGATAACCACAGTCCTTCCTCCATAGGGCTGTTGTGGGGACTAAATGAATGAAAACATACAAAGTGCTTAGAACAGCACCCCGCACAAAGTAAGTGCTCAATTAACATCAGCTCTGATTTTTTTTTTAATAGTTCTTATTCTTTGTCCTAATCTCCCTTTTCTCTTCCAAGATTCTTTCCCTCTCCGAACCTGATTCTCCTCCGTGCAAGTCCTGGGTTCCCTTCTCCTGTGTCCCCTCGCCTACTTCTCCCTGCATTGACCCCTGACCTTCCCTCTGCCCCAGGTTCATGTGCGCCCAGCTCCCCAATCAGGTCCTGGAGAGCATTAGCATCATCGACACCCCGGGCATCCTGTCGGGGGCCAAGCAGAGAGTGAGCCGTGGTGAGTGAGGCTGGGCTCCTGGGTCTGAGGGAGGAAGGCCCAGGGTTGCTGCTGGGGCTGTGTGAGGCCGGCCCTGAGCTGGCTGCGTAGCTGAGGGGAGCTGGTGGAAGGCTGTGACTCCTCCGAGCTGGCGCGCGCTGAAGGGTGGGGGAGGCGTGTGGATGAACACGTGTGAACCCGCTGCGGCTGCATGTCTGGGCGGGTCCAAAGGATGGAGCGGGGAGAGACCAAGAGAGAGGGAGACTCCAAGGTGGACAGAGATTCAGAGGGCGAGGCCGGGATCCAGAGAGAGGATCCGGAGAGTGGGAGACCCAGCGAGAAGGCAGAGCTGGGCGGGGAGGCCCTGGGCCGCTGTCAGCGCCTGGCTCCAGCTCTGGGCCACGGATGGGGCTGAGGAGGGCCCGGGACGGGGAGTCTGGGCAGGGGCCAAGGGCGGCCAGGAATTTATAAACAGCTGTGCAGGGAGAGAGGCGGGGGGAGGGGTGAATTCCAGCGGGGCCTCTGGGTGAGCCCGGCCCCCACCCCTGCCCTGCCTGGCTCAGTCTCCGCGCCGCCCCCCCCATCCCCACCTCCCCGCATTTCTGTCCCTTCTACCCCTGCCCCGTGAGGCCTCGGAGGCCAGAAACTGGGGCAAAGGAGGTTGCAGTGTGGGGCAGAGGGGACCCGGAGGCGATGGCGAGGAGGCAGGGAGGCTGGGCCTCGTTCGGGCGAGGGCGCGGAGGGTTACCGGTGTCCCTGGCCGCTGCCCAGCTGGAACCTGTCCCCTGGGAGAGAGGCAGGAGACAGCTGCAGAGGAGATCGGGGAGGGGGGAGGTGAGCTGCCAGCCCCATGGGGGAGGCAGGGGGCTGGGGGGGTCCCTCGGGAGAGAGGGAGGGGGGCAACTCCCAGCCATGGCGGGGGTGCCATGGGGGAGAGAACGGGGGTCTCTCTGTGGCCTCGGGAGTAGAGGAAGAGGAGAGTTGTGTCTGTCTGTCTGTCTTGAGGGTGAGTGTGTGTATGAGCGTCTGTGCCCATGTGGGTGGCTAGGTGTGACTTTGGGCAGCTCCAAGGGCCTGGGGGCGGGGCGCTTGTGCGATTGTGTGTGAGTGTGACTCACCGTGTCTCTGTAGGTAGCTGTATTGTGAAACGTGTGGTTGGTGTGTTGTGCAGGGGAACTTTTATGTGACTGTGTGGATCATTTAGTGTGTGTCTCGGAAGGTGTGCGGGATTCCCAGGCAGCTCAGTGGCACAGAGCCCGCCTGCCAGTGCAGGAGATGCGGGCTCGACCCTGGGTCGGGAAGGTCCCCTGGGGGAGGAATCGGCAGCCCACTCCAGTATCCTTGCCTGGAGGATCCCATGGACAGAGGAGCCTGGCGGATTGTGTCCGTGTCACTGTGGGTGTGACTCTGAGGTGTCAGCGCTGTGCTCGTGGTTGTACCTGTGTGTGGCCCTGTAGGACTGAGGTGATTTTGTTAGATAGAGTATAACCGCATGTCTGTATACAATTGTGCTCTTGGGCTGTACAAGTGAGGGGGTGTGTGTGTGCGCATGGGTGTATCTTTTGTGTAACTATATGATTGCATCTCTTGTTTGGCGGGTGTGCTGGTGCGCACAGGCTCCTTGTGTGCCTGCTATTTGTTACTTTGTGTGGCTCTCAAACATCTTTGCCATTGTGTGACCCTGGTTGTCTATGTAGGTTCCAGATTGCTGGCGAGGGTGTGTGCGAGGGTCTGCACCTTGTAGTGTGACTCAGATGGTGTCCAGGTGTCTGCTTGCTCTAGGGTGCACAAGTTTGTATGTGCACGTGTGTGTGCATTGATGAAGCATGTGGCCTCTGTGTAGTATATCTGAATGTACACGTGTGTGATTGTGGCAGAGTGGAGCCTTCTGGCGGGGTTCCAATCTGGCCTCTGCTCCTTCTACACTGAGACGTTGCCCGAGCCACTTAACCTCTCCGTGCCTTAGTTTTCTCACCTGTAAAATGGGAACATGATAGTCTCACGCCATACCTTGCTGATTTTCCTGGTGGTCCAGTGGTTAGGACTCCATGCTTCCATCGCAGCGGTGCGGGTTCAGCCCCAGCGGGGGGCCAAGATCCTGTAGCCTGCATGCCCCGTGGCGAGGCCAAAAAAAAAAGAGTCAAAGTGTGTGAGGCACTTAGGGCAGTGTGTGGCCCCCAGGAGGAGCTAGGGAAGGTCCTGTGATGACTGCTTTTCCTCTGTGAGGCTGTCATTCTGCACCTGGGTGTCTGCCTGCCACGTCTCCCATTCCCATGCTGACTCAACCTCCCTGCCTCCCTCCCTGCATGAGACACACTTTCCAAATCTGGACGTGTGTGTGTGTGTGTGTGTGTGTGTGTGTGTGTGTGTGTAAACATTGGGGACAGGAGGGGCCCTAGCTTTGGTCCCTCTGTTGACCTGGCCCTCCCTCCCCCAAAAAACAGCGTCCACCACCCCATCCCATCCCGTCCAGTTCCCTGTGGCTACAGGAACCCACTTCCGCTCAGGCAGGATGGGCCCGGCACCAGCTCCCCAGCAGAGCGTGGAGACCCCCAGGGCTGCGGCTCTGTGCTTCTGTGTCTGGAGCAAATGAACCAGTGGATTCCTTAACCACTCGGTTCCTCAGTTTCCCCTTTTGGAAAATAGGGGTCCTAAGAGTGCCTGTCTCCTGGAGTCATTTTGAAGATTCGATGAGTTGAATCGGGGAGGGCATGAGGTGACTTCTGGTGAATCAGCGATGGCTCTCTGTCCCGCCAGTTAACTCCTCACCCCCTAGATCACCACTCAGAGTTTCCTCCTCCGGGAAGCCCTCCCTGACCACCCGGCGCCCCCTGCCCCCGGGCTCCTGCGGCTTCACGGGTTTTCCCATCCCAGCCTGACCACTCTGGATGGTAAGCCCAGTAAAGACAGAACTGGGGCTGTCTGAGCCACCCTGCGTGCCCAGCACAGAGCAGGCTGTTCTGAGGGCGGCTCCTTGACGGCTCCACCGCAGTGTCTCGCGGGCGTCATGAGGAACTCTTGTGGATTGCTCGCCGTGTGCCTAGCTCCGTGGGTTTTTTTGGTTTAATGCTTCTTTGTTCGTTTGGTGGCATCGGGTCTTCGCTGCAGCAGGTGGGCTCCAGAGCATGCAGCTCAGTGGCTGCAGTGTGTGGGCATTTAGTTCTACAGCGTGTGGGATCTTAGTTCCCCCACCAGGGATCGAACCTGCGTCCCCTGCTTTGCACGGTAAATTCTTAACCACTGGACCACCAGGGAAGTCCTTGTTTTTGTTTTTTAAAGTTTTATTGTAAAATTTACATGCCTAAAGCACACGCCTTTTAAGTGTATAGTTCAGAGCCAGGCACTGTTTAAGCTCTTCATACAGCTTAGCTCATGTGTATTCTTGCCATCTTCACACAGTCCCAGGAGGTAGGTTCTATGACTTTACCAAAGAGGAAACAGAAGTTGAGAGAGATTACTTGCTTCCTTAAGGTCACCTAGCTGATGGAAGCAGAGTCGGCATTCAAACCCAGGCCGTCCCAACTGCCAAGTCAGGGGGTCTCAACGGCTCCTCTCTGCTCTCCCAGGCATTGCTTGCTGCTGAATGAATGAGTGAACGAAGAAATGCATAGTGAAAGGAATGAATGAATGGGGCCCAGGAGCCAGCTGTTGGTGGGATAGGTGCCCTACGAAGGGAAAGACTTTGTATGTTCTCTGTGGGATCCCCAGTGTCCAGGACAGGGCCCAGCACACAGGAGACTCTCGGTAATTTATTGTGAATAAATTTAGAATATTTAACATCTGCTATGGCAAGACTCTAACAAAGGCCCAAGTAAAATTTTCAGTTGCTGGATGGTAGGGTGATCAAACACTTCCTGGGGAGGAGTTGGGGTTGATGGTGGCATCTGGCGGACTCGGAGGTCCATAGAAGGATAAGGAGTCTATTAGTAAACATTTCACTGTTTTAATAAGGGGACCGATGCAAGCTGCTAATATTTGCCCAAAGAATGAATGGAAAGGTGAGGGGGGTGATTGTCCTCTGTAGTCGGATGGCTAGAGGGCCAGAGTGACGGGGAAACTCTGGAGGCTGGGGGCCTGGACCTATTTCCCACAGACAAAATTTTCAGTGGTTAACAACCTGAACATCTGTACAGTCCAGTTTGAGCCCAAAGCAATGAATGTGTCCCAGTGGCTGAAGGCTTGGGGCTGACCTCTGCTTTGGGGGACTGGAGCTCCTGTGACTCAGCAGTAAAGAATCCGCCAGCAGTGCAGGAGACGCAAGGGACGGTTGGATCCCTGGGTGGGGAAGATCCCCTGGAGGAGGGCATGGCAACCCACTCCAGTATTCTTGCCTGGAGAACCCCATGGACAGAGGAGCCTAGGCGGCTACAGAGTCTGGGGTCGCAGAGTCGGACATGACTGAAGTGAACACGCAGGCACACGCCCCTGTACCACCCTTCCCCTGCAGGCTACGACTTCCCAGCTGTGCTGCGCTGGTTCGCGGAGCGCGTGGACCTCATCATACTGCTCTTTGATGCTCACAAGCTGGAGATCTCTGACGAGTTCTCGGAGGCCATCGGCGCCCTGAGAGGCCATGAAGACAAGATTCGCGTGGTGCTCAACAAGGCCGACATGGTGGAGACGCAGCAGCTGATGCGTGTCTACGGGGCGCTCATGTGGGCGCTGGGCAAGGTGGTGGGCACGCCCGAGGTGCTGCGCGTCTATATCGGCTCCTTCTGGTCCCAGCCCCTGCTGGTACCTGACAACCGGCGCCTCTTTGAGCTGGAGGAACAAGACCTTTTCCGCGACATCCAGGGCCTGCCGCGCCATGCGGCGCTGCGCAAGCTCAATGATCTGGTGAAGAGAGCCCGGCTGGTGCGGGTGAGCAGTGATGGGGGATGGGGAGGCAGCAGCCGCTCTTGCCTTCCCTCTGATCCTCCTCTACTTGGCTGCTGGTCCCTGATCTGGCATCAGCTATCTGATGAATTAGTTCACTAATCTGAGAAAGTTCTACTGTTGTGCCTGGCCCTCTGCCAGGTGGTACTGGGAAGGGAGCTCTGACCACGGCAGTCCAGGGGAGAAGACCGTTTCATCCCCAGAGTTACCATCCAGCATGGTCAAGGCTGAGAACTTGGGGGCCCAGGAGAAATCCTGGAGAACTTCTTGGAGGAAAGGGCATCTGAGCTGCAAACTGGAGGATTATGAGGATGAGGACGGGAAAGGATTCTAGAAAATGGGGCCAGCAAGTGCATGGACTGGCAATGAGAACATGGCCAGTTCAAGGAAGAGGGGAAATGCCAGTGTTGAAGCCAGTGTAGATGGTGGGAGTAACTGCATCTGAGGGGTGGGGGTGGGCTGGGGTGGGCTGGGTGAGAGTCAGATCACCCGGGACTGTGGTCTGGAACCTGTGCTTTGTCCCAAGGGCACTGGGGAGCCATGGAAGGACTCAGGGTAGGGGAGGGACAGAGTCAGACCCTCGCTGCCTTCTGGAGGGTGGATTCAAGGGCAGTAAGACTGGGTTCCCAGACTAGGGAGGAGGCTGGGGGACCGAGGAACAAGGAGGAGCCTGGATCATCAGGACATAGCTTTGGGGAAGGGGAGGGGAGCACTGATTTAAGAGCGTTTCTGGAGGCCGAATGGTTTCACAGGGGAGGCTGCCAGCCAGGCTGGAGGTGGGGCAGGAAGCTGAGCAGCCAAGGAGGCCTGTAAGGTTATGGGGGGTGGTGGAGCCTGAGGTGTTGATTTAAGGAGCAGCAGAGGGGGTGAGTCAGAGCCCCCACCCCCCACCCCAGGAATCCTCCTTAGGAGGGAGCGGCCCAGTGCGGTCAGCTCCTGAAGCCTCCAGAAAACACCTTTCGCTCCTCTGCCCATGCCCTGGACTGTCTCTGTCTCTCTGTCTGCTGCTAAGTCGCTTCAGTCGTGTCCGACTCCGTGCGACCCCATAGACGGCAGCCTACCAGGCTCCCCCGTCCCTGGGATTCTCCAGGAAAGTTCTCTCTCTAGATCTCCTCATTTCTACCTCTTTCTGTTTTTTTCTCTTATTATTTTTTCCCTCGTCATTCTCTTTTCTCTTTTTCTCCTCTCTCCATCCTCTCCCTCCCTCGGTCTCCGCCTGGTTCACCCGCTTCCCGCACGGACCCGGTCCCGCAGGCCCCTCGGGGAAGCTGCTCCCGCAGCAGCAGGAGCTGGAACCCCAGGGTCCGTGGGACCGAGGGGCAGGGTGGAGCCGGACACCTGGTGCCCCCACCACGCAGGAGGCGGCTCCGGAAACCCAGACAAACCCCGGAGTCCCGGACCCGCGCCCAGGCTCAGCCCGCCCACCCACCTTATCTCTTCCTGGCACCTTCCCCCGCTTCCTCTCTGGAAAAGCCATTAGCGCGCCCCCCCCGCCTCGTGTCTTCTGGGCTCCAGAAGAGCGGCCCTTAGGCCCCGCCCCCTCTCCCCATTGGCCCGCTCTCGCAGGCCCCACCCGCCCGCCTGGCCACACCCCTGCCCCGATTGGTCCCCTCAGACCTCCCGCCTTGGCACCCACGCCTCCCGCCTTGCTCCTGCAGCTCTTCTGTGGCCCCCAGTGCCCCTCAAGATACGGGGTCTACTGTGACCAAGCCTCGGTGCCCTTCCCCTGCCCTGTGTCACCCGCTCATCCCCCACGTGGGATTCTGCCACACCTGGTCCAGCCATCAAACAACAGCCCACACGATTCACCTCCCCACATGCTTTCCCCCGACAGTACAAAGCCTCTCCTCACTCTTGGTAACTACCCCTCTATGCCTCAGTTTCCCTGTCTGTAACGATTTAGGACGTGGGTGAGCCCTCTGGCTCTGCCCTTTGCTTGAAGCGACAGCTGCTGTTAGAAGGGGCGATTTCCATGGGCTGTGTGACACTTGAGCACAGGTCAAGACCCCTGATGGGCAGGGTCTTGGGAGGTTCTAATTCTAAAGAGGCCAGGGTGCCCTGAGCCTTCCTACAGAGCTCTCTGAGGCAGCCCAGTAGCTTTCATTCCACAGTGACTGAGGGCCGACACTGGGCTCCTGTACTGTTCTAAACCCTGGGGATGCCACAGGAAACAAAAGCAGATAGTTTCTTTTCTTGTAGAATTGCTTTTTAATGGGGAAGTGAGTATTAAACAAATTCAGCCCTGATACACTGAATGTGAAGAAACATGAAGCAGAGGAGAGACTGGTGGCTATTTAAGGGACTAGGGTCATCAAGGAGGGTCTCCTGGAGGAAATGATTCTCGAGCAGAGAACTAGCGGAGGGGAAGGGGTGAGCATAGTGGAGAGATGAGGGAAACGGTACCCAGGCAGAGGGAACAGCAAGTGCAAAGGCCCTGAAACCAGGACATGCTTGAATATGGAGCCCAGGGTGGCTGGAGGAGACAGGATGGTGAAAGGATATGAGGATTCAAAGCCAGCCAAGGTGTCACCAGAATGTTTAGCATTCTAAACCTATGACTCACTAAAAGGAATTTTTAATGAATGTTTTTAATTGAACATTTAAGACCATCTCATGGGAAGGCACTCATGTACTGTCAAAGGTGCCCCCTCCCACCCCTGACTCCGACAGCCCTCAGGTTCTCTTTCCCGCAGACAACCCACAGGAATAGTTTCTTCTGTCTTTTTCCAGATACATTCTATTTTTACTTAAGCATATCCATTTAATTATTGAGCTTCCTATTTAAAAATAGGGCTTCCCTGGTGGCTCAGATGCCAAAGAATCGGCCTGCAATGCGGGAGACCTGGGTTCCATCCCTGGGTCAGGAAGATCCCCTGGAGGAGGGCATGGCAACCCACTCCAGTATTCTTGCCTGGAGAATCCCATGGACAGAGGAGCCCAGCGGGCTACAGTTCATGGGGTCACAGAGTTGGACACAACTGAGCAACTAAGCACAGCACATTTGAAAACAGGACGTATGAATGCTGGTTTTCTCTCCTCGTTTACTTTTTGATAACATATGAGATTGTGGCTCAGAGGTTTTCAAGTTCACTGGTTTACTTCCCAAATATTTCTTGAGTCTTTTCTCTGCACACTATGCCAGCGCTGGGGACAGAGGAGACAGAAAAGGTCCGAGCCCTCCTGGAGCGCACATTAGGATGAAAGAACACAGAATAAGAATGACAGATTGCGATAAGTGCTGTGAATGAAACAATGAAAGTAAAGAGAGAGAGAAATTGGATGGTGGTGCTTGGGGCACCTGCTTCCCACAGGATGGTCTCTGTGAGGAGGTGACATCAGAAGGAAGCTGAAGGGTGGGATTTCCCTAGTGGGCCGGCTGTTAAGCCTCTGCCTTCCAGTGCAGGGGGCATGAGCTCAACCCCTGGTTGGGGAACTAAGAACTAAGATCCACATGTAGCCTGGTACAGCCAAAAAAGAAAAAGGAAGCTGAAGGACTCAGTTGTTGGAAGACCAGGGCGGAATTCCAGGCAGAGGGTAGCATGTGCAAAGGCCTTGATGTAGGAGAGTTTTGCAGGCTGATTTAATATAAAAAAGGAAGGCTGTTGAGGAAGCTTGAGCAGATAGGGGCAGGGGGCAAGGCATGTCGAGCCATGCTTCTCAAACCTTTCCATCTCAGGACCTCATTACACTCTTAAACATTATTGAAGACCCCAAAGAGTTTGTATATACACAGATTAGATCTTTCTATATTAACCGTATTAGGAAACTGAGGGAATTCCCTGGTGGTCCAGAGGTTAACACTTCAGGCTTTCACTGCCATGACCTGAGTTCAGTCCCTGGTTAAGATCCCACAAGCCTCGTGGCGCAGCCCTAAAAGGAAAAAGTTAAAACTAAGAAACGTTGCACTTTCTCTCATAATATTAATTAACCAGCAATACTTATATCAGCCTCACCAAGAGGCTTGTAGGATCTTACTTCCCCGACCAGGGATTGAACCTGAGCCCTTGGCAGTGAAAGTGTAGAGTCCTAACCACTGGACCACTGGGGATTCCCAAACAATACTTACATACTTAATAGTAGATAACAACTGATTATAAATGTTATCAATACATTGTTGATCATGCCAATATATATTAACAGATATTGATAGTCTTATCAAATCATTTAAAATAGCAAGAAAAACCTATTGCCTGTTAACCTAAGTAACAGATGTTTTGGGCTTCCCTGGTGGCTGAGATGATAAAGAATCTGCCTGCAATGCAGGAGACCTGGGTTTGATCTCTGGGTCGGGAAGATCCCCTGTAGAAGGAAATGGCAACCCACTCCAGTATTCTTGCCTGGAGAATCCCATGGACAGAGGAGCCTGGTGGGCTATAGCCCGTGGGGTTACAGAGTCGGACACGACTGAGCGAGTAAGCACAGAAACACACAGCAGAGGTTTTATGAAAATTAACTGTTTTCCAGAACCCTCCAAAAAACAACGTAGAGAGGACAGTGGCCCTGTTTTGCATGTTTGCAAATCTCTTTAATGTCTGGCTTCAAAGGTGACATCTGGATTCGAACATCTGTTTCTACATTCAGATAGTTGCAGTATCTTTTAGCCTTTAAAAATTCCACGATTCACTCAGGAGGGAATGAAGGTAAAAAAGACAAATAGCCCCTCAGCATTCTTGTGAAAGCAGTTTTGAGTGTGCAACCCCCTTAAAGAGTCTTGGGGACCCCCTGGGGATTCCCTGGACCACACTTGGAGAATTGCTGCCATAAGGCCTTGGCGGCTGTGGGAGGAATTCTGCACTTGGATAAGAAGCAAATTGAAACTTGGGAGCAGTGTCTCATGGTCTGGCACTTGTTCCTGAAAAAAAAAAACAAACTCCAGCTGCTGCTTCATGGGGAAAGGATTGAAGGGGCCAGAGGGTGAGCCAGGAGTCCAGTGGGGTGACAGGTGTGTCCCCCACCAGGCAAGAGATGGTGAGGTGGAGAGAAATGGAAAAGTGGGAGAGAGTTCAAAGGAGTTCAAAGGAACGACTGATGACGTGGATGTGACCAATGAGGAGGGCGGATCAAATCAGGAGTAATTTCCAGATCTCTGGGCTCCACTGGGCAGACAGAGGCGGGGGGTGGGTGCCATTTGCCTCTGGAGATGGGCACAGCTGAGGGTGACCCGGCCGGGCGGGGCCTGAATTCCACCGCGGGTGTCCCCAAGATGGAGCTGTCCAGGAATGTTGACAAGGCAATCAGCTCTGAGTCGAGCTCCAGGGAGAGGCCAAGGCTGGTATGTCGACTTGGCAGTGGACGTGGAGGGATGTCGAAGCCACGGGAGGGGCTGGGATGACCTAGAGGAGAGGGGAGAGCCCCTGTACCCACAGCAGCAGCAGCTCACCTGTAACTGTTAGAAATTCACACTCTCAGGCCCCACGCTGGAACTGGTGACTCGGAAACTCCAGCCAACCCATGTTTTAAGGAGCCTCCCAGGTGACAGAGGCAGGCTCAGGCAAGAACTCACCTCCCTACAGGTTCATGCCTACATCATCAGCTACCTGAAGAAGGAGATGCCCTCTGTGTTTGGGAAGGAGAACAAGAAGAAGCAGCTGATCCTCAAGCTGCCTGTCATCTTCGCCAAGATTCAGTTGGAGCATCACATATCTCCCGGCGACTTCCCGGACTGCCAGAAGATGCAGGTGGGTGGACGCCGAGGAGGGATGGGCAAGGGGTGATGGGAAGGTCAACTTCTGTAGGCTGAGGATGGGGCCTCGAAAACTAGAGGGATGGATGGCAGGTTCCTGAAAGCACCTCCCACAAATGGTTCCATGAGAGTATGGTTGTGTGAGTTAGGATAAGGGAGTGAAGCAAAATCCCAAAGTAATGGTGGCCTAATTAGGATAGAAGTTTATTTCTCTCCTTCATAAGTATCCTGGAAGATGGTCCAGGGCTGGTTTTGTGCTTTACAGAACTAGTTCTCTTCTGTCCATGCCTGGCCTATTCTCCTCCATGCCTGGCCTCCAGGCCCAAGAACTCCTCATGGTACAAAATGGCTGTGGAAACTCCAGCCATTGTGTCTGCATTCCAGCCAGCAAGAAGTGGGGGAGGGGGGTGTTAATGGTACAAGTTCTCTAAGAACACTTTTTAGAGGAGTGCTGTCCAATACTGCTATGATGATGGAAATGTTCTGTGCTGTGCTGTCCAATGTACTAGGCACTTGCCACATTAAACCTGAAATTTTAGGTTTTAACTAATTTAAATAACCATATGTGGCTACAATATTGAACAGGGTAATTCTATAGTTGCAAGTGCAACTTGCGCTGACTTCCGGTTGGCCAGAACGTAGTCACATGGCCACAGTGCTGCAAGGGAAGCTAGAAGTGTAGTTTTTCCTCTAGGTGCCTAGGTAACATTTGGGGACTCTATACTGAGGAGGAAGGGAAGATGGATATTGGGGGATCACTGAAGGCTCCTCCCATTTTCAGGCCTAGGATTAACCAGTGACATGGAAAGCACTGGGTCTGAGGGTGGCAGCCTGGGGTACATGAAGCGCCACTGGAGGTGGGCCGGGGTAGGAGCAACCAGTGGGCATGGGGACAGAGGTCCGAGCTCAGGCATGGAGGTGAGGACTAGCCCCTTCCCCAGGCTCTGCTTTGAGGCTGTGTTGGGGTGATACTCAAAGCCTGTGACCTTTGGGTCTCCGATGTTTCTACTCCAAGACTGAGGAATTATAGTTCAGTGAAATTCCTCTTGGCCACTGACTAGCTCCGTGAACCTGTGCAAGGCACTCACCTTTCCTGAGCCTCAGTTTCTTCACCTGGAAAATGGGCATCATCCTGATTGTATATCTACCCTGAATGCTGAATTGACTGGTGTTAGTGGTGGCTCAGACGGTAAAGCGTCTGTCTACAATGTGGGAGACCCGGGTTCAATCCCTGGGTTGGGAAGATCCCCTGGAGAAGGAAACGGCAATCCACTCCAGTACTATTGCCAGTACTAATCCCACGGACAGAAGAGCCTGGTAGGCTACAGTCCATAGGGTCGCAAAGAGTCCGACACGACTGAGTGACTTCACTGTCACTTTCAGTGACTTCCTTAGGACAGTATCTAGCACTGAGTTTGGGCTGGATCAAGGTTTCTCAGCCTCTGAGCTACTGACGTTTGGGACTGTAGGGGGCTGTCTTGTGCATTGCAGCCCCCTGTGCTTAGCAGCATCCCTGGGCTCTACTCACTAGATGTTAGTAGCACTCCCAAATTACGGCAATCAAAAACATCTCCAGATAGTGCCCACTGTCCCCTGGGGGATACCAGCATCCCTGGCTGAGAGCCACTGGACTTGATAAAGAGCAGCTGTGAAGATTACACTGACGTTTCCTGAGCACTTGATCCAGATAAATTCATTTAGACTTTGCCACCTCCCAATGAGGGGGGTGCTAGTTCTCAACCTGTTTTACAAATCTGAAAACGGACAGGGAAACCAGAGAGGTGAAGTCACTTTCCTGAGGGTGCACAGCTCCCAGGTGACAGCTGGGTTGGAACCTGGGCAGTCTGGCCTTGGAGTGCTCCTCCCTCACAACCATCACACCCCTGTCACTTTTCTGTTATGATTTTTTTTCAGGCTGGGCTGGGCCTTCGTTGCCGCTCAGGTTTTTCTCTGGTTGTGGCGATTGGGCTTCTCCCTGCGGTGGCTTCTCTTGTTTCGGAGCACAGGCTCTGGGGCATGTTGGCGTCCGCAGTTGCGGCACCTGGGCTCAGTAGTTGCGGTTCTCAGTCTCTAGAGCACAGGCCCAGCAGCGTGGCACTCGGGCTTAGGTGCTCCGAGGCACGTGGGATCATCTCAGATCAGGGATCAAACCCGTGACTCCGGCATTGGCAGACAGATTATTTACCACTGAGCCCACCGGGGAAGCCCCCACACCCTTGCCTATTTATGGTCTCACGATCTTTATGCCTTGGCTGTGGGAATTTAACGTGGTGCCAGAACGTGGATTAGTCTTTGCAGCGACTGTCCTGGTGCAGCTGGCTTAGCAATGGCGCATGTGAGAAGCAGGGTGATCACAGACTCCGCCCAGCAGCGGCTCAGCTCTTGCACCAGATGACTTCTTGCCTGGGGCCAGGATTGGGGGTGGGGTGGGGTGGTGGGGCCCGTCCCAGGATCTCCTGATGACTTGTCCATCCCAAACCTAACCACCAAATAGGGAGCAAGCCACTTAGCCCTTTCTGTGTGGTGGGGTAACAGAGCCAGCAGGGTGGCAGGAATTGCATTTTCTTAACTTGCATGATGGTCGGGGAGGCTGTAGCGGGTGGGCAGGGCTGAGGGCTGCGTTCTGGTAAAGTTCACGTCACCATGTTGAAATCCTCCTCCCCTGGCTGGCGGACGGCTGCTGCTCTGACTCAGAGGTCCCTGTTCTCCCTCCTGTCCAGTGAGTCACGGGGCAGTGGGAGCTTGCTGCCAAGTCTGTACTGAGTGGTGGGTACCCAGGTGAATTGGGGTGTTCCCCCATAATCAGATACTTCTGCCCATCTCCATCAAGAGCTGGCCAAGTGTCCTGGAGCCAGCATGGGCCTGGGGGGCCTGGGGATGGTGCCTCCTGACTTCTCTGTCCCCCCCATCCAACCTCCCTGCAACCAGGAGCTGCTGATGGCTCACGACTTCACCAAGTTCCACTCGTTGAAGCCGAAGCTGCTGGAGGCCCTGGATGAGATGCTGACCCACGACATTGCCAAGCTCATGCCCCTGCTCCGGCAGGAGGAGCTGGAGAGCACGGATGTGGGTGTGCAGGGGGGCGCTTTCGAGGGCACCCACATGGGTCCCTTTGTAGAGCGGGGGCCCGACGAGGCCCTGGAGGACGGCGAGGAGGGCTCGGATGACGACGCCGAGTGGGTGGTGACCAAGGACAAGTCCAAATACGACGAGATCTTCTACAACCTGGCGCCGGCCGACGGCAAGCTGAGCGGCACCAAGGTCAAGACCTGGATGGTGGGCACCAAGCTCCCCAACTCCGTGCTGGGTCGCATCTGGAAGCTGAGCGATGTCGACCGCGACGGCATGCTGGACGACGAGGAGTTCGCCCTGGCCAGCCACCTCATCGAAGCCAAGCTCGAGGGCCACGGGCTGCCCACCAACCTGCCCCGCCGCCTGGTGCCACCCTCCAAGCGGCGTCACAAGGGCTCGGCCGAGTGAGCCAGCCCCCCGCCCCACCCTCGCCTGCCCGTTCTCCCTCCCTCTTGCCCTGCTGTGGCTCCCCAGCTCCGGATGGCTGCACACACATCTCCACCCCTGGCCCACAACCGCGCTCCCTGCCCACTCTCCCAGCTGTAAGGATGGGGGTCCCTCTGCCCCCACTCCCCACCGTCAAACAGTGGGGACCAGGGGAGGGGCAAGGCTTCTCTGCCCACCCTCCACACCTCTACACTCGCGTTACACTTAGCACATCATTCCGACACTAACACACAGAAGCGCCCATGCGTGCCTCATTCGTTCTCGTATTTATTGAGCGCCTTCGATGTTCAGGGCTCCTTCTAGACACTGGGGAGTAAAACAGACACATTTGTCTGCGGCTCTCATGGAGCTGACATTCTCAGGAGAGAGCACGCCCAAGGGTCACTCACACTCAGACATACACCCAGCCCCAACCAGTCTGATCCCTGGTTCTGAGCGAGACCTCTCGCCTAGCCCCATAAGTGAGCCGCCGCTTGGTTGAAATGACTAACACAGGGGCCCCACCGCCCCACTTCCTCTTGCCATGAGGGCAAGGCCCCTCCACCCCATCGGGTCCTCAGGCCTAGGGACCACCCGGGGCTCAGAGCGGGGAGATGCAACCTCCTACTCCCTCCGCGGGGTCCCTCTTAGCCCCGCCCCCCAGTTCCGGCCACACCCCTTTCTTGACTAAGGATCCTCGGTGGACGAAAAGCCCCCTCCACGCCTGCTCCTGCCAGACCGGCGCACACTCTGAGGCCTGTCCTCCACGGCTCACCTGCTCTGGACTGAAAGCCTGGCCTGCTGCCCGCCCCACCCTCGCGCACCCCAGGCTCCCCACAAGTGATGATCTGCATTTTAGACGGCGGGGGGCACGGCCTCTCCGCCCACAGCCCATATTTAAGTGGAGCCCCTGCCAGATAGGAAAGCCCCAGGACGTCATTTTAGTCCCCTTTGCAGGGACGTCGTGGGGGGAGGGGTTCTTGGTGCTACAGCCCTCCCTCCCCTCCCCTAAAAGGAACTCTCACCCCCCACTACACACCTTTCCCTGCCTTCACATTAGTGCTTGACCCTGGTGGAGGAGCCCACGGAAAAGATGGGGGGGGGGAGCGAAATAGATGGGGATGACGCCCCCTCCAGGGAGCTCGCTGGGATTTCCACGCCCATCACCCCTCACCCCGTGCCCCGGAGGGGACTGTGAACGGAATAACGTTCCCAGAGTGCAAATAAAGCCAAGGCTTCTTTCCCAGTGCGAGTCTGGCTGTCTTGGGATGGGGTGAGGGCAGGGATCGCTCTCCGCCCAAACCCCCTGGGGAAGGATGACCCTGGGCAGGACTTCACGGCGGGGAGTGGAGGGGGGTCCCTCCAAGCTCTCAGGGGCGGAGGCGGAGGCCATGACTCAATGCATCGGGAGCCTGATGACTCAGGCCTGGGCTGGGGGCCAGACCGACATATTTTCCGTACAAAAGTTACTCTGGGGCCCTCCCTCTGGGACATCCCTCCCTCCTACCTCCTGCCGTGGGAGCCTGGGAACCAAGCCCTGGGGCGTAGGGTTGTGTGTGTGTGTGTGTGTGTGTGTGTGTGTGTACACCGCTGCCCCCCTCCCTCTCCTCCAACGTCCACCCACACAACCTGGGTACACAGCTTGACATGTAACACCAGCGGGCTCCCGGAGGAGAGGCGGTGATGCTGCCCATCAAGAACACCAAGTGTGCGCACGCGCTGGCTCACACTCGGGGGGCTCTGGCCTCCGCAACGCAGCGGACCCAGCTCCTGGTTCCGCGAACTCACACCCAGGCCACACCCACGGCGCCCGGGGACACGCTGTCCTCGCGCCTTCCCCGCCCACGCGCGCCCAGTGGTTCGGCTCCTGGCGCCCCCTGGTGGACGCTCGAGAGCTAGGCTGGCGAGTCGGTGACCACACCCCCTACTTCTCACACTGCCCGCCCCTGGCCCAGTCCCAGATGATGGGTAAGCGGGTCTCCAGGGCCACAACCCGGGGCCCCATCACCATTCCCATGCCGAATTCTGCGTTGTGAATCCCCGAGTGGCGTTTTCCCTCTCTGTGCGTTTATGAGGCTCTGGATCCGTATGGACGCTTGCCAGGGCCCCAGGGCCTCTGAGCTTCCTTCCTTATTTGTAAACAGACTAGATTTGTTATAAGATGTAATCTCAAGGGGCAAGGCAGTAACAATAGCTAACGTTTAGCTCCATCTTGAGGACTTTGTATATATTACTTTGTTTAATCTCCAGAATAACCTATGAGGCTCAGTATTCTAAGCCTGCGCTTCTAGGGTTCTAATATTTTATGTTGCTAACATTTGGCGTACGGCATGCATACATAACTTTCTGTGCTCCCAACCTCGACTTCTGAAAGCTCTTTAATTTCCAAGATTATATGATTGGAACATTGACAGGTCAAACGTTCTGAGATTGGAATGTGCCTGGTGCCGAATCTGCCCTGACAGTTCTTTTTTTTTGGCTGCACAGTAGGGCATGTGGGGTATCTTAAGTTCCCCACTACATCCCGCAGTGGAAGCGCAGAGTCTTAACCACTGGACAGCCAGGGACGTCCCATCTAACTTTACTTTTTTAAGAAAACTAGACTTAAAAAAAAAATTGAGCAAATTAAAAATATTCAGATTTAAAAAGTACTTCTAGACTGTCGGGAAAGGTATTTCGCCTAGGGCTAGAACCCGGAACCTACGAGCCAGGCCCGGCCCGAATCTGTAGAAGAGGAAGGAGCCATTTATCCTTTACCAAGACGGCGGCCTTCACGCCTCTTTGTGGCTCCGGCCACCCTACCAAGATGGCGGCCAGAGGAAGTACGTCACGAGAAGGGGAAGGACTTCGGCGCGCGCATGCCCCAAACCGGATTTCCGGGTGCCGACGGCCTGGTTCTTTCTTTAACAAGATGGCGGCAGGAAGTAATGGTGGTGGTGGCGGGCAGTGCTCGAAAAGCGAGACCGATACCGGCTTCTTGGGGCTGCGGCCCACGTCAGTCGATCCAGCGCTGAGGAAGCGGCGGCGAGGCCCAAGAAATAAGAAGCGAGGCTGGCGGCGGCTCGCTCAAGAGCCTCTGGGACTGGAGGTCGATCAGTTCTTGGAGGACGTGCGGCTGCAGGAGCGCACGAGCGGGTGCGTAGGTCCGGACTTCCGGCAGCAGGACCAGGTTCTGTGTAGTGAGGTGGGAGGCCGTGCTGCCTGGGGTTAGTTCCGGCGGGCTGGGAGCGCCTGTTGGGGCACAGCCGAAGAAACCCAGCAGGTGGGCCGGGGACTCTGGGCCAGAGGCTGGGAGACTTGATCAGGTTACCAGATACGAGACTCCCAGGTAAACCGCGACTAGTTTTCCTGATGTCGGTGCGTCCAGTGACCCACTGTAGTTTAGTGCGTTTTACGTGTTAAATTCTGCAAATTGGACGGAGGGACCCTGGCCTGGAGGGGGCTCCAGGCGGTTAGTGCGTGGTTGAATGACCATCATAAGAAAACCTGCCCCTGAGAGGTTAAACCCGCTCCTTCCGCAGCCCCCTCCCATCTATGGCTGACATTCTGCATTTCCATCTCCCAGTGGCTTGATATCAGAGGCCCCCGATGAGAAACTTTTCTTCGTGGACACTGGCTTCAAGGATAAAGGTGAGGAGGGGTTTCAGTGGCGGTGTATGGCGATTAGTCGTTACCTAGGCCACCTCGGCCTCCAAAACACGGCGTGGCTTGGATGGCAGACACCATCAGAAAAGGGTCTCTGCTATAAACAAGAGGACCTGAAAGGAGCAGAAAGCAAGCTAATGACTAACCTAAATAACTCCTTTTCTTTCTGAAGTTTCAGAGAGATCTCAGTGCCTAGAGAAGAAGCCAGTAGGGGTCTGCCTTGATGGGTAGATAACGACATAGCTTAGGAGGTCTCCGTTAATTTGCAGAAAAGCAAACTAAGGACTAGTCAGGAAACAGCCCTTTTTTAGTCACTAAGATGTGCTTTAATGAGAGCAAAAGGATCAACTCGAATGAGTTGGTAAGAAACTTGTCTTGGCCTGCTTGCTTTAACTTGTCAAAGTACAGGGTTGGGACCTGCCCAAACAAACGGAGGAGAAGCAAGTTAGGGTTTCCTTCAGTGAATAATAGGGTTTACTCTCAATACGTAGAAAGATAGAGAATAAGCGGCCTTCTTTAAGGAGAGGATAGAAAAGCCAAGAGATGCGTTTTAATCGGAAAACCAGTAGCTTTAATAAGCAAAACACCAGGCTGCTGTTACAGGAGCGTACCCTTTATGAACGTTTATGAGATCAGTCAGGGGATCTGGTCTAAGGAAAATGAAGGATCCTCTTTGGTGGGTGGGTGGAGTCTTTGAGCAGGTAAGACAGGGTTATTAAAGAGATCGGCTTTTACAGAAGTGAGATTTGTTCTGTAGTTATAGAAGAAGAAGTAGTTATAGATTCTGTCTTAGTTTTTTTTTTTCTTTTTTAAACAATGGCAGCGATTGCATGCTTTCTCGGGTGATCACTGCTGTGGGATCTTGGAAGGCAACGGACCCTCGAACAGTACAGGGGTTCAGGGCACTGACCTTCCCACATGGTTGAAGATTCGCATATAATTTGTGATCAGCTCTCTATCCTTGGTGTTATACCTGTGGATTCTCGTAGTATTTAGTATTGAAGCAAGTCGGGTATGAGTTCCAACCCGTGTTGTTCAGTGGTCAGTTGTAATCATATCTGATCTCTAGGGTAGGCATTAAACATTCTTGTTTTGGCTGCATAGGAGCAAAGTCACTTCCGTCAGGTTTCGTAGCCAATGGAAGGATACAGATTCTGTCTCAGCTTGTTTTGTCCTGGAGTTCTTACTATGCTTTAGAAATAAAGGTGGGAAATGGCCCGGTGCTGAGAATCAATGGTCTTGGGTCCGTCCTGAGTCCAGCTCCCTGGGCCTTGTGTCACCTCATCACTTTTTTATTTTTAGTATTGAAGGTTCTGTGGCCACTTCTCTGCTGCCTCAGGAAGCCCCTTGTCTGCAGGGCTGTGGGTCTCAGTCCCCAGCGCAGGGCTGCCTCCAGCTGGCCCAGGAAATGGGTGTGGTGGGTGGTCACAGCTTGGGCCCTGCCCTTGGGGGCCTCTTTGCTCAGGTGGGAGCCTGGGGCCTGCAGGTCTGATGGCTCCAGTGGTGGGGGTGGGGGTTGGGAAGGGCAGGAAGTCCCTCTTGGGTAGTGAGGAGGCCTGAAGTATGGACTCTCTGCTCTCTGCCACCCCCAGAACTGAACAAGAAGAGGACCAAAGGCCAGAAGAGGTCACTGCTTCTCAAGAAGCCCCTCCGGAGCGACCTCATCCTAGAGAACACCTCCAAGGTCCCAGCTCCCAAAGAGTGAGTGTCCCCTGACCCCCCCAGACCGTCCTCTCCTCCCCCACTCCCCCCCCACAGCAGGTCTGGCCTCATGCCCTTCTGTGGGGCCCCTACTCCCTTCTTGGTCCCAAAGGAATTGTAGGGAAAGAGAGTGACAGGTGAAGGGTGCTGGTGGGGAGACGGGGTCGGATTAGGGGCTTTGGAGGACACATTGGAGGCAGTGAGGCTGTGGCCAGGCTGGGGCAGGCAGAGAAGAGCCTAGACCTGCTTTGGGGCCGGAGGGCAGGGCTGGGCGGGCGCCCCAATCGGGAGCAGGGTCTGGCAGGGCTTGGTTGACTGATCCTGAAGGAGTGCGAGGGGGCTGGGTGGGGGGTGGAGAGAGGCCGAGGTTGGTGAGTTCCCTGGAGGCCTCCCGGGCGAGGCCCCCAAGGCCGTGGTGGTGTCAGGTCTGGAGCTCAGCAGGGAGACAGGTGTGGGAGGCAGGCTCTGAAGCTGCTGAGTGAGGAGTAGCAGGAACCTGAGGAGGCGCCTCCAGGAGGGAGGAGACGCTGGGGGTGTCTGAGAGGCAGCGACCGACTCAGCCACCGCTCCGGGCCACTTCTCCCCCACCCAGCGTCCTTGCCCACCAGGTTCCCAACGCCCGGAAGCTCAGGCGGAAGGAGCAGCTATGGGAGAGGCTGGCGAAGCAGGGCAAGCTGCCCGGGGACGTGCGCAGAGCGCAGGCCCGGCTCCTCAACCCCCCAGCGGCCAGAGCCAAGCCTGGGCCCCAGGACACCGTCCAGCAGCCCTTCTACGACCTCTGGGCCAAAGGCAGTGAGTGTCCCTGACTGCCAGGCCCAGGCCTTTGGGTTGTGAGTGACCTCGGGGAGCACCCTGCGGGTGTCACTGAGGGTCTTCGGCACAGTCAGGTGTCTTGAAGTGGCTCCCTGTCCTCGTTCCTGCTCTGCTTTCCGGAACGGACTGATGCCTGTGCCTTGGCCTTGGGTCTTTTCTCCTTTCTGGACCCTATTCATGTGCTCTCTTCCTGGCGTTCGAGGCTCTTTGGGGTCTGAGTTTCAGTCCTTCCTTGGCTATCTTTGCATAAGTACTTCAGTGCTATCTTTTTGAAGGGAGGAGGGATAGCAGGGGGCCCCTCAGGGCCACGGTGTTGTCCCACAGCTGCCCCCTTGCTGCCTCCACAGACCCTCTGGACCAGCCCTTGGAGGGCCAGGATGAGTTTTTCCTGGAGCAGACCAAGAAGAAAGGCGTGAAGGTGAGAGTTCGTCAGCAGGGCGTCCTTGGAGCTAGGGGTCAGAGGATGGGGCCATAGAGATGCCGTGTTAGAGCCCGAGCATCCTAGGACTACGAACGCACAGGCTGCAGCCAGGCCGTGAATCTGCTGCCTCCGAGGGAGGAATCAGAGTGGTGGGACATTTTTTAAGGAGACGAGGGAAACCTTCACAGGGAAATAAGATGCTGCAAATGGGTTGGAGCCCTGGGGTAGTGAGTGAGCCTTTGGAGATGGAAGGACGGAGCCTCCAGGTGAGGGCAGGCCTGTGGGGCTAGCTGGCGGGGAGAAGGCAGTGGGGACCCCAGCTCAGGCTGTGAGCTTTATCTCAAGTGCTTCTGCACAGGAGGGCGGTGGTGTTGTGGGGCACTCTGCGGAGGTGGGGTTGTGGTGGGGCAGGCACCCCGGCATGGAGAGGAATGGGGGGTGACCCAGGAGAAGTCCTCAGGCGGAAGCACCCAGCCTGGCGGGCAGTGGGGGCTGGGGAGGGGCAGCCTGGTGACCCCCAGGCTTTCGCTAGGGTGGGAGCCAGCTGAGCAGGGACACGGGGGGGGTCTGGCTGGGGGTTGCTGCTCAGAGCTGAGCCAGTGCTTGGGTCCCCAGGGGGCGGTTAGAAACCCATGGGCGGGTTTCAGCTGAGCCGGGAGCCGTGCCGTCACAAGCTCCCGGGGGCCTGCTCTGAGGGTCTGTCGGCCCTTTGTCGGCTGTGCCCTCTGCCTGACCCGGCTGCTGCTTGCAGTGGTGGCCTGGTGACTGTGCCGCACAGTTTTGCAAGGGTCCCCCACTTGGACGACAGGGACTCTTCTCAGGAAAGGCGAGCAGAGCCCTTGCGTGTCCTGGGGACGCCGTACCCAGGGTGCCGGTCCTCTCTGCGTCATTCAGATGCACAGGCCCCTCCCAGCTTGAAGGCCGTGGACCGTGCTGAGGCCTCTGCCGCCTCCCAAGCCTGGGGTCCCAGCACTGGTGCCAGCGGGAGCTTGAGTCGTGGGACTCCCGGGCCTCACCCGGCCTTGGTCTTGTCTTTCTCCAGCGGCCGCAGCATCTGCACACCAAGCCCTCCCAGGCACCTGCTGTGGAGGTGACACCCGCAGGAGCCTCGTACAACCCAACCTTTGAGGACCACCAGGTACGCCGGCCGCCTGCCCCGCCAGGCCTCTCTTTGGTTGGTGCTTGGCCAGTGTGTCAGCATGTTCTCCCAGGGATCACAGTCCTGTCGGGCAGACAGACCTCTTCCTGGACCGTGATGTCCCACAGTGGGCAGGGCTGGGGTGGAGGGGCATGGAGGGAGCGTCAGATCCAGCCTTGGGAATCGGAGGGCTTCCTGAAGGAGGCGGCATCAGCACTGGGACTGGGGGCGGTTTGCTATGGTAAGAGAGGCTGGGGTGCTTCAGAGAGAGGGAGCAGCATCTGCAAAGGCCCAGAGGTGGGGGAGACCGTGGCATGTTTCAGACATAAATGCAAGAGGCCTTCAACTGTGAGCAACAAACCACGTGACCGCGTGAGCCTTGCAGGTTGGCAAAGGTAGTTTAGCAGCCGGAGAAACTGGTGGCGAGGGTCGCTGTTCGTCTCATAGGTGTCTGTTAGGCACCGATGTCACGAGCAAAGAGGATGAACCCCCGCCGTTGGGGGCACAGATTTCCTAAGAGAAACCCAGATCACTAGTGGACACAGGTGCTCCGTGAATGCCCACCAGGGTCGTTTACTGGGGGATGGATTCCTAGCCAGTTGGGCGGGGGCCGCGACCCTCACCTGGGGAGTGGTGTCTCTGGGGGCAAACCCATGCTGAACTCGGAGAGGACACGGCTGCTCACTAAGGCTGTTACTCACGGAGAGGTCAGATAGTCTTTCTCTTTTTAAAAAATCAGATAGAGATCTGATTCCCAGGCCGCTGTGATTTGCCCACTTAGAGGGCATGGTTCAGTGGCGCAAGGTATATCCAGAGTCGGGCAGCCATCGCACAGTCAGCTTTATACCATTCTCGTCGCCCAGAAAGAAGGCTCATGCCAGTCAGCGGTCACCCCCCACTTCCCTGGTCTTGGACAGCCCCCGCTCCACCCTGTCTGAGGAATTTCCATGTACTGGGGCAGAGTAGACCGTCTTTTAAGAGAAAGGGCAGAACGGGTGAGGTTAAGAATTCGAAGCCCCTTGGCTACTGCAGGGAGGCCAGGGTGGGGGCGCAGTTCAGAGGTGGGAGGGCCAGGTCTGTGACTCGAGGAGAGGGCGCCCCGGGTCTGGGTCCTCACCTGCGTCCCCGTCCCCTCCCAGAACCTGCTCTGGGCGGCCCACGAGGTGGAGCTGCAGCGGGAGAAGGCGGCCGAGAAGCTGGAGCGGCAGCTGGCCCTGCCGGCCTCGGAGCAGGCCGCTACCCAGGTGAGCGGGGAGCGCAGACCCGCCCTCGGCGCCCGCCCCGCCCCTGCCCCGCCCCCTGCCCTGCCCCCTGCCCGCGCCTGACCCGCCCCCTCTCCCCAGGAGTCTGCCTTCCGGGAGATGTGCCAGGGGCTGCTAGAGGAGTCTGACGGGGAGGGCGAGCCGGGCGAGGGCCCGGACGAGGGGCCCGAGGCGGGAGACCCAGCCGCAAGAGGGGAGGCCTCGCCCGCGCCCGGCCGCCCGGCTGCCCTGGAGAAGAAGACGGAGCAGCAGCGGCGGCGGGAGAAGGCCGCCAGGATGCTGGTGAGCGCCGTGGGCCCCGGCTTGCTTCTCCCAGGCTCAGCCTGTCTTTCGGGGCTGTTTGGGATCCCTGAAGCCGCTTGGTCAGCGGAGGACTAGTTCCCGACCTCCTCTCTGAGGACACAGTGGGGAACATTCTAGGTCAAGCCCCTGCCACCGTGGGGCTGATGTTGGGGGTGAGGGCTGGGGAAGGGTGTGTGGACTGTAGAGACAAATGGGTCAGAGTCGGGGTCAGGAAGGTGGGCTCCGCAAACAGTCACCGTGGGGACATGCCTGTGACCTGGCAGCAGGTGGCCAGGGCGGGGTGGCGTCTGGCCGGGCCCCTGACCCTGCTGTCCCCGCAGAGGACGCAGCAAGCTGCCGTGCGGGCCGCCCGCCTCCGGCACCAGGAGCTCTTCAGGCTGCGCGGGATCAAGGCACAGGTGGCGCGGCGCCTGGCGGAGCTGGCCCGGCGGCGGGAGCAGCGGAAGGCAAAGCGGCTGGCGGAGGCGGACAAACCCCGGCGGCTGGGGCGGCTCAAGTGAGGCCCGGCCTGGGGGCTCCCCGGGAGGCCGGGAGGGGTCCCCACCCCACAGCGGGCACCCTCTTACCTTTGCTCAGCCTGGGCTCCTCCCGGGAGACCCTCTCTCCCCAACATCCCAGGTTCTCAAACCCTCGCTGCTGGGCCTGCGGTTCCCGGGAGCAGCCCCAGGTCCTGTGTGCCAGGCTGGGCTGACCCCCGGGACACCCCGCCCCGTGTCCTCTAGGTATCAGGACCCTGACATCGACGTGCAGCTCAGCTCAGAGCTCTCTGACTCACTCAGGACTCTGAAGGTAATTGTCCCACCGGGCGCTGAAGGGGAGGCGCCTGTGCCCAGTGATGACACCCATCCTTGCTCCCCGTGTCCGCCAGGGACTGTGGGCGACACCACGGCTACCCCCAGGCGGGGCCAGTGGGGCTAATGCCTGGGGGCTGAGGGCACGGGGTCCCCCAGGGTGATGGGCTGGGTGATGCGATGGCTGGAGCCTGGGACCCCCCAGAAGGTCTTTTCTCCTGTGCTGTCCCTGGTCCCCCAGCCCCACCCTCTGTGTCTTTGGTCCCAGAGGGGTCTCCCTAAAGCTCAGAGCAAAGCCTGTTCTTCCCTCGCTCAGAAGCTGCTGTGGTTCCCCGGTGCCCCCAGGAGAAAACCCAGCTCCCTGCACGGCCGTGGGCCCTGTGTAGTCCTGCCTGCCTCGGGGGTCCGAGCAGCGGGCCACCGTGCACCCTTCTCCCTCTGACCCTCCAAGCCCCACTGCTGGCCCCGCCTGTTCCCACTTCTCCAGCTGCCGCCTCAGGGCTGGTCCACGGGTCAGTACCTGTCACCCCACGAGCTCAGGACCAGGCCGAGTCCCTGGTGTACACGAGGCCGGACTGGGCGCCTTGGTTCACGGGGGGACTGCAAGGCTGACCCCCCACTGGCCCCCGTGGAGAAGTCAGGGCCTGAGGGTTTCTGCCAGGCGCCCGCTGAGGCCTCTCCGTGTCCCGCAGCCCGAGGGCAACATCCTCCGTGACCGGTTCAAGAGCTTCCAGAGGAGGAACCTGATCGAGCCTCGGGAGCGAGCCAAGTAAGGGCGGGGCCACGGCGGGGGCGGGCCTCCGGGACCTTCCTGAGGGGGTGGGCTGGTGGTCCTGACTGCTGTCTCCTCCCTCCTCCAGGTTCAAGCGCAAGTACAAGGTGAAATTGGTGGAGAAGCGTGCGTTCCGGGAGATCCAGTGAGTGGCTACCCTTCTCCCCAGGGGTGTGCAGCAGGTCCCGGGGCCCTTCCCAGACCCAGTCGCGGTGGCCGGGGGCGGAGCGATGCTGCCTTGGCCGAGCCCAGGAGAGGCTCAGCCCACCAGAGCCATCAGTCCCCAGGGTCGGGCCAGGGAGCGCGCCCCAGGGGATGTGGGGGGCCCCCCGCCAGAAGAAGGGTGTCACCTGGACAGGATACAGGATGTCGGGCCCCCTCCCCTGGTCTTCCCTCAGCCTCTCCTCTGTCCCCAGGTTGTAGCTGCCAAGAGACGCCGGAGCCCCCACCCCCCAATAAAGCAGCTCCTGACCAACACTTCTGGCCTCGCTGAGCGTGACTCGTGGCTCGTCTCCCTCCCGGGGGCAGCTGCTCCCCCTGCCGCCCTGCTGAGCACACAGGGATGTGGGTGCCGGGACCTCCTCTCCACCGAAGCCTGGTGGGAAGCCAGGGCCGGCCGGCAGAGGCCTGGGCGGAGGAGACAGGCCTGCGGTGTGGGCTGCGTGCGCTTGGGTTTCTGTTGCGGGGGTGGCTATCCAGCGGTGGGGAGGCAGCCCTTGAGAGCACCCCGTCACAGGGCCGGAGCAGCCCCTGACGTCCGCCACCTGCCCGTCCCGCCTTGTCCAGCCATTGGTTCAGGAGGCAGGAATGATCTGTCCCCCTTTCAAAAGTGAGGAAACTGATGCTCATTAGTAGGAGTTAATCCTCACTCCCCCCACCATAAAGGACTTTTCTCTAAGTAGTAAAGTGCTGTGGTCTCACTGTAAGTCGTCACTATGGTTCATAAATGTACCAGAGAAAGGGTGAATATCACCCTTGACCTTTGCCCTCCATTCCAAACCTCTCTGCACAGGTAGCTGTCTGCAGTTTCCTGTGAGTGGCTCCATCGTACCCTGTGTGGGTCTATTAAATTATATACACGGGCGTCAGAAAATAGAAGTCTTTTCACTTTTCTGCGTTTTGGATAGGGTCATATTAATGTGGCTCTATAATTTGCCCTGTCGCGCATGTTGGGGAATTTTCTGCGTCTGTGTGGGCTGCATCTTTATTGTTTTCCACAGCTGCGTGGAATTCCACTCACCCAGGCCCATATTACTCCTGGTGAAGCTGCAAGGGGATGGCTGTGTACCTGTGCCATTTCACATGAGTTTGTAGGACAGGTACCTGGAAGGGGATCTCTGGGCTACAGGGAAAGTGTCTAAAGGGTCGTTTGGATTCAGCCAAATTGCTCTCTGCGTGGGCTGTGCTGATGTGTGCCCTCCAGCAGCCAAGGCGCCCCCTTGCTTGCTCATAGCTCTCCTACTGCCTGCTGCTGCTGGTAAATATGCTGCTAAGTCGCTTCAGTCGTGTCTGACTGTGCGACCCCATAGACGACAGCCCACCAGGCTCCGCCATCCCTGAGATTCTCCAGGCGAGAACACTGCTACTACTAACTACTGTATGGCCTCATGAATTTTTAAAGTTTGTTGTGTGATTACCACTGAGGTTGAGCATCGTTTCAGGTGATCACTCGCAGTTTCTTCCATGCTTCTCCAAACCTTTGGACTGTTTTCCTCGTGGACTGTTGTTTATTTGTAGTAGCTGCTTATTACGGACCTGAAGATATCATACATGCCACAGACATTTCTCCCAGGCTCTTCGTTTTTACAAGATACACGCATGGTATCTTGCCAGAAGTGTTGAGTCTTCGTCTGTTTTTTTTTTTTTTTTAAACCATAGCCTTTAGGTGGATTGCCCCAGGACAAGATGTTTATAAAAATAGAGCAGGCAATTTATAAAACAAATGGCTGAAGGGAGAGACTAACGTCAGAGCCTCCCCTTCCCCCCACATCATGATTTAAGGGTTTCTGCTGTTCCTCCCCTTCTGCCATCTTAAAAATAGAAAAGAGTGTTGTACAGACAAGAAAACAACTCTGCGTGTATATACAGGAGGGGTCAGAAGAGGGTAAGTTGAAGTGAAAATGAAAGCCACATCTGGTAAAGCCTTAAGCCTCAGCCTTTTGACCCAGTAATCCATCCTGGGGAGGGAGTCTGAAGGAAGCTAAACTTCTGGAAGAAGGGAGGAGGTGGTTAATGTCCATAGATGGCCAGCAGAGCATCTGCTAGACATGAGGACACCTGGGGGATGGGGTCGTCCCAGCTACCGGAGGGCACATGCTGAGTCCTCAGGAAGTGCTGTTTAATGGCCCTGGGGGAATGTGTGTGTACCTGTGTGGAATAACAAAAACTGGGGGTCGGTGATGACATTCGTGGGTCTTCCTGCACATTTTCACTTCCGGTCTTTACATTAAAAGAAAATGCTGAACTCTAGTTAAACGATTTGCAAGCTGCAGTGATACCCCCGTGTTCTGCAACTTCTTTTGAAATAAATAGGGGGAACGGGGGACAGGTCAGAGAGGGATAGATACCTAGACTCGACTTCAGACAAGCTCGGAACTGTGATGGTAGAATCTAGGTGGCAGTCCCAGGAAAACTCTTGGCTTTACTGTCTGAAAATCTTCCTAATAGTTATTGGGGGAAAGTACATTAGGATTTAGCATGATGCTGGTGAAGCTTAGGTTCGAGGCCAATTGCACTAGTCCCTTCAAGACCCTACACCTCCTTTTGAACTTGTAACTTGGTATTTCTCCTACAGTGAGCCCCCCTGGTTGAAAAAGCTTCCAGCACCACAGAACCTGTATCTGCCTGATTGTGGTATAAAAGTGGAGTTAACCTACCAGCTGGGTGATGACTGAATCAATGATAGTACACTGATACTGCTGAGTGACCGTGAGGTGGCCTTCTAAAGCTTCAGCTACTAGGGGCTTCCCTCCATCCTTTACCACTACCTGCTGGCGGTGGTTCCCTAGGTTAGAGTCTGCGCTGCCAACACAGGGGGCGTGGTTTCGGTTCCGGGTCCAGGAACTAGATCCCGCATGCCACAGTTTGCATGCTGCAACTAAGACAGTGCGGCCAAAAAAAAAAAAAAAAAAACACCTGTAGGCAGGAGCCTTAAACTGGTTAGGAGTGTGGACTTGGGAGCCAGTTTCTGATTTTATATCCCAGCTCCCTTACCTACTAGCTGTGTGACCTTGTGAAGGTTACTTCACCTCTCTGTGCCCCAGAGTCCTTGTCTCCAAGTGTGGGTTATTCCAAGGGTGGAATCTGTACTTAAAAGTGCTCAGAAAAAGGGCCTGGGACAGAGTAAGCCCTAGAGGAGTGTTGGCTATTATAATGTTAGGGAAGAAACAAAAATGGTTAGGGAAAAAAAAGGATGGAAACTTGCAATCCGTGCCAAAGACTGCTCATACATGTTCTTACCTTTTGACCCACTGATTGCACTCTTGGGAACATGCCCGAAGGAAACAGCCGGAAATTTGGGGGAAAAACATAATGTAGAGACAGGTTGGTCAGAGGGCTGTGCAGAATGGAAGGAAGCGTGGTAATGGCTGTGGGGTGGGCGGGCCACTCGGGGGAGGGAGGCCAGCCTCTGCAGCCGTTACCAGGATCGGAAGCGTGTGTAATAACCGGGATGTGTTTGTGTTCTGTTCTTTTGTGGAATAAAGCAAACAGGATCTGCCCACATCCACGCTGCGGTTCACTGAACTAACCCCAGAGTCTCTTGGGTGGGGGATTCCAGGGGATTCTTCTTCCTTCTTAAGACTTTTTCCAGCTTTTCCACATTTTTTTTTTCCCAAAGGAATTCAGATTGTGGACAAAGATGCCTTGATGAATGCAGAGATGTCAGTCATTGTGCTGTTTGGAAGACTGGGAACAGTTGAAATTAGACTGTCCAAATGTAGGCAATAGAAAGGGTCTTTACAAGTGGGATGTCTACACAATAGGATATTTCATCACCATTTAAGAGAACACCGTCTTTGGGGAGAATTTTTAATGATCAGGGGAATATACTCGAGGTCTAAGAGAACTGTTAAAATAGGGAAGAACACAGTATGACTCTGACCAGTTTATTTATTTTTACGGTATTTGTCTTTGGCTGCACAGGGTCTTAGTTGGGGCATGTGGGATCTAGTTCCCTGACTCGGGTTGGAACCGTGGCCCCCTGCATTGGAGAGCAGAAGCTTGGCCACTCGACCACTAGGGAAGTCTTCCTAACTCTAAGGGTGAAGGTTAGATTAGGGTGTGTTTTACCACAGTTTAAACATAAGTCCCATCGCCATTCTTTCGCGTAACAAATGATGACAAGATCATTGTTTCAAAAAGAATATCTGGAATGTACCAAATGTCACTGAATCCTACAGCCTAAGATGGTTAGTTTTATGAGATGTGAATTTAACCTCAATTTTTTGAAAAAGGGGAAAACCCCACAACCCCCTCCTCCCCAAAAGAAAACCTCTGAAGAGGCAGTGTGTCGGTCGTGTTCCGGGAAAAGCAAGGAGCGCAGTGTAGTTGGAGCGTCTTGAGGAGGGTGTAAGATCAGAAGGTAAGCGGGAGTCAGAACATCAGTTACTGTGGTCCACGCCGGTGACTGTGGGTGAGGAAGCCAGGCGTGAGCGGCCGCTGGTGCGGACTGGCGTCCCCTGGTGGCCGTGTGGGGAACAGACAGGGAAAGCAAGGCCTCCCTGAGCCCCGCCCGGAGGTGGCTCCATCAGCGCCGGCAGGTCGGGGTGCAGAGGGGTGGGTGCACCCAGGATACATTTTGAGAGTGAATCCACCATCAATGGCTGACCTACAAAGAAGCCAATGGACTTTTGCCTGGTCTGGAGTTGTCATTTCAAGATGGGGGAAGACGGGAGAGAGAGGGGCCCAGAGGTGGTGTGGGCGAATCAGAAACTCAGATTGCTGGTGCCCGTTAGACGCTCAGTTGGCTGTGTCGAGTAGGCAGTTGGATATAAAAATCTAGCATTCAAGGGCTAGAAATATGCATTTGGAATCTGCATTAATTATATCAATACCCATAAATGCCCAATCTCTCCCTACTTACTGCTTTGCGAACCCCATGGACTGCAGCCCGCCAGGCTCCTCTGTCCATGGGGATTCTCCAGGCAAGAACACTGGAGTGGGTTGTCCTGCCCTCCTCCAGGGGATCTTCCCAACCGAGGGTTCGAACCCAGGTCTCCCACATTGCAGGCAGGGTCCTTTACCAACGGAGGCACCAGAGAAGCCCAAGAATATTGGAGTGGTTAGCCTATCCCTCGTCCAGAGGATCTTCCCGACCCAGGAATCCAAGTGGGGTTTCCTGCACTGCAGGCAGATTCCTTACCAGCTAGCTGAGCTACCAGGGAAGCCCCAAAACATTGCAGCTAGCAGAGAATGGTTTCGATCCATCGACCTCTGGGTTATGGGCCCAGCACGCTTCCGCTGCGCCACTCTGCTAACATTTCGTGCACTAGAATTTAAATTTAATAAAGCAATTCCTGGCAGCCCACACACAATGGAACAGCGAACAGCATGGTGTAGTTTGCATTTTAGACTTTTTTTCAGGCACCGCCCCCTCTCCATCTGGGTCTGACCCAGGGTTATCAGTTGAGTCAGGGTCTCCAAACCACCCCCGTGTTCAGCGACTTGCTAGGAGGTCCTACAGGGGTCAATATAGAGTTGATACAGTATAGTCGATACCGTAGAGATGTAGCAGGACACGCAGCGGATCAAAGGGGAGAATCCCGGGGCATCCACTGAGGAGCTTCCTGCCTCTGGCTTCTCCCAGCAGGGCTGCCCCGGCACGTTTCCCTAGCAACGAAAATGCGGCCACTTGTATTCAAAGTTTCCGCGCGGAGAAGCGCCTTAGAGACTCAGGACCCACCCGAAAATTTGGGGGAGGCTGTTCATATAGGCACAGTCTACCCAGCATGTACCTAAATTCCAGACTTCCAGAAAGGAAGCAGACACCAGCAGCTTAAACCATACTGCTTTGTAAGTCTAGGCAGAGAGAGCAGTTCCTAGCTTTAGGAACGTTTTGGGTTAGGGGAGGAAAATCAGTCAGTTTCCCTGATCTAAGGGGAGGGCGGATCTTGCCTGCAGTCCTTTCTAATGCTAGTAATTATTTCTGGTGACCCAGCTGCCCCCACCTCCCGCCCTTGACGCTGGCTGTCAGGCTGAATCTGTATCTCTCCAACTAGCAGTGATAACGAGACAAGAAACCAGATAAGAAAAAGAAAGCCTAAGTCCCCAAAGCAGAGCTAAAACCATTAATCTTTAAGAAAATGTAGGCTCATGGGTTAAGAATCCGCCTGCCAAAGCAGGAGACTCAGAAGACGCCGGTTTGATCCCTGGGTTGGCGAAGATCCCCTGGAGGAGGACAATGGCAACCCACTCCAAAAAGAGTCAAACACGACTGAGCGCACACACATAGGTTTGATATAAAGACCTTGCTGCTGCTAAGTCGCTTCAGTCGTGTCCGACTCTATGCGACCCCATAGACGGAAGCCCACCGGGTTCCTCTGTCCCTGGGATTCTCCAGGCAAGAACACTGGAGTGGGTTGCCATTTCCTTCTCCAAGGCATGAAAGTGAAAAGTGAAAGTGAACTCGCTCACTCGTGTCCGACTCTTAGCGACCCCATGGACTGTAGCCTGCCAGACTCCTCCATCCATGGGATTTTCCAGGCAAGAGTACTGGAGTGGGGTGCCATTGCCTTCTCCGATAAACACCTTATATAACCACAAATCATGAAGTATAATGAAAGAAAAACGTACCTTGGACTTCATCAAAATGAAAATCTTTTGCTCTTCAGAAGACACTGTTGCAAAAGTGAATAGGCAAGCCACAGACCGGGAAAATATTTCCAAGACAGATAGCTGACAAAAAACTTGTATCTGGAATCTATGAAGAATCCTTACAATCTAATAAGAAGAGAAATAGCTCGATAAAAAATGGGCCAAAGATGTGAGGAAGTAGACACTTCATCAGAAAAGACTGGCAACAAAGGGCATGAAAAGTCTTCATTAATCTTTGGGGAAATGCAATTTTATTTTAATTTTTAAAGCATTTCTTTAAAAAAAATTATATTTATTTGACTGCACCGAGTCTTAGTTGCACCTGCAGGATCTTCGATCTTCACTGTGGCATGGGGATCTTTAGTCGTGGCAGGTGAGCTGTTACATGTGGCAGATGGAACCTGGTTCCCTGACCAGGGATGAAGCACAAGCCCCCTGTATCGGGAGCTCAAAATTATAGCCACTGAACCACCAGACAAGTCCCGACAAGTGCAAAATTAACACAATGAGATAGTTCCCCAGGCCCATTGGAATGTTGAAATGAAAAAAAAACTGAGTCTTCCAAATGCTGGTGAGGATGAGGATGGGGATGAAGCAACCAGAACTCTGGCACCCGGCTTGTAGGAATATGAAATGTTGCAACCTCCATGGACAACAGTTTGGCAGCTTCCTTAAAAAATGAACCATATACCCCTCTATGACCCAGGAATTTCACACCTAGGTATTTATGCCAGACAGAGGAAAGCCTCAGATCAGTTCAGTTAAGTTCAGTTGCTCAGTCATGTCCAACTCTTTGCAACCCCATGAATTGCAGCACACCAGGCCTCCCTGTCCATCACCAACTCCCGGAGTTCACTCAGACTCACGTCCATCGAGTCTGTGATGTCATCCAGCCATCTCATCCTCTGTTGTCCCCTTCTCCTCCTGCCCCCAATCCCTCCCAGCATCAGAGTCTTTTCCAATGAGTCAACTCTTCATATGAGGTGGTCAAAGTACTGGAGTTTCAGCTTCAGCATCATTCCTGCCAAAGAAATCCCAGGGCTGATCTCCTTCAGAATGGACTGCTTGGATCTCCTTGCAGTCCAGGGACTCTCAAGAGTCTTCTCCAACACCACAGTTCAAAAGTATCAATTCTTCAGCACTCAGCCTTCTTCACAGTCCAACTCTCACATCCATTCATGATCACAGGAAAAACCATAGCCGTGACTAGATGCACCTTTGTCAGCAAAGTAATGTCTCCGCTTTTCAACATGCTATCTAGGTTGGTCATAACTTTTCTTCCAAGGAGTAAGCGTCTTTTAATTTCATGGCTGCAGTCACCATCTGCAGTGATTTTGGAGCCCAAAAAAGCAAAGCCTGACACTGTTTCCACTGTTTCCACTGTTTCCCCATCTATTTCCCATGAAATGATGGGACCAGATGCCATGATCTTCGTTTTCTGAATGTTGAGCTTTAAGCCAACTTTTTCACTCTCCTCTTTCACTTTCATCAAGAGGCTTTTGAGTTCCTCTTCACTTTCTGCCATAAGGGTGGTGTCATCTGCATATCGAGGTTATTGATATTTCTCCCAGCAATCTTGATTCCAGCTTGTGTTTCTTCCAACCCAGTGTTTCTCATGATGTACTCTGCATAGAAGTTAAATAAGCAGGGTGACAATATACAGCCTTGACGTACTCCTTTTCCTATTTGGAACCAGTCTGTTGTTCCATGTCCAGTTCTAACTGTTGCTTCCTGACCTGCATATAGGTTTCTCAAGAGACAGGTCAGGTGGTCTGGTATTCCCATCTCTTTCAGAATTTTCCACAGTTTATTGTGATCCACACAGTCAAAAGCTTTGGCATAGTCAACAAAGCAGAAATAGATGTTTTTCTGGAACTCTCTTGCTTTTTCCATGATTCAGCAGATGTTGGCAATTTAATCAGCTTGAACATCAGGAAGTTCACGGTTCAAGTATTGCTGAAGCCTGGCTTGGAGAATTTTGAGCATTACTTTACTAGAGTGTGAGATGAGTGCAATTGTGTGGTAGTTTGAGCATTTTTTGGCATTGCCTTTCTTTGGGATTGGAATGAAAGCTGACCTTTTCCAGTCCTGTGGCCACTGCTGAGTTTTCCAAATTTGCTGGCATATTGAGTGCAGCACTTTCACAGCATCATCTTTCAGGATTTGAAATAGCTCAACTGGAATGCCATCACCTCCACTAGCTTTGTTCATAGTGATGCTTTCTAAAGGCCCACTTACTTCACATTCCAGGATGTCTGGCTCTAGGTGAGTGATCACACCATCGTGATTATCTGTGTCATGAAGATCTTTTTTGTACAGTTCCTCTGTGTATTCTTGCCACCTCTTCTTAATATCTTCTGCTTCTGTTAGGTCCATACCATTTCTGTCCTTTATTGAGCCCTTCTTTGGATGAAATGTTCCCTTGGTATCTCTAATTTTCTTGAAGCGCTCTCTAGTCTTTCCCATTCTCTTGTTTTCCTCTATTTCTTTGCATTGATTGCTGAAGAAGGTTTTCTTATCTCTTCTTGCTATTCTTTGGAACTCTGCATTCAGATGCTTATATCTTTCCTTTTCTCCTTTGCTTTTCGCTTCTCTTCTTTTCACAGCTATTTGTAAGGCCTCCCCAGACAGCCATTTTGCTTTTTTTGCATTTCTTTGCATGGGGATGGTCTTGATCCCTGTCTCCTGTACAATGTCACGAACCTCCGTCCATAATTCATCAGGCACTCTATCTATCAGATCTAGTCCCTTAAATCTATTTCTCACTTCCACTGTATAATCATAAGGGATTTGATTTAGGTCATACCTGAATGGTCTAGTGGTTTTCCCTACTTTCTTCAATTTAAGTCTGAATTTGGCAATAAGGAATTCATGATCTGAGCCACAGTCAGCTCCTGGTCTTGTTTTTGTTGACTGTATAGAGCTTCTCCATCTTTGGCTGCAAAGAATATGATCAATCTGATTTCAGTGTTGACCATCTGGTGATGTCCATGTGTAGAGTCTTCTCTTGTGTTGTTGGAAGAGGGTGTTTGCTATGACCAGTGCATTTTCTTGGCAAAACTCTATTAGTCTTTGCCCTGCTTCATTCCGCATTCCAAGGCCAAATTTGCCTGTTACTCCAGGTGTTTCTTGACTTCCTACTTTTGCATTCCAGTCCCCTATAATGAAAAGGATATCTTTTAGGGGTGTTTGTTAGTTCTAAAAGGTCTTGTAGGTCTTCATAGAACTGTTCAACTTCAGCTTCTTCAGCGTTACTGGTTGGGGCATAGACTTGGATTACTGTGACATTGAATGGTTTGCCTTGGAAACGAACAGAGATCATTCTGTCATTTTTGAGACTGCATCCAAGTACTGCATTTCGGATGCTTTTGTTGACCATGATGGCTACTCCATTTCTTCTAAGGGATTCCTGCCCGCAGTAGTAGATATAATGGTCATCTGAGTTAAATCCACCCATTCCAGTCCATTTTAGTTCTCTGATTCCTAGAATTTTGACATTCACTCTTGCCATCTCCTGTTTGACCACTTCCAATTTGCCTCAGTTCACGGACCTGACATTCCAGGTTCCTAGGCAATATTGCTCTTTACAGCATCAGACCTTGCTTCTATCACCAGTCGCATCCACAGCTGGGTATTGTTTTTGCTTTGGCTCCATCCCTTCATTCTTTCTGGAGTTATTTCTCCACTGATCTCTAGTAGCATATTGGGCACCTACTGACCTGGGGAGTTCCTCTTTCAGTATCCTATCATTTTGCCTTTTCATACTGTTCATGGGGTTCTCAAGGCAAGAATACTGAAGTGGTTTGCCATTCCCTTCTCCAGTGGACCACATTCTGTCAGACCTCTCCACCATGACCCGCCTGTCTTGGGTGGTCCCACGGCATGGCTTAGTTTCATTGAGTTAGACAAGGCTGTGGTCCTAGTGTGATTAGATTGAATAGTTTTCTGTGAGTATGGTTTCAGCGTGTCTGCCCTCTGATGCCCTCTTGCAACACCTACCGTCTTACTTGGGTTTCTCTTACCTTGGGTGTGGGGTATCTCTTCACGCCTGCTCCAGCAAAGCACAGCCGCTGCTCCTTACCTTGGACGAGGGGTATCTCCTCACCACCACCCCTCCTGAGGAAAGCCTATGGCCATGCAAAGATGTGCATACACGAAAGTACAGAGCAGCTTTGTTTGTGAACAGCTAGGGCAGCTTGCTGGGCTTCCCAGCTGGCGCAAGTGGTAAAGAATCCGCCTGCCAATGCAGGAGACGCAAGACACAGATTCAGTCCCTGGGTCTGGAAGATCCCCTGGAGAAGGAAATAGCCACTCACCCTGGTATTCTTGCCTGGAGAATCCCATGAACTGGGATTTTAGAGGAGCCTGGCGGGCTACAGTCCATAAGGGTGGCAAAGAGTCGGACACGACTGAGCAGCTAATACTTCAGGCTGTGGGACAGGCTCCAGGCTCCAGGCTCCAGGCTCCAGGCTCAGGGCAGCCAGCACCATGTGGGGAGGGGGGTGAACCCCCCCAAGGCCACCCAGCCAGGTGTGGCTCCAGGGACCTGCGGGTCCCAGATCAGCAGCCCCAGGGAAGGTGGAGTGTGGGAGGTGTGAGGGGGTAACCCCCGACGGCGAGCGGCACCCCGAGATCACTGTGCCCCCTCACACCCCTGATGGAGGGCTTCTCCCCACCCCCGCCGGGGCTCCCGGTACCTCGGCTCCCGTCGCTGCCACTGGCCGCCTGCTCCTGCGTGTGCAGCACCTCGGGGCTGTTGGCGAAGACGCAGGTGGGGTGCAGCACGACGCCCTGCTGGGTCTGGGTGTGGGAGATTCTGCTCTTCCCACTGCCAGGTTCCCTCCTCTATGTCTCAGAAGTCTCCTCCTGCAGGAAGCCCTCCCTGACACAGAGCCTCGGGTAGCATCTTCCCTGCGACAGGGATGAGGCAGAGGCTGGATCTCCTGGCTTTTCAGAAGTCCAGGCCTCCTTCACCCCCTTGGAGCTTTCCGTGTCAGTTGCTCAGTCATCTTTGTGACCTCATAGACTAACCCGCCAGGCTCCTCTGTCCTTGGGATTCTCTAGGCAAGAATACTGGAGTGGGTAGCCATTCCCTTTTCCAGGGGACTTTTGGACTCAGGCATGGAAACCATGTCTGAAGCATTGCAGGCATATTCTTTCTTTACCATGTGAGCCAGCAGGGAAGCTTTCGAGGTCCCTGACAAGTCCCCACCCCACCCCACCCCGCCCCACCTCCCCACCCCGCTTTTATCCATCATGCTGACAGGAAGCTGGTCCAGAGCACAGGCTCCACAGTCAGACAAGGCCTGGTGTGACCTCAGCCAAGTACCTCGGTTTGCCCATCTGTAAAATGGGATGATCACAGTTCCTGCCTTTTAGGGCCCGAAGGAGGCTTTTATGTCACTGTATATTCAAGGGCTGGCTGCTCTTATTAGTAACAGAGCTGCCTTCCCTGATCTGTTTACAGAACCCCCCACCATCCTTCCTGGCTTTATTTTTCTTCCCAGCACTCGGGACAGCCTCTCGAAATCTGTTTGTTTCTGTTTTCCCGTGTCTGTCTGCTTGACCATAAGGTGAGTCCCAGAAGGCGGGGACCACATCTGCTTACTCTGTGACCCCAGGCCTGTGGAGCTTGGGTGCGGGTCACTGCAAGGCTGTGGGGGGAGCTTCTGTGTGTGTGTAATTGGGCTGCAGTGTCTCTGCCTGAGTGTGTCCCTGGGCTGGTGTGTGGTTGTGCAATGGTGTTCAAGTCGCGATGCATCCCAGTGAGAGTCTGGCTGGGTTACTGTGTTAGTTAATGTCGTGTGTGTGTGTGGTTGTATTGCTGTGTGCCGGGGTCTGCCTCCCAGGGTAGCACTGTGGTTGTATAGTCTCATTGTGTGTCTTGTCCCTGCCATGGTGATGTGTATCATGGTATTACTGTGTAATTGTGTGCCTTTGTCTCTTGGGAGCAGGTGGAGTTGTCTGTTGCCGTGTACCTACGTCAGGGGGCATTAATGATCCTGTGTGTGCAGCTGTGCGGTTGTGTATCAACGTCCATGACCAAAGCCAGTGGTGTGTGCTCTGCATACAATCGTGGGTCCCAGTGAGCAGGATCTCAGAGTGGGCTGTTGAGTCTCTGGCTGGACATGGGTGTGTTGTGTCATTGTGTGTCCAGGGTACAGTTGTGTGTTCCACCACATGGCCGAGGAGAGGCGGCAGTCACTGTGAGTTGTGCATTTGGAGGTGTTGATGTGATCCCAGCTGGGTATGGGCTGGGCTGTTGTGTATTGAGAGTGAAGGGTGTTTTTGTGTCGTTGTGTAGCAGAATAGAGGTACGTGCTGAGTTGTGTTGTGTCTCTGGTTGGGCTGTGGTTTGTCTGGATGTGCAGTGGTTTAGCCAGATGAGGGTGAGCGCTGTGTGTTACCATTTGTGTGCGTGTGTATGTGTGGGTACACGTGTGTGTGAGGGAGAGTGAGCATGAAAGGAATGGTTTCCCAGCCCCAGAACCATGACTAATGCCTCCAGCATCCCCCACTTCTTGGCGACAGAGACCTTTTTGTTCTCGGTGGCATAAAGAGGGTGCTTCATTCTTCAGGCCCCTGGCAAATTCTCAGCCTCAAGTCTGGTCGACAAAACAGCCTCTGGGCATTTGCCCTGTGCGCAGCCACTTGCTGCGTGTTTGAGAGCGTCAGACCTGGGACAACCAGAGTGGTTGGGGTAGTGATGGGGAGCCCTACAGGGACCCTGGCCAGCCTGAGGGGTGTGGCTGGGCTTCCTTGAGGACAGCATTGTTAGAAGATAATTTTGGGGAGAGAGACTTTGGGGAAACCAAGACTCAAACAGATCTAAAAGTGAACACGTGTTAAAGATTTCACTTAACCCTGTGAAGTGTTACAGCTGGTTCAGAGGAGACTCAAAGAACAGACACACTGACTTCC
This sequence comes from Capricornis sumatraensis, assembly GCF_032405125.1. Lineage (NCBI taxonomy): Eukaryota > Metazoa > Chordata > Mammalia > Artiodactyla > Bovidae > Capricornis > Capricornis sumatraensis. Next base: position 59,993,027 of record NC_091088.1, read on the forward strand.
CTAGAAGTCCAGTGGTTAAGACTCCGCACCTCCAGTGCAGGGGGTGCAGGTTCGATTCCTGGATGGGGAACTAAGATCCCATGTGCTGTGGGGTGTGGCCAAAAAATAAAAAGATTAAAAAAAAACAGTTGCATTTATAGATCAGAGATAGTGCATCAAAAATGCAAGTAGAGGCAAAACATTTGGGGGGGAGTCTTATGGTCTCAAAATTTGTGTTTCCCCCAAATTCATATGTTGAAATTCTACTCCCCAAAGATGATGGTATGAGGAGGTGGGGTCTTTGGGAAGGGCTGAAGTCATGAAGGTGGAGCCCTCGTGAGTGGGATTAGTGCTGTTAGAAAACAGGCTCCAGGGGCATCCCCAGTCCCTTCCACCTGGTGAGCTCACAGCGAGAAGGGGCCAGCCATGAACACGAGAAGGCCCTCATTCAACCATGCTGGCACCTTAATCTTGGACTCCCAGCCTCCATAACTGGGAGCAATACATATCTGTTGTTTATAAGCATATATGCTGTAGTATTCCGTCATAACAACCAAATGGCCTAAGGGAGGTAGGGTTTTCCTTCCAGACAGAATTTATGTGCATACCTCTACAGAAGATTCATCGTGGAATTTCCTTGGCGATCAAGTGGTTGAGACCGTGAATTTCCAATGCAGGAGGCGCGAGTTCCATCCTGGTTGGAAGACTAAGATCCCACATGCTGCATGGCACAGCAACCCCCCTCCCCACCAAAAAAAAAACACGAACCAGCAAACAAAAACAGAAGATGTATCTTGTGTTGCCTTCACTTACCTACAGTTTATAGAGTTGTAAAACAGACTCCATAGAGTCAGGTAACTCTGAATGATTGGTTACAGTTGGAATTATCTCCCACCCAGAATTCGTCTGTGAAGTCCTAAGCCGCAGCAGCTCAGAATGTGACCTTGTTTGGAAACAGGGTTGTTGCAGATGTAATGAGTGACGAGGAGGTCATCTGGCATAGGGCGGGCCTTAACCTAAAATGACTGGGTCTTGTAAACTGGAGAAACTTGGACCCAGACATGCGCACCGGGAGCGTGTCAGGTGAACGTGCAGGCAGAAACTGGAGGATGTGCTTATAAGCCAAGGAACCCCAAAGATTGCCAGTCAGACACCAGAAACTAGGGGAGAAGCAGGGAGCAGATTCTTTCCCACAGCACTCAGGAGGAAACAACCCTGCTGACACCTTGACTGCTGACTTCCGGCCTCTAGAACCATGAGATAAATGTCTGTGGTTTAAGTCACTAAGTTTCTGGTGCTTAGCGATGTTAGTGATGATTAGCAAACTAAGACCAGTAGTCCTGTAGGGATGTGAGAGTTGGACCATAAAGACGGTCAAAAGAGGGACCATAAAGAGAGCGCCGAAGGATTGAAGCTTCCGAACTGTGGTGCTGGAGAAGACTCTTGAGAGTCCCTTGGAGAGCAAGGAAATCAAACCAGTCAGTCCTAAAGGAAATCAACCCTGAATATTCATTGGAAAGACTGATGCTGAAGCTGAAGCTCCAGTACTTTGGCCACCTGATATGATGAACCAACTCAGTGGAAAAGACTCTGATGCTGGGAAAGATTGAAGGCAGGAGAAGGGGGCGACAGACGACCAGATGGTTGGATGCATCACCGACTCCATGGACATGAGTTTGAGCAAATTCTGGGAGATAGTGAAGGACAGGGAAGCCTGGTGTGCTGCAGCCCATGGGATCACAAACACTGACCACATGACTTAGCGATTGAATGACAGCAACAGATGTATTAATAATGTGGAGAAGCCACAGTTTACCAAGATACAAAAATTCTCCTACAATATGTTGTTGGAACTGATTCCTGGAGGATGAGCAGGATTAGGCAGCAGGGAAGGGTCGAAATAGCTGTGCAAAGGCCCAGAGGCGGGTGAGTGGAATCTTGACTCCATGTGGCTAGCGCACTGAGAGGGACCAGAAGGGAACAATGGGGCCAATCAGGGGCGGGGCATGCTAAGTCTTGGCTTATCTTGTTGCACTTTTGTTTTCCTTTTTCTTTCGGGCCAAGCTTCCCCTTCAGTTCAGTTCAGTTGCTCAGTCATGTCCAACTCTTTGCGACCCCATGGACTGCAGCACGCCAGTCTTCCCTATCCATCACCAACTCCTGGAGTCTACTCAAACTCATGTCCATTGAGTCGGTGATGCCATCCAACCATCTCGTCCTCTGTTGCCCCCTTCTCCTCCCACCTTCAATCTTTCCCAGCATCAGGGTCTTTTCCAATGAGTCAGTTCTTCGCATCAGGTGGCCAGAGTACTGGAGTTTCAGCTTCAGCATCAGTCTGAATGTTCCAGTGAACATTCAAGACTGATTTCCCTTAGGGTGAACTAGTTGGATATTCTTGCTGTCCAAGGGACTCTCAAGAATCTTCTCCAGCACCACAGTTCAAAAGCCTCAATTCTTTGGCACTCAGCTTTCTTTATAGTCCAACTCTCACATTCATACATGACTATTGGAAAAACCATAGGTTTTACTAGATGGACCTTTGTTGGCAAAGTAATATCTCTGCTTTTCAACATGCTATCTAGGTTGGTCATAACTTTTCTTCCTAGGAGCAAGCGTCTTAATTTCATGGCTGCACTCACCATCTGCAGTGATTTTGGAGCATGCAAAAACTAAAGTCTGTCACTATTTCCACTGTTTCCCCATCTATTTGCCATGAAGGGATGGGATCAGATGCCACGATGTTAGCTTCCCCTTAGGAGATCCCCGTTTCCCCACCAGGGACTGAACCTTTGCCACCACGGTAAAAGCCTGGAATTCTAATCGCTGGACCACCAGGGACTTCCCAAGGCTTGGGTTTTTGTTCTAAGCACCCTGGGAGCCTGAAAGACACCTGATTATGGGACACTGATTACGCCCGGCTGCATGTTAACCGCTCTGCATCACAGGCTGGTTATATTGATACCTGCCCAAGACCACTGAGATCACACAGCTGGCAGCAATGGGGGGTGGGAATTGAACCTAGTCTGCCAGGAGCCCCGAGACATCAGGATCATGGCAGGTGAGCATCACGGGGTCAGAGACGGAAGCTGGGGCGGGAAGACCTCGGTCAGGGACTTTGGCTATTTTTTCATTGCTGAATCTTCCGATGGCATCACCGAATGGATGGACATGAGTTTGAACAAGCTCTGGGAGATGGTGATGGACTGGGAAGCCTGGCCTGCTGCAGTCCATGGGGTTGCAAAGAGTCGGACACGACTGAGCGACTGAACTTAGCTGTATCTTCAGAACCTATGACTGCAGCAAGGTACCCAATAGGTATTTGTTAAATGGGTAATCATTCTCTGGAGGCATTTATGCCCGGAAGAGGAAAACTGAGGCTGAGAGATGCATCGGCTTTCTAAAGCCCTTATACCTCAGCTGCCAACTTCTAGCACTTTCCATGACCCCCTTGCCTCAAAAAGGTCTGGAAGGCGCAAAAGGGTGGGTGAGTTGGTCCGGGCGGGGGCGGGGGCGGGGGCGGGGGGAGAGGGCGGGGGCGGGGAGAGGGCGGGGTGGGGGGGGAACTTCAGTGCCGATCAGGCGGCGCCCAGGTTTGTATGCCAGGCTTTATTTAATAAGGCAGCGGGTCCCCCGGACCGCTCATTGAAAAAAAACAGCTTCAGGGGCCGCCCATGTGTACCCCGAATCCTTACGAACTCGGCCCCCTTTCCCCCTCAAGCCGCCCTCAAGGTCCTCCCAGCGAAACGAGCAAGGTCAGTTGCAATTCCGTTTGCAACCAGCAGCTGTTGGCCCTGAACCCCCGCCCCTTGAGACCGTACCATTCTGGCTCGGAGAAGGGGGGGTCCGGGAGCGGGGTGCGCAGAGGACTCTTTTGAGGACCCCCTCTGCCGGGGTTTTCCCTGGCCTCCCAGGGAGCTTGGGGTAAGATTTGCGTCGGGGGCTCAGGGCGGTGGGCTTCAGGGTGCCTCTCGCCTCCACTCTGGAGGCCTCTCCTCATTCCCCCCTCTCCTGGCATGGTCCGCGCTGCGGAACGCCAAGAGCTAGGCCTGTGTGCACACGCCCCGCCCGGGGCGCAGACCTCGCCCTGCTTCGCCCGGGTTCGGATCGCGAGTCCGCGCTGCAGCGGGCACCGGGGTCCGGAGCTATGGCGGTCGTCGTCCGAGTAGTTTATTGGTGAGCACGCGGGCCAGAGGTGCCCTCTTCGAATTCCGCTCGGGCCCCGCCCTGTCCCGGCGGAGCTGGGCTCTGGGGGAGTCGGGGGTGCGCGGGGGAGGGGGCAGGACCCTTGGGGAGCCTTGCACTGGGGAGAGGGTTCCGTGCGGGTGCGGTGGGCGTGGGAGGAGGCGGAAAACGAGGATGTTGATTTCTTGGCCTCCCCCTCCCCAATTTGTGACATTCTAGACGTCTCAGGTCCTAAAAGGTAGAACTGAGACACGTGTGTGTCGTTTTAACCCCCACCCCCACCCCGATTCCCGGGCTCAGGGTGGGGAACAGGTGGGGGTCGGTTTGTAATGCAGGAGGAACCTCTCTGGGCGGTTCGGTCTCCCCTCCCCCAGGACCGGTCGTCGGGTGGGGCCGGCCAGAGTCAGGAGGTTCCAGATCGTCCCGGCCTGTGTTGGGCAAGGACTTAAACCCAGACGGTGGATGCTTTTTTGCTGTTAACCCTCCTCGTTTTCTTACCCCACTTTTCCCATCCGTAGAGGGAGTGATTTTTTTAAAACTTATTTTTGATTGTGGCATCATTGCTTTCCCATATTGTGTTGGTTTCTGCCATATGTCAACGTGAATTGGCCGTAGGTGTACCTATGTCCGCTCCCTCTTGAACCCCCCCCCCCCGCTAGGTTGTCGTCTTAATGGTTATGGCGGAGGGAGTGCGGTGTGTAGGGTGTTACACATTTGGTCTAATTGCCCGCTTTAAGGGTGAAAACGTGTGCTCGGCAGGAAGTGTCTGTCCCGTAGGCGGTGTCACAGCCCTGGCGCCTTGGACTGTACTGGCCTGCACAGGCATGCTGGCCTGTGGGCGCTCAATAAATACGTGTTCCCTGAATTTCCTTCCCCAGAAACCCCCTGGGCAGGGGTTTTAGCTCCATTCTACAAGTGCGGAAACCGAGGCTGGGAGTGGGCCACGGGCGGATCACAGGGGTACCGCACCTGGGTCTGCTGGCTGTCCACTTGGGCGGGGGAGGAGGGTCCCTGCCTGGGGGTTTGAAAGGTTCAGACCTGTCACTGCGTTAGTTAGTGTCCGTGCCCGCTGAGTCAAGCAGAGGGTAGAGTGACATTTTGAGGCGCCTCCCCTTCCCCTCCCCCGCTTTGCCGGTGCACCAGACTCCGGTCCCGAAATAGTCGGCGGGGGGGGGGGGGGGGGGGGGCAGGGCGGGCGGGGAGGCGGTTATCCTTCACCCTCAGGCATGGGAGGGCCTTGGGAATCCTGCAGTAATGGTTGCCCTGAGGCCTGGGTACCGGCTGTGGGTGGGGCTGCTGTCGTTGGGCAGCTCTCATCCTGACCTGGCTCTCTCCGTTTTGCCTCCCTCTCCCCTCTGCCTCGCGCGTGTGCTCTCTCCTCGTCGCCCCCGGTTCTGTGCACCGCCCCCCACGCTCTGCCTCTTGTCTCCCTTGCTCTGTGTTCCTGTGTGGCTGGCTCCCTTCGTGTGCCTCCATCTCTGTGCTGCACCCCGCCCCCGTGTGCCCCGTGTCTTTCCTCTCTTTTGAGAGTGTCTGTCTCCTTCTATCATCCGTGTCCCTCTTCATCTCTCCCTGCTTCCTCCCCGCCATTTGCCTCTGTCTCCTTGCCTGCCTTGCCTCTCCCCTCCCCTCCCCGGATCCCCACTGTCCCCTCTCTCCCCTCCCCGGATCTCCACTGTCCCCCTCCTCCTCTCCCGGGACCCACTCTCTCGGACACGCTCCCACCAGTGGCGCTTGAGGCTACAAGCCCAAGGTAAGCCATGTGGTCCCAAGAGGCTGCCCTGGAAAGTGGGGGAGGGGGGTTAGCCCTTGGTGGGGGCCCACCTATGTGGCTTCTGTGGACCCTGGTGTGACCACCCACCCCTTTCCAGTATCTTCAGCTCAAGAAGAAGTTAGAAGATGAGTTCCCTAGCTGTTTGGACATCGTGAGTCTCGGGGAGGGGGAAGCAGTCAGACTTGGGTCCTGTCTGTCCCTCAGTCCTGGTGGCAGTGGGGGTGGTTTGGGTCAGCCCCCTACCCCCCCCCCCCCCACTGTGTTCTCCCTTCCCTGGGAAGGAGCAGGTGTCCGCAAGGGGGCATCTCCGCCCCTCCAGCATCTCTCCTTCTCCCTAGTGCGGCGAGGGGACTCCCCAGGTCACCGGCTTCTTTGAAGTGTTCGTAGCGGGAAAGCTGGTCCACTCCAAGAAGGTATGTCTCTCCATCCTGCGTCACTGGGGGCCAGTGGGGGGTTGGGACTGGGGTTGGCGTCTTGGTCCCAGCCCATCCCTCCCCTGGTCCTCCCTCCTCCAGGGAGGCGATGGCTACGTGGACACGGAGAGCAAGTTTCTGAAGCTGGTGGCCGCCATCAAAGCCGCTTTGGCTCAGGCCTGATGTGCCCTGAAGGCAGAGGTGAGGGGGGCCCCGCCCCGAGGCCACAGAACTGATCCCTGGTTCCCAATGGACTCCAAACCTGAGGACTAGTTTCCAGCCCAGTACATTCCACTGGTTGCAATTTCCACTTTGTTCTCTGGACCATAGCACTGCTTTTCAGCATCTGCTGAGCCTGATTTTCAATGTTCGAGCTTCTGTGTTCCAGATGAGCCCCAGACCGAGCCTACTCTACATCTGGGTCCTGGTCACTAACCTAGTCTGTAACCAAGCTCTGGCTCCTGGCTTTTGAGATCCTGGAAGCAGTTTCTACTCTCCCTCTAAGCTTGAGTGCCAGTTCCTGCCCAACGTGTGCTAGAACTGAGTGTCTGTCCCAGGAGCCTGTGGACCCAGCCCCCTGCCCCCAGCATGCTTTGCACCAGCAACCTGGTTCTCAAATGCTTTGACCTCGAGTTCTGTTTCTCATCATCCTCACTGGAGCAGAATGAGGCTGCTTTCAGTGGGAATTTGGACCTGCAGTACAATTTGAATCAATGCAGTACAAAAATCTGAATGTCTTGCTTCCTATGCAGGTCTGAAAAGGAGGGAGTCTCCCCAAATTACCAAAAAAAAAAAAAAAAACCCACCAAGAATTGCATAATTCCAAAAAAAAGAGAAAAAAGATGGGCAAAGATAAAGGAAAAAAAAAGAATTCCATAATTCCCAGGCTGCATGAGCTGGCTATGTGTGGGCTGTTGCTGTCAGGAGGGAGGGGTGCCCCTTTGGGGGGGACTTGAATTCTTAAATGGAGCACATCCCTTGCAGAAACACACCATTTGCCACCTCCAGACTGTCAGTCACTCAAATGCATTTGCTTAAACCAGCATGAGGTTGGCTTGGATTCTAGAGAAGTCCACCAATGATGATTTTATCTAAGATAAGCCAAGATGGGATTCATACAAAAGAGAGAGGGGAAGGAGTGACTCTTGTTCACAAGTTGAGTGCAATTTCAGGAGTCCCGAAAACCCCCGTCAGGCTCAGCGATTCTTGCAGGACTCAGAACACACCAGAGCTGTTCCACTCCTGGTTACAGTTTATTACAGGAAAAGCTTAAGAGATGAAAGGCAGGGAAGCACCTCGCTTTCATCCAGCCTCTGAACCCCCCCCTCCCTGCTTCTTCTCCACACAGACCAGTACCCGTGGCCCAGCCCCTCTCGGCAGACGCTTCATGACAGGAAGGACTGAAATGTCTCTTGGACGCCTGGTCCTTCCCTGATGTTCTCACGGCCGCCGGTTGGAGCAGAGATGGACACCCCTGGTCTTTGCCTGTGCGTGTGTGTGTGAGTGCGTGTGTGTCCCTGCATGCTGGTCCTGGTGCCTTCCCCATCCCTCATCTCCCTGCTTCTCCACCGCCCCTCCATGTCTCCCTTCTACCCTGTGGTGTCTGGGGTGGTCCTGCTCCAGGCTTCCTTTTCAAGGGGAAGCCGAGAGGAGGATCAGGATGAGTGAGTCTCAGATTTCAGCAGTGATGGCAACAGCTCACAACTCAATAAATGGTGATGAGGTTAACAGGCCTGTGTCTGCGTGTGTCCATTTTCCCCTGCAGCGGCCTCCCGCGGGTCTCCGCCCCGGGAAATTAGTGGCTTGGTAGTGCGGAGCTAGGACCAACTCAGGGCTGAACTTTCCAGTGGTCCCTCAAGCCAAGGTGGAGGTGGGCTCTGGGTGCCCCCTAGAGCCGCCACGGGTGTACATCCTGCAGGGTGAGGCAGGTTCCTGGTTCCCGCATTTGGAGGTAACCTGGCAGCGACTGGAGGAAAGTGCCGGGTGGCATGTTAGGCTGGCTCACCCCTCCTCTCGCCTGCCTGCCCCCTTTACCGTCCTTGCACTGGAGACGAGCTGTCCTCACCTCCTAGCTCTGAGTTTGATCCCATGACTTGCTTTGGCCAGTGGAGTGAGGCAGACGTAACCACGCCAGGTCTGAGCCTGGGCCTTCGGAGGCCCGGTGGTCCTGCCAGTGTCAGGACACTGAGGAGGGCCTGGCAGTCTCACAGGCTCCGTTCTTAAATCATGTGGCAAGATGGTAAAAGTGATGGGGAGTCTGGCCACTGATGGCCTTCTGTACAATCCTCAGTTTATTTTGAGGAAGTCCCACCATGGTCAACTTTGGAACGTTTTCACCACCTCAAGGAGAAACCCTTATACTATAGAGCACCCCTCCAGTCCTGAGCACGCACCCCTTTGGTCCCCAGCACCACCCCCCCCCCACCCCCCGCCTCTGCCCTGGAGCAGCCACTAATCCACTTTCTGTAGATTTCCCTATTGGGAGATTTCACAAAAGTGGAACCATACAGTGTGTGTGGTCTGTGGCTCCTTTCGCTTGGCATAATGTTCTCAAGGTGCGTCCATGATGAGTATTGGCACACAGCAGAACATCATTCCTTTTTATGGCTGAATAATTTTGCACTCTGTGGGCCACCATTTCACATTTAGGTTGAACGTTTAGGTTGTTTGTACTCCTTGGCTACTGTGAACAGTGCTTCTGTGGACTTCCGTGTCCAAGTTTTTGTTTAAGCACCAGTTCTCAGGTCCTTTGGGCAGATAACTAGGAGTGGAACAGCTGGGTCAACAGCAATGATTTTTAAAAGAACTTTCCTGGCAGAAGGTCATATGAAGACCATTAGATTTTCTCAGAATTGAGGAACTTTTTTTTTCTTTCAAGAACTCTTTTTTTTTTTTTTAAATTGTTTATTTGGCTGCACCGGGTCTTAGTTGCAGCATGTGGGATCTAGTTCCCTCACCAAGGATCAAACCAGGGCCCCCTGCATTCGCAGCGCAAAGTTGTAGCCACTGGGCCACCAGAAAATTCCCTCAAGAAACTGAATGCTTTTGGTGGCCATAAAGTCTGCACTTATTTCAAATATAATTCTAACCCAATGAACTCTCAAACCTTGAGTCACAGAAATGAAGTCATTTCTCCCCTAAGCCAAATGCTGACCCGTGAGATCGCGCCTGTGCTCCATGGATCCATACCCAGTGTCATCTGGGAAAATCTCCCCTGACAACCATCAGTAGTACCAACGAGAAGGAAAGCCCTCCCTCATCTTCACTGGTAACAACTCTGACAATTCAGTACATTCTGGCAGTTTAGACCTGAACCAGGTAGGTGGACTGGGACTCCAGGAAGCTTGATCTTAACCCTGCTGGAGCCTGCGTGGTGGTACCCTCAGCTCTCCCGTTGGTTTAGCCACGTCGCATCGTGCCACCAGTGGGTAATTTAACACAAGACTCTCGAGTCCTTTGTTTAAGCAAGAAATCTAGTGGGTCAGGCTAGGCTGGGTTATGCTTCTGTGGAAACACACAAAAACAAACGCAAATCTCAATGGGTTAAACCCGGCACATGCAAAGCCCTCTTCAGGGCAGGTGCCCTCCCTGCGCCCAGTCAGTGACCTAGAGCAGCATTTATCCAGTAGGACGTTGTGATGATGGGATTTTTCTGTATCTGTCCAGCACCGTGGCCACTGGGCACAGGCCACATGGTGTTATGCAGAGCTTGAAAGGAGGTGGATGTGACTGAGGAACTGAATTTTTAATTAATTCGTTTATTTCTGGCTGTGCTGTCTTCATAGCTGTGCTCCAGCTCTCTCTAGTTGTGACGAGTGGGGGCTACTCCCCATTTGTGGGGCACAGGCTTCCCATTGCGCTTACTTCTCTGGTTGCAGTGCACGGGCTTTAGGCATGCAGGCATCAGCAGTCCTGCCGTCTGTGGGGTCGCACAGAGTCGGACATGACTGAAGGACTTAGCAGCAGCAGCAGCAGTAGTCGTGGCCCACAGACTTAGTTGCCCCGAGGCACGTGAACTCCTCCCGAACCAGGGATCAAACCTGTGTCCCCTGCATTGGCAGGCATATTCTTAGCCACTGGACCACCAGGCAAGTCTGGAACTAGGAATTTTTATTTTACTTTATTTCAACTGACATTGAAATTCGTGGCAAGTGTGGCATGTGGCTATCTTATTGGACAGTGCAGATCTAGATAGACAGAGATTCTCTTCTCCTCAGTCCGCACGGCTGGGAAAAGAAACACGCACTAGCTCTTAAAGACCTTAGGCGGGAAGTGACACGCGTCTCAGTTCTAGTCGCAGCCCATTGGCTAGAATGGTCACAAGGCTGCACCCACCTGTAGAACCCACCTGGGAACGGTGGTCAGGAAAGGAAGGGGAGCCCGAAAAAATGGTAAGCGCTGGAAATATCTACCAGGCTCCTTTTGATTTTACCTATGCGTGGAGGAGAAACAGAAAATACCATGACCCTATTATGTCTTAACCAAAACAATTCACGTCTTCAAGAAGAATTCAGCAGGGTCGTCAGTGGAAGCCTGAACTGGGAGAAACACTGAATTCTTTTCCAACAGCGACACCGTGTGGCCATTTTGGAGAACTGCAGCTGCCCACATCCCCTCGGATCACCAGAAATCCGTATGCACACTATAGAATCATTTCCTTGAGATTTGCTGTAAAGTGAATCACCATCTTAGGCTTGGTGATTTGATACTTTTTTTTCTTTTGCCATATGGCATGCAGGATCTTAGTTCCCAGACCAGGGATCAGGCCCACACTCCCTGAATTGAAAACGTATAGTCTTTTATTATTATTTAAAAGATGCATTTATTTATTGGTTGTGGTGGGTTTTCCTTGCTTTGGGTGGGCTTTCTCTAGCTGCAGCACACGGGGGCTTTTCAATGCAGAGGCTTCTCTTGCTGCGGAGCCCCGGGCTCTAGGCGCACAGGCTTCCGTAGTTGTGGCGCTTGGGCTTTGTTGCTCAGTGGCATATGGGATCTTTGCGGAGCAGTGGACAAACCGGTGTCCTTTGCATTGCAAAGTGGAGTCACTGGACCACGAGGGAAGTCTCCCAGAACTTTTCTGTATTTTCATGTTTTCCTTTCTTTAGCTTGTTGGGTGTTCATGTGCTTGGTTTATGCCTCATGGTAGCAAGATGGCAATGTTTAAATCAGAGCCTCAACCAATTTCTCTCTCTCTCTCTTTTTTCTCTATTTTTGAGGACCATTATGAACCTATGGGTTTTTACATATTTGACATCTTTCAACCTGCTTGCCGACGTTCTTCTTTTGAAGCTTTAATGGTCCCACCTTGGGTTTCTTCAGCGTTTGGACAGAAACCCCATCATCTCTGAGAGCATTTTTGTGCTTTTGCTGTGACAAGATGGTCTCAGCTCACCTTCATTTTTCCGGCCTCAGACCTGGATCCAGTCTTTATGCCAAAACTCGGGTTACTCCCAGAGGGAAATGACATTTAGAGATGATAATCTGTGCTCCTAGCAATCTAGAGAGATATCAAAGTCTCCAGGCCCTCAGGGGTCAAGACGCTCCATGTCTATGAGTGGGAGAAACTCATTCCAATCAACAGTGCTTCTGCCTCTGGGTCTCGCTCCTCTGCCCCTGTTTCTTTAGTGTCCTTCTGCATCAGTCCCTAACAGGGTCTGTTAGATAAGCAGGAGGAGCTTCTGTTACATCTTGGCAGCCCCCAGAGCTGTCCATCCTGTCATGTCTGTCCAACCCCCCTCCCCAACCTCCGTCACCTGTCACATGACTCCTTTCCCTCTCTCTCCAATTTGATCTAATTTCTCTCTCTGCTCTCCTGAGGCCGGCCCAGCATAAGAGGATTGGAGCATTTGCTAAATGGGACCAGGACAGGGTCAGAGGACCGGCTGTGGGGGAGACTCAGGGGCCAGGACGGCCTCAGGAGGGCGGTAGGGGGCGGTAGAGGAAGAGGGAGCTGGAAAGAGAGGTGAGTGATGCTCCCACCTGAGATGGGAAGAAACAGAGGGAGAGGGAACGTTTTAAGAGGGAGGACATGCTCCCTGGCTGTGATGGTTAGCAGTATTTGCATGGTTGTGCATGCATGCGTGCTAAGTCATGTCAGACTCTGCGACCCCCCAGGGACGGTAGCCCGCCAGGCTCCTCTGTCCATGCGGATTCTCCAGGCAAGAATACTGGAGTGGGTTGCCACGGCCTCCTCCAGGGCATCTTCCTGACCCAGGGATCGAACCCCAGTCTCCTGCATTGGCAGGCAGGCTCTTTACTACTAGCGCCACCTGGGAAGCCCTTTGCATGGTCACCAGCGGCATATTTAAAGAATAAATAAGATAAGCTATAAACGAAGAGGGTGTGAGCAAGAGGGGTATGGAGGGACTGAGAGAGAAAAGAAACATTGTCCAGAGTTTTAAGCAGTACGCGCTAGTCACTGTGCAAAGGACTAGGATTCCATCAGCTCCTCATAAACCTGTTTCAGCCCAGTTCAGTTCAGTCGCTCAGTCGTGTCTGACTCTCTGCGACCCCATGAATAGCAGCACGCCAGGCCTCCCTGTCCATCACCAACTCCCGAGTTCACTCAGACTCACGTCCATCGAGTCAGTGATGCCATCCAGCCATCTCATCCTCTGTCCTCCCCTTCTCCTCCTGCCCCCAATCCCTCCCAGCATCAAAGTCTTTTCCAATGAGTCAACTCTTCGCATGAGGTGGCCAAAGTACTGGAGCTTCAGCTTTAGCATCATTCCTTCCAAAGAAATCCCAGGGCTGATCTCCTTCGGAATGGACTGGTTGGATCTCCTTGCAGTCCAAGGGACTCTCAAGAGTCTTCTCCAACACCACAGTTTAAAAGCATCAATTCTTCGGCGCTCAGCTTTCTTCACAGTCCAACTCTCACATCCATACGTGACCACAGGAAAAACCATAGCCTTGACTAGACAGACTTTAGTCGGCAAAGTAATGTCTCTGCTTTTGAATATACTATCTAGGTTGGTCATAACTTTTCTTCCAAGGAGTAAGCGTCTTTTAATTTCATGGCTGCAGTCACCATCTGCAGTGATTTTGGAGCCCAAAAAAGCAAAGCCTGACACTGTTTCCACTGTTTCCCCATCTATTTCCCATGAAATGATGGGACCAGATGCCATGATCTTCGTTTTCTGAATGTTGAGCTTTAAGCCAACTTTTTCACTCTCCTCTTTCACTTTCATCAAGAGGCTTTTGAGTTCCTCTTCACTTTCTGCCATAAGGGTGGTGCCATCTGCATATCTGAGGTTATTGATATTTCTCCTGGCAATCTTGATTCCAGCTTGTGTTTCTTCCAACCCGGTGTTTCTCATGATGTACTCTGCATGTAAGTTAAATAAGCAGGGTGACAATATACAGCCTTGATGTACTCCTTTTCCTATTTGGAACCAGTCTGTTGTTCCATGTCCAGTTCTAACTGTTGCTTCCTGACCTGCATACAGATTTCTCAAAAGGCAGGTTAGGTGGTCTGGTATTCCCATCTCTTTCAGAATTTTCCACAGTTTATTGTGATCCTCACAGTCAAAGGCTTTGGCATAGTCAACAAAGCAGAAATAGATGTTTTTCTGGAACTCTCTTGCTTTTTCCATGATCCAGCGGATGTTGACAATTTGATCTCTGATTCCTTTGCCTTTTCTAAAACCAGCTTGAACATCAGGGAGTTCGCGGTTCATGTATTGCTGAAGCCTGGCTTGGAGAATTTTGAGCATTACTTTACTAGCATGTGAGATGAGTGCAATTGTGTGATAGTTTGAGCATTCTTTGGCATTGCCTTTCTTTGGGATTGGAATGAAAACTGACCTTTTCCAGTCCTGTGGCCACTGCTGAGTTTTCCAAATTTGCTGGCATATTGAGTGTAGCACTTTCACAACATCATCTTTCAGGATCTGAAACAGCTCAACTGGAATGTCATCACCTCCACTAGCTTTGTTCATAGTGATGCTTTCTAAGGCCCACTTGACTTCACATTCCAAGATGTCTGGCTCTATATTAGTGATCACATCATCATGATTATCTTGGTCCTGAAGATTTTTTTTGTACAGTTCTTCTGTGTATTCTTGCCACCTCTTCTTAATATCTTCTGCTTCTATTAGGTCCAGACCATTTCTGTCCTTTTTCGAGCCCATCTTTGCATGAAATGTTCCCTTGGTATCTCTAATTTTCTTGAAGCGCTCTCTAGTCTTTCCCATTCTGTTGTTTTCCTCTATTTCTTTGCATTGATCGCTGAAGAAGGCTTTCTTATCTCTTCTTGCTATTCTTTGGAACTCTGCATTCAGATGCTTATCTCTTTCCTTTTCTCCTTGGCTTTTCGCTTCTCTTCTTTTCACAGCTATTTGTAAGGCCTCCCCAGACAGCCATTTTGCTTTTTTCCATTTCTTTTCCATGGGGATGGTCTTGATCCCTGTCTCCCATACAATGTCACGAACCTCATTCCAAAAACTGTATATATTTAATATATTCAGCTGAATGAGTTTGGATATAAGTGTAGCGAAATTTTGAATAAAAATGCAAGTGCAACCAAGTATGTCTGTGATCTACACTGTGCTCCGTCCACTGCCCGAGTCACGGCAGATAAATCAGGGCTAGAGGAGATTGGGCAGCATCTTTGCTTCCTGAGATCATCTCCCTGGGACTTACGATGGGGAGGGGAATGCCGGAGACCCCAACAGCACCAACTGCCGAAACGGAAGTCTCCTGGTCACCAAGGAAACACGGGAAGATGTGAGTCGGGGGTTGAGAAAGTTTTGATCTTCATCTGCCAGTGAGTCCCATGTCCCCTTCAGCTCACCTCTGATCGTGCCTGTGCCCTTATTCTGCAGATGCTGGCCTGACTGGCCTAAGAGGTTGGGGCACGTGGTGAATCAGACTAGGTCAAAGCCAAGGAAAGCTGCTGGGGAGAAGTCCAGGGACCTGAAGGGGTGGGAGAGAGGCCAGAGAGAGGGAGAAGGAAGGGCAGCACACAGGGCAGAGAGACCGGAGATGGGTGAGTCAGAGGAGGGAAAAGATGGAGATGGGGGTCAGGGGGCTGTCTCAGTGGTAGAATAATGCCCGCATGCATGCTAACTCGCTTCAGTTGTGTCTGACTCCTTTTGACCCTACGGACTGTAGCCCACCAGGATCCGCTGTCCGTGGGATTCTCCAGGCAAGAATACTGGAGTGGGTTACCATGTCTTCCTCCAAGGGAATCTTCCCCGATCCAAGGATGGAACCCAAATCTCTTAAGTCTCCTGCATTGGCAGGCAGATTCTTTACCTCTAGAACCACCTGGGAAGCCCGGTAGGATAAGACCACCCATTTACTCAGCACTTCCTGTAAATTAGTGTCCAGTGTGTCAATTGCACACTCCGTGTAATTCACACCCACCCCCAGTGATGACTGTTACCCAAAGTCTCACAGAGGTCCAGCTGTCCACATGGCTTTCTCTGAGTGGTCCAAGAAGCAGATAAACTTGGTAAAACTCAAGAGAGTAGAGGGGTTAAGGACTGAGGTCCTCAGCTGGGCAGCCTGGTTCACGCTCAGCTTAGACGCCCGCCGTCTTCTCAGAAAGGCAGTTGAAGGCTCTGATGTTTGGTGTGACCTCCTGTAGGTAAGGGATTAGGTTGCTGACCTTGAAGGACCTTTCGTAAGGATATTAGAGCATGGAGGACAGCAGCTGTCACATGGAAAGTGACACGTGTGGGTGGGACCTTGTCTGTTTTCTTTTAGGGAGTAGGGCTGGGGTGCCTCAGTTCCCTTCCCTTTCTGCCCCACCCCCTAACTCTCCCTCTCTGCCTCTCTGTATGTCTCCTCTGGCTCCAATCTCTCTCCTGTGTCCCTCAGTCTCCTTGTGGGGCCTGTGTGTGTGTGTGTGTGTGTGTGTGTTTATCTCCATTCCTACCAGGGCCTCTCTGATAAACACGGTCTCCTTCTATCCTCGCAACTGTCTCTCTCCCCCCCGAAACCACAGTCTGTCACGTGGACCTCTAAATCCCTGCTAATTCTCACTCTATTTTGCTGAGGCTGGCCTGTCCTAAGAGGATTGGAGCATTTGCTAAAGGGGACCAGGATGGGGCCCGAAAATTGGCTGTGGGGAGACCTAGGGGTCAGGATGAGCAGCAGAGAAACTGGAGACAGAGGGGACAGGTAATTGGCACAAAGTTACAGAGATCGAGGACCCCAAATGCAGGCTTTGTGGATGTCAATCCATCTGTGATTGGACCCTTGACTGAGGACAAATTAACCAATCTCTCCAAAAAACGACCACTGAAAATCCATGTGCGTGCTCAGTCGTGTCCAGCTCTTTGCGACTCCGTGGATGGTAGCCCCTCAGGCTCCTCTGTCCATGGGATTTCCCAGGCAAGAATACTGGAGTGGCTTGCCATTTCCTTCTCCCGGGGATCTTTCTGCCCCAGGGACTGAACCTGCGTCTCCTGCATTGGCAGATAGGTTCTTTACCACTGAGCCCCCTGGGATGAAATTCCATGAGGAAAAAAAAAAAAAGAAACCCCTACCTCACACCATACATCCACAATCAGTTCTAGTTGTTTTAAGACCTAAATATGGGAGTTAAAACTGTTATGATTTTAGGGAAGAAGACATTATCTTTACGTGATAATGAAAGATATCTTAAACAAGAGGAAAGAGAAGAGCAGTAGGGACTTCCCTGGTGGTCCAGTGGCTAAGAATCCTCCTTGACATGCAGGGGACTTGGGTTCCATTCCTGGCTGGGAAATTAAGACCTCACATGTTGCAAAGCAATTAAGTCTGCATGCCATGAATACTGAGCCTTCATGCTACAATGGCTGCAAGGAAGCAGCGACGATCCCACATGGCCCAACTAAGACCAGGTGCAGCCAAATACCCACATGGCCCAACTAAGACCAGGTGCAGCCAAATACCCACATGGCCCAACTAAGACCAGACGCAGCCAAATACCCACATGGCCCAACTAAGACCAGACGCAGCCAAATACCCACATGGCCCAACTAAGGCCAGATGCAGCCAAATACCCACATGGCCCAACTAAGACCGGATGCAGCCAAATACTTTTTAAAAAGCAGTAATGCTAGAGAAGAAAAGAGCAACTCCTCCCTCCACACCCCTGTCCCAGAAACCCCCGTGTTGGTCGTTCATCCATATCCCACTCTTTGCAACCCCATGGACTGTAGCCTGCCAGACTCCTCTGTCCGTGGGATTCTCCAAGGCAAGAATACTGGAATGGGTTGCCATTTGAAACCCCTGAGCTATACTGGAAACAGCAGACTGGGGATCTCAGACTGTTCTCTGTAAACTGTTTTCAGCTTTTGACAAAACATAGGCCTTGAATGTCAAGTTTTTTAAAAAATTATTTTTGACTGTGCTGGGTCTTCATTGCTGCGTAAGCTTTCTCTAGTTTATTGAGGTGGCTTCTCCTGTTACAGAGACCAAACTCTAAGATGTGCAGGTCTTAGTAGCTGTGGCGTGTGGGATCTTCCTGGACCAGGTATTGGACTGGTGTCCCTGGCATTGCAAGGTGGATTCTTAACCACTGGACCACCAGAGAAACCCCGAATAGTCAGCGTTTATAAACTTTTATGTCAACTTGAAAACGGGGGCCCATCTTGTAAAAAATCATTTTAAATTTATTTAAAAATTTTTTATTCTATTTTTTTTCAGCGTATCAGTCTGCCATTGATGTAAACAAAAACACGAATTCATCACGAAAGATAACGAGGGGCACTGAAACACACAATATTAAAATCAAGAAAATTCTACTTATAGAAAATACACATGGGAAAAATGTTTAGCCACCAAAAGAGATAGATATATAAATTCAAACAAATTGAGAAAAATGGACGGGGCGGGGAGGACAATTTACAAGTATTCCTAATGTCCAATTAACACCTGAGAAGAGCTTACTTAACTTCTGCACCATTGGAGGGATCAGTATTAAAACTACAAAGAAGCCGAAAGAGGGCAGATCAGCAAAGATGAAAATGTCTCAAATCCTCAGCATTCGGGGGGCTGGGTGAATGATGTTGGTCTAGCTTGCACAGAAAGTTCTGCAGCATCCACGAAGCCGGAACACACACGAACTGCCAGCAGCGATTCCATGGACAGCAGTTCCCAGGAGCGCCCCAAATAACCACCCGGGATCTTCAGGCCTCACAGTGACACAGAAACACCCCCTCCCCAGGCTGGATCAAGGGAGGTGCACAGAGTAAGGAGCTGTGAAGACCAAACCATCGCACCTTCCCGGACGTGGGGGCGCCACGTGCAGGCTCACAGCGCCCTCGTCCTCTGGCCGCTCGGGGTCTGCGGGACTTTGCGGGGACAGATGACCACGACCCTATAAATCCGTGAACCGTTGGGAGCCGAAATCGTCCTCATCCACAGGGGACACAGAATTCAAGGGAGAGGAGGGTTCGGAAAAGTGCTCCTGGGATGAGAACATCAGGGCACAGTCAGGAACCAGAAGAGGATCTGGGCAGTAGTTCGGGGCGTCGGGGTCCTGAGGCCAGCCCGGGGCCGGGGCCGGGGCCGGGCTTGGAGCAGCCGGGCCGTACACGTGGACGCCCTGTGCCGGGACCCACATGGCCGGCTGGTGGCTGGAGACGCCGGGCTCGGGCGCTGGGAGCACCCCCGCGGGGCTGGGGGGAGGAAGGCAGCTGTAGAGTCCCGGGCTGTCTGGGAAACTGGGGCTCGCAGCTGCGGCAGCAGATTCCGGGGCGGGGGCGGGGGTCCGGGGGGCTCCGGGGTCCGTGGGCGCATGGCCGGCCCTCTGGTATCCACCCTGGGCCTGTTGTCGTTCCAGACGGGAGCGCTGGGCCCGGCGGTTCTTGAACCACACCTGGGAGGGGGCAGACGGGACCAGGAGGAGGGGGTGTGAGAGGTGAGTCTCTGCTCGGGAGGTGGAGGGGTGAGGCTGTCCAGCTGAGAATCCTGCCTCCCCTCTCCCTCCGCCCCCCAGACCCAATTAGAGGCTCCTGGGGTTCAGGAGGCAGCGGGAAGGGGCACAGAGGGCAGGGGCAGGGCTTGGGCACCCACGGGGCAGGAAGGGGTCTGCCCGAGAGGCTCCGCGGGGTCAGAGGCCCTGAGGGCTGGGCACCGGGACACCCGGGGCGGTGGGGGGCGTCAGGCAGGCCGGATGCGGCTGGCGCGGTGATACAGCACACGGTTGACCCGGGGTCCAGCCCTGGGTCCGCAGCAGGGAGACCCCTTGCTTGCTGCGGGACCCGGGGCAGCCCAGGCCCCTCTGGCCTCGCGGTCCCCAGCGGTGGCTCCGGGAGGGCGGAGGGGTGGCCCCGGGGCGGGCGGGCTCAGACCTGCACTCTGTGCTCGTCCAGGTGGAGCCTGGCCGCCAGGCGCAGGCGGTCCTGGTAGCTCGGGTACTCGTTCTTCAGGAAGGCTTCTTTGAGCTCCTCCAACTGCTCTTTGCTGTACACTGTGCGCTCCCGCCGCTTCCTGTTTGGGGGCGCGGACCTCCGCGTGGGGCCTGACCAAGGGGGAAACAGGGTCCCATCAGCCCAGGAACAGCCCCCAGCCTGCCTGGTGCCCTCCCCCTCCCTGGACCAGACCCAGGTGAGCGGGTGGGACTCAGGCCCGAGGGCGGGAGGAGAAGCCTGGGGCATCCGGAGTGAGGTTGTTGGTCAGAGCCTGGCTGTCTGCCCTCCAGCCCTAACCCCTGCACCTCTCTGGGGCTCAGTGAGCACAGCTTGGAAATGGGCTTGATCTCAGCCCATGGAGTACTTATTCCAGGGCCTGCCCTGGGAAGGCAGGCAGGACAGGCTCCTTGGTGACCCTTGGTGCTCTCCCCAACCCCCTACCGTCTCCCAACCAAGGGGGAGCCACCCTGACAGGGGACCCCCGAGGACCAGGCTCCCTGCTCCCCTCCCTCAGTAATGTGGTTCCACCCCCAAACTCCACTAAGTCCCAGGAGGCCAGACTCACTCATGATGGACTCGGGTGCTTGCATCCTCCTGCTGTTCTGCCGTCGGAGTCTGAGGCTCTGCTCACAGGCCTGGGACAGACATCCCGGTTTTATGCCATGCCCACCTTAGGCACACCCTAAGGGTCCTGAAACCCACCCTCTCTTGCCCCACCCTCAGCCTCCCTGCCTTGCAAGAGAGTCATTAATAATTGGTTAATCCTTTTATTTGATGTTGTCGTTCAGTCACTCAATCGTGTCCAACTCTGAGATCCCATGGATGGCAGTTTGCCAGGCTTCCCTGTCCTGCACTATCTCCAGAGTTTGCTCAAACTCATGTCCATTGAATCTATGCCATCCAGCCATCTCGTCCTCTGTCATCCCGGTTCTCCTCTGCCCTCAATCTCTCCCAGCATCTGGGTCTTTTCCAGTGAGTCAGCTCTTCACATCAGGTGGCCAAAGTATTGGAGCTTCAGCTTCAGTATCAGTCCTTCCAATGAATGTTGAGGGTTGATTTCCTTTAGGATGGACTGATTGGATCTCCTTGCAGTCCAAGGGACTCTCAAGAGTCTTCTCCAACACCACAGAAGTGTGAAATCGGGCTCCTGGGACCCAAGCTCCTGAATGCAACAGGGAAACCAGACCCAGTTCATTCATCCATGAAGAGCAGGCCCCAAGCTGTCTTAATACAGAGGGTTCCTGGTGCCTCCCAGGACAGGACTCACTTGCAGCTGCTCAATAATAAAAGGCTATTGAGAGTCCCTTGGACAGCAAGAAGATCAAATCAGTCAATCCTAAAGGAAATCAACTCTGACTATTCATTGGAAGGACTGATGCTGAAGCGGAAGCTCCAATACTTTGGCCACCTGATGCGAAGAGCTGATTCTGGAAAAGACCCTGATGCTGGGAGAGACTGAGGGCAGGAGGAGAACCGAGATGACAGAGGATGAGATGGCTGGATGGCATCACCGACTCAACGGACATGAGTTTGAGTAAACTCTGGGAGTTGGTGATGGACAGGGAGGCCTGGCGTGCTGCAGCCCATGGGGTTGCAATGAGTTGGAGCGAGTGAACGACTAAACTGAACTGAGGCTGCGTAGGCCTGGATCTAAGCATCATACTGAGTTTCTGGCTTGTGCCTGGATCTCCGGGGGACCGTCGGCAGGGGAGAACACAGCTCATGATGCTCATCCCCTGGGACTTTCATTGTCATCGTGGGTAGGCGACAGATAAGTGATCAAATATGACATGAAACAAAGCAAAGAGATCTTGTTTCTCGATTTATGTCACTCTTTGATGCTCATGGGGGCATTTTGCCATCAGTGGACATTTACTCTGCTCCCTTTCCGCCAGCCTTTTGCCATAATTGGACATCTTTTCTGCTTCTTGGGCAGCTGGGAACACGCTAGTCAGCAAGACTGCTGCTGCTGTCAATAGGGGCAAACGTGGTAATGTCCTTGGTCTATAGGATGTAACCGGAGGCCACCTTCTCTCTACTTTTTCAAGGTAAGAAATGGAACGTCGTGATGTTTAGATGAGCAGTGACTGAGAAGAGACACCATGCCGGGGACTGGTAGCTTTCTACCAGAATCGGGCTTTCCCATGCTTTGGGAGTGTAGGTTGGCATCTGAGACAGACTTGGTGATCGCTGCCAATACCCTCAGTCAAAGACCATCAGGTGGACAGTGATGGTACATCTGTTCTGTCCAGAGACCTGAGTGGGTGATTCCATCCTCTTTTGGCGGTACCCTCATGAGTTCAGGGGTCAAGGGTCAAGGGAGAACATGACTGACAAGGCTCACAGTCTGGGATGCTAGAAATATATGGGAGATTACATTCAAAATTAAATATAACAAGGACTTCCCTGGCCGTCTAGGGGTTAAGACTCTGCCCTTCCACTGCATGGGGGCGAGAGTTTGATCCCTGGTTGGGGAACTAAGACTCCTGCAAGCTGTAGTGCCAAAAAATAAAAAATAAAAATAAATAAAACAGAAATGTTATTATAGGTCAAGTTCATTGTTTTGAATTGCTACTTAGTGTTAGATACAGAAAAGTTCCGTCATCTGTCAACTCTTCCCTGTCAAGCCTAACAAATGTGATGGGAAAGCAGGAGTGATGAGAAGAGTAATTTCCCTGCCCTCAAAGATTTTCTAGTGTGGCAGTTTATTTGGCCAATAAAAGTACAACTAGATGGACTAACTCACCGACACTGTTTCAGGAAAATGTATGCACTGAATGTGAAAATGTTCATGGCAAGCCCTATTCACAAAAACCAAAAGGCGGAAATGAAACAAACATGTCCATCTATCGGTGGAGGAATACACAAAACGTCATTTATTCATACTGTGGAATATTGTTTTAACCACAAAGAGGAATGAGGTACTGATTCATACTACAGCGTGGATGAACCTTGAAAACATTCGGCTCAGAAAGAAGCCAGACACAAAAGCTCACGTGTTGCATGGTTTCACCTACAGGAAATGTCCAGAAGAGACAAGCCGTGGGGCCAGAAGGTGGATTAGCACCTTCCAGGAACTTGGGAGAAGGGGAAATGAGGACTAACTGGTCTATTTCGGGTGGTGAAAACGTTCTGAAACGGATTATGGTGATGAATGGGCAACTCTGTGAATAAATTAAGAAACCCTGAATTGTATGGGTAAATTTTATGTTGTGTGAATACCTATCAGTAAAAATATAGTCATGAATGCAATGCTAACGTTACTGCCTACTAGCCTGATCAAGTTGGTGGGACATAGGGATGGGGAATGTGGCCTTTTCTCATTGCTGCTGGAATGAAGGTTGGTAAAAGATTTTTGGAGATTTTGGAGACCGAATTGGTGAAACTGAACAGGAGCAAATGAGTATAATACTCTTTTTTTTTTTTAATCAAAAAGGATTTATTCCTGGGAGAATTATTTTTTTCTTGGCCACGGGAGGGATGTGGGATCTTAGTTTCCAGACCAGGGGTCAAATGCCCACCCCTTGCAATGGAAGCATGGAATCTTAACCCCTGGACCGCCAGGGCAGTCCTAGTCTGGGAGAGTGCTTGACAGCTGTGAACAAGCGTGAAAAAGTTTACTTGAGCTATCAATCAGCTGAACAAATTGGATCAACTTGTGTCCTTGAAAAAGAGAATGAATAAATAATTCTCGGTAACTTTAGATTGTGGAATGCTAATTAACAGAAGAAATGAGGCTTAGAACCTTTAATAACAATTGATGATTTTCAGTGTAGTTTTTGCTTTGTTTGCCTGGTGTATCTCTTTTGTCAAAATAAATGTGTCCGAAACATCCCAAATCTCCTAGTCTAGAATGAGAAAAACTCAAAAGTTGGTGACTAATAATGTCCTGAGCGATCTGGATGAGTATGCAGCTTTTGACGTGGAGTAACGTCTCAGAGGGCCTTCCCAGGTGCTTCAGTGGTAAAGAATCTGCTTGCCAATGCAGAAGGCACAGGAGACTCTGGTTCGATACCTGGGTCAGGAAGAGCCCCTGGAGGAGGAAATGGCAACCCACCCTATTTCTTGCCTGAAAAATCCAATGGACAGAGGAGCCTGGTGGACTACAGTCCATGGGGTTGCAAAGAGTCGGACACGACTGAACTACTGAGCATGCACGCGATGTCTCAGCACACTGTTCACTTCTGAGAATGTATACATTCAATAAGCACATACTATATATATATCCATAATATATTTGCATTCAGTTCAGTTCAGTTCAGTAGCTCAGTCGTGTCCGACTCTTTGCGACCCCATGAATTGCAGCACGCCAGGCCTCCCTGTCCATCACCAACTCCCAGAGTTCACCCAAACTCATGTCCGTTGAGTCAGTGATGCCATCCAGCCATCTCATCCTCTGTCATCCCTTTCTCCTGCCCCCAATCCCTCCTAGCATCAGTCTTTTCCAATGAGTTAACTTTTCGCATGAGGTGGCCAAAAGCAAAAAAACCCCCAAAACACAGCAAAATCAAGTATCCAGAGGCTGTGTTCATTTTTTTCTCTTTTCTACTTCTTAATGGCTCTTATTTTTTAATTGGCAAGCAGGGAAACAAGGCTAGTTTCTGGCTCTGGGTGCTGCCTCAGGCCACGTGGATGCCTTGCCTTCTGTTTCTCTGACCTCATTTATCTCTGGGCTGGATGGAAGCCCAGAGGGCAGAGCCCATCCAGGAACAGCTGGAGGAAGGAAGCGTTCCTGAAGGTTCCTCCTTGGACGGAAGAGACAGAGATGGGAAAGGAGTCGGTAAACATTGGTGCTAAGAGGGAAAAGTTATTACTTTCATTTTTGGTCCAATCAGAACCGAAACAATGGCTCTCTCCCCATCCATCAGTTTCTTGATCTCTGCAGCCCCCTTTCTGGATGAGCCGTGCTTCTGGCCCTTCCTGTAGGGTTGCTCCATCTCTGCCTCCTGCCCGAGAGACGCTCATTGAGAGACCTCTCCGGCTCTCTGCAATGAGCGCATGCTAAGTCACTTCAGTCGTGTCCGACTCTTTGTGATCCTATGAACTGTAACCCGCCCGGCTCCTGTGTCCATGGGATTCTCTAGGCAAGAATACTGGAGTGGGTTGCCACACCCTCCTCCAGGGCATCTTCCCAACCCAGGGATGGAACCCAAGTCTCTTATGTCTCCTGCTTGGCAGGCAGGTTCTTTACTCCTAGCGCCACTTAAGGCAACATTAAAAGAGCAATCTGGGCTTGGAGGACAAGGCTGGGGAGATGGAGAGATGGGGGCCAGGGTTTTGATCTCTACCTTCTAGAACTTCTCTAAACATTGCTCTCTGCCTCTTCTTTCATTTTTGAAATACAGTCCATCCTCACTATTTGCAGATTCCCTATTTGCCAGTTTGCCTACTGGGTAAAATTGCTTCGCAACAGCCAAAGGAGGAGTCCAGCGTGTTTCTAGTTATTTGCAGACAAGCGCAGAGCTGTGAAAAATTCAAGGAGCCACCCTCACGTGCTCGCAGCTGACCAGGAATACAGGGACACTCTGCCTTCTTGTCTCAGCTCTTGTGCTATAAACAAGTGCCCTTTTTGAGGTCTGTTTGGGCCGCGTTGGGGGGAATATTTTGGTGCTTTTAAAAATCATGGTAAGATTTTATAATATAATATTGTTTTAACCATTTGTAAGCATGTAGTCTGGACTTCCCTGGTAGCTCAGCTGGTAAAGAATTGGCCTGCAATGCAGGAAACCCCAGTTCGACTCCTGGGTCGGGAAGATCCTCTGGAGGAGGGATAGGCTACCCATTCCATTGGGCTTTTCTGGTGGCTCAGATGGTAAAGAATCTGCCTGCAATGCGGGAGACCTGGGTTCAATCCCTGGGTTGGGAAGATCCCCTGGAGGAGGGCATGGCAACCCACTCCAGTATTCTTGCCTGGAGAATCCGCATGGACAGAGGAGCCTGGCAGCTGCAGTCCATGGGACTGCAAAGAGTTGGACATGACTGAGCGACCTAGCACAGCACAGCACAAGTACAGAGTTCAGTAAACACATTCACAGTGTGTAACCATCACTACTCCCTATACCTATATCATCATGACAGAGACTCTGGACCCATTAAACACACACTCTCCCCCTTCCCCCAGCCTCTGGTGACCTTTGCAGTACTTTGCCTCTCTCTGAAAGCTCCAGTTACCTCCTCTAAGTGGAATTGTACACTATTTTTTCCTTCTGTGTCTGGCTCATTTCACTAAGCAGACTGTCTTCGGGGTTCTGTTATGTTGTGGTGTGTATCAGAATTGTATTCCTTCTTATGGCTGGATAATATTCCATTATATACATGTATGTGTTGCATTCTGTTTCTCCACTCATCTGTTGACGGGCCCTTGGGTTGTTTCTAGCGCTTGGCTCTTGTAAAGAGTGCTTGAACTAAGGACACGATGTTTAAGTCTTTGCTCTCAGTTCTTTTGGATATATACCTAGGAGCGGAATTGCTGAGTCATATGGTACTTTGGTGCTTTTTGTTGGTGATTTCACCATTTATTTTTCCATTTATTTACTTTTTTGCTGTGACACAAAGCATGTGGGATCTTAGTTACCCAACTGGGGACTGAACCCGTACCCCTTGCATTGGAAGCGAGGAGTCTTAACCACTGGACCATCAGGGAAGTCCCGATCTTACTGTTTAAAATACTCCCAAGCACAGTGCTGAATTGTTTTCTGTTCCTTTCCGGAAGGCAGTGACGTGTCCCGCTGAGCAAATACATGTTCGAGGTAAGCTTCCTTCCCGTGTAAATTACAGAGCTGCTGGCTGTGTGCTCAGTGTGCAAGAATCAACTGTACATGTCCTTAAACAGAAACACGTGAAACATACATGAAACAGGGGGACATACTGACTGATGGAAAGGCAGGCAGAGGTTCCAAGAAACCTGAAAGCAGAGTTGAATGGGAGCATTCCCTGTTTGAAGTGGCTTTACAAGGCAGAACTACTCAAAGAATCATAGCAAAAGAAGTCACCTGTGAGCTCAGAGCTTGGAAGGGAGGGAGCCGGCAGGCATAACAAGCCTGGGGTCTAATCTGGTGGGGGGAGGGTTGTGACAATTCCCAGCCAAGTGTCAAGCATCTGGGAAGAGTGGAACCTGACATTGGCTCCTTGACCAGGCAGGTTTCTGCCTCCACTGTTTCTGTTCCCCCCAGGAGGTCTCATCCTTGCCCCATTCAGAAGGTTCTGGAAAGAATAGGGGGTATGGAACCCGTGAGCTCCTGGGGCTGTCTGCAGCTTGGTAGCCTCGGGAAGGAAGCCCAGAGTGTTCATCAGATGCTAAAGGAGAAAGGGCTTGCCCTCAGGGGCTGCCTGCTGCCCTGTTCTGGAAAACCTTGTGAGTCTAACCATTGTCCCTCCGGCTGGAACGCGAAGGCGGGCACTGGGGGTGGGGGTGGGAGGCTGGGGAGGTGGTGGTGGGGAGCGTCTGAGGGCAGCCCAAAGGCTGTCAATATCTGTCCCGTAAAAACACACGTGCCAAGAATTAAGGATTCCAGAAGAGACACTAAAATCCTTAAAGAGAGGCGAGATGGCGTGAAGACGCAGACAGAAGCGTCAGGCTCTTCCGGGCGTGGGGAGTAAGATACCTCGGCTCCCAGGTGCCCCTGCCCCGTCCCTCTGTCCCCCCAAACCCCCGCTCCCCCACACCCGAGTCTCCTCTTGCGGGGGCTCTCAGTGTGTGAGACGCCTCAGACCTCCTCGCGGAAGCTGAAACAAGCAGGACTGTTCTCTCTATCCCTACGGTCTGTGCACTCCCCTCCCCCCAGCCCATCACATGAAGGTCCACTCCCCCCGCAAATTTGATCTAATTCTCTCTCGGCTCTGCTGAGGCCGGCCTGGCCTTAAGAGGATTGGAGCATTTGCTAATGCTCCAATGGGACCAGGCCAGGGTCAGAGGACCAGCTGTGGGGAGACCTAGGGGCCAGGGCGGCCGCAGGAGGGCGTCAGAGGCGCCGAGGAGCCCCCTGGAGAGAAGGGGTGAGCCGGCCGGCGCGCGCATGCGCACTCCCTGGCTGTTTGGGCAACAGCATCGAAAGGGTTAGGAGGGGGCCAACTTGGTTGATGGAAAAAATTTATCTTGCAACTTCTGATTTCCTACCCTCTTTCTCCTCTCTGTCCCCCTGGGAGTCACAGGGAGTTCTAGAGATGGGGAAAGGAAGTGCAAGTGAGGGACTCTGGGTGTGTCTGACCAGGGCTCTCCGAGATGACCTAGGGCTCCTGATCAGACAATGTTCTGGAAGGGTCTCACCTGCCAGCAGTTTTCTGCAGAGCCCTGAGGTTCACCTCAAGACACGAGGTACCTTGTAGTGTTGGGATTTTTCAAGGAAAGCATTCAATTAAAAAAAAAAATACGGAATTTAAAATACATTTTTAAAAATTAGAAATATTAAAAAAATACCTCCATTTTAACTTTGAATACAATAAATAGCAACTGATATAACCAAGCTTCCTGAGTCCTCGGTAACTTTGAAAAGCTGGTGAGGTCGTGGGTCGTGTCTGTTTCCTCTTGAACATCCCGTTGAGAATGAGTCAGGGGTAGCAATGCACTCAAGGGCATTGGTTTCGATGGGCAAAGAAACCTTGGCCCAAATATTGTTTTGCTTCACTATTAGCTGTGTGTCTCCGGACAAGTCTCTCCTCTGCATCTCAGGTTTCCTCCTCTGAAGACCTAAGTTGATAATTCTCATCTCTGAAGCTGACAGTCTGTCCAGTGTACACGCCAGTATGGAGAGTCCAGCTCGTCTATCCAAAGAGTTTGGTCGGTGAGGGGAGCAGTCCTCCCCATTTGACTGGGCTCGGGTTCCCAGTATGTGGGGCTTCCCATGTTAAACTGCATGTGCGCTCAGTCATGTCCAGCTCTTTGCGATCCCAAGGACTGTAGCCCACCAGGCTCCTCTGTCCATGGGATTCTCTAGGCAAGGATACTAGAGCGGGTTGCCATTTCCTTCTCCGGGGGTCTTCCCAACTCAGGGGTGGAACCCAGGTCTTCTGCATTGACAGGTGGGTTCTCTACCACTGAGCCTTCTAAACTGGGACAGTCCTGAGAAAACTGGGTTGATTGAGCCCTTTTCCTATGTTCCTCTGGGGTCCCATCGTTTGGGAGCCTTGGGTATCCTTATGGTCTACTCATAACAGAGTTAATGTCCTTAGGACCTAGTCCAGCAGCACAAGCTCTGCCATCACTATTGGGCCCAAAGAATATTTTATATACATATATATACACGCACACACATATGTGCATACACACACATGCAAATGTATAAGTGTATTTTTACTATCTCAAGTGATCTATAATGTAGAATTATGATATATGTAATAGTACACTCATATATGTCTTTATTTAACACACATTATTGTCAGCTTTCCCTTTTAGCCATCCTGAGGGGACATAGAGGCATCATGGTGAGGTGTTAATTTCCATCTCCCTGTGTAGTGAGTTCACGAGCCGTTTGCTAGTTCATTTTTGAAGTGCCTGTCTAAGTCTTCTGCAACCTGGGTGAAATTCAAGGCAATGATGTTTCATAGTCCCAAATAGTGGAGCCAGGGAGATCACCGTCCTTGCCCTGGGGACCAACCAGCTGAGGCTGAGGCTGTTGCTTGGGGCTCCTGCGGTTCAGCAGCTCTGGGTCCAGGCTCCCACCTGAGCAGGTGCTTGGACAGGTGAGGTCTGGAGGCTCACACCCATCTTGTGGGTTGTCCTGGAGATGATCTACAGCTGGAGAAACCAAGCCTGGGGGCGGGGGGCGGGGGAAGGCGCCTGCCCCTGGACAGGCAGGAAGTACTACACCCAAAGGCAGTGGTAAGAGTTTTGCAGGAAATAAAGTGGCCTGAATGTGTTAGGCAGCTAAAGGGATGCAGGTGTGAGGAGCCCTCAGGCGTGTGGTTGAGCCAAGGCTGAAACCCATCAGTGACCTGAAGCAAGGGTCCTGCAGCGTCTCACACGACCTGGGGCCACCCCCACGGTCTAACCTCTTCCCTCCCACTGCAGCCCTGGGCCCTTGACGTTCCTTGACAAACACCAAGATTCTTCCTCTTTCGTGTCTCTCTGTCTTGGTCGTTCCATCATTGTCATGAGTGGATATTTATTCCCTCTTTGTAGCTCTCCTCTATCTCGCTGTATCTCTCAGTCCTTTACTCTCCCTCAGCTTCTCTGTGGACTCCGGGAGTTGGTGATGGACAGGGAGGCCTGGTGTGCTGTGGTTCATGGGGTCGGGCACGACTGAGCGACTGAACTGAACTTGCTCTTCACCGCCAGCTGTCCTGAGACCCTGTCTCTCGTGGGTGCCCCTCTCGCCTTCTGGGCTCCTTCCTTGTGCTTGGCTAACTGCAAGGACAGAAAGAATAGCCAGGGAGGGTGGAGGTGGGGGGCAGTGAGTGGTTAGGAGCCTGTCCACACAGAGATGGGCACAGGGTGGATTGTCTTCTAATAGTGATCCTGAGCAGAGAACTGATGGAGGCTGGGGCTATAGGGCTGCAAAAAGAAGCTTCTGCAGTCTTCCTTGTCTAGGCTACAAGTAGTCCACGTAGTGAGAAAAAGTTAGATTGGAGATACTATTTCCCTCCAATATTATTAATTTTTTTTAAGTCAAGTCACAATTTAAAAAATTATTGGGCTTCCCTGGTGGCTTAGATGGTAAAAAAATCACCTGCAATGCAAAAGGCCTGGGTTCGATCCCTGGGTTGGGAAGATCCCCTGGAG
Organism: Capricornis sumatraensis; assembly: GCF_032405125.1. NCBI lineage: Eukaryota > Metazoa > Chordata > Mammalia > Artiodactyla > Bovidae > Capricornis > Capricornis sumatraensis. The sequence goes on from NC_091088.1 coordinate 60,023,441, forward strand.
GAGGGCTTGGCAACCCACTCCAGTATTCTTGCCTGGAGAACCCATGGGCAGAGGAGCCTGGTGGGCTACAGTCCATGGGGTGGGAAAGAGTCGGACATGGCTGAGCGACTAAACACACGTGCACATTTTTGTGGCTCCACTGGGTATTGGTTGTGGCACAGGGGATCTTCAGTCTTCTTTGCGGCATGCGGGATCTTAGTTCTCTGACCAGGGATTGAACCTGGGTCCCCTGCACTGGGAGAGCAGAGTCTTAGCCACTGGACCGCCAGGGAAGTCCCAAGGCACAATGCACGTACAAGAAAATGCATATATTTTAAGTGATTAGCTTGACAGATTTTGACAAAGGCTTACTCTTGGCTTGCTGTCACGATGTAGAACGTCTGTAGCCTCCCCAAAGTTTCCTCAGGCCAGTTTGCCATCAGTGCTTCCTCTCCAGGCAACTGCTTTTTCTGCTTTTTTTAAAAAAATTTGAGATCAAATTTACATACCATAAAATTCCCATTGAGAGCATACACGTTAGTGGTGTTTCTATAGAATTTTCTCAAGATTGTGCAACCATCACCATGATCTAATTTCAGAATGTTTTAATCATCCCCCGAAGAAATCCTGTCTGTGTCCACGAACCAGTCACTCTCCATTCTCTATCCACACATGTGCCAGCCCTGGAAGTGATTTTCTGATAAAAAAAAATTTTTTTTGTTTTTTCTCTCTTTTTGGGGAAGGATTATTGGTCGTTTATTGTGATTTTCGGAGAAGGCAATGGCACCCTACTCCAGTACTCTTGCTTGGAAAATCCCATGGACGGAGGAGCCTGGTAGGCTGCAGTCCATGGGGTCACTGAGGGTTGGACACGACTGAGCGACTTCACTTTGACTTTTCACTTTTATGCATTGGAGAAGGAAATGGCAACTCACTCCAGTGTTCTTGCCTGGAGAATCCCAGGGACGGGGGAGCCTGGTAGGCTGCCATTTAAGGCGTCGCACAGAGTCGGACACGACTGAAGTGACTTAGCAGTAGCAGTAGCAACTGTGATTTTAGGGTTAATTTCCTTAATGACTAAATGATAATGAATTTTTTGTTTCAGTTTTTGTTCTTCATAAGTCTCCTGGCAATTCAATTTTATTCTTCTTTTTAAAAATCAGATATTTTGTTCTTGAACTTTGAAATTATACAGCTCAGAGTGTGTCTTCCAACATTACCAAGCAAGGAACTCAGTTCTGACGCTACTTACCTAGAGACAGGGTCAGATGCCGGAGGTTAAGTCTCATCTCACAGGGCTGCCCTCCTCCTTCCTTTCAGACATCAATCTCAAGTCCAGATAGTCACCTGTGCCCCCGACCAACCAGTCATAAATTGGATATTCCCATGATCCCCTCCTTGGATTTCATTAATTTGCTAGAGTGGGCTCACAGAACCCTGGAAAACACTCGCTAAATTATCACTTTATTATAAAAGGATTTTAACGGCCAGATGCAGTAAAGGAAGAGATAGTTAGATAGCATCACCAACTCGATGGATGTGAATTTGAGCAAACTTCGGGAGATGGTGGAAGAGAGAGGAGCCTGTAGTCCACGGGATCACAGAGAGTTGGACATGCCCATGACTGGACAGATGATGAGATCAAAGGCTCCCAAGCACAGGAGCTTCTGTCCTCTGTATTCTGGGGTTTGGAATCTGCAACCCTGGTGGCTCAAAAGGTAAAGAATCTGCCTGCAATGCAGGAGACCTAGGTTTGATCCCTGGGCTGGGAAGATCCCTTGGAGAAGGCAACGGCAACCCACTCCAGTATTCTTGCCTGGAGAATTCCATGGACAGAGGAACCTGGCAGGCTACAGTCCATGGGGTCTCAGAGAGTCAGACATGACTGAAGGGACTAACACTTTCACTCTCGCAGCACAAAGTTGTATCCTAGTTCACCAACTGTTAAGCTCTTGGAACCCCATCCTGTGGGGCTGTATGGATGTTTCATTATATAGGCATGATTGATGAAATCCTTGGTCATTGGCAGTTGACCTCAATCTCTAGCTCTTTTTACCTCCCAGGAGGGGGTAGTTGGGTGGAGAGTGGGAGTGAGGTGGAAGGGACTGAAATTTTAATCCTTTAATCCCAAGATTGGTTCCCCAGGCAATCAGTCCATCCTTGAGTCACCTAAGGCTTTCTGAAGGGTGTCTCATTAACATAACAAAAGACATATTGATTTATCTCCTCACAAGAAATCCTAAAGGTTTTAGGAGCTCCAGGGAATAGGCTTCCCTAGTGACTCAGATGGTAAAAAATCTGCCTGCAATGTAGAGGACCCAGGTTCGATCCCTGGGTTGGGAAGATCCCTTGGAGAAGGGAATGGCAACCCACTCCAGTATCCTTGTCTGGAGATTCCCACGGACAGACAAGCCTGGTGGGCTACACTCCATGGGGTCCCAAAGAGTTGGACATGAGCTGGAATCAAGATTGCCAGGAGAAATATCAATAATCTCAGATATGCAGATGACACCACCCTTATGGCAGAAAATGAAGAGGAACTAAAAAGCCTCTTGATGAAAGAGAAAGAGGAGAGTGAAAAAGTTGGCATAAAGCTCAACATAAAGCTCAACATATAAGCTCAACATTCAGAAAACTAAGATCATGGCATCTGGTCCCATCATTTCATAGGAAATAGATGGGGAAACAGTGGAAACAATGTCAGACTTTAATTTTCTGGGCTCCAAAATCACTGCAGATTGTGACTGCAGCCATGAAATTAAAATACACTTATTCCTTGGAGGGAAAGTTATGACCAACCTAGGTAGCATATTAAAAAGCAGAGATATTACTTTGCCAACAAAGGTCCATCTAGTCAAGGCTATGGGTTTTCCAGTGGTCATGTATGGATGTGAGAGTTGGACTGTGAAGAAAGCTGAGCGCTGAAGAATTGATGCTTTTGAACTGTGGTGTTGGAGAGACTCTTGAGAGTCCCTTGGACTGCAAGGAAATCCAACCAGTCCATCCTAAAGGAGACCAGTCCTGGGTGTTCATGGGAAGAACTGATGCCAAGGCTGAAACTCCAATACTTTGGCCACCTCATGTGAAGAGTTGACTCATTGGAAAAGACCCAGATGCTGGGAGGAATTGTGGGCAGGAGGAGAAGGGGACGACAGAGGATGAGATGGCTGGGTGGCATCACTGACTTGATGCACATGAGTTTGAGTGAACTCCGGGAGTTGGTGATGGACAGGGAGGCCTGGCATGCTGGGATTCATGAGGTCGCAAAGAGTCGGACACAACTGAGCGACTGAACTGAACTGAACTGAACTGAAGTGACTTAACACATGCCAGGAATGACAAAGGTTAAGGATATATTTTGGGGATTTCCCTGGTAGTCCAGTGGCTAAGACTCTATACTACCAATCCAGGGGACAGGGGTTTGATTTCTGGTTAGGGAACTAGATCTTGCAACTAAGAGTTTGTATGCAGCCATTAAAGATCCTTTGTGCCATAATAAGATAAGGTGCAGCCAAATAAATACATATATTGTGTTTGGCTTCTTTCACCCAACAGAAGAGTTTGTGAATCATCGGTGATGTTGTACGTGTAGCAGATAGTTCCTTTTTCATTGCTGAGTAATATTCCATCGCATGGCTGTGTCACACTCTGTTCTTTTACAGCTCAGTAAGGCATTTGGCTGTTTTCCATTTGGGACTTGGGACATGAAAAAAGCTTCCATGAACACTTCTGTACAAGTCTTATGGTAGACATATGTTTTCATTCTTTTGGATAAATGCCTCTTAAGAGGTATGAGGTTAAAATTACTTATGAGGTTAAAATAACTCATCTTTATAGAAAACAGCTAAGTCGTACTCCAATGTGGGACCATGCCATTCCCACCAGAAAGTACAAGAGTTCCCAGTTGTTCCCCAACCTCACCAACATTTGTGGTGTTGATCTTTTTTCTTTGTTACCATTTTGGTGGTTATGTGTAGCATCTCCAGGTGTGTGTGTGTGTTTCTCCAATGACAAAGAATATCTTTGTGCCTTTATTGGCCATTTGTATATATTTTGTGCAGGATCTCTTTCAGCTATTTTATTACTGAGTTGGAATCTTCCTTATGTATTCTGGATACACGTTCTTTGCCAGCTATAAGGTTTTGCAAATATCTTCTAACAGACTGTAGCTAGGATTTTCTTTAACTTGAAGTTTTTTGAAGGGTAGAAGTTCCCCATTCTAATTAAGTCTAATTTTTAAAAAGATTTTTTAAATTGGAAGACAGCTGCTTTACCATATTGTGCTGGTTTCTGCCATACATCCACCAACCACAGGTGTACATCTTTCCTCCCTCTCGAACCTCCCTCCCTTCTCCCACCCCTATGGTTACTGCTGTCCGTGTCCCAGTCAAGAAATCTTTGCCTGCTTCTTGAGGTCAAGAAAATATTTCTCCTTTTTTTCTAGGAGGGCAGACTATATGTCACCATATGTCGACCATATGGCTGACTATAGCCACTGGACCACCAGAGAAGTAAGTCCCAAGAAATATATCTTTGATCTTTGTGATTCCTGGCATGTGTGTTAGTCACTTAGTCGTGTCCAACTCTTTGGGACCCCATGGAGGGTAGCCCACCAGGCTTCTCTGTCCGTGAGATTCTCCAGGCAAGAATACTGGAGGGGGTTGCCATTCCCCCTCTCCCAGGGATCTTCCCAACTCAGGGATCGAACCTGGGTCCTCTGCATTGCAGGCAGATTCTTTATCATTTGAGCCACTGCTGCTGCTAAGTCACTCCAGTCGTGTCCGACTCTGTGCGACCCCATAGATGGCAGCCCACCAGGCTCCCCCATCCCTGTGATTCTCCAGGCAAGAACACTGGAGTGGGTTGCCATTTCCTTCTCCAATGCATGAAAGTGAAAAGTCAAAGTGAAGTCGCTCAGTCGTTTCCGACCCTCAGCGACCCCATGGACCTCAGCCCACCAGGCTCCTCCGTCCATGGGATTTTCCAGGCAAGAGTACCGGAGTGGGGTGCCATTGCCTTCTCCATCTGAGCCACTAGGGAAGCCCATATATCACTAGTGACTTGAGTCTTATTTCCTTTCTCCCAGCAGTGTTTTGTAATTTTTAGCTGGAGAGTTAGTTGAAAGAAGAGATGACAGGATTTATGGGTGGATCTGAGCTGTGTGTGAGGAGGAGGGGTATGCTGAGGAAAAAAGGGAGAAGGCAAGGCTGATTGCCAACGTTTTCTTCTGGGTGTAGATGAGAAAAGAAAGCTATTTGCCTCAGGGGAGGAGTAGCCTGGGTTTAGACTCAGCTTAATTGACATCCCGGAACCACCTCCGTGACCTGAAACCCACCTGCCCACACCTACCCAGCCTGGTGGGACTCTGGGTGGGAAAATTTGGGGAAAGTGATAAAAAGGAGCTGACACCTTCTCCTGGGGGCTTTTGAGGACTTGTTCCTTTTTTTTTTTTTTTCCATATGGGATCTTTAAAGAAAACTAATAATTAATTGAGCTGTGCTGGGTCTCTGTTGCTGCGAGGGCCTTTCTTTAGTTGCCATGCTTGGACTTCCCTTGCTGTGGAGCGTGAACTCGAGCGCAGGCTCAGTAGTCGTGGCGGATGGGCTTAGTTGCTCCGGGATTTTCCCGGACGAGGGATTGAACTGTGTCTCCTGCACTGACAGGTGGATTCTCCATCACTGAATCACCAGGGAAGCCCCTTGTGTGGGATCTTAGTTCCCAGACCAGGGATCGAACATGTGCCCCCTATGGTGGAAGCACAGATTCTTGAGCCCTGGACCTCCAGGGCAGTCCCCGAGGACCTGTTCTTTCTTCCTCTCTCTGATGACCAGCTTTCTTTCTCCTCTCCGGTGGGCCAGGAGGGTCTGTCACAGGACTGGGTCCTCCCATCAGCAGCCTTTCAGCCGGTCAGTGAGGGTCAGGTGGCCCCTCCCTCTCTCCCTGTCACCCCTGGCTCAAGCTAATGAGACGGGTCCTGATTCCCCAGCCAGGCTGCTGGCCTTAATCTCTCCTGGCAGGGGGTTGGTGGGGGGGTGAAGGAAGAAAGGGCCCCTTATGGTGAGACACAATGACCCAGCCACAAGGCGGGATTACTGAGATCTCACGCACGCACATAGGTAGGTGCTGGAATACATTGGGATGGAAAACAGACCTGCGTGGGGTCAGGAGCTCAGGGAGATATTTATATCCAGAGAGAGAGACACACACACACACACACACACACACACACCCAGAAAAGGACAGAGAGGAGAAAATTCAGAGGCAGAAACGAGGAGAGTCAGAAGTACAGATCAAGAAAGGTATCAAGATAGGGAGAAAGAAATGGAGGGGGAACTAGAGAGAAAGAAAGCAAGAATCAGAGGAAGAGACAGGGACGAGAGAGAAACAAGAACAGAAATTGAAGTTTAAGAGGTTGGATAAAGGACAGAGGTACTGGTGGGGTGGGGGAGAGACTGGAGTCAAGAGAGGCAAGTGTGTGTGTGTGTGTGTGTGTGTGTGTGTGTGTGTGTGTGTGTGTGTGTGTTGCTCAGCCGTGTCTGACTCTTTGCAACCCCATGGACTGTAGCCAGGCTCCTCTGTCCATGGAATTCTCCAGGCAAGAATACTGCAGTGGATTGCCATTCCTTTCTCCAGGGAATCTTTCCCACCCAGGGATTGAACCTGGGTTTCCCGCCTTGCAGGTAGAATCTTTCCCATCTGAGCCACTCGGGAAGCCCATATGCTTGTAGACACAGAGACAAGGACAGAGACCAAAATCAAAATGGGAACAGGGACTCAGAGAGAGAGAATGAGAGAGACGGCAAGAGGGCCCAAGACAGACAGACGAATCAATGAAGACAGGACCAGAGGGCCCCAGCGCTGAAGACTGAGAGAGCGGGTACTCAAGGCAGACTGGCAGGAGCCTTGAGGGTCAGAGCAAAAAGAAATGGAGGCACGGAAATCCCAAGCAAAGACGAAGGGCATGGAGGAAGGGAGGGACACATAGAGATGGAGATGATACAGGTAGAGAGAGTGGGGGTCGGGGGAGAGGAAATGGGAGAAGTTGATATCAAAGAGCTGTAGAGATGGTTGGATGGCATCACTGGCTCAATGGACATGAGTTTGAGCAAACTCCGGGAGATGGTGAAGAACTGGGAAGCCTGGCATGCTGCGGTCCACGGGGTCACAAAGAGTCAGACACGACTGAGCAACTGAACAGCAACAAGTGACGGAAGCCGAGGCAAAGAAGAAAAAAGGGAAATTGAGGCAGAGCAGGAAACAACGGGGCCATGCAGAGATGACTTAGTGGACAGATAGACTGCTGGGGAGAGAAAGGACGACCCAGGAGAGGGAGCCGGAAAGCCCCGCGCCCCTCATTTCTCAAATGATCTCTCAGAACACCCCACCTTGCTCTCCTTCCTCTTTGATGGAACAACAGCCAAAGCTCGAGGGACTCCAGTTAGACCTAAGGAAGGACTTCCCTGAGGAGTACAGGCTCCTGGTCCCAGAGTGCTGGGGCCTCCCATCCCCATCAGCCCTAATTGCCAAGATGTCATGGTTGAGGGGGGCGGGGAGGGGGAGGAAGGGAGGGGATTAGGCAGACGGGCGCCCCTCCCCCTCCCCGCCAATGTCACCTCCTGGCGCCCAGTCGGGTCCCCCCCACCGGGGGCCAGGATTACCCTCCGAGATCCAGGCCACGGCAGATGACATCACTCCCAGCCAGGGCTTAAAATCTCCCCATGTGAGGGGACCCGTTTCCTTCAGCCCCTGCTGTCTGATGACTCTATCCCCGGGCCCCCCAGGAGAGCCCCGTCCCCACTCTCTGAAGGTGAGTGTCCGCAGGAGCAGCCGAGGAAAGGGGATGGAGGAAGTGGGGGCGAGAGAGGGGAGAGGAGGGCTCAGGGCATGGGTTAATTTTATTCATGGCTGTGTTTTCTGGGTCTGGCCCAGGGTTGAGGAGCTGGGGTGTATGATGTTGGCTGGATGATCATACAGGGATCAGAGTGTCTGTCCTGACGTTTGGGGAAATATGGCAGCCGGGGGCAGGAGGGTGGACAGGAGAAGCTGGCCCACGGCACGCAGGCTCCTTCAGGGGCGGCTTGTTGGGGAGGTGACATGACCAAGCCCGCCAGCTCCCAGGGTTGGGTGCTTTTCACAGCCTGAAGGCAACTCCTTGGTACATCCCCTTGTTCTTTGCAGCTTAGCACAGCCTGAAACTCCCTCTTCATGTGTGCGTTCGTCTACTCACCGCCCGTCTCCCCCAGTGAACCCTGATTTCCTCCCAGTGCCTGCCGTGTGGTTGGGATGCCTGAGAATTTGTGGAATAGATGGATGGATGGATGAGTGAAACAGAATCGGAGAGACACGTACACCGAGCGGTGAGGTTTTGTGGCTGCAGCAGGAAGGAGGAAGGGGAGTCTAGGAGGCTACCCCAGAGGGCTGGGGATGCGATAGTTTGGGGATGAAATGGGGGCAAATTGATTATTTGGGGACCTCGCTGTCCCCTGAGGCTCTGGCTTTCCCCACATCCAATCCTGGGTGGTGAGCACAACCCCCAGATTCTCCTCTCTTTTTTAATGTTTAAACTTTTTATTTTGTATTGGAGTATAGCTGATCAACAATGTTGTGATAGTTTCAGGTGGAGAGCAAAGGGACTCAGCCCTGCACACACATGTATCCGTTCTCCGCCAAACTCCCCTCCCATCCAGGCTGCCACATAACAAGGTCAGCTCCTTGTCTCTTGGGTGACCGAGCCAGTGCGGGCTGCAGAGGTCCAACAAAGCTGGGGTGTAGGTCTTGCTCAGACTGAGGTCGAGCCATGTGGGTCTGTGGTGAGGTCACTCGGAGCCTCAGTTTCCTCATCTGCAAAGTGGGGACAATGACAAGTTATTGTCGTGATCCAGTCAGATGAGCCATGGGAAGCTCATGTCTCAGACCTGGGCTTGTTGTGAGTGCAGGGGAGAGGGCTGGCCTCATCCCACTTTGGGGGGGTCCTGAGCATTTTTTGGGGGACAAGGCAATGCTCTGAGATCAAAGATATCTGGGTTTTATTCCTGACTGTTCCACTCACCCCTGTGTGTCCTCAGAAATGGACAGAACCCCCTTCAGCCTCAGTTTCCTCATCTGAGAAACGGGCATGTGAGCTCCACAGGGGGCTGTGGGGAGCATCCTGAGGTCGTGTAGCTTGGTGGTCGGGAGGGCACAGGCTGGGGGGGAGGGTGCTGTTTCTGCTGCTGGCGTGTGTGATGGGACCCGGGACTCTGCTTCTTGGAGCCTCGGTGTCCTCCTCTGTGGAATGGAGGTGACAATAAGACCTACCCCGTGGGACAATTTCACTGGCTTATTGTTCCTGGAGATCTTGTTCCAGAGCAGCTGGGGATTCCAACTGGAGGTCCTAATGGATGGAGGACTTTCTGCCTGTCCGGGGGCAGGCACCTTCCTTCCCCAAGGCTTGGTTGGTTTCTCCACCCATAGATTATCTTCAGGACAACCCACAAGGTGGTGTGAGCCTTCAGACCTCACCTGTCCGAGCACCTGCTCAGGTGGGAGTCTGGCCTCAGAGCTGCTGAACCCCAGGAGCCCTGAGCAACAGCCTCAGGCACCACTGGTTGGTCCCCAGGGCAAGAACAGTGATCTTCCCAGCTCTACCATTTGGGACTATGAAACATCACTGCCTTGAAATTCACCTGGCAGGATGATAAAGGGTTGCTGTCAGGCTCACTGCAAATTCTCAGTGAAAGATGGACACTGTGGTTGTTGTCTGTGCTCTTGGAGGTTGGACACACAAAGCCTGTTTGGAGGAGAGAAATCCCGGAAGGTCTATCATCGACCGCCTCATCTAGCTGCCAAACCCAGAGAAGGGCTTCAGTGGGTGTCTGACATCACTTATGTTCTTACTATTCTTTGCTGCCATCTTGTCCACCACACGCTTGCTTATGGGATGATCTGTAGAGTGGGCAAACCCTTGACCTTGGAGGTCATTATCATTATCAGCTGCTTGACTCAGGTTTCCTGCCTGTAGAATGGGATCCTCCCAGGGAGAGAGATCAAGGCTTTCCTGGAAGACCAACCCATCAGCCGGGCAACTCGATGCAGATTCCCTGGTGAAGACAGTAGAAATGGATTTTTAAAAAAAAATTACTTATTTCTTTTTGGTTGCTCTTGGTCTTCTTTGCTGTGCAGGCTCTCTTTAGCTTCGGTGAGCAGGGGCTACTCTTTGTAGAGATGCATGAGCTTCTCACTGCAGTGATTTCTCTTGATTTGAAGCACAAGCTCTGGGGCAGGCAGTCTCAGTAGCTGTGACTCACGGGCTTGATTGCTCCAAGGCATGTAGAATCTTCCCAGATCAGGGATCGAACCTGTGTCTCTTGCATTGGCAGGCAGATTGCTATCCAACTGTACTACCAGGGAAGCCCTAGAAATGGATGCTTTTGTTCCAAGCTCTGCAAATTGTCCCTACAGGGCAAGTTCAGCAGGCTCCCTGTTTCCCTTTTCTCGTGAGGGTCTGATGAAATATCATCAGTCCTTGGAGGAAAGGAAGGTGGCAGAGGGGACCCAGGCTGGGAACTGGGAGAACAGGGCCTCCAGGAGGGTGGTCCCCACTCACAGCCTGAGTGACCCAGGCAAGTCCCAGCACCTGAGTCTGCAGATGTTCTCAGTGATAAAATATGAACATAATAGTAATACTGTCTCTACGACCCAGGCTTGGGCTGAGGACTCAGTGCCATGTTGCATTGGGAAGTCTTGTGTATTAGTTATCTGTGGCTGTGTAATGAGTTAACCCCAAACCTAGCAGCTTAAAACAAATACATACTTATGATGTTGTGTAGTTTCCTAAAGGAAATAAACCTTGATTATTCATGGGAAGGACTGATGTTGAAGCTGAAGCTCCAGTCCTTTGGCCACCTGATGGGAAGAGCTGACTCACTGGAAAAGACCCTGATGCTGGGAGAGATTGAAGGGAGGAGGAGAAAGGGGGTGACAGAGCACGAGATGGTTGGATGGCATCACTGACTCAATGGACATGAGTTCGAGCAATCTCTGGGAGATGGTGAAGGACAGGGAAGCCTGGTGTGCTACAGTCCATGGGGCCACAAAGAGTAGAACACAACTGTGACTGAACAATGGGTAAAAGTTTCTGAGGTCACAGGAATCCAGGGACAGCATCACTGGATGATTCCGGCTCAGGGTCTCTCCTTCTGTTGTAGTCGGATGTCAATCAGGGCTGCCGTCACTTGAAGGCTTGACTGAGGCTGGACAGTCAGATTCCTGGGGGTTCATTCCCACGGCTGTCGGCAGGAGGCCTCAGTTCTTGCCGTACAGACCTCGCCACAGGATTGTGCAAGCATGTTCGGCACAACAGCTGCTTTGCTAGAGAGAGAGAGGGCCGGCCTCAGAGGTCACACTGTCATCTCCGCAATATCTCATTGGTTGCACACGCAGCCCTGCTCCGTGGGAGGGACACCTCTAGGGTGTAAATACCAGTCATTACCTAGGACTCCTCTTGATTCTTAGGATTGATGTGTTACTTCTACTTTTATGATTAGTATCAACACCGAGCATCCCCGAGACCTTTCTATCAGGTCCCACCCGCTCTTAGTCCACTTTCCATCCCGATCACTCTGCCCCAGTAGCGCTGGACACCTTGGTTCTCCTCCCACGAGATGAAACGATTCCAGCCTCCAGCCCTTTGCACCTGCTGCTCCCTCTGCCTAGAGACCTCTGCCCCGAGATCCTCTCACAGCGGGTGCAGAGTCCTTCGTTTTGCAGCCCCAAAGTCGCCTCCTTAGAGAGAGGTCTTCCCTGATCATGCTTCCCCAGAGCATGCTTGAGCAGTCCTGTGGTGAGGTCTGTGTGGCAAGAACTGAAGCCTCCTGCTAACACCCATAGGAATGAACCTCAAAGAATCTGACTGTGCAGCTTCAGTCAAGCCTTCAAGTGACGGCAGCCCTGATTGACATCTGACTTCCCTGATCATTCACCTAAATCAGGCGACTCACCCTCACCTCAAACCCCATCACTCTCTTATTTTGTTGTTCGTTGTTCAATCACTAAGTCGTGTCTGATTCTTTGTGGCCCCATGGACTGCAGCACGCCAGGCTTCCCTGTCCTTCACCATCTCATGGAGCTTGCTCAAACTCATGACAGTCGGTGATGCCATCCAACCATCTCATTCTCTGTCTTCCCTTTCTCCTCCTGCCTTCAATCTTTCCCAGCATCGGGGTTTTTTCCAGTGAGCTGGTTCTTCTCACCAGGTGGCCAAAGTATGGGAGCTTCAGCTTCAGCATTAGCTCTTTCAATGAATATTCAGGGTTGATTCCCTTTAGGATTGACTCATTTGATCTCCTTGCTGTCCAAGGGACTCTCAAGAATCTTCTCTAGCAACACAGTTTGAAAGCAACTCAGCCTTCTTTATGGCCCAAACTCTCACATCTGTACATAACTGCCAGAAAATCCGTAGCTTTGACTACGTGGACCTTCGTTGGCAAAGTGATGTCTCTGCTTTTGAACACGCTGTCTGGGTTTGTCACAGCTTTCCTTCCAAGGAGCAAGCGTCTTTTAATTTCTTACTACCCCATTTAATTTTCCTTGGAGTTCTTGAAACTCTCTGGAAGCATTTTGAGTTTCTTAAGAAAAGCCTATTTCCTTGTTCGATGTTTGTTTCCCTGATTAGAACCTCAAATTTCAATCCCGTGAGAGCAGAGATGCTGTGTGTCTTATTTCTTATTGTCTCCCTAGACCTTAGAGCATGATTTATTTTCAGAAAATATTTGCTGAGTGGACAGCAGAGCTTCAATTTATGATAAATGAAACTCTCGCAAATGAGGGTTGAGAAGGACAGGGCAGTGAGAGAAGGATGAGGTGGGCGCTCACATAAACACTATCCAACTGTAAGCGTTTATTTATTTTACAAATATTTATTGGGGACTAAAATGTTCCTAGTCTCCATCCTCAGGTAGCTGGATCAGGGGAGACAGACAGGCAAACATACTTATAAATATGTCGTATTTAGTACGTGTGATTCCTGAAGATCAGGAGAAAGTGTGTGTGTGTGTGTGTGTGTGTGTGTGTGTGTGTGTGTGTGTGTGTGACATCCTGTTTAGGGTGTGGGCTGGCTCTCCTGGGAAATTATGTTTGAGCTGTGTCCTGGAGGAGGAGAAGGGGTTAGTTCGCTGGTGAGAGGGAGTTTTGGGCTGAGAGAGAGGCATTCCTAGCCCAGAACAGTTATTGGAAGTTTCTGGAGAGGCTGAGAGGTCTCCTGAGGTCTTCTTAACTAGGGCGATAGGGAGCCCTGGAGAATGTCTCTCTCTCTTTTAAATAGGTGGTATTGTTGGTTTTGTTGTTGAAAGGGCAATTTACACACACGTGGTTAAAAAGTAATCCAAGCTGTAAAACAAGATATGGATACAACACAGCTCCTCAGAGGCAGCCACTGTTACTGTATATTGTGTCCTTCTTGGGAATGTTCTATGCAATAGGAATGCGTAAATATATGTACATATGCTGTGCTCAGTTGCTTCAGTCGTGTCCGACTCTCTGCAACCCCATGGACCGTAGCCCGCCAGGCTCCTCTGTCCATGGGATTCTCCAGGCAAGATTACTGGAGTGGGCTGCCATTTCCTCCTCCAGGGGATCTTCCCCACCCAGGGGTTGAACCTGTGTCTCCTGCATTAGCCGGCTGATTCTTTTACCGCTGAGTCACCAGGGAAGCCCATAGCTTGGTAAAATATGATATTTAACACACAGACACACACCCCCATATTGCCAAAATGTAATAAAAAAATTAAAAAACCTGACTCTTAGGCACATGTAATAAGCCAAAAACAAAGATTTAAGTCTTGAACTGGCTGTTTCCACGGATAATTCAAGGAAGAGAGGTTAATACTGTTACTCAGAAAACGTGTGCTGAAAAGAGCTGGTCAGGTTAGGTACAAAACTAGTCCAAGTTCTACAGGCAGCAAAACTAGCCCTGAGGTTATCCTTTCTAACCAGAGACAAATCATGGCCAACCAAACATCTGAAAGTTGCCATTGAACTTGTCAGTGTCCGGATCCTAGTCAGTAGTGAAGAATCAACTGAACAAGGGTCCAGTCCTCTAGAAAAGGAGCTAATGCTTGGCTTGGTTGTCTAGATAACCAGGAAGCGACTTGCTGTCATCCATTTGTCTCATTGCTAAGTTTAGGGCAATCTTTTTTAAAAATTTGTTTATTTGGCTGTGCTGGGTTTTAGTTGCAGCCCACTGGCTCCAGAGCACGTGACCTCAGTAGCTGAGGGGCTCAGGCTGCCCTGCCCCACAGCATGTGGGATCTTAGTTCCCCGACCAGGGATCGAACCCACATCCCCTGCATCGGAAGGTGGATTCTTAACCACTGGACCACCCTGGGAAGTCCCAGGATAAGCTTTCCTTAACTATATACTAGAGGTCGCTTCAAGTCCATTCACAGAGAATTATAGTTTTTAATGACTTTATAGTACTCTCTTGCCCGGATGCGCCATAATCGTAACATAACTTACTTAAATTCCATAACTTACTTACTATGTCTCCTTTGGTGGACGTATAGGGTTGCTTCCACATTGCGGCAATTATAAATATGCTGCATTAAAACTCCTAGCTTGGGTGGGGAGGGGTAAATTAGGAGTTTGGGATTGACAGAAACGCACTATGATATATAAAGGAGAGAAACAGCAAAGACCTACTGTATGGCACAGGGAACTCTATTCACGCTCTGGTGATAACCTGTAGTGAAAACTAACGTGAAAGAAATACAGAACTGAATCACTTTGCTGCGTACCAGAAACTAACACGACATTGTAAGGGAACTATACTCCAATAAGAAGCATCCGAGCGTAAAGTCTCTGCAAACGTCTGCTTGCAGATAATGATCACCGCCACAGGCTTGTAGCATTTGCTGCGCGTCAGGTGCTATTTTAAGTATCAGATGCACAATAATTCATTTGACCCTCACATCAACCTAAAGATGTAAGCCGTATTGTTCATTCCCATCTTCTGATGAGGTGGCCGAGGCACCTTGAAGGCGAATGCCTGGGACCAAGGAGAGACGGCGTTTTTCTTTGATAAATGTTTGCAGTTTGTTCCATCCACACTGTCGCCCGTCTGACACTAGAAGCCTATTCTGAGGCCAGCCCTGGAGTTACCAAGCCTCTTTGATCTTTGCCAACTTGATGGGTCAAAAATAGTCATGGGAGATCATTACTTGCTGTCATTTGACTGTGACTCCCTTGGGGTCACTAACCATCCCGATTTGTCTGGGAGTTTTCAGATTTGTCACTGAAATCCCATATCCCTAGAAAGCTCTCCATCCCCGGCAGACTGAGACAACCAGTTTCCCTACTTGTCATGATTCTGTGTGAGGCTGAACGTCTTTTTTGAGGTCCTAGGGGTTGGGAAGATCCCCTGGAGAAGGCCACGGCAACCCGCTCTAGTGTTCTTGCCTGGACAATCCCATGGACAGAGGAGCTTGGAGGGCTACAGTCCACGTGTTGTGAAGAGCCGGACACGACTGAGTGACTAACACTAACACACAGGGTGGGGGAAAGGTCTTGGACAAGGGAGTTGGTCAGAAGATCTTTCAAAGGATAGAGTAGGAATAGGAGCTTACATTTAGAATGCTCCTTACAGCTTTTGATCTTGGCTTTACAGAGTCCCAGGGACGCTTTGATGACCTTAAGCAGAGGGCTGTTTTATAGGTGAGGAAACCCAGGCACAGACTGGGGGGATAAGTTGCCCAAGGTAACATATCTAGGAAGAGACTGAGGCGGTGATGAACTGGGGAGTTTGTGAGCACCCATCCTTTTCTCGCAGGCCCCCTGACCTGGGCCCCAGCATCCCCGAAGATCATGATGGCGTATATGAACCCGGGGCCCCACTATTCCGTCAACGCCTTGGCCCTGAGTGGCCCCAGTGTGGATCTGATGCACCCAGCTGTGTCCTACCCAAGTGAGTACAGTCGTCCTCCCCGCCCCACCCCACCCCCAGCTGGCCCCCACCTTCTGGGGTCCCTTGCCCTCAGGAAGCGGATGGGTACTTACAAGGGTGACATCAGGGCCATACACCGGCCAAACGGGCTCATCTGTAAATGCAAAGCACACCCCCCATCTCTTAGGGATGCAAGAGAGCATGTGGATCTTCACAGAGATTTAGGACAGTGGTTCCCTTTCGGGTGAGGGAGGGAAACCAACTGGAAGGGGGACCCAGAGGAATTCCCATCTGTCAGCGGTGCTTGATTTCTTAGCGAAGGAAGCGTTCTATTTTTGATGGTATTATTCTTTTATTAAGTTGACCATTACGGTCCTGCCTCTTTCACAGGCTGGATATCCCCAAACGGCTGGATATCCCAAATGTCATGTTTCAAGTGAATGTCTTAGGGCAGAAGAAATTTTAGAAAGGGGATAAAAACCAAACTCAGATACCTCCTTACACAGGTAAAGCCAGTTCTCCTCGGGGTGAGGCAAGAGTCCCCCCTAAGGATACACAAAGGGAGAACCCGTTTCCCAGGGGGACAGAGTGGGGTCTAGAAGTTGAGGGAATCAGCACCCCCTTAGTTTGGGCAGATGAACGCCCAGAAGAGGCTTGTTGGCATCCCATGCCTTCTCAGGACCTTACGTCAGCAGATGCAGAGAATGGGGCCTCAGGTCACCCGAAGGTCCTGTTTTTCTGTCCTCACCCCAGGCGCCCCGAGAAAGCAACGGCGGGAACGGACCACCTTCACGCGAAGCCAGCTGGAAGAGCTGGAAGCCCTGTTTGCCAAGACTCAGTACCCGGATGTGTATGCCCGTGAGGAGGTGGCTCTGAAGATCAACCTGCCTGAGTCCAGGGTTCAGGTGGGGTGTTCTGGTCCCTGGGATCCAGAGCGGAGGGAAGAGGGAGAGGTCACAGAGGAAGGGCTGAAGTGTCCTGTTAACCCCTCATCCCCGTGATTTCGCTGGCTTCCTCTCTGGCATGCCTATCCCCTCTCATTCTACTCCATGAGCACTGCCCCTGGTCCCTCCTTTAGCATTCCCTCCCTCTACCCGGAAGATATATTCCCTACACCCTGTTCAAGTCTTTGTTTATCAACCAATCTAGTCACCTTGCCTGTCAATGAGACCTCCACCGCCCTTGGCATTAGAAGCTGCAGCTTTTCCCCGCCATCCCAACTCGGCTACTCCCCCTCACTCTGCTCAATTGGTCCTCCCATAGCATTTATCACTTTCTAAAATTCTATGTGATTTCCTTCCTCACTATTTATTTATATGCTGTCTCTCTCAAAACTTCCCCAGTGGCTCAGATAGTAAAGCGTCTGCCTACAATGCGGGAGACCCAGGTTCAATCCCTGGGTCGGGAAGATCCCCTGGAGAAGGAAATGACAACCCACTCCAGTATTCTTGCCTGGAGAATCCCATGGACGAAAGAGCCTGGTAGGCTACAGTCCATGGGGTTGCAAAGAGTCAGACACGACTGAGCAACTTTCTTTCTTTCTTTCTCTCAAGTAGAATGTCAGCTTCATTGGTGTGTCCCCAAAGGAGTGGAAGAATACATGTTTATTAAATAATTGAACGGATGGATGGATGGATGCATGCATGCATGCATGGATGGGTAAATGTATATGTGTGTTTGATTGTATATATGTATGATGCATATATGATTGTATATATGGATGTATATGTGTTTGTATGATAATATGTGTACATATGTACATAGGATTGGAAAGAGGAAAGTATGTGTCATTGTATGTGAGGTGAAAGTGTCAGTCTCTCAGTCATGTCGGACTCTGCGATCCCATTGACTGTAGCCCACCAGGCTCCTCTGTCCATGGAATTCTCCAGGCAAGAACACTGGAGTGGGTAGCCATTCCCTTGATCAAAGCCAGGTCTTCTGCATTGCGGGCAGATTCCTTATCATCCGAGCCACCAGGGAAGCCCATTATTGTGTGTATATACTTACAACTGTGCTTAGGCATGACTGTTACGTGTGTGCTTATGATTAGATGGTGAATGTACACGGGTATGACTGTATGTCTGCATATGAATGATTCGGTGGACAGATGAATGTATAGGTGTATATTTGTATGTCACATGATAGTAGGTATGTACATATGATTGGCTGGAAGAATGTGTATATATGTGTGTGACTGTGTGTACACACAAATGTATGCATGTACAATTGTGCGTATTGTATATGATGGTATATATGTGACTGTACAATCGTGTATATAAATAATTGAGTGGGTGGTGGATGAATAGAGTGCCCCATGTTGCTCTGTAGCTGCTCAGTGGTGTCTGACTCTTTGTGACCCCATGGACTGTAGCCCACCAGCCTCCTCTGTCCAAGGGATTTCCCAGGCAAGAATGCTGGAGTGGGTTGCCATTTCCTTCTCTAGGGAATCTTCCTGACCCAGGAATTAAACTCGCGTTTCCTGCCTTGGCAGGCGGATTCTTCACCCCTGAGCCCCCTGGGAAGCCCCCAGAGTGCCCCACAGCCGACTGCAAAGTGGAGAGTTATGACTCTGGCATGCTTCACCGATAGGCATCACCACTCCTGGGCATCACGAAGGCTCCCCTGGGCCTCCTGCCCACTCTCCCTCCCTCATCTCCCCTCTCGCCCCCCAGGTTTGGTTCAAGAACCGCCGGGCTAAATGTCGGCAGCAGCGGCAGCAGCAGAAACAGCAGCAGCAGCCCCCAGGGGCGCAAGCCAAGGCTCGTCCTGCCAAGAGGAAGGCAGGCACATCTCCAAGGTCCTCCACGGATGTCTGTCCAGACCCCCTGGGCATCTCAGATTCCTACAGCCCCCCTCTCCCCGGGCCCTCGGGCTCCCCCACCACGGCAGTGGCCACGGTGTCCATTTGGAGTCCGGCCTCTGAGTCCCCTTTGCCCGAGGCGCAGCGGGCGGGGCTAGTGGCCTCGGGCCCCTCTCTGACCTCAGCGCCCTACGCCATGACCTACGCCCCCGCCTCTGCTTTCTGCTCTTCTCCCTCAGCCTATGGGTCGCCGAGCTCCTATTTCAGTGGCCTGGACCCCTACCTGTCTCCCATGGTGCCCCCATTGGGGGGCCCGGCCCTCAGCCCCCTTTCAGGCCCCTCCGTGGGGCCCTCCCTGACCCAGTCCCCCACCTCCCTGTCAGGCCAGAGCTATGGCACCTACAGCCCTGTGGACAGCTTAGAATTCAAGGACCCCACAGGCACCTGGAAATTCACCTACAACCCCATGGACCCCCTGGACTACAAGGATCAGAGTGCCTGGAAGTTTCAGATCTTGTAGAAGACCCTCCTCTCTCCATCTCTTGTCCCCTCTGCACATTGTCCCGACCTGCCCTGGGACAGCCTCCCGGGGCAGGTGGCGGGAGTCCTTCCGAAGGTCATGGCCTCTTTGGCTCCAGTGACCAACACAGTCCACCCCTTTCCTCCTGGGGAGCTCGATAGGTGTTAGTCATCCTCTCAACCCCAAGGTGGTCTCATACGGAGTCCAACCAGCATTTCAAACCGTGAGCTCCAGACTCCAGAAACTGGTGCTGAGAACCCACCCTGAGATGAAATTAAACCAAACTTGCAGTTGACCTGGGGTCGTGTTTAGGTCAAAAAATCACAGTGCTGTTGAACAAACAGGTAGGGAGGCTTGGTTCCTTAACTTTCCATTTGGGGACACTTCTTAGCTCATGGGTAGAGATCCTTCTAGAAATTCCAAAGACAGACTTTACGGAGCCCCAGGATGGAACCTTTAGGCCAGCTATACTGTTAAGTTCAGAAATTCATTTGGCAGTTTTCCAGATTTCACAGATGTCAGGTTTGCATGATAGGTTTAGGGGGCTACACACACACACACACACACACACACACACACACACACATTTTCTCCTTGTTGTTAGTTTCTTCTTAAAGACATTTCATCATTCGTTCATTCATGACACTGGAAATGGGCATATCTGGTGGAAGAATGGAAGGCAAGCTGCCTGTTTCACGTCTCCTTTGTTTTCTTTCGTTTTAGCATTTTTTAAAAGGTGAACTTCACCCAAACACTGGAAGAATCTCGGTTGCTGCTTGGGGTACACCAGCTATGATTGTGGCTATTTCCAAGAGAAGAAGAGGTTGGACAGGCTTCCCACCTGTAAATATATGAGACAGGGGTGGGGCAAAAGAAATGGATTTGGGGGCAGCCCCACATCCCACACTCACACTCCCTCTTTTAGAGGTTTTGTTTTCAGCTTCGATTGTGGGGTTGGACTATAAATAGAGCTTGGCCTGGGAAATTTTCCGGGGGCAACGCTGTATTTCTTTGAATACAGTTTGACCCATGGCTGCAGAGACAAGCAGTGTAAGAATCTGAAGAAGGATGCAGGCATTCCAACACTCTTGGAAGTTTGGTACTTTGACACCTACTTTCTCAATCTGAGTTCTTTTATTTTTGGGTGGGAGAGGCAGGAGCCACGAGCCATTCACTGGTGGGTTTCACAAGGCCAGGGGTGAAAGAAAGTAGTGTGGGAGAGAAGTGGTATGCTGGGAGGTGCTTAACAACAGGCTCTGGAAGGAAGAGGAAATCCTGGTTTGTCATTGTTGTCCATTTCTGTGGTGTAAATACTCCCACTGTGGCTGATGTCAAGGCATCAGGCTGAGGTCCCTGAACTTAGGAAGAGACACTTACAGTCTGTGCTCACTAGCCAGGACAAGCTGGCTCCAGGGCCCCCAGGGCGGAAAGCAAGGTCAGGAGGAGGGGCACGATGCAAAGTGAGACTGGGTGGCATCAGATGATGCCAGGTCAGGAGGAACCACGAGCGGCATCCTGAGATCACTAGAGCCCCCAAAGATGGCTTATGCATCATCTCTCCTGGGTCTGAGTCATGCTGGGACATTAGACCCAGCATCCACTGTGGGAAGCAATATCTAAACAGAGAAAGACAACATATATTGACATACGGGATGGATGTCAATCCACCGATCCAGGCAAAAATTTGCCAGGGAGGGGCAGGTAGGAGATGGCATTGTGCTCTGGATCTGTGTAAATGCCGGGACCAGGATGCAAGTGTCCATTAGGCATTTTGCAGAGGCTCCCACACTCTTTGCTGGAGGCTGGGGTCTCAGGTGTGAGTAGAGTCTCTCACTGAACTGAACTGAACTGAACTGCCTCACCAAGTTCTCCATTCACAGAGGAGGGAGTGTCTTATGCAAATGATTCAGAGGCAGTAATAGACTCTGGGAGGGGGGGCCAGAGACACAGGCCAAGTAAGACTTTAAGAGTAAGACTTTAAGAGCGTCCCCCCGCCCCGCAACTTCCTGGGGTCTTCTGAGAGTTCTCTAGGAGTTGGACCGAGGAAGGAGTCAAATCTTTCAGGAGATTCCAGGTTCCTTCTCCTGGGTCAGTCTCCTGAAGCCTGCTTCTTCAGCTGTCCCTTAGGGATTCCTAAAGCCAGGAAGGGTGTCAAAGGAAGTGGGGACAGAGCAAGAGGTCCTCCTCCTTCTATGTCAAGTCCCCTGTCCTCCCCTTGCCCGCTCACCGGAGCTCCAGGTCTCCCTTCGCTGGCCACCTGTGGAGTGAAAATGATTAAAACGTTGGATCCTGCTTAAAGTCTGGGTGATTGTTTGTTTCCGTGGAGGGGCCTGGAGGTAAAAACATCTGTCTCTGGGGACATGGGTGTGTCCATGTGGTTTCTCTGCTCACTGTCTTTTCTGTGACATCTCTGTAAAGCCAATTAGGCAGGAATACGGGCTTCAGACGGCCAGCTTCCACCTGCTATGACCCCTCGCTGCAAGGGGCTGGTGACCTTGCTTCCTGCCTCAGTGGTCCACATGAGGATTAAAGTAGCTTGGGAAGGGGGTGGTGTGCTGGGAGGTGCTTAGCAGTTGGCTCTCGAAGGAAGAAGGATTCTTGGAGCCCTCCCCATCAGGCTCCAGCCTCTGCAGCTTCATCTCACGCCTCCCCCTTCCGCCTTCCATCCTCGCCACCTTCCCTTCCATCCCTTCTCCCGTTCTGGTCACTTTCACTGTCCCACCATATCTCTTCTGTCTCTTGTCTTTTCTCTCTCTTTTTTCTGCACCCCCCTTTTCCTTCCTGACTGTCAAATCTCAGACTCCAAGGTCCACATTTCTTTCTGCTGGCTTTTATCTTGTTCTTTCTTTCCTCTTCTTCTCTTATTCTTAGCCTTTGCCTTTGTGTTGCTCCAACTCCAGGTCATCAGTCTCTCTAATGCCCCTCTCGTTCACTGGATCCTGGGTTAAAATGTGTCTGTGTCTTTAACACAGAACTAATGAGGTCAGGCAGACTTGCTGTTTGAGCCTGGCTCAGCCACGTCTGGTCCTATGACCTTGGGCAATCCGTTCCTCCCAACTTCAGTTTCCCCCCCAGTAATGTGAGACGTTGAGAAGACCCACCTCGAGAGAATTAAATGATGTCATTTTGTTATGTATTTGGCCCTGAAGTCTGGTCCATGGTAAAAGCCCAGTAAGTGTTTATTTGTATAGTAAAATGCACGTCACGTAAGAGTGACCATTATTATTTTATAGTGTGCAACTCAATGGTATTAAATACATTCACAGGGGAAACAAGACATAAAAGGCTCCATATCAAAGGAATCTCTTTATGTGAAATGTCCAGAAGAGGTAAATCCATGGAGATGGAAAACAGATTTGTGTTTGCTGGGGGGAGGGGACGTTGGGAAGGAACTGCTTAATGGGTGAGAGAGTTTCTCTTTGGGTTGATGGAAAAAGTTCTGGAATTAGATAGGATCCAGCAATTCCACTCCTTAGTCTATTGTGAAAGTCGCTCAGTCATGTCCGACTTTTTGTGACCCCATGGACTGTAGCCCGCCAGGCTCCTCTGTCCATGGGATTCTAATACTGGAGTAGGTTGTCATGCCCTCCTCCAGGGGATCTTTCCAACCCAGAGATCAAACCCAGGTCTTCTGCATTGCAGGTGGATTCTTTGCCATCTGAGCCACTTAGGGAAGCCCAAGAATCCTGGAGTGGGTAGCAGTTCCCTTCTCCAGGGGATATTCCCGACCCAGGAATCGAACTGGGGTCTCCTGCATGGCAGGTGGATTCTTTATGAGCTGAGCCAAGAATTGAAAACAGGTGTTTAAAAAAGTGTGCTCTTGTGTTTGCAGCAGCGCTATTCACAATAACCAAACAGGTGGGAAGAGTCTGGATGGCTGCCTTGAAGACATTACACTAAATGTTATCTTAACCTAGCATTTCCCCTGAAGTTGTACTTGTGCCCTTCATAGCAGCTTTATTCATAATGGCCTCCACCTGGAAACGGTCCAAATGTCCATCAATAGGTGGACGGCTAAAAAAAGCTGGTGAATCTAGAGTATGTCTTTAGCAACGGAAGGCCATGAACTCCTGGTGTACAGATCAAACTGGATGAATAAGTCAATAATGAGTGGAAGAAACCAGGTTCTGAGCAGTGTATATAGTATGATTCCGTTTCATGAAATTCTAGAAAAGATAAAACCAGTGGCAGAAGGTGATTAGTGATTAGCAGGAGCTGGGGAACCAATAGATCAGATTCACCACAAAGGGACAGAAAGGCTTCCCCTTTACAAAAATTAAAAATTGTTTTGGCCACACCACTCAGCATGTGGGATCTTAGTTCCCCGACCAGGGATTGAACTGGTATCACCTGCCTCGGAAGCATGGAGTCTTAACCACTGGATCACCAGGGAAGTCCCCCAAAGGGGCTCTTTTTTGAGATGTTGGAAATATCCTCTATCTTGACTACAGGGGTATTTCCATGACTGTATATGATTGCCTGAACTCATCAAACTGCGTGGTTAAAATGGGTGGCATTTATAATATATGAATTATACCTCAATAAATTGGAAGGGAAAGAAAAGAAAAACGTACTCAGCAGGTACTATTTGCCAGTACTGCAGAAAGTTAATCCTAACTCTTCACATTCTCAAAGCAATCTACCAGAGAGATGCTATTATTATCAGATAGATGCTATGATCATCTTCACTTTACAAATGAGCAAACCGAGGCGGAGGCAGGTCACCACAACCACTATGGTCCCACAACCAGGAAGAGATAAGAACTGAGATGTACAGGGCTCGTGCTGGAAGGCAGACCCTCCGGGCCCTCCTGGCATTTCCCCCTCCTCCCCAGTTTTGACCCTGCCTCTCCTCGCTTCTCTCCCGCCTGTCTCTCTCGTCTTTGGTCTCAAGCTCAAGTGATATTCCTCTCTTCGTCTCTCTCCTCACCCCCGTATGTCTGCGACCGACCTCCTGCTTCTCCTGATCTCTGAGCCCCTCCCTGGCTGTTTCCTCTGTACCTGAACAGGACTAATTTAGCAAATGCTCCAATCCTCTTATGAAGGCCCAGCCTCAGCAGAATGGCAGGGGAATTAGCGGGGATTAGGCTCAGACCCATGACCCATTGGGGGAAGGGGACTTCGTGGAGACGAGTGAGTTTTAACTAAGGCATGGCATCACCCACCCTTGTGCCTTGCATGTGAAACCATGCCTGGGACACACAGTAGTAATAATATCACAGTTGAATTCTTTTTTGTTTATGCCAGGTGTTCACTGCAGCCAGAGGGGACTACCCTCTCTTTGCGGTGCCCAGGCTTCTCATCGCAGTGACTTTTGTTGCAGAGTGTGGGCTGTAGGTGTGCCATCTCAGTAGTTGTGGCCCACGGGCTTAGGTGCCCCACGGCACGTGGAATCTTCCTGGACCAGGGATCAAAGCCGTGTCCCCTGCACTGGCAGGAGGATTCTTATCCACTGTACCACCAAGACAGTCCACAGCTAAATTCATTAAGAAGGGCTTACAGTGTGGCAGGCACTCCTGTATTTCTCACTTATTAAATCTTCATTACAACCTCATGAGGTAGGGGCCACCCGCATCTCCTCTATTTGACGGATCAGGAGGGGTTAAGTGACTTTCCCAAAGTGATCGGGGTCCTGTCCCAGCCATCCTGGTGGTTTCAAGTGATAGGTGAAAAAACAGAGTCTGGGAGATAATGGAATGGCCCTGGGGTTGCAGAGTGTGCAAATGCATTCTCTGTTTGGTGACTTCAAAGGTGACCCTTTCAGCCCCCCACAGTTTGGAGGAGGTGAAGGAGAGGGAAACAGGTCAAGAGAGGGTGGAAATGGAGTAGAAAAGGCAGAACAGAAAGCAGACCGGAGGAGGAGATTAGGCAGGGAAAGAAAAGACAGATGTCAGGAGGGGAGTTCACTCAAGGTCTTATTTCTTCTTCAAGTATGTGACCAAGTTCAACAGTGACGCATATGGGCCTGGAGGGGGCTTTTTTTTTTTTTTTCGTTTTAAGGAAGGTTAATTTTGTATTGAACATGGAGTAGCTCCTCTCGGCCCTCCCGTGCCCACACAGCCACCGCTCCTTATTGCCAAATTCAGACTTAAATTGAAGAAAGTAGGGAAAACCACTAGACCATTCAGGTATGACCTAAATCAAATCCCTTATGATTATACAGTGGAAGTGAGAAATAGATTTCAGGGACTAGATCTGATAGAGTGACTGATGAACTATGGACTAAGGTTCGTGACATTGTACAGGAGACAGAGATCAAGACCATCCCCATGGAAAAGAAATGCAAAAAAGCAAAATGGCTGTCTGGGGAGGCCTTACAAATAGCTGTGAAAAGAAGAGAAGTGAAAAGCAAAGGAGAAAAGGAAAGAGATAAGCATCTGAATGCAGAGTTCCAAAGAATAGCAAGAAGAGATAAGAAAGCCTTCTTCAGCGATCAATGCAAAGAAATAGAGGCAAACAACAGAAAGGGAAAGACTAGAGATCTCTTCAAGAAAATTAGAGATACCAAGGGAACATTTCATGCAAAGATGGGCTCAATAAAAGACAGAAATGGTCTGGACCTAACAGAAGCAGAAGATATTAGGAAGAGGTGGCGAGAATACACAGAAGAACTGTACAAAAAAGATCTTCAGGACCAAGATAATCACGATGGTGTGATCACTCACCTAGAGCCAGACATCCTGGAATGTGAAGTCAAGTGGGCCTTAGAAAGCATCACTATGAACAAAGCTAGTGGAGGTGATGGCATTCCAGTTGAGCTATTTCAAATCTTGAAAGATGATGCTGTGAAAGTGCTGCACTCAATATGCCAGCAAATTTCGAAAACTCAGCAGTGGCTACAGAACTGGAAAAGGTCAGTTTTCATTCCAATCCCAAAGAAAGGCAATGCCAAAAATGCTCAAACTACTGCACAATTGCACTCATCTCACATGCTGGTAAAGTAATGCTCAAAATTCTCCAAGCCAGGCTTCATCACCACGTGAACCGTGAACTCCCTGATGTTCAAGCTGGTTTTAGAAAAGGCAGAGGAACCAGAGATCAAATTGCCAACATCCACTGGACCATGGAAAAAGCAAAAGAGTTCCAGAAAAACATCTATTTCTGCTTTATTGACTATGCCAAAGCCTTTGACTGGGTGGATCACAATAAACTGTGGAAAATTCTGAAAGAGATGGGAATACCAGACCACCTGACCTGCCTCTTGAGAAACCTATAGAAACTGTTGCCTCTTGAGCAACAGTTAGAACCAGACATGGAACAACAGACTGGTTCCAAATAGGAAAAGGAGTACGTCAAGGCTGTATATTGTCACCCTGCTTATTTAACTTATATACAGAGTACATAATGAGAAACACTGAGCTGGAAAGCACAAGCTGGAATCAAGATTGCCAGGAGAAATATCAATAACCTCAGATATGCAGATGACACCACCCTCATGGCAGAAAGTGAAGAGGAGCTAAAAAGCCTCTTGATGAAAGCGAAAGAGGAGAGTGAAAAAGTTGGCTTAAAGCTCAACTTTCAGAAAACTAAGGTCATGGCATCTGGTTCCATCACTTCGTGGGAAATAGATGGGGAAACAGTGGAAACAGTGTCAGACTTTATTTTTCTGGGCTCCAAAATCACTTCAGATGGTGACTGCAGCCATGAAATTAAAAGACGCTTACTCCTTGGAAGAAAAGTTATGAGCAACCTAGATAGCATGTTGAAAAGCAGAGACATTACTTTGCCAACAAAGGTCCATCTAGTCAAGGCTATGGTTTTTCCTGTGGTCATGTATGGATGTGAGAGTTGGACTGTGAAGAAAGCTGAGCACTGAAGAATTGATGCTTTTGAACTGTGGTGTTGGAGAAGACTCTTGAGAGTCCCTTGGACTGCAAGGTGATCCAAGCAGTCCATTCTGAAGGAGATCAGCCCTGGGATTTCTTTGGCAGGAATGATGCTAAAGCTGAAGCTCCAGTACTTTGGCCACCTCATGCGAAGAGTTGACTCATTGGAAAAGACTCTGATGCTGGGAGGGATTGAGGGCAGGAGGAGAAGGGGAGGACAGAGGATGAGATGGCTGGATGGCATCACTGACTCGATGGACGTGAGTTTGAGTGAACTCCGGGAGTTGGTGGTGGACAGGGAGGCCTGGCGTGCTGCAGTTTGTGGGGTTGCAAAGAGTTGGACACGACTGAGTGACTGAACTGAACTGGACTGAATTTTGTATTTCATTTAGTCAACATATATGTAATTGTATCCTGTGGACCCAACTGGGAGGAGAGAAGGTACAAGATAGAGTTTGTCATGGCAAAGGAAGGGATAAGGAGAGCTGAGACCCCGGTTAATAATTACAAGCCACTGAGACTTCCCCGGCAGTCCAGTGGTCACCACTCCTCTCTCCCAATGCAGATCCCTCATGCCACACAGTGCAGCCCAATATAAAACATTTAGAACAGTGCGTAAGTGCCACAAATAAGGAAAATGTGGTTGGATTTCTCTGTTTCTCTCTCTTCCTCCCTTTCACTCTTTTTTTAAAAGCAAAATTATTTATATTATTTTTTGGCTGGGCTGGATCTTCACTGCTGCAAGCAGGCTTTCTCTACTTGGGGTGAGCGAGTGGGAGCTGCTCTCTAATTATGGTGTGCTGGCCTCTCACCACGGGGGCTTCTCTAGTTGCAGGGCCCGGCCTCTAGGGAGTGCAGGCTCAGTAGTTGTGATGCACAGGCTTTAGTTGCATGTGGAATCTTCCCAGACCAGGGATCAAACCCGTGTCCCTTGCAGGTGGATTCTTAACCATCAGAGAAGTCCCTCCCTTTCTCTTATGTATATTAATATTTTTGTGTTTGTCTCTGCTTCTCATATCAGTTTGTCTTTCTATCTCTATAACTCTCACTTTCCCTTTCTCTGTTTTCTGGGAACAATTTTAGGGCTTCTCCAAGGCTGGCACAATCTGGTGCTGGTTTACCCCTCCACTCTTCTCTTTCTGCCTTGCTGGCCCCTTCTAGCCACTAAAACAAACCAAGCTCTGGGACTGAGGCCAGGGTAGGGGCCAGGGTGGGCTGTCTCTTACAGTGTGTGTGTGCTAAGCGGCTTCAATCGTGTCCGACTCTGTGGGACACTATGGACTGTAGCCCGCCAGGTTCCTCTGTCCGTGGGATTCTCCAGGCAAGAATACAGGAGTGGGTTGCCATTCCCTTCTCCAGGGGATCTTTCGGACCTGGGGATTGAACCTGGGCTTCCCTGATGGCTCAGAAGTTTGAGCGTCTGCCTCCAATGCAGGAGACCCAGGTTCAATCCCTGGGTTGGGAAGATCCCCTGCAGAAGGAAATGGTAACCTACTCCAATACTCTTGCCTGGAGAATCCTATGGATGGAGAAGCCTGGTAGGCTACAGTCCATGGGGTTGCAAAGAGTCAGACACGACGGACCAACTTTACCTTCACCTCCCACATGCAGGCAGATTCTTTACCATCTGCACCACCACGGACGTCCCTGCTAGGTCCTTTCAAACAGCCTCTTACTGAGATGCCCCTAAGGTTCTCATGATGTGTTCTCCCTTGTTGCAATGAGACAACTGTTTGGTTGTTGGTTGTTAGTCACTAAGTCCTGTCTGACTTTTTTATGACCCTGCGGACTGTATCCACCAGGCTCCTCTGTCCATGGGATTCTCCAGGCAGGAATACTGGAGTGGGTTTCCACGCCCTTCTCCAGGGAATCTTCCCGACTCAGGGACTGAATCTGCATCTCCTGCTTGGCAGGCAGATTCTTTACCACTGAGCCACCCGAGCAGCCCAATGAAACAATCAGTTTGCACAAACAGTGGGGCTTTCTGACGGTCTTTGGCTGAGGGTATTGACAGCAATCACCAAGTCTGTCTCAATAATCAACCTACTCTCCCCAAACATGGGAAAGCCAGATTCCCCATCCCCTCAGCTACCTGTCCCAGGCATGAAGCTCCTTCTCAGTCTTTGCTCATTTAAACATCACAACGTTCCATTTAATTTCCTTTCACAGGGAGGGAGCCCATGATGGGGGGAGGGTGAGTGAGGGAAGGATTGGGAGTTTGAGATTAGTGAATGCAAACTATTATAGATAGAACACAAAAACAGCAAAGTCTTACTGTAGAGCACAGGGGACTGTATTCAGAATCCTGTGATAAGCCAGGATGGAAAATGACATGAAAAATAATGTCTATATGTGTATAACTGTTTTGAGTAAACTCCGGAATTTGGTGACGGACAGGGAGGCCTGGTGTGCTGCAGTCCATGCGGTTGCAAAGAGTCGGACATGACTGAGCGACTGAACTGAACTGCACTGATGTATAACAATCACTGTGCTGTATAGCAGAAATTAACATGGCAATTTGAATCAACTACACTTCAGTAAAATTTTTTTAAAAACTAGGGAGAAGGCAGCCTAGAGTCACATAGACCAAGGACGTTACTAGGTTCTCTCTTGTTGACAGCAATGCTGTCAACTGTGTTGGTGACCAAGGGTTCCCAGCTGCTCCAGAAGCAGAAAAGATGTCCGGTTATGGCAGAAGACTGCCAAACAGGGGGCATAGTAAATACCCACTATGGCGGGTTGCCCCATGAGCATCAGAGAGTGATGTAAATCAAATAACAAGATCTCTTTGCTTTGTTTCATGTCATACTCGATCACTTAATTAGTTGTCATCTTGCACTGTGATGATAATAAAAGTCCCAGGGGATGAGCACTGCGAGCTGTATTCTCCTCTGCCCCCAGTCCCAGGAGACCCCTGCCCCAAGTTCAGTGTGATGCTTAGACCCCAGGTCTATGCAGCCTAGAGAAACACAAAGCTAGGCTCCTAAGACCCAAGCTCCAACAGACAAACCAGATCCAGTTCATTCATCTACAGAGGGCAGGAGCCAAGCTGTATTTTTAAAATATATATATTTATTTATTTGGCTGCCCCGGTCTTAGTTGTAGCATAGGGGGTCATCTATTTTCGTTGTGGCATGTGGGACTAGTTCCCTGACCAGGGATTGAACCCGGGCCCCCTGCACTGGAAGAACAGAGTCTTAGCAACAGACCACCGGGGAAGCTCCCCCAAGGTGTCTTAATACGGAGGGTTCTTGGCGGCTTCCAGGACAGGACCCACTAATGGTTTGGTCCCTAAGTCATGTTTGACTCTTTGTGACTCCATCGGCTGCAGCACACCAGACTTCCCTGTCCTTCACTATCTCCTGGAGTTTAGTAAAACTCATGTCCATTGATTCAATGATGCCACCTAACCATCTCATCCTCTGTTGCCCTCTTTTCTTCCTGTCTTCAATCTTTCCTAGCATCAGGGTCTTTTCCAACGAGTCAGCTCTTTGCATCCACCAAAGTAGTGGAGCTTCAGCTTCAGCATCAGTCCTCTCAATGAACATTCAAAGCTGATTTCCTTTACAATTGACTGGTTTGATCTCTTTGCTGTCCCAAGGGACTCTCAAGAGTCTTCTCCAGAACAATTTGAAAGCATCAGTTTTTCCGTGCTCAGCCTTCTTTATGGTCCAACTCTCACATCCGTACATGACTACTGGAAAAACCATAGCTTTGACTAGATAGACCTTTGCTGGCAAAGTGGTGTCTCTGCTTTTTAATATGCTATCTAGGTTTGTCATAGCTTTCTTTCCAAGGAGCAAGGGTCCTTTAATTTCGTGGCTGCAGTTACCGACCACAGTGATTTTGAAGCCCAAGAAGATAAAGTCTGTCACTGTTTCCACTTTTTCCCCATCTGTTTGCCAAGAAGTGATGAGACTCGATGCCATGATCCTAGTTTTTTGAATGTTGAGTTTTAAGCTGACTTTCCTTATTGCCAAATTCAGACTTAAATTGAAGAAAGTAGGGAAAACCACTAGACCATTCAGGTATGACCTAAATCAAGTCCCTTATGATTATACAGTGGAAGTGAGAAATAGATTTAAGGGACTAGATTTGATGGATAGAGTGCCTGATGAATTTTGGACAGAGGTTTGTGACATTGTACAGGAGACAGGGATCAAGACCATCCCCATGGAAAAGAAATGCAAAACAGCAAAATGGCTGTCTGAGGAGGCCTTACAAATAGCTGCGAAAAGAAGAGAAGTGAAAAGCAAAGGAGAAAAGGAAAGATATAAGCATCTGAATGCGGAGTTCCAAAGAATAGCAAGAAGAGATAAGAAAGCCTTCCTCAGTGATCAATGCAAAGAAATAGAGGCAAACAACAGAAAGGGAAAGACTAGAGATCTCTTCAAGAAAATTAGAGATACCAAGGGAACATTTCATGCAAAGATGGGCTCAATAAAGGACAGAAATGGTATGGACCTAACAGAAGCAGAAGATATTAAGAAGAGATGGCGAGAATACACAGAAGAACTGTACAAAAAAGATCTTCAGGACCAAGATAATCACAATGATATGATCACTCACCTAGAGCCAGACATCCTGGAATGTGAAGTCAAGTGGGCCTTAGGAAGCATCACTATGAACAAAGCTAGTGGAGGTGATGGAGTTCCAGTTGAGCTATTTCAAATCCTGAAAGATGATGCTGTGAAAGTGCTGCATTCAATATGCCAGCAAATTTGGAAAACTCAGCTCTGGAAAAGGTCAGTTTTCATTCCAATCCCAAAGAAAGGCAATGCCAGAGAATGCTCAAACTACCACACAATTGCACTCATCTCACACGCTAGTAAAGTAATGCTCAAAATTCTCCAAGCCAGGCTTCAGCAATATATGAACCTAGAACTTCCAGATGTTCAAGCTGGTTTTAGAAAAGGCAGAGGAACCAGAGATCAAATGGCCAACATCTGCTGGATCATGGAAAAAGCAAGAGAGTTCCAGAAAAACATCTATTTCTGCTTTATTGACTATGCCAAAGCCTTTGACTGTGTGGATCACCATAAACTGTGGGAAATTCTGAAAGAGATGGGAATACCAGACCACCTGACTTGCGTCTTGAGAAACCTATATGCAGGTCAGGAAGCAACAGTTAGAACCAGACATGGAACAACAGACTGGTTCCAAATAGGAAAAGGAGTACGTAAAGGCTGTATATTGTCACCCTACTTATTTAACTTCTATGCAGAGTACATCATGAGAAATGCTGGGTTGGAAGAAGCACAAGCTGGAATCAAGATTGCAGGGAGAAATATCAATAACCTCAGATATGCAGATGACACCACCCTTATGGCAGAAAGTGAAGAGGAACTCAAAAGCCTCTTGATGAAAGT
This sequence comes from Capricornis sumatraensis, assembly GCF_032405125.1. Lineage (NCBI taxonomy): Eukaryota > Metazoa > Chordata > Mammalia > Artiodactyla > Bovidae > Capricornis > Capricornis sumatraensis. Next base: position 60,055,851 of record NC_091088.1, read on the forward strand.
GAAAGAGGAGAGTGAAAAAGTTGGCTTAAAGCTCAACTTTCAAAAAACGAAGATCATGGCATCTGGCCCCATCATTTCATGGGAAATAGATGGAGAAACAGTGGAAACAGTGTCAGACTTTAGTTTTTTGGGCTCCAAAATCACTGCAGATGGTGACTGCAGCCATGAAATTAAAGGATGCTTACTCCTTGGAAGGAAAGTTATGAGCAACCTAGACAGCATGTTGAAAAGCAGAGACATTACTTTGCCAACAAAAGTCCATCTAGTCAAGGCTATGGTTTTTCCTGTGGTCATGTGTGGATGTAAGAGTTGGACTGTGAAGAAAGCTGAGCGCCGAAGAATTGATGCTTTTGAACTGTGGTGTTGGAGAAGACTCTTGAGAGTCCCTTGGACTGCAAGGAGATCCAACCAGTCCATTCTGAAGGAAATCAGCCCTGGGATTTCTTTGGAGGGAATGATGCTAAAGCTGAAACTCCAGTACTTTGGGCACATCATGTGAAGAGTTGACTCATTGGAAAAGACTCTGATGCTGGGATGGATTGGGGGCAGGAGGAGAAGGGGACGACAGAGGATGAGATGGCTGGATGGCATCACTGACTCAATGGACAGGAGTCTGAGTGAACTCCGGGAGTTGGTGATGGACAGGGAGGCCTGGCGTGCTGCGATTCATGGGGTCGCAAAGAGTCAGACACAACTGAGTGACTGAACTGAACTGAACTGAGTAGTTGCTCAACAATAAAAGGATTAACAAATTATTAGTGACTCTCTTGCAAGGCAGGGAGGCTGAGGGTGGGGCAAGAGAGGGTGGGTTTCAGGACCCTTAGGGTGTGCCTAAGGTGGGCATGGCATAAAACCGGGATGTCTGTCCCAGGCCTGTGAGCAGAGCCTCAGACTCCGACGGCAGAACAGCAGGAGGATGCAAGCACCCGAGTCCATCATGAGTGAGTCTGGCCTCCTGGGACTTAGTGGAGTTTGGGGGTGGAACCACATTACTGGGGAAGAGGAGCAGGGAGCCTGGTCCTCGGGGGTCCCCTGTCAGGGTGGCTCCCCCTTGGTTGGGAGACGGTAGGGGGTTGGGGAGAGCACCAAGGGTCACCAAGGAGCCTGTCCTGCCTGCCTTCCCAGGGCAGGGCCCTGGAATAAATACTCCATGGGCTGAGATCGAGCCCATTTCCAAGCTGTGCTCACTGAGTCCCAGAGAGGTGCAGGGGTTAGGGCTGGAGGGCAGACAGCCAGGGTCTGACCAACAACCTCACTCCGGATGCCCCAGGCTTCTCCTCCCGCCCTCGGGCCTGAGTCCCACCCACTCACCTGGGTCTGGTCCAGGGAGGGGGAGGGCACCAGGCAGGCTGGGGGCTGTTTCTGGGCTGATGGGACCCTGTTTCCCCCTTGGTCAGGCCCCACGCGGAGGTCCGCGCCCCCAAACAGGCAGCGGCAGGAGCGCACGGTGTACAGCAAAGAGCAGTTGGAGGAGCTCAAAGAAGCCTTCCTGAAGAACGAGTACCCGAGCTACCAGGACCGCCTGCGCCTGGCGGCCAGGCTCCACCTGGACGAGCACAGAGTGCAGGTCTGAGCCCGCCCGCCCCGGGGCCACCCCTCCGCCCTCCCGGAGCCACCGCTGCGGACCGCGAGGCCAGAGGGGCCAGGGCTGCCCCGGGTCCCGCAGCAAGCAAGGGGTCTCCCCGCTGCGGACCCAGGGCTGGACCCCGGGTCAACCGTGTGCTGTATCACCGCGCCAGCCGCATCCGGCCTGCCTGACGCCCCCCACCGCCCCGGGTGTCCCGGTGCCCAGCCCTCAGGGCCTCTGACCCCGCGGAGCCTCTCGGGCAGACCCCTTCCTGCCCCGTGGGTGCCCAAGCCCTGCCCCTGCCCTCTGCGCCCCTTCCCGCTGCCTCCTGAACCCCAAGAGCCTCCAATTGGGTCTGGGGGGCGGAGGGAGAGGGGAGGCAGGATTCTCAGCTGGACAGCCTCACCCCTCCACCTCCCGAGCAGAGGCGATACAGGGGGGCCCCTCGCCTCTCACACCCCCTCCTCCTGGTCCCGTCTGCCCCCTCCCAGGTGTGGTTCAAGAACCGCCGGGCCCAGCGCTCCCGTCTGGAACGACGACAGGCCCAGGGCGGATACCAGAGGGCCGGCCATGCGCCCACGGACCCTGGAGCCCCCTGGACCCCCGCCCCCGCCCCGGAATCTGCTGCCGCAGCTGCGAGCCCCAGTTTCCCAGACAGCCCGGGACTCTACAGCCGTCTTCCTGCCCCCAGCCCCGCGGGGGTGCTCCCAGCGCCCGAGCCCGGCGTCTCCAGCCACCAGCCGGCCATGTGGGTCCCGGCACAGGGCGTCCACGTGTACGGCCCGGCTGCTCCAAGCCCGGTCCCGGCCCCAGCCCCGGGCTGGCCTCAGGACCCCGACGCCCCAAACTACCGCCCAGGTCCTTTTCTGCTTCCTGACTGTTCCCTGATGTTCTCATCCCAGGAGCTCTCGTCCCCGACGTCTGGGTACCAAACGGGAAATAGCTTTGCGGATGAGAATGACACAGGCCCCCGGCAGTTCACGAATTTATAGGATCGTGGTCATCTGTCCCCACACAGTCCTGCAGACCCCGTGGGGCCAGAGGGGCTGAGGGCCTTGCGAGTCTGCTCGTGGTGAGCGTGGGGACGCGGGAAGGTGTGCTGGCTTGGTCCTCGCAGCTGGTTTACTGTCCGCAAGGGGACCGCACCTCCCTTGGTCCAGCCTGGGGAGGGGGCGTCTTTTTGTGTGTCACTGAGGCCATCTCAGGTCTCAAAGCTCTGAATGTCCCCGCCCTCGTTAGTATTTGAGGTGCACGTGGGTATTTCTGTGAATTTCCAAGTCAGAGGTGGAATTATTGTTCACAGCGTCTGTTTCACTGTTGTGGGAACTTGCTATAGGACTTTCATCAGCCTCATAAGGAATTTAATTAAAATTGCCTTAAATCTTTACCTTCCCTTGATGTCTAGAGATTTCTGTTTTTGCTTGTCTCTATCCTTACCTGTAGTTTCAAATGTTTGCAAATAAAAAAAGGGGGCATTAAATCCATAAGTAGTTTTGGAGCTAATTGGTGTCTTTACAATACTGAGCCTTCCAATCTAGGTATATTACTTATTAATTATTCATTTGGTAGTTTACGAAAAGCCTCCACTAAGTGTTATTATTTCTGTAGGTTTATTTCTAGTGCTTTGTCTTGTGATTACCTGATATTTTAGATTAATTTAAATTTTTATTTCAAAATCTGTGTTCTGCCTAGATGTCCATTGGCTGACAAATAGATAAGAAAGCTGTGGTACATATACACAATGGAATATTACTCAGCTATTAAAAAGAATGCATTTGAATTGGTTCTAATGAGGTGGATGAAACTGGAGTCTGTTATACAGAGCAAAGTAAGTCAGAAAGAAAAACACCAATACAGTACATTAATGCATATATATGGAATTTAGAAAGATGGTAATGATGACCCTATATGCGAGACAGCAAAAAAGACACAGATGTAAAGAACAGACGGTTGGACTCTGTGGGAGAAGGTGAGGGTGGGATGATTTGAGAGAATAGCATTGAAACATGTGTATTATCATATGTGAAACAGATTGCCAGTCCAGGTTTGATGCATGAGGCAGGGTGCTCAGGCCTGGTGCACTGGGATGACCCTGAAGGATGGGATGAGGAGGGAGGTGGGAGGGAGGGTCAGGATGGGGGAACACATGTACAACCATGGCTGATTCATGTGAATGTATGGCAAAACCACCACAATATTGTAAAGTAATTAGCCTCCAATTAAAATTGAAAAAATTAAAAATTAAAAAAAATCTTTATTCTGTATATAGGATCCTGTATATCTACACAATAGATTTATTTTGTATTTAGGGACCTGGCTCAATTAAAAAAAAATTCCTAACAACTTATCTGGATGTTGTTTTGGGCTTGATAATTTGAAAATTCATAAAGTTCAAGGTCATCTTGTAAGCACTGTTTCCTACCGAGCTAAGGAGTGTTTGTTATGCCCTTCTTTGATTTTACCAAATGCTGTAGGAATATCTCATCTCCTCTCTAGTCGTCTTGTCTCCCAATCAACCTCTTCCTTTATCGCCTCCCTGCGGCAGCCCTGCCTCCTGAGTTCCCCCCACAGTCGGTCCTCTGACCCTGGCCTGGTCCCATTTAGCAAATGTTCCAATCCTCTTAAGGCCAGGCCGGCCCCAGCAGAGCAGAGAGAGAATTAGATCAGATTTGGGAGGGGAACGCTCATGTGACAGGCTCTGGGGGGAAGTGCTGGGGGACCGGGGAGGGGGAGAGAGAATGCCAGGGTGTAACGAGAACCCTCTTGATTATCCAACAGACCCTGGTGGGGATGTACACACACCACTCCCTGGAACCCCACCCCACTCAAACCCTGACATTGTAGGGGAGGGCAGGGAGGAGTCTAATCTTCTCTTTATTCCAGGAGAAGGAGCCCAGGTGGGGGAAGTCTCTGTGAGCATTCGGGGACAGAAGAGGGGGGAGATAAGATTCAGACTCACTCTGGGCATGGGGGAGGGAGGGTGGGATCCCCCCACCCACTTCTGAATCCAGGAATCTTTGCCACCCCCTAGCAAGCGCTCCCAGGCTCTATTCCACCTCCCTCCACAATCTCAGGCTGTGTCCTCAGCATCCACGATGATGGAAGCATCTGGAATTCCCCATTCAGCTCAGGAGGAAGGGAGGTGGTAACTTCCGGTTGGCAGGTCTTGAAAATTTCCCACACGACCGAGCAACTGAACAACAAGAGCCTCTAGCACAGCTCCACCCACCAGGAGGCCAGACAGGAGCAAGGAGACGTCAGGCCCGCAGTCTGCAGACCAGGCCCACCCACTAGCAGGCCACATCTTTCCCCAGGGACTGGCTGGGCCCAGGTCCTATCTGCTAGCAGGTCAACGGAACATCGAGACACCCCAGGTCCTGCAGCTAACTATGACAGAACTGACCCCACCCACCAGTGGCCCTACACCTGCTCTGCAACCCCTGGGCCCTGCCACCAGACCCCAGGACACAACGCTGCCTGCCAGTAGGCTAACCCAAGTCCCAGGATCTGGCTTCACCCACAGTGACATAGTGGAAGTGCCAGTCAGTCAGTCGTGTCCGATTCTTTCCCATTCTATGGACTGTAGCCCACCAGGCTCCTCTGTCCATGGAATTCTCTAGGAAAGCATACTGAAGCGGGCTGCCATTTCCTTCTACAGGGGATCCCCCCTACCAAGGGACTGAACCCAGGTCTCCTACATTGCAGGCAGACTCTTTAGCATCTGAGCCACTTGGGAAGCCCCACAGTGAAATGAAAGGAATCTAAATGGGAAGGAAGAAGTAAAACTGTCAGTGTTTGCAGAGGACATGATTCTGTACAAAGAAAATCTTAAAGGTGCCAACAAAAACCTACTAGAACTCATGAACGAATCTGGTGAAGGTGAAGGATACAAAATTAATATACAGAAATCTGTTGTGTTTTTATACACTAACAACAAACTATCAGAAAGAGAAATTAAGCCATCAATTCCATTTACAATTGTAGCAAAAGAATAAAATACTTGGGAATACACCTACTCAAGGAGGTAAAAAGATCTGTACTGGAGGACTTCCCTGGCCGTCTAGTGGTTGGGACTTGGTGCTTTCACTGCAGGTTTGATCCTAGTGGGGGGATATAAGATCCAGCATGCTGCACAGTAAGGCCAAAAATTTAATAAAATAAAGTAAAAAACTGCTGGTTCTCAAACATTAGAAGAAAAGGATATATATCAAATTTTATTAAATGATTTTTCTGCATCAGTTGATACACTTATGTGATTTTCTTACTTGAGTCTGTGGGTATAGTGAAGTATACTGATAGATTAAAAAAATTTTTTTTAACAAATTTTATCTATTTTTATCTTTCTTTTTTTGGCTGTGGGGGTCTTCGTTGCTGCGTGGGCTCTTTAGCTGTTGTGTGCGGGCTTCTCATTGTGGTGGCTTCTCTTGCTGTGGAGCATGGCCTCTAGGGCCTGAGGGCTTTAGTAGTTGTGGCTTCCGGGCTCTGGAGCACAGGCTCAGTAGTTTCGGAGCACAGGCTCAGTTGCCCTGCGGCATGTGGGATCTTAGTTCCCAGACCAGGAATTGAACCTGTGTCCCCGGTGTGGGCAGGCGGATTTTTAACCACTGGACCACCAGGGAAGTCCTCTAACAAAGTGTTAAGTGCACAACCCAGTATTGTTAACTGTAGGCACAACATTGTAGAGTAAGTCTCTAGAACCTAGTCTTGTATCTTGTATGACTGAGACAGAACCTGATGAATGACACTCCCCTGTCCCCTGCCCCCAGCCCTTGGCAACCACCATTCTGCTTTCTTTCTCTATGAGTCTGACTCTTTTATGTTCCTTATGTAAGTGGACTCACGCCCTATTTGTTCTTCTGCCTGACTTGTTTCACTAATACGAATGCCCTCCGAGCTCATCCGTATTTCACAGAACATCTTTCTTCTTTAAGACTCAGTAATAATATCCCATTGTTTGTATATATCACATTTTAAAAATCCATTTATCTAACATTCTCCAAGGTTAGGCCATATGTGAGGCTAAAGCCATGTTTTAAATTAATCTGAGGGAAGATAGGTGACTAAATTGTAAATCTCAATACCTAATAATGAATGAGTTATACAATCAACAAGCAGTGACACCCAAACAGAAAATACTGAGTTGAAAGGCAAGTTGATGAATGCATTATGCATGACACCATTTTTCTAGGTTTAAAAAGCCTCCATAAATTCAATATATTGTTTATGGTCAAACACCACCTACTAAGATAATAATGCCTGGTTGGAAATGATATGATGACTTCAAGGTCATCATAATAGTAAATTGTAGAGATACAGGCAATGGAAACAGAAAGTGCCTCATCTGCTTTGTAATTTTATTTCTCCGTTTTATTTAAAAATTGACATAATTGGGGGGTAATAGTTATATTATTTCTTTACCACTCTATAGGAATGAAATGAAATATGATAAACATTTTTAAAAAGTCAGATGCCACAAAGTGAATTAGGGGTACCCTGATAAATTTTAACAGTCAAGTTGTCAAATGCAGAGATTTGATCATTCAAAACACCACGATGAAATAACAGGTTTTATGCAATTACCCCCAGTCACTCACATGTATAAGGACAGAAGAACAAATATCAATATCTGTGTAAGATCCGGAAGATTTAGAGCATTATTCCCACGGGAACAGCTCTTGAGGAAGGTCTGCCATCTTCTCCTGGAATAGTTTATCAAAGGTTTCAGCTTGGGCCACCGTGAAGTAATTTTTCCAGTCCCCAGTCATCCCTGATAAACATAAAATAGAGACTCTGATCAGATCTAGGGTCCGGTCTCAAGACTCCACTACATGTCTTCCCGGATCTATTTCTTTTCTTTTTAAAAGTGTGTTGCTATTAAGTAGTACACGATACACTCTTACACCTTTTATTTTATTTATTTTAAAAATTATTCATCTATTTATTTATGGCTGTACTGGGTCACTGTTGCTATTACTGGCTTTCTCTAGCTGCGGGAGCTGGGGGCTCCTCTCCAGTTGTGCTAGGACTTCTCGTTGCCGTGGCTTCTCTTGTGGGTCAGGAGCTCAGTCGTTACAGTGTCCCAAGGCATGTGGGACTGTACCCACGTCCCCTGCGCTAGAGGCTGATTCTTAATGCCTGGACCACCAATGAAGCCCTGATCTATTTCTTGTCTGCTTGACATGGAAATTATAGCTAATAAAGCAGAATGACCAATGGTTTGCTGCTTTTTACTGCCTGGCAGCCATACCCATTTAGACGTCTGCCTGCTTGAAACAATTTCCCTTGTTTTCTTCTCCCCCAGTGTATAATTTGTCAGCAATAATGTAACTCTATTTTCTGATATAACCAATATTTAGCCACTTTTCGCAACCTCTATTTCTACCACCTACATCCAAGTTAACATCATTTCTCACCTGGATTATTGTATTAGAAATCTAACTGGTCTTTCTGGTTTTTAAAAAATTGTTTATTTGTATTTATTTGGCTGTGCCATGTCTTAGTTGTGGCACTGGAGATCTTTGATTTTTGTTGTCTCGTGCGGGGTCTTTAGCTGTGGCGTTTGAAGCCTTAATTGCAGCATGTGGGGTCTAGTTGCCTGACCAGGGAAGGAACCCCACACTCTGTATTGGGAGATGGAGTATTAGTCACTGGACCACCAGGAAGTCCATTTTATTTCTTCCTGGCCTGAATCACATCCTCGATCTATTTGAACTCGAAGATTCTGGGAAAACAGGCTCCTCCCCCTCTATGCTGTGTATTCTGTTCATTCATCTTGAGTTCAAGGATACGGACATGATTAATATCTCATCATAGGGGGGCTTTATAATGTCTGATAACAAGACAGGCTCTCAGCTAAGTGAAAAGTCTTTCGTCTTTCCTTTTTGCCAACTGAGCTGTTCTTCATAAATTTGTGTTGTTGTTGAGGATATTTCTCTATGTTCAATCACCAGGAGTAACACAAACATGAACTTTCCCAATCCTGTCCTTATTTTCTGGGTCAGTCACAGCTAGCGAGTTAGCAAGAATAGTGGATTAACCTGGTTACTGTTTGCAGAAGAAATATCTCCCATGTTAAATTCTGAGAGAGAGAGAGTTTGAATGGCCTTGCATATAAGACTGATCACCATGCAGCCCACCTTAGTACTATAAAAAGAAACGCTCTCATAAGGGCTCACAAGAGACATTTTCAAGTGATGAACAGTATAAGTTGATAAATTCAAACAGTCCCTACTCCCAATGGTTAGTGCCCTGTTGTAAGCATAAGAATAACTTCTACATTTTCTGAAGGCAGAATGTTTTCTTTTACCTTTCCTCAAAAGAAGTCCATTTTCCTCTAAATACTGACCCTTCAGGAGGGAAAAATTGGACATATTGTTTTCTTTCATGACTTGGAAAGAACTGTTTTTGAGGACTGAGTTCAGTTCTTCTGGTTCTAGTTTCTTGCCCAGGAATTGGCAGATCTTCTCCACAGTGTTCTTCGTGTCCTAGAAGAAGAGAAAATCTGAGAGATTATGTGAAAGAGCAAGAACATAGAAAAGGAGATGAGGGGGAGGAGACAGCAGAAAGAGGAGGGAGAGAGAGGAGAGGAAAAAAAGGAAAGAAGTGTAAAGATGTGAGTAGGGCTAGCGTTGGGGGAGTCCAGAGTGGGTGAACTGGGAGACTGACATTGACACGTAGACACTATCAATACTAAGTAAAGAATAGGTGACCTATGAGAACCTGCTGTAGGGCACAGAGACTCTAGCCAATGCTCTGTGGTGACCTACATGGGAAGGAAGTCCAAAAAAGGGGGTATGTGTAAACGCTTAGCTGATTCACTTTGCTGTGCAGCAAACACTGGAAAGCAAGTGTGCCTGTGTGTACTCAGCTGTGTCTGACTCTCTGTGACCCCATGGACTGTAGCCCGCCAGACTCTTCTGTCTACGGGATTTTCCAGGCAAGAGCCTTGGAGTGAGTTACCGTTTCCTCCTCTAGGGCATCTTCCCAACTCAGGGATGGAACCCGTGTCTCCTGGGGCTTCTGCATTGGCAGGCAAATTCTTTACCACTGAGCTAAAAGTTTTAAGAAATAAAGTAAACAGACACACAAACAAAAAATGACTTGGAGAACAGTTGGGGAAAAAAGGATGGAAGGACCATGATGGATTTCTCAGTATAGTTGAATTCAGGACACCTTAACCCTAACATACTGAGTTTTCCAAAGAGGCTTCTAGACAATTCTGAGCAGGATTAGACAGGAGAGTTTCAGGAAGAATTTGACAAAAATTTAAGGAATTGATTTCAAGCCTTGGCTATGTGCCCAAATAATGCTGTTTTTCACAACTAGCATTTGAATAACACAAGAGAGCTTTACCATGTCTTCTTATTTATTATCTCAATAATTAGTTCTTGGCCCATGATGCTGGGAGATTAAAAGAAAATAGGTTTTATAACCAGAAAGGCCTTGCTTTGAATCAGAGACTTTCCTCTTAGAGCTAAAATGCTTTAATTTTTTTTTCTTTATTCCATGAGCCTTCACTATGATCTAACAAGAAAACACACAGCAGTAAAACATAAAAGAACAAAAAACATCGAAAAAAGAAAAAGAAGGAAAAAGGAAGAAAGCAATACTGAACAAGCAAACAAAAATCACCCCCTCCCCCAGAAAAAAAAAAAGAGAGAGAGAGAGAGAGAAAAGAAAACAATTTACTGGAGTAAATTGTTATTTACAAAAGACTCCTTGGTAAAAAGGAAATTCGTGTGGACGCCATAGAGGATTAAATAGAAGTAGCTGGAAGAAGACGATGGAAAGTAATGTTTCTCAGATAGAAGCAAAAGCCAGTGTTTGTGTTATTTTTCTTTTCTCCAAGATACCACTAAAGGTTAAAGTTCTTCTCTCTGTGGTTTTATCACCTTTATTGGTTTTGAGTTTCGTAGGCCAGCTTTTCCTGCCTACCACTGCTCAGTTCAGTACTTGGCCTCAGAGTAATCATACTGATTGATTTTTTGACTTAATTTTTCTCCTACCATCTCTGGAACCCAGCTTGCTTCTACGCATTCCCATCTTCTTTCTCAGACCCCTCTCACTACTAGGTTATCAGCAGCACCAAGGGATATACCTCTAGAAATGATAGAACCAGTGACCAGTGTGAGCACAATCCACTGTACTCTGCCTCAGTAGCCTCAGTATATGGAAAAAGCCCTTTGGATATTGTTCAGTTCAGTTCAGTTCAGTCGCTCAGTCGTGTCCGACTCTTTGCGACCCCATGGACAGCAGCACGCCAGGCTTCCCTGTCCATCACCAACTCCCGGAGCTTGCTCAAACTCATGTCCATTGAGTCGGTGATGCCATCCAACCATCTCATCCTCTGTCATCCCCTTCTCCTCCTGCCTCTAATCTTTCCCAGCATCAGGGTCTTTTCCAGTGAGTCAGCTCTTGGATGTTGTAAGGTGAGATGAAGAAGACATGATGAAGGAGAGCATGGCGTTTGACCGTAAGCAGGGCAATGAGGACCGGGTGGCTAAGTTCTCACTTCTAATGACCATGCACAGGCTAAAGAAGGGAGGGAAGTTAGAGCGAGTGAAGATGAGAAAGGGGGTGCTGATTATAAGAGCAATCGTTACCCATTTCATCTCTTCGTAGCTCAGTACCAGGAAGTTCTCCTTGTCTCTCATGGACATCCAGCCCCGAGTGTGGTCGAACCATGATCCAAATGGCACTGCGTACAGGGGAGGTAAGAAGGGTGAGTAGATGACACACGGAATGAAAGCAGGGATTCATATATACATTCACTCTGTGGACATAAATGCTAGCACAGCGCAGGGCACCTTTATGCTTGTTGTAACTAGTATCCAGCATCAGGCATTAGCCCTTTAAATAGCCTAGGACTTCCTTGGTGGCGCAGTGGATAAGAATCAGCCTGCCAGTGCAGGGGACGAGGGTTCGATCCCTGGACCAGGAAGATTCTCTATGGCTCGGAGCAACTGAGGCTGTGGGCCACAACTCCCAAAGCACACACGCCTAGAGCCCATGCTCCACAACAAAGACAAGGCACCGCAATGAGGGGCTCTCACACTGCAGCTAGAGAGCCGCCCCTCTCGCCACAACCAAAGCCCGAGCAAAGCAATGGAGACCCAGCGTAGCCAAAAATAAAGAAACAAAAAATTTAGAAACCTGATAAAATAAGACAAGGCTAGTTCACTTGGAGCAGGTTTTGTATACAGCTTTACATGCTGTAAGGGGATCTTGTCCAGAGAGCCATGTGACCTGAGAAGCAGCGTTCTGGTTGCCCCTAATATGTTCTGCCTTTCGAATGTTTAGTAGTTAGGTGTGTTCTCACCATTCCCACACCTCTTGCTTCCTCCCTGCTGCTCCACTGCCCCCCAACCCCATCATCTTGCCTTCAATGTTGCTTTTGGAATCATTATTCTTTGAGAAAGTGTCTTCCTCTGGTTTAAGGTTTTCTTTCCTTTTTTCTACTACAGCTTTCTTAGAGGCTAGGTGATTTATTTGTAATAATTCTTTGCAAGGCTTTGTGGTTCTTCAGACAGATTTCATCAGTGAGGAAATTCTCAGGCATGTCTTCTTGAACATGTCCTTTCCCTGTATTTTTTCTTTCCCTGTATGTTATATATATATATTTTATTGAAGCACAGTTGACTTACAATGTTTCAGGTGCATAGCAAGATGATTCAGTTATACATATTGGACAGCAAGGAGATCAAACCAGTCAATCCTAAGGAAATTAACCCTGAATATTCTCTGGAAGGACTGATGCTGAAGCTGAAGCTACAATCCTTTGGCCACTTGAGGCAAAGAGCCGACTCACTGGAAAATAACTTGATGCTGGGAAAGATTGAAGGCAAAAGGAGAAGGGGGCGGCAGAGGATGAGATGGTCAGATAGCATTACCGACTCAATGGACACGAATCTGAGCAAACTCTGTGAGATAGTGGAGGACAGAAGATCCTGGCATGCTGCAGTCCATGGGATCGAAAAGAGTCAGAGACGACTTAGTGACTGAACAACAGCAATATGCATATATTATTTTCCATTATAGGTTATTACAAGATATTGACTACAGTTCCCTGTGCCCTACGGTAAACCTTTGTTGCTTTTTGCATTCGGAGAAGGCGATGGCACCCCACTCCAGTACTCTTGCCTGGAGAATCCCATGGGCGGAGGAGCCTGGTGGGCTGCAGTCCATGGGGTCATGAAGAGTCAGACACGACTGAGCGGCTTCACTTTGACTCTTCACTTTCACCCATTGGGGAAGGAAATGGCAACCCACTCCAGTGTTCTTGCCTGGAGAATCCCAGGGACGGGGGAGCCTGGTGGGCTGCCATCTATGGGGTTGCACAGAGTCAGACACGACTGAAGCAACTTAGCAGCAGTCTTTTTTTTTAATTAGAAATTGAGCATTCTATTCATACTAGTGGGATCAAAATGTTATAAGTTTTATAGGTAGGCAAAAATTCATAAGTTTCTAAAATATACATTATACATATTTTATATACACACATATATGTATATGAAAGCTTCTCTACTATACTTGATAAAGGCTTGAGAAAGAACATCAAAAAAAAAGGAAGAAATGGAGAAATTGGAAAACATAAACTAAATGAAATGGGATCACCAAATATGAAATAGAAAAAGTGAAACAAGCTAGATAAAAGATCAGCATAAAATCCAGTTGTTTTTAAATATGGTTGCTTATTAGAAACATATCTGGAGCTTTGGAGAAAAAAGGCAAAACTTGGGCATTTGTATTTTTCAAAAAATTTCAAGAAAATTCTAATATGTATCTTGATTTAAAAAAGTGATGACAGGTTTTTCTATTAAATGGTAGTTTTGGTGATATAGAATTCTATTATTTTCTGTTAATCAATCATGATGCAATGGTATTAAGTGAGTAATAGTTGCATAATCGCAATAATAAAAGATAGTTATTAGTTTTTCACAATCAATAGCCAGACAAAAATTAAAAGACAATTAAAATCGCAATCCATAATGGAAATGTGATTAACTCAACCATATAAAATAATTATGTACAATTTGGGTGGTTAAGTAGAGTGATGTGGTAAGTGGAAGTGCATATATACACGTTTTCATCCGATCAGTCAGTCTATATCTTTTGGTTGGTGCATTTAACCCATTTACATGTAAGTTAATTATTGATATGTATGATCCTGTTACCATTTTCTTAATTGTTTTGGGTGTGTTTTGTTTAGGTCTTTCCCTTCTCTTGTGTTGCCTGCCTAGAAAAGTTCCTTTAGCATTTGTTGTAAAGTTGGTTTGGTGGCGCTGAATTCTCTTAACTTCTGCTTGTCTGGAAAGCTCTTGATTTCTCCATCAAGTCTGAATGAGTGTCTTGTTGGGTAGAGTGTTCTTGGTGGTCAGTTCTTTCCTTTCGTCACTTTAAATATACCATGCCATTCCCTTCTGGCTTGTAGAGTTTCTGTTGAGGGATCAGCTGATAAACCTGATGGGATCTCCCTTATATGTCATTTGTCATTTTCCCTTGTTGCTTTTAATATTTGATCTTTGTCCTTAATTTTTGTCAGTTTGATTACCATGTGTCTCGGTGGGTTCCTCTTTGGGTTTATCCTGCTAGAACTCTGAGCTTCCTGGACTTGGTTGACTATTTATGAAGTTTTCAGCTATTATCTCTTTAAATATTTTCTTGGGTCTTTTCTCTCTTTTTCTTCTGGGACCCCTATAATGCAAATGTTGGTGCCTTTAATGTTGTCCCAGAGGCTTCTTGGGCTGTCTTCATTTTCTTTTTTTCATTCTTTTGTCTATATTCTGTTCTGTGGCAGTGATTTCCACCATTCTGTCCTCCAGGTCACTTATTCATTCATTCTGCCTCAGTTATTCTGCTACTGATTCCTTCCAGTGTATCATTCATTCATCTCTGTGTCTTGCTCTGGTGGACAGAGCCTCTCTCAGTAAAGCTTTAATCCAACCATCAGCTAATGGGTGGAGTCTCGCTCCTGTTAGCTGTTTGGGAACCCACTCCAGTTTTCTCGCCGGGAGAATTCTATGGCCAGAGGAGCCTGGCAGGCCACAGTCCATGGGGTCGCAAAGAGTTGGACACAGCTGAGCGACTAACACTACTGTGTCTGAGCTTTTCTTTCTTTTTTAAAAAAATATTTGTTTGTCTGGGCTGGGTCTGGGATCTTTGATCTTCATCTCGGGAGTTGCAATTACTCAGCCCACGTGCCACACCTACTGAGGCTGGAGCACCCTAGAGCCCCAGCTCCACACCAGGAGAAGCCACTGCAACCAGAAGCCCACGCACTGCAGTGAACTGTAGCCCTTACTCTCAGCAACTAGAGAAAAACCCGCCCAGCAGTGAAGACCCAATGTGGCCAAAAATAAATACATAAAGGAATAAAGAAGATGAATCTGAAAAATGGTGAAAAGTCAGGATGGTCTTGTCCAGAAAGCCAATGAAAGCTGAGTTTCAGAAAGTCATAGATTAGGAGAGTAGAGGAAAGAATATGAGTGCTTGGTGCTAATATTAGACAGATCCTGAAGACTCAGAAAATAGCGAGGATAGTTGGGGCAAAAAGGCTGGTTGAGGTTCTGCTGCTCTACAAGACAGTATGTGGATTTAGAAAATCTGGCTTCCGGTGGTGATGGAGATACTCATGGCTTGGGAAGATGTAGAGACATCAGGTTGCGTTTAAAAGAAAAAAAGAGGTCTGATGAAGGACTCTGGCAACCCCTCGCTTTCATATTTCACATTCACTCACTGTTTCCTTGGATGAACCATTCAAAGTATTGTTCCAGTGACTGTGGTCTCTTAACAAATTTTGCGCTCCTCCAGAAAAAATAACCAGACACAAAAACATCTCTGGGATTTCGGACGAGGTAGATCATCTGAAAGAGAAAAATAGGATAAGGAAAAATCAAGTCATTTTCTAACCTTTTTTTCCCCAACCTTCTTGATTTTCATAAAAATGGAGAAAAAGCCAAAGAATTCCCTGGGGGTCCAGTGGTTAAGGTTCTGTGCTTCCACAGCAGGGGGTGTGGGTTTGATCCCGAGTCAGTGAAATAGGATCCCACCTGCTGTGTGGTACAGCCAAACAAGCCAACCAACCAAACTATCAGCCAGATATAGGAACACAGAGTGGTTAGAAAAACCAGTCATGAAGTAATCACCCTGAATTTAGGCGCTGATGTAAGTATGCTGCTTCTCATGTGAGCGACTCTCTGGTGCTTCTACATAAATGGCAGGAGGTATTTATTTAATTAAGACTGGCTAATTATTATTCTTATTATTTAGAGCAACAAAGGAGGATTATTCAGGGTATAATACAGTTATAAATTCTAGTTCGACTTTCAACGTGCTTCTCTAAGATTTTGGCATTATCGTTTCCCCTGCTCTCTGGCTTACACCTGGCTAGCATAACCTACAGAATGGTCTACACATTTGTATTTCAGTACAGGGACGGGGGAGCCTGGCGGGCTGCCGTCTCTGGGGTGGCACAGAGTCGGACACGACTGAAGCGACTTAGCAGCAGCAGCAGCGTGGTTGTGCCACCATCAAATACAGACTCCCAGGTCCTACCCCATACCACCTGAATACAATTGCATTTCAATCAGATCTCCAAGAGATTCCTAGGCAAATTAAAGTTTAACAAGCATTGCTCAAGCCTATCTTTATTTTATATTTTTGGTTTTGGGCTGCACCCCACGGCATGCAGATCTTCCCTGACCAGGGACTGAACTTGTGTCCCCTGCACTGGGGCTTCCCTGCTGGCTCAACAGTAAATAATCCATTTGCAATGCAGGAGACACAGGAGCTGCAGCTTCGATCCCTGGCTTGGGAAGATCCCCTGGAGGAGGGCAGGGCAACCCACTCCAGTATTCTTGTCTGGAGAATCCCAGGGACAGAGGAGCCTGGTGGCTTACAGTCCATGGGGCTGCAAAGAGTTGGACATGGCTTAAGCGACAGAGCACCACTGGCCCACCAGGGAAGCCCTGATGAAGACTGTCTTGACTGCTGTACACTGACCTTGGCCTTGGATTTGAAGAAAGACTTGGGGAAGAGTTGGATGGGCAGGTGAGAACTGATGAGACGTGGGCCTTCCTTCTCCTTTAGTAATTCATACCCAGCCTTAGTCTCTACCCAGGGGGAGCGGTCCCAAATGGGCTCAGATTGGACCCACTTGGGATCCCCCTTGGAGTAAATCAAGCAGACAGTTTCAATCAACCAGTTTGTTCCTAGATAAAGAAAGGAAAAATATGATCAATCATTTTAATCTGACTTAAAAAAATTCTTATAATGTATACAGATCATAAAAGGTACCATCTTAACCATCTTTACATTACAGTTCAGTTGTTGTTTAGCCAGTCAGTTATATCCAACTCTTTTTGCAACCCCATGGACTATAGCCCTCCAGGCTCCTCTGTCCTTGGGATTTCCCAGGCAAGAATACCGGAGTGGCAGCTATTAAAAAGAATGCATTTGAATCAGTTCTAATGAGGTGGATGAAACTGGAGTCTATTAAACAGAGTGAAGTAAGTTAGAAAGAAAAACACCAATACAGTATATTAATGCATAGATATGGAATTTAGAAAGATGGTAACAATGACCCTATATACCAGAGAGCAAAAGAGACACAGATGTAAAGAACAGACTTTTGGACTCTGTGGGAGAAGGCGAGGATGGGATGATTTGAGAGAATAGCATTGAAACATGTATATTAACATATGTGAAATAGATTGCCAGTCCAAGTTCGATGCATGAGACAGGGTGCTCAGGGCTGGTGCACTGGGATGACCCAGAGGAATGGGATGGGGAGGGAGGTGGAAAGGGGGTTCAGGATTGGGGACACATGTACACCCGTGGCAGATTCATGTCAATGTATGGCAAAACCACTACAATATTATAATCAGCCTCCAATTAAACTAAATAAATTAATTTAAAAAATAAAGAAAAAAAGAATACTGGAGTGGGTTGCCATTTCCTTCTCCAGAGGATCTTCCCGACCCAGGGATTGCACCCACATCTCCTGCATAGGCAGGAGGACTCTTTACCATTGAGCCACCAGGCAGCCCTGTACAGCTCTCTAGGGTTAAGTATATTTACATGGTTGTGCAAACGATCTCCAGAATTTTTCCATCTTTCACAGCTCAACGTCTGTGCCCGTTAAGTAACAACTTCTCATTTTCTACTCCTTCCAGTCCCTGGTAACCATTTTACTTTCTGTTTCTGATACCTCATTTAAGTGGAGTCATACAAACCAGGCAGAGCTTGGTGGCTCAGATGATAAAAAATCTGCCTGCAATGCAGGAGACCCAGGTTCAATCCCTGGGTTGGGAAGATCTGCTGGAGAAGGGAATGGCTACAACTACAGCGTTCTTGCCTGGAGAATCCTGTGGACAGAGGAGCCTGAAGGGCTAGAGTCTATGGGATCACGAAGACTCAGACACAACTGGGGGACTAAGGCTTTCACTTCAGTCCATACATACTGTGTCTTCATAGTTTATCGGTGTTGTAGCAAGTGTCAGAACTCCATTCCTTTCTAAGGCTGAATGATATTCTAAATATGTAGGTAGTAAATTATGCTTACCCATTCATCTGTTAATGGACCTTTGGGTTGCTTCTATGCATCGGCTATTGCTTAAAACCTTTGAACCTGTTCCCATTGCTCTTGGACTGTGAACAGATTCCCATTGCCCTTGGTTTATCATTACCACAGCACTTCCGATGACTCCAGCCTTGCTTCTTGCCCAATCACAGTCCCTCTATGACCCCACCCCTCATAGATCTATGATCCATATCCTTTCAGTTCAGTAAATTTATCAAGTTCTTTTTCCAGTTCCTGATCACTATCCATGCTGATACCTTTCCTGGAAAATCTCTCCTTTTTGAAAAGTTATATTTATTTATGCATTTATTTTTGGCTGGGTCTTGCTGCACTTGGGCTTTCTCCAGTTGGGGTGAGCAGGGGGCTACTCTCTAGCTGTGATGCTCGGGCTTCTCATTGCAGTGACTTCTCTCGTTGCAGAGCATGGGCTCGAGAGCCTGCAGGCTACGGTAGTTGTGGCACATGGGCATAATTGCTCCGCAGCATGGAGGATCTTCCTGGACCAGGGATTGAACCCATGTCCCCCGCATCGGCAGGCAGATTGTTAACCGCTGGACCATCAAGGAAGTCCTGGAGAATATCTCTTTTCCTGAAATAATTTCACATTCACTATGTTTTCAAAAAAGAAAAACATTCTATTTTCCTGCTGCTAATTCTTTCTTTTTTAAAAAAAAAAGTTATTTATTAATTGTATTATTTAGGGCTGTGCTGAGTCTTCATTGCTGCACGTGGGCCCTCTAGTTGCAGTGAGCAGGGGCTACCGAGAAGCCTTCTCATCGTGGTGGCTTCATTTGTTGCGGGGCACAGGCTCCAGGCACATGGGGCTCAGCAGCTGTGGCCTGTGTGCCCTGGAGCACTGGCTCAGTGGTTGCGGCGTACAGGCTTAGTTGCGCCACAGGATGTGGAATCTTCCCTGACCGGGGATCGAACCTTTCCTCCTTCCATTGGCAGGCGGATTCGTAACCTCTAGACATCCAGGGAAGCCCCACGCTCACTCTTTCTGATCTCAATTTAGTGCCATTTCTTCTATTCTGCTTTTTGGCTGTGGTAGTTATGTTTTGTTCCCCACCCCACCCCTCCCACCTTGTTTTATTGACTTATCGCTAACAAATTAAGGACATATATATTTAACACCCTCAGTTCAAAAACAGTAGGGGCAACTTGGCAAGACTAAACTCTCATTGCTCCATTATATTATACAAATAACAGGATAATGTTTGTTTCTGCTAGCAGGGAGCTTATTGTCTCTTTCATATAAAGCAGAAATAGGGCATCCCCGGGGTCTCAGTGGTAAAGAATCTGTCTGCTAATGCAGATGAAATGGGTTCGGTCCCTGACCCGGGAAGATCCCACAGGCAGCGGGGCAACTAAGCCCATGTGCTGTAACTACTAAGCAATAAGTCACAACTACTGAAACCCTGGAACCCGGCTCCACAACAAGAGAAGTTACCTCTAGAGAAGCCCTCACACTGCAACTAGAGAAGGCCCACGGAGCAGTGAAGACCTAACACAGTCTGAAATGAATCAATAGCAATAATAAAAGCAAGAAGCTACATTCTATTTAAAAAGGAATGTGAATATCTAAGGTGTTCGTGTTCGTTTGTTACATGTCACATTGTGAAAAGACTATCACTATCAAGCTAATTAACTATTACATCATCTCACAGAATTACCTCCCTCTCCTACTTCTGGAGAAGGCAATGGCAACCCACTCCAGTACTCTTGCCTGGAAAATCCCATGGACGGAGGAGCCTGGTGGGCTGCAGTCCATGGGGTTGTGAAGAGTCGGTTGGACACGACTGAGTGACTTTACTTTCACTTTTTACTTTCATGCACTGGAGAAGGAAATGGCAAGCCACTCCAGTGTTCTTGCCTGGAGAATCCCAGGGACGGGGGAGCCTGGTGGGCTGCTGTCTGTGGGGTCCCACAGAGTCGGACACGACTGAAGCGACTTAGCAGCAACAGCAGCCTACTTCTTCTAGGACTTCCCTGGGGGCTCAGTGGTAAAGAATCCACATGCCAGTGCAGGAGACAGAGAGATTAGGACTCAAGCCCTGGGTCAGGAAGATCCCCTGGAGAAGGAGATGGCAGCCCTCTCCAGTATTCTTACCTGGAGAATCCCATGGACAGAG
The DNA here is from genome assembly GCF_032405125.1 of Capricornis sumatraensis. Classification (NCBI taxonomy): domain Eukaryota; kingdom Metazoa; phylum Chordata; class Mammalia; order Artiodactyla; family Bovidae; genus Capricornis; species Capricornis sumatraensis. The sequence goes on from NC_091088.1 coordinate 60,076,129, forward strand.
GAGCCTGGTGGGCTATAGTTTATGGGGTTTCACAATGAGGCAGACAAGACCGAGCAACTAAACAATAGCACCCATTTCCTCTACAGACTTCACTCTCCATCTTCTTCCACTCCTCTCTACAAACAGCCGAATCTGCCTTAGGCTTCATTCCCATGGTTTCCTCCGATGCCTTTGACTACATCCTCTGAGCACTCAGCTGACTATGTAACTGCCTGGCTCAACCCTTTTCTCTGGACACCAGTGGTATCAGTGCACGTTTCTATCCCCCTAATGCATTGCCAGCATACAGAAAGCCTTCCATCTGTCTACTGAAGAATGAGGGCCACAGCCACAGCCTGTCAGTATCTGATCCTGCTTCCTTACCTGATTTGGGGAAAGTCAGCAGTAAGACATCTTCATCTTTAACACGGAAACTCTCCTGCACCTCTCTCAGGAGTTCAGGTGAGTAATCCACACTTGGGAAGGGTATCCCTTCAAACCACACAAACTTTCCCGTCATGATGATGAGCTCTGTCTACCTCTCGCGAGCCTTTTAGCCGTAGTCACTACTGGACGGGGAGACCCGTTTTATAGTCAACACGGAACAATCATTAATCTCTCCCAGGTTGTTAATGAGTGTGCCTGCCCATAAAAAGATAGGGTCACAAGACTGATAATATTGGGCAACCGTGAAGTCATTCAGAGAACATTCTGGGGTAACCTGAGTTTGACTTCATGGGAGGGAACCAGGAGTTTAGTAACAAGATGGAGGGTGTAGACATGTGGTGGATTAAAGATGTATATCTTTAAGAATTATGTATATATTGGCTGGGTTAGGTCTTCATTGCTGTGTGTGAGCTTTTTCTAGCTGCAGCAAGCAGGGGTTACTCTCTTGTTGCCAAGCGGGGGTTCTAGGCAGCTGGGCTGAGTATGTGGCACAGAGGCTAAGTTCTGCCATGGCATGTAAAAACTTCCCAGACCAGGTATTGAACCTGTGTCCCTTGCACTGGCAGGCAGAATCCTAACCGCTGGACCACCAGGGAAGTCTTAAAAATATATATATTAAATAAGCTTTGTGATTTTTTCAACACTTTTAAATATATAGGAAAATTGTAAAGAATTCTCATAGTCCATACTTTATTCAGACTTCCTTAGTTTTTACCTAATATCCTTTCTTTGGCCCAAGGTCCCATCTCAGACACGACGTTACATCGGATCTTCATGTCTCCTTAGGTCTCGGCTGTGACAGTTTCTCAGACTTTCCTTGTCTTTGATGACTTTGACAGTTTTGAGGATTGATTACCGGTCAGGTATTTTCGAAAAGGTCCCTCTCTTGGGGTGTGCCCGATGTTTTTCTCATAATTAGACTGGGTTTCTGGGTTTTGGAGAGGAAGACCATGGAGGAAAAATGCTAGTACAGTCACAACACTCAGAGGGTATTTACTATCAACCTAACATCTCATTGTTGATGTTGACTTTGATCGCCTGGCAGAAGTAATGTTTGTTGGATTTTCCCATGGTAAATTTACTCTCCCCATCTTTTTTTTTTCTAAATGTTTTGGCCATGCCTCATGTCATGTGGGATCTTAGTTCTCTGATCAGAGATTGAACCCATACCCCTTGCTTTGGAAGCTCAGAGTCTTAACCACTGGAGTGCCAGGGAACTCCTTACCTTCCCTCCTTTTTATATGGGCATATTTAAAACATGAAGTCTAGATGTGAAGGTATTCATGAGAACACATTGTGTAAACTCTTATTGAGGATCTTCTCTGAAACTATTGTCTGGCACCATTTAAATGATCAAATGTTATTTAAAAAAGAAAAGAAAAGCTGAGGATATGTTCCAGATAGAGGAGAATGTAAACTAAACCCTGGATTGACTTCTAGACCACAGAAAAGGCTATTATTTCATTATTGGGAGAGTTGACCACATTTGAATGCACGCTGTGGATTAGATAATAACATTGCATCAACACAAACTTCCCTGATTTCTGTCATTTTTGTGTGATTATAAGTGAAATATTTTTGATCTTAGAAAATATAAAGCTTTTTAAAAATAATTGTATTTATTTATTTTTAACTCTGCCGTGTCTTAGTCACTGCCCAGGCTTTTTCTCTAGTTGTGGTGAGTGGGGCTACTCTCTAATTGAGGTGAGCAGGCATCTCATTGCTATGGTTTCTCCTGTGGAGCAGGGCTCTCGGGCCCGAGGGCTTCAGAGTTGTGGCTCCCGGGCTCTGGAGCACAGGCTCAATAGTTGTGACACACGGCCTAAGTTGCTCTGTGACATGTGGGATTTCGCAGACCAGGGAGGAACCCATGTCTCCTGCATTGACAAGTGGATTCTTAACTACTGAGCCACCAGAGAAGCCCCATACACTGAAGTTTTGAAGGATAAAAGGAAAGGATTTCTGCAACTTACTCTCAAATGGCTGAAAACGTTTATATTGTATATTAGAGTGAAAGAAATGAGAGCGTAGTCTAGCAAATGTTACAACAGGTTAGTGTTGGTAAATCTGTGTGAATTATACACAAGAATTTTGTGTGTATTGCTTGCAAGATTCCCCTAAGTTTGAAGATAATTAAAAACAAAAAAAGTTGCTCAGTCGTGTCCAACTTTTTGCAACCCCATGGGCCTTGGGATTCTGTAGGGCAGAATAGGAGTGGGTGGCCTATTCCTTTTCCAGGGGATCTTCCTGACCCAGAAATTGAACAGGCTTCTGCCGCATTGCAGGGCGGTTCTTTACCAACTGAGATTTCAGGGAAGCCCTTAAAAAATCAAAATAAAAACTAAATAAATAGATGTAGTGACAATAAGCTACAGTGAAATTGGGATACCATGGATTTAAATCTTTCACACTTTTTTTTTATAGCAACCTACTTTTTAAAGAAATATATTTGTTCTTTTTTTTTTTTTTTGGCCACTCTGTGTAGCCTGTGGGATCTTAGTTCCCTGTGCAGGGATCAAACCCACACACCCTGCATTGGAAGCACAGAGTTTTAACCACTGGACCACTAGGGAAGTCCCTGAAATCTCTCTTTTTAAGCATAAGAGACAAGAACTTGCTTTAGACTCACAGGTATGGGGGTGAAACTACATGGCAGGATCCAGTTCTTATTTGCCATTTCATCATTAACATACTTAGAATTTATGAAATGCTTCCAGGTTTTAGTGGTTGGGCTGTGAGAATTCTCTTTTTGGCCACATTGAAAATCTATAATAGCAATTGTTATTTTATGGGTCCCACCTTCTATTACCCAGTGGAGGACTCTAGGATTCAAGGCTTCCCACATTCACATAACAAGCAAAAAGAAGAATGCCTGCTTCTGAAATATTGACTCCAGAAGTAATTAAAGAAACATTTAGGTTGATATCATTTCCTGGTGGGCTTCAGTCAGCTAAAATTAGGACCATCCAGGGCTTCTCTTCCATATCCATATAGGACTACTAGAAACACCATAGTTTTGACTCTACGGATGTGAGAGTTGGACCATAAAGAAGGCTGAGCCCCAAAGAATTGATGTTTTCAAATTGTGGTGCTTCTGTGCTGCAGAAGACTCTTGAGAGTCCCTTGGACAGAAGGAGATCAATCCAGTCAATCCTAAGGAAATCAACCCTGAATACTCATTGGAAGGACTGATGCTGAAGTTGAAGCTCCAATACTTTGAACACCTGATGTGAAGAGCCGATCACTGGAAAAGACTCTGCTGCTGGGAAAGATTAGGGCAAAAGGAGGAAGGGGCATCAGAGGATGAGATGGTTAGATTGCATCACAGACTCAATGGACATGCATTTGAGCCAACTCGTAGATAGTCGGTGACAGAGGACCCTGGCGTGCTGTGGTTCATGGGGTCACAAAGTGTCGGACACAGCTTAGTGACCGAACAACAACAACACTTCTTGTGTTATTTCTTGACCACTCTGTATGAATGAAATGAAACACTATAAACAATTTTTGAAAGCTGGGATACCAAGAAGCCAAATAGGGGTACTCTGATAATTTTAATAGTCAGGTCCTCAAAGATGCAGACATTGGATCAATTGAAGCACCAGGATGAAATAACAGGTTTTATGCAATTACTTCCAGTCCTTCACATATATGAGGACAGGAGAGCAATTATCATTGTCCATATAAGATCCAGAAGCTTTTGATCATTATTTCCACAGGAACAGATCTTGAGGAAGGTCTGCCATCTTCTCCTGGAATAGTGTATCAAAGGTTTCAGCTTGGGCCACTGTGAGGTAATTTTTCCAGTCCCCAGCCACGCCTGACAAACACAAAATAGAGACTCACGTCAGATCTAGGGGTAGGTCTCAAGACTCCAATACATGTCTTCTAGATCTATTTATTTTAATGCATTGCTATTAAGTAGTACACAACACATTCTTACATGGTTTATTTTATATATATTTTTAAATTTATTTATTTGTGGCTGTGCTGAGTCTTTGCTGCTGTGCATCGGCTTTCCCCAGTTGCAGTGAGCACGGGCCACTCTCTAGTTTGAGTGCACGGCTTCTCTTGTTGCCAAGCATGTGCTCTAGAGCTCGGCCTCAGCAGGTGTGGCGCATGGGCTTAGTAGCCCACAGCCAATGGGCAACTAATCGAACCTGTGTCCCCTGCGTTGTCAGGCAGATTCTTAACCACTAAACCATCAGGGAATCCCTCGATCTATTTCCTTCTGTCTGTTTGACATGGAAGTTCCAGTTAATACAGCAGAATGACCAATGGTTTGTTGTTTTCATATGCCTAATGGTCATACTCATTTACACACTGGCCTGCTTGGAACAATTTCCTGCTTTCTCTTCTCTCATCTTGAATGAAATTCATCACCAATAACACTGCTTTATTTTCTATAACAGATCTTCCCTGGTGGCTCAAATGGTAAAGAATCTGCCTGCAACACAGGAGACCCAGGTTCAGTCCCTGGGTTGGGAAGATCCCCTGGAGGAGGGCATGGCAACCCACTCGATTATTCTTGCCTGGAGAATCTCATGGACAGATGTCCATGGGGTCTGTAATAAGCAGTGTCTAGTCACTTTTCACAACTTCTATTTCTACCACCTCCGTCCAAGCCAACATCATTTCTCACCTGCATTATTGTATTAGATGTCTAACTACTCTTCTCTGTCTTTTTAAAAATTGTTTATTATTTATTTGGTCATGCCATTATTTATTTTGCAGCCAAACAACCAAGACATAAAACAGAAACAATATTGTAACAAGTTCAATAAACACTTCAAAATGGTCCACACCAAAACAAATTAATCTTAAATAACTTTCTCAAGCACCTGCAGCCCACATCAGTACTCTAAAAAGAGATGCCCTGATAAGGGCTCACAAGAGATCATCTCAACTGATGAGCAATTTAAATTGATAAATTCAAACTTTCCCTACTCCCAGTGGTTAGTGCCCTATTATAAGCCAAGAATAATCTCTACATATTCTGATCCATTTTGAAGGCAGAATGTTTTCTTTACCTTTTCTCAAAAGTTGTCCATTCTCCTCAAAATACTGACCCTTCAGGAGGGAATAATTGGACATATTGTTTTCTTTCATGGCCTGGAAAGAACTGTTTCTGAGGACTGAGTTCAGTTCTTCTGATTCTAGTTTCTTGCCCAGGAATTGGCAGATCTTCTCCACAGTGCTCCTTGTGTTCTAGAAGAAGAGAAAATCTGAGAGATTATGTGAAAGAGCAAGAACATAGGAAAAAAGATGAGGGGGAGGAGACAGTTGAAAGAGGAGGGGGAGAGAGGAGAGGAAAAGAGGAAAGAAATGTAGAGACGTGAGTAGGGATAGAGTTGGGAGAGTCCAGAGTGGATGAACTGGGCGATTGACATTGACACATAGACACTATCAATACTAAGTAAAGAATAGGTGACCTATGAGAACCTACTGTATGCACAGAGAACTCTAGTCAAGCTCTGTGGTGACTTAAATGGGAAGGAAATAATAATAATAATAAAAAAGAGGGGATATATGCATAGGTATAGCTGATTCACTTTACACTAGAAGCTACACACACTGTAAAGCAACTATATGTCAATAAAACTTTTGAAAAATTTAAAAATGATTCAGAGAAAGGTTGAAAAAAGTAGATCGAAAGACCATGATGGATTTCCCAGTATAGTTGAATTCAGGACACATTGAAACACTGAAGTGCTGGGTTTGTTAAAGAGACTTAAGAAGGGCTTCTGGAGTTATAATCAGGGTTAGGGAAGAGAGTTTCAGGGAGAAATTGACAAAAATTTAAGGAGTTGATTTCAAGCCTTGGTTATGTGCCCAAATAATGCTGTTTTTCCCAACTAACATTTGAACAAAACAAGAGAGCTTTACCATATCTTCTTATTTATTATCTCAATACTTCACATATGATCTTGGGAGATTATGATAAGAAAAAGGATTTTATAACCAGAACGGCTTTGCTTTAAATCAGACTTTCCTCTTAGAGGTATAATGCTTTAAAGGTTTTCTTTATGCCATGAGCCTTCAGTATGGTCTAACAAGTAATCACACACTTGGGGTAGTCCTAAGATGGTGGAGGAATAGGACGGGGAGACCACTTTCTCCCCCGCAAATCCATCAAAAAATCATTTGAATGCTGAGCAGCTTCTACAAAACAACTTCTGAGCTCTGGCAGAATACTCCAGTCACCCAGAAAGGCAGTCCATTCCCTTCAAAAGGAGGTAGGACAAAATATAAAAGACAAAAAGAGAGACAAAATTGTTAGGGACAGAGACCTGTCCCAGGGAGGGAATCGTGAAGGAGAAGTTTCCAAACACCAGGAAACCCTCTCACCAGCGGGTCTGTGGGGAGTTTTGGAATCTCAGAGGGCAACATAACCGGGAGGGGGGATAAAAAAAAAGCCCACAGAATAAGTGCCTTAAGCACAACTCCCAGCATAGAAATAGCCTAGATGCTCGCGTCTGGCACCAGTAAGTGGGGGAGGCACAGGATGCATGCTTAGGGTAAGGACCGGGCCTGAATGCCCAGAGGACAATCTGAAGGAGCTAACATGAGATAGCAACCCAAACTGTGGGATAGCCAGAGAGAGAGGAAAAAAAGAGAGAGAGAGAGAGAGAGAACTTTCCCTCAAAAAGCTCTAACCTAAGTCACAGCCTGGTCGGCTCCCAGAACAAAGGATTGAGTGAATACAATAGGAGAGCTAGCTGGCTGCAGACTGGCCCATCTCCATGCCGAAGGCAGAGAGACAGGTGGGCGACAGCCAGAGCTGGAAGGCAGGGGGCAATCTTGGCCCCAGAGACGGCATCCTATACCAAACTGTGAGCAGGCTCCCAGTTGCTAACTAAGTCTTCCTGGGATCCTGGATGGTTGACATCTGCCAGGAGGGTCGCAGCCTGAGATCAGCCCCCCAGAGGAGACACAAGGCACACCTCTTTTGCGACACACTCAGGAAACTGAGCGGCTGGGACCGGGGAGGTGATAAAATCCACTACACACCTGGGAGAGTGTGCTTGAAAAGCACCTGGTTGTCTGGGCTCCTCGGACCTAGGAAGGTCACAAAATGCAGGCCCAACCAAGTCTCTGCCTTTGTGGAGTACTCAAGAACCTGAACCTGAGCAGTTTAGACCTGGGAAGTGCACACAACCCAGGGCCTGCTTTGGACAGTTCCCCTTCAGAGCAACCTGGAGCCTAAGCAGTGTAGAGCGAGAAAGCACAGGGGCCATGAAAGTGAAAGTGAAAGTGAACGTAGCTCAGTTGTGTCTGATTCTTTGCGACCCAATGGATTATACAGTCCATGGAATTCTCCAGGCCAGAATACTGGAGTGGGTAGCCTTTCCCTTTTCCAGGGGATCTTCCCAACCCAGGGATTGAACCCACATCTCCCATGTTGCAGGCAGATTCTTTACCAGCTGAGCTACAAAGAACACAAGAGCCACAAGGGACTGAGCTGAGGCAAACCCAGTGTGGTCCATACACTGCGAGCACTCCCCACACATGCCAGTGAAAATTGTTTGCAGTAGTCCTCAAACCCTACAGCACAACTGAACAAGTGAGCTAAATAAGTGACCACCTTCGCCCCCTTGTGGCAGGGTGGAAATCAGACAGTGAAGAAACTTGCAAACAGAGGAAGCAAAAATAAGCAAAGAGGGAGCTGCTCTGGAAGTGACAGGTGCAACAAATTAAAACTCTGTAGTTAGCATTGACTAAGCATTGGAATGGAGAAGGCAATGGCACCCCACTCCAGTACTCTTGCCTGGCAAATCCCATGGATGGAGGAACCTGGTGGGCTGCAGTCCATGGGGTCGCTAAGAGTTGGACACGACTGAGTGACTTCACTTTGACTTTTCACTTTCATGCATTGGAGAGGGAAATGGCAACCCACTTCAGTATTCTTGCCTAGAGAATCCCAGGGATGGGGGAGCCTGGTGGGCTGCCGTCTATGGGGTCCCACAGAGTCGGACACAACTGAAGCGACTTAGCAGCAGCAGCAGCAGCAGCAGCAAGCATTGGAAGGGGCCTATAGACCTTGAGAGGAGAAGGCAATGGCACGCCACTCCAGTACTCCTGCTTGGAAAATCCCATGGACAGAGGAGCCTGGTAGGCTGTAGTCCATGGGGTCGCTGAGGGTCGGACACAGCTGAGCGACTTCACTTTTGACTTTTCACTTTCATGCATTGGAGAAGGAAATGGCAACCCACTTCAGTGTTCTTGCCTGGAGAATCCCAGGGACGGGGGAGTCTGGTGGGCTGCCGTCTATGGGGTCGCACAGAGTTGGACACGACTGAAGTGACTCAGCAGCAGCATAGACCTTGAGAAGAAGTATAAGCTGGAACAAGGAACTACCTGCAACTGAACTGACCCCACGCTGTCCTCAACAGCTCCAGAGAAATTCCTAGATATATTTTTACTATTATCATTATTTAGTTTTTTTATTTTTAACTTCTTTACTACTCCTTTAATTTTCATTTTTATAACTTACTATTACCTTGCAAAAAAGACCCTATTTTTAAAGCAAATTTCACATATATATTTTTTATAATTTTTGTGATTGATATTGTTTTGTATTTTTGAGAGTTTAACATTTACTCTAGATTTTTTCATCTTTGCTTCTTGGTATTTGTTATCAATTTTGTACCATTAAGAATCTAGTCTTCAGTACTTATTTTTACTTAGGGATGTGATTACTGGCTTGATTGCTCTCTCCCCTTTAGACTCTCCCTTTTCTCCCCCAGGTCACCTGTATCTCCTCCCTCCCCCTTCTCTTCTCTACTTAACTCTGTGAATCTCTCTGGGTGTTCCAGGCTGTAGAGAACACTCAGGGAACTGATTACTGAACTAGATTGGTCTCCCTCCTTTTGACTGTCCCTCTTCTCCTCTTGGTTACCTCTATCTCCCTCCTCCCTCTTCTCTTCTTTATGTAACTCTGTGACTTTCTCTGGCTGTCCCTCACTGTAGAGAATCTTTTCACCATTAACCTACATGTTTTATCATCAGTGCTGTATGGATGGAGAAATCTTGAGGCTACTCAAAGAATGAGACTGAAAGCCAGAGTCAGGAGGCTGAAATCCAAAACTTGAGAACACCAGAGAACTCCTAACTCCAGGGAATATTAATCGACAAGAGCTCATCCAAAACCCTCCATACTTACACTGAAACCAAGTTCCACTCAACAGCCAACAAGTTCCAGAGTGAGACATACCATGCTAATTCTCCAGCAACACAGGAACATAGCCCTGAGCATTAAAGTAGAGACTGCCCAAAGTCACATCAAACCTATCATGCTGCTGCTGCTAAGTCACATCAGGCGTGTCCAACTCTGTGCGACCCCAGAGATGGCCGCCCACCAGGCTCCCCTGTCCCTGGGATTCTCCAGGCAAGAACACTGGAGTGAGTTGCCATTTCCTTCTCCAATGCATGAAAGTGAAAAGTGAAAGGGAAGTCGCTCAGTCATGTCCGACTCTTAGCGACCCCATGGACTGCAGCCCACCAGCTCCTCCATCCATGGGATTTGCCAGGCAAGACTACTGGAGTGGTGTGCCATTGCCTTCTCCAAAACCTATCATAGACACCTCCAAACTCACTACTGGATGCTTCATTGCACTCCAGAGAGAAGAGATCCAGCTCTACCCACCAGAACACTGATGCAAGCTTCCCTAACCAGGAAACCTTGACAAGCCACTAGTCTAACCCCACCCACAGGGAGCAACCTCCACAATAAAGAGGAACCACAAACTTCCAGAATACAGAAAGTCCACCCCAAACAGAGCTATCTAGACAAAACGTAAAGGCAGAGCAATATTCAGCAGGTAAAGAACATGATAAATGCCCACTAAACCAAACAAAAGAGGAAGAGATAGGGAGTCTGCCTGAAAAGGAATTCAGAATAATGATAGTAAAGATGATCCAAAATCTTGAAAACAAAATGCAGTTACAGATAAATAGAATAGAGACAAGGATTGAGAAGATGCAAGAAATGTTTAACAAGGACCTAGAAGAAATTAAAAAGTCAGTCAATAGTGAATAATGCAATAACTGAGATCAAAAGCACTCTGGAGGGAACCAACAGTAGAGTAACTAAGACAGAAGATAGGATAAGTGAAATGGGAGATGGAATGGTGGAAATACATGAAACAGAGAGGAAAACAGAACAAAGAATTAAAGGAAATGAGGACAACCTGGGAGACCTCTGGGACAATGTTAAACACCCCAACATTCAAATCATAGGAGTCCCAGAAGAAGAAGACCAAAAGAAAGGCCATGAGAAAATACTTGAGGAGATAATAGTTGAAAACTTCCCTAAAATGGGGGAGGAAATAGCCACCCAAGTCCAAGAAACCCAGAGGGTCCCAAACAGGATAAAATCAAGGTGAAACACCCCCAAGACACATATTAATCAAATTAACAAAGATCAAACACAAAGAGCAAATATTAAAAGCAGCAAGGGTAAAGCAACAAATAGCACACAGGGGATTCCCATAAGGATAACAGCTGATCTTTCAACAGAAATTCTTCAGGCCAGAAGGGACTGGCAGGACATGCTTAAAGTGATGAAAGAGAAAAACCTACAACCCAGATTACTATACCCAGCAAGGATCTCATTCAAATATGAAGGAGAAATCAAAAGCTTTACAGATAAGCAAAAGCTGAGAGAATTCAGCACCACCAAACCAGCTCTTCAATAAATGTTAAAGGATCTTCTCTAGACAGAAAACACAGAAAAGGTTTATAAACACAAACTTTAAATGATACAATAGACCAGTTAGACCTAATTGAAATCTAGGACATTTCACCCCAAAATAATGAATTTCACCTTTACCTCAAGTGCACATGGAACATTCTCGAGGATAGATCACATCCTGGCCATAAATCTAGCCTTGGTAAAGTCAAAAACATTGAAATCATTTCAAGCATATTTTCTGATCACGATGCAGTAAGATTAGACATCAACTACAGGAAAAGAAACTACTAAAAATACACACATACGGAGGCTAAACAACACACTTCTGAATAACCAACAAAACACAGAAGAAATCAAACAAGAAATCAAAATATGCATAGAAACGAATGAAAATGAAAACACAACAACCCAAAACCTATGGGATTCAGTAAAAGCAGTGCTAAGGGGACAGTTCATAACAATATAAGCTTACTGCAAGAAACAAGAGAAAAATCAAATAAATAACCTAACTTTACACCTAAAGCAACTAGAAAAAGAAGAAATGAAGAACCCCAGTGTTAGTAGAAGGAAAGAAATCATAAAAATTAGAGCAGAAATAAATGAAAAAGAAACCTAGGATACTATAGCAAAAATCAACAAAACTAAAAGCTGGTTCTTTGAGAAGATAAATATAATAGACAAACCATTAGCCAGACTCATCAAGAAAAAAAGGGAGAAGAATCAAATCAACAAAACTAGAAATGAAAATGGAGAAATCACAACAGACAACACAGAAATACAAAGGATCATAAGAGAGTACTATCAGCAACTAAATGCCAATAAAATGGACAACTTGGAAGAAATGGATGAATTCTTAGAAAAGGATAACCTTCTGAAACTGAAACAGGAAGAAATAGAAAATCTTAACAGACCCATCACAAACATAGAAATCGAAACTGTAATAAAAATCTTCCAACAAACAAAGCCCAGGACCAGATGGCTTCACAGGTGAATTCTACCTAAGATTTAGAGAAGAGCTAACACCTATCGTACTCAATTTCTTCCAGAAAATTGCAGCGGAAGGTAAACTGCCAATCTCATTCCATGAGGGGACCATCACCTTAATACCAAAACCAGACAAAGTTGCCACAAAAAAAGAACTACAGGCCAATATCACTGATGAACAGAGATTCAAAAATCCTTAACAAAATTCTAGCAAACAGAATCCAACAATATATTAAACAGATCATACATCATGACCAAGTGGGCTTTATCCCAGGGATGCAAGGATTCCTCAATATTGGCAAATCAATGTAATTCACCACATTAACAAATTAAAGATAAAAGCCATGTGATTATCTCAATAGATGAAGAGAAAACCTTTGACAAAATTCAACATCCATTTATGATAAAACCCTCCAGGAAGCAGGCATAGAAGGAACATACCTCAACATAATAAAAGCCATATATGATAAACCCACAGCAAACATTATCCTCAGTGGTGAAAAATTGAAAGCATTTCCCATAAGGCAGGAATAAGACAAGGATGCCCACTCTCACCATTACTATTCAACATAGTTTTGGAAGTTTTAGCCATAGCAATCAGAAAAGAAAGAGAAATGAAAGGAATCCATTGGAAAAGAAGAAGTAAAACTTTCACTGTTTGCAGATGACATGATCCTCTACATAGAAAACCCTAAAGACTCCACCAGAAAATTACTAGAGCTAATCAGTGAATATAGTAAAGTTGCAGGATAAAAAATTCACACACAGAAATCCCTTGCATTCCTATACACTAACAATGAGAATAAAGAAAGAGAAATTGAGGAAATAATTCCATTCACCATTATGATGAAAAGGATAAAATACTTAGGAATAAAGCTACCTAAAGAACAAAAGACCTATATATAGAAAACTAGAAGACACTGATGAAAGAAATCAAAGATGACACAAATAGATAGAGAAATATACCATGCTCATGGATCAGAAGAACCTATACAGTGAAAATGAGTATACTACCCAAAGCAATCTATAGATAGATAGATTATCCATAGATAATCCCTATGAAGCTACCAATGGTATTTTTCAGAGAACTAGAACAAATAATTTCACAATTTGTATGGAAATACAAAAAACCTTGAATAGCCAAAGAAATCTTAAGAAAGAAGAATGGAACTGGAGGAATCAACCTGCCTGACTTCAGACTATACTGACAAAGCTACCATCATCAACACAGTATGGTACTGGCACAAAGACAGAAATATAGATCAATGGAACAAAATAGAAAGCCCAAAGATAAATCCACATACCTATGGACACCTTATCTTTGACAAAGGAAGCAAAAATATATAATGGAGAAAAGACAATCTCTGTAACAACTGATGCTGGGATAACTGCCCGACCACTTGTAAAAGAATGAAACTAGAACTCTTTCTAACACCATACACAAAAATAAACTAAAAATGGATCAAAGATTTAAATGGAAGACCAGAAACTATAAAACTGCTAGAGGAAAACTTAGGCAAAGCACTTTCTGACATAAATCACAGCAGGATCCTCTATGACCCACCTCCCAGAGTAATGGAAATAAATGCAAAAATAAACAAATGGGACCTAATTAAACTTAAAAAGCTTTTGCACAACGAAGGAAACTATAAACAAGGTGAAAAGACAGCCTTCAGAATGAGAGAAAATAATACCAAATGAAGCAACTGCCAAAGAATTAATCTCAAAAATAGACAAGCAGCTCATGCAGCTCAATTCCAGAAAAATAAATGACCCAATCAAAAAATGGGCCAAAGAACTAAACAGACATTTCTCCAAAGAAGACATACAGATGGCTAACAAACATCTAAGAAGATGCTCAATATCACTCATTATCAGAGAAATGCAAATTAAAACTACATTGAGGTACCATCTCACGCTGGTCAGAAGGCTGGTATCAAAAAGCCTACAAACAATAAATGCTGGAGAGGGTGTGGAGAAAAGGGAACACTCTTACACTGTTGGTGGGAATGCAAACTAGTACAGCCACTATGGAGATTCCTTAAAACACTGGAAACAGAACTTGCATATGACCCAGCAATCCCACTGCTGGGCATACACACCAAGGAAACCAGAACTGAAAGAGACACATGTACCCTAATGTTCATCGCCGCACTGTTTACAATAGCTAGGACATGGAAGAAACCTAGACGTTGACTGGCAGGTGAATGGATATGAAAGCTGTGGTACATATACACAATGGAATATTACTCAGCTATTAAAAAGAATACATTTGAATCAGTTCTAATGAGGTGGATGAAACTGGAGCCTATTATACAGAGTGAAATAAGTCAGAAAGAAAAACACCAATACAGTATATTCATGCATATATATGGAATTTAGAAAGATGGTATATGCGAGAGAGCAAAAGAGACACAGATGTAAAGAACAGACTTTTGGACTCTGTGGGAGAAGACCAGGGTGGGATGATTTGAGAGAATAGCATTGAAACATATATATTACCATTTGTGAAATAGGTCACCAGTCCAGGTTCAATGCATGAAACAGGGTGCTCAGGGCTGGTGCACTGGAATGACCCTGAGGGATGGGATGGGGAAGGAGGTGGGAGGGGGGTTCAGGATGGGGAACACGTGTACACCCATGGCTGATTCATGTCAATGTATGGCAAAAACCACTACAATATTGTAAGATAATTAGCTTCCAATTGAAATAAATTAATTAAATAAAAGAAATCACACACCTGTAAAAACAACAACAACAACAAGAACAACATGGACAGAACAGAACAAAAATCCTAACAAAAAGAAAACAAAGGGGCTCCCCTGGGCTCAGTGTTAAAGATTCTGCCTGTCAGTTCAGGAAACATGGGTTCGACCCCTGGTCTGGGAAGATCCCACCTGGCTCGGAGCAACTCAGCTCATGTGGCATAACTTTTAAGCCTGTGCTCTAGAATCCGGGCACTGCAACAAGAGTACCCCCGTCTCATCATACCTAGAGAAAGCCTGAGGACAGCCAAGAAGACCCAGCACAGCCAATACATAAGTAAAATTCTTTTGTAAAAAAGCCCTTCACCTTATGGTGAAACAAAGAAAAACATGTGAAGAAAGAGCGCATGGAGCTTTGAAGTGTCAACCAGAAACGAGGCAATGAAGACCAGGTTGCTATTCTCACTCCTATTGACTATAGGCTAAACTTTGAGAAAGTGAAAGGGAGACCCAGGGGAATGGAGGGAAGGTGGGGGGAGTGCAGATGGTGGTGAGAGAGAGTGTGCTGACTGTAAGAGCAATAGTTACCCATTTCATCTCTTCATAACTCAGTATCAGGGAGTTCTCCTTGTCTCTCATGGACATCCAGCCCCGAATGTGGTCAAACCACGATCCAAATACCACTGCATGGAGGGGAGGCAGAAAGAGTGAGTAGATGACACATGGAATGAAAGCAGGGATTCATACACTACGTTCACTCTGTGGGCATAATTGCTAGCATAATGCCAGGCACATTTACGCTTGTTATAACCGGTATCCAACACCATGCATTTGCCCTTTAACAAGCCTAATGCCTTTGCAGCAGGTTTTGTATACAGTTTTCAAGGGTCTGTGAGGAGATCGTGTCCAGTGAACCATGTGGTCTGAGAAGTGGCTGTTTTTTTTGGGGGGGGGCCTCTTATCTGTTCAGCATTTAGATATTTTTGCTTGGTAGGTACATTCTCACAACACTTGTGTTTTCCCCCCGTCCCTGTCATCCCCCTTCATTGTTGCTGTTGGAATCATGATTCCTCGGGAGACCAAATCAGAAAGGGAATACTGGCTTCAGTAGTTGCAGTGCACCCACCTAGTTGCCCCATGGCTTGTGGGATTTTCCGAGACCAGGGATCGAATCCATGTCACCCGCTTTGGCAGGCAGATTCTGAACCACTGGACCACCAGGGAAGTCTTATTACTCTTTTTCTGAAAGAGTAGCCTGAAGCAAATCAGGAGATATGGCTGAAGAGTTCACTCAGGATCAGCTCAATAAAAACTATGACTTCCAGTGTTTGAAGATTGGACTTCAGTGTTGAGGGCGAAAAAAAGAAAGTGAGGGAACCTGAACTGTTCAATATAGAAGTGATGATCGTGTCATAGCCTGGAAGGGCTGCCGAGCATGCAGATGAGGACAATAGAGAGTCTGTAGCGTGACTCCCATAGACCAAGGACATCACTAGATTCTCCCGTGTCGACAGCAGCACCATCAACTGTCTTGGTGACCAGTGTGTCCCTAGCTGCCCAAGAAGCAGAAAAGATGTCGAGTTCCGGCAGAATGTTGACAGACAGGGAGCAGAGGGAATGTCCACTGATGGCAGGATGCCCTCTGTGAGCATCAAAGAGTGACATTAATAGATCTCTTAATGACATTACTAAGATCTCATTGCTTTATTTCATGTTGCATTTGATTATTTATTTGTCATCTCACACTGATGATAATGGGGCTTCCCAGGGGGCAGCAGTGGTAAAGAATCTGCCTGCCAATGCAAGAGGGCTAGAGATGTGGGTTCGATCCCTGGGTCAGGAAAATCCCCTGGAGGAGGGAACAGTAACCCACTCCGATATTCTTGGACAATTCCATGGACAGAGGAGCCTGGCAGGCTATAGTCCAGGGAGTTGCAATGAGTCAGAGATGACTGATCAACTGAGCACGCACACACAAGTGGCAAGCACCGCTCTAGGGCCTGGAGTCAACAATGAAAAACTCAAAGACGTTGCATCTTTGTGGAGAGACATGTGGCAGAAACAAATAAATAGAATACATACTCACTGGTGATGAGTACTAAGGGGGGAAAAAGATGAAACTATAGAGATGGGAGAGATGCTGTTTTCTATAGTTTATGAAAAGGATCAGACGTGACTGAACGACTAAACAACAATGGCCCTCTCTAGTGAAGATGCCCATGGGCTGTTAAGAAACAGTTCTGAAACCGGGAGACGTATCACAGGTGAGGTACTAGACTCATCACATAGTTTTGGGAAAAACTGCAACATTTCAAGTATCTGAGAATGCCTAGAAGCTCTGCATAATTAAAAGTACAGAGAGGTTTCCCTGGTGGTACAGTGGCTAAGACTCTGTGCTCCAATTCAGGGGGTCAGGGTTCTACCCCTGGTCAGGGAACTAGATCCCCCATGCTGCAATGAAAGAGCCCCCAAGCCACAACTAAGATGGAAGAATTCACCTTCCACATCTAAGACCCGATGCAGCCAGACAAATGAATAATTAATTCAAAAAAATAGAGGTCCTGAGTGAACGCATGCTAAGTCACTACAGTTGTGTCTGACTCTCTGCGATCCCAGTGACTGGAGCGTTCCAGGCTCCTCTCTATGGGATTTTCCTGGCAAGAATACTGGAGAGGGTTGTCATGCCCTCCTCCAGGAGATCTTCCCGACCCAGGGACAGAACCTGTATCTCCTGCATCTCCTGTATTACAGCCAGATTCTTTACCCACTGAGAAAACTGGGAAGCCCATAAAGGTCCTGGGGTAATGCATAGTTTTTAGACACAGAGGACAAGAGAATTAAGGGACTTTTTGAAAGATGCACCCATAAACGGTGGAAAGTCAGGATTGTATTGTCCAGGAAGCCAATGAAAGTTGACTTTCAGAAAGTCTCCTGACTTTCACAAATTTAGGAGGGTACAGGAGAAGAATGTGAACGCTTTGTGTTAGTATTAGGTCATGCAGATTCAGAAGATAGCTAGGATAGTTTCTGATGGGGCAAACAAAAGGGCTGGTTGAAGTCCTTCTGCTTTACAAGATAATATGTGGATTCAGAAAATTTTGGTTCCAGTGGTGACGGAACCCTAAACCCATGCATTGGTTAGATGTAGAGACATCAAGTTGGGTAAAAAAATAAAAAGAGGTCTGCTGAAGGACTCTGACAACTCCGAGCTTTCATATTTTATATTCACTCACCATTTCCTTCGACAAACCATTCAAAGTATTGTTCCAGTGACTGTGGTCTCTTAACAAATTTTGCACTCTTCCAGAAAAAATAACCAGACACAAAAACATCTCTGGGATTTCTGATGAGGTAGATCATCTTAAAGAGAAAAATTGGATCATGAAAAATCAATAGCCATTTTCTAACCTTCTTAATCATCATAAAAATGGGAAAAAAAACCAGTTCCTAGAGAGTGCCCTTTAAATATCATGGATTATTTTAATAAACTAGTTATTATATTCATTAATCAAATGTGTATTTTAAAATTCCAGTGAACTAGTCACTGGACCAATTCAGTTCAGTTCAGTTCAGTTGCTCAGTCATGTCCGACTCTGTGCGACCCCATGAATCGCAGCACGCCAGGCCTCCCTGTTCATCACCATCTCCTGGAGTTCACTCAGACTCACATCTATCAAGTCCGTGATGCCATCCAGCCATCTCATCCTCGGTCGTCCCCTTCTGCTCCTGCCCCCAGTCCCTCCCAGCATCAGAGTCTTCTCCAATGAGTCACCTCTTCACATGAGGTGGCCAAAGTACTAGAGTTTCAGCTTTAGCATCATTCCTTCCAAAGAAATCCCAGGGCTGATCTCCTTCAGAATGGACTGGTTGGATCTCCTTGCAGTCCAAGGGACTCTCAAGAGTCTTCTCCAAAACCACAGTTCAAAAGCATCAATTCTTCAGCACTCAGCCTTCTTCACAGTCCAACTCTCACATCCATACATGACCACAGGAAAAACCATAGCCTTGACTAGACAGACCTTAGTCGGCAAAGTAATGTCTCTGCTTTTGAATATGCTATCTAGGTTGGTCATAACTTTTCTTCCAAGGAGTAAGTGTCTTTTAATTTCATGGCTGCAATCACCATCTGCAGTGATTTTGGAGCCCAGAAAAATAGTCTGACACTGTTTCCACTGTTTCCCCACCTATTTCCCATGAAGTGATGGGACCGGATGCCATGATCTTCGTAAGAGGAAAGCATTGTTCTTTCCCTCTGGGATACTATAGACTAAAGAATCTTCTTGTCAATGCAAGAGATGCCAGAGATGTGGGTTTAATCCCTGGCTTGGGAAGATCCCCTGGAGGAGGGCATGGCAACCCACTCCAGTATTCTTGCCTAGAGAATCTCATGGACAGCAGAGACTGGTGGGTTACGGTCCATGGGGTTACAAAGAGTCGGACATGACTTAAGCGACAGAGCACCACTGGCCCACCAGGGAAGCCCTGATGAAGACTGTCTTGACTGCTGTACACTGACCTTGGCCTTGGATTTGAAGAAAGACTTGGGGAAGAGTTGGATGGGCAGGTGAGAACTGATGAGACGTGGGCCTTCCTTCTCCTTTAGTAATTCATACCCAACCTTAGTCTCTACCCAGGGGGAGCGGTCCCAAATGGGCTCAGACTGGACCCACTTGGGATCCCCCTTGGAGTAAATCAAGCAGACAGTTTCAATCAACCAGTTTGTTCCTAGATAAAGAAAGGAAAAATATGATCAATCATTTTAATCTGACTTAAAAAAATTCTTATAATGTATACAGATCATAAAAGGTACCATCTTAACCATCTTTAAATGTACAGTTGAGTTGTTTAGTCATTCAGTCATGTCCAGCTCTTTTTGCAACCCCATGGACTATAGCCCTCCAGGCTCCTCTGTCCTTGGGATTTCCCAGGCAAGAATACCGGAGTGGGTTGCCATTTCCTTCTCCAGGGGATCTTTCCAACACAGGGATTGTACCCACTTCTCCTGCCTAGGCAGGCGGACTCTTTACCACTGAGCCACCAGGCAGCCCTGTACAGCTCTTTAGGGTTAAGTATATGTACATGGTTGTGCAAACAATCTGCAGAACTTTTCCATCTTGCACAGCTGAACCTCTGTGCCCATTAAGTAACAAGTTCCCATTTTCTTCTCCTTCCAGTCCCTGGCAACCATTCTATGTTCTGTTTCTGATACCTCATTTGAGTGGAGTCATACATACCATGTAGAGCTTGGTGGGTCAGATGATAAAACATCTGCCTGCAATGCAGAAGACCCAGGTTCGATCCCTGGGTCAGAAGATCCCCTGGAGAAGGAAAGGCTACAGACTCCAGTGTTCTTGCTTGAAGAAACCCATGGACAGGGAAGCCTGGAGGGCTACAGTCTCTGGGATCATGAAGAGTCAGACACAACTGAACAACTAACACTTTCACTTCACTCCATACATACTGTGTCTTCATAGTTTATCCATGTTGTAGCAAGTGTCAGAAATCCATTCCTTTCTAAGGCTGAATAATATTCTCAATATGTGAATAATAAATTTTCTTTACCCATTCATCTGTCAATGGACCTTTGGGTTGCTTCTATGCTTCGGCTATTTGCTTAAATCCCTTGAACATGTTCCTGTTGCTCTTGGCCTTTTAAGAGATTCCCATTGCCCTTGGCTCATCATTACCACTGCACTTCCGATGACTTCAGCCTTGCTTCTTGCCCAATCACAGTCCCTCTATGACCTTGCCACTCTTAGATGTATGATCCACATCCTTTCAGTTCAGTGGATTTGCCAAGTTCTTTTCCAATTCCTGATCACTATCCATGCTGATATGCTGATAGCTTTCCTGGAAAATCTCTCCTTTTTGAAAAGTTATATTTATTTATGCAGTTATTTTTGGCTGGGTCTCGCTGCACTTGGGCTTTCTCCAGTTGGGGTGAGCAGGGGACTACTCTCTAGTTGTGATGCTCGGGCTTCTCATTGCCGTGACTTCTCTTGTTGCAGAACATGGGCTCTAGAGCCTGCAGGCTATGGTAGTTGTGGCACACGGGCATAATTGCTCCACAGCATGGAGGATCTTCCTGGACCAGGGATTGAACCCATGTCCCCTGCAAGGCAGGCAGATTGTTAACCACTGGACCATCAGGGAAGTCCTGGAAAGTATCTCTTTCCACAAGATAATTTCACATTCACTCTTTAAAAAAAATTATTTTATTTTCCTGCTGCTAATTCTTTCCTTTATCTAAAAAAATATTTATTTATTTTATCATTAATGCCTGTGCTATGTTTTCATTGTTGCACTCAGACTTTCTCTAGTTGCAGTGAGCAGGGGCTACTGAGAAGCCTTCTCATTGCAGTGGCTTCTTTTCTTGTGAAGCACAGGCTCCAGGCACATGGGCCTCAGCAGCTGTGGCCTGTGTGCCCTGGAGCACTGGCTCAGTGGTTGCGGTGTACAGGCTTAGTTGCTCCACAGGATGTGGAATCTTCCCTGACCAGGGATCAAACAGGGACGCCCCACGTTCACTCTTTTTGATCTCAGTTAGTGCCATTTCTTCTATCTTGCTTCTTGGCTGCGGTAGTTATGTTTTATTCCTCACCTCAGCCCTCCCACCTTGTTTTATTGACTTATTACTAACAAGTTAAGGATGTATATGTTTACACCCTCAGTTCAAAAACAGTGGGGTCAACATGGCAAGACTAAACTGTCCATTGCTCCATTATATTATACAAGTAACTGGATAAGACTTGTTTCTGCTAGCAGGGAGCTTATCATCTCTTTCATATAAAGCAGAAATAGGGCATCCCTAGGGGCTCAGTGGTAAATAATCCACCTGCCAGAGCAGGAGACATGGGTTCAATCTCTGACCCGGGAAGATCCCACAGGCAGTGGGGTAACTAAGCCCATGAGCTGTAACTACTGAGCCGTGAGTCACTGAACTACTGAAGCCCTAGAACCCGGGCTCCACAAGAGAAGTTGCCTCTAGCGAAGCCCTCACACTGCAGCTAGAGAAGGCCCATGCAGCAGAGAAGACCTGACACAGTCCGAAATAAATCAATAGTAATTATAAAAGCAAGAAGCAAAATTCTATTTAAAAAAGAATGTGTATTTTTAAGGTGTACATGTTCATTTGTCACGTGTCACATTGTGAAAAGACTACCACTGTCAAGCTAATTAACATAGACATCTCACAGAGTTACCTCCCTCCCCTCCTTCTTCTAGGACTTCCCTGGGGGCTCAGTGGTAAGAATCCACCTGCCAGTGCAGGAGACAGAGAGATTAGGACTCAAGCCCTGGGTCAGGAGGATCCCCTGGAGAAGGAGATGGCAGCCCTCTCCAGTATTCTTACTTGGAGAATCCCATGGACAAAGGAGCCTGGTGGGCTATAGTTTATGCGGTTTCACAAAGAGTCAGACAGTACTGAGTGACTGAACAATAGCAACCCATTTCCTCAACAGACTTCACTCCATCTTCTTCCACTCCTCTCGACAAACAGCTGAATCTGCCTTAGGTTTCATTCCCATGGTTTCCTCTGATGCCTTTGACTACACCCTCTGAGCACTCAGCTGACTGTACAACTGCCTGGCTCAACCCTTTTCTCTGGACACCAGTGGTATCAGTGCACATTTCTATTCCCCTAATGCATTGTCAGCATACAGAAAGCCTTCCATCTGTCTACTGAAGAATGAGGGCCACAGCCACAGCCTGTCAGTATCTGATCCTGCTTCCTTACCTGATTTGGGGAAAGTCAGCAGTAAGACATCTTCATCTTTAACAAGGAAACTCTCCTGCACCTCTCTCAGGAGTTCAGGTGAGTAATCCAGGCTTGGGAAGGGTATCCCTTCAAACCACAAAGACTTTCCTGTCATGATGATGGGCTCTTTCTACCTCTTGTGAGCCTTTTAGCCATAGTCACTACTGGACTGGGAGATACGTTTTATAGTCAACATCGAACAATCATTAATCTCTCCCAGGCTGTTGATGAGTGTGCCTGCCCATAAAAAGAGAGGGTTACAAGATTGATAATATTGCGCAACCGTGAAGTCATTCAGAGAACATTCTGGTGTGACCTGAGTTTGACCCCACAGGAGGGAACCAGAAGTTTAGTAACAAGATGGAGGGTGTAGACATGTTGTAGATTAAAAATGTATATCTTTAAGTTTATTATTTATTGGCTGCCCCAGGGCTTCGTTGCTGTATGTGGGCTTTTTCTAGCTGCAGCAAGCAGGGGTTACTCTCTTGTTGCCAAGCTGAGGGGTCTAGGCAGCTGGGCTGAATATGTGGCACAGGGGCTAAGTTGTACTTTGGCACGTGGAAACTTTCCGGACCAGGTATCGAACCTGAGTCCCTTGCATTGGCAGGCAGAATCCTAACCAGTGGACCACCAGGGAAATCCTAAAAAAATATTTTAAATAAGCTTTGTTATTTTTTTCCAACACTTTTAGATGTATAGGAAAATTGTAAAGATAGTGTGAAGATTTCTCATAGTCCATACATTATTCGGACTTAGTTTTTACCCAATATCCTTTCTCCAGTCCAAGATCCCATCCCAGACATGACGTTACATTTGGTCTTCATGTCTCCATAGGTCTCTCTTGGCTGTGACAGTTTCTCAGACTTTCCTTATCTTTGATGACTTTGACAGTTTTGAGGATTGATTACTGGTCACGTATTTGAGGGAAGGTCCCTCTCTTGGGGTGTGCCAAACCCAGGTCTCCTGCATTGCAGGTGGATTCTTTACCAGCTGAGCCACATTGGGCTTTCCCTCATAGCTCAGTTGGTAAAGAATCTACCTGCAATGCAGGAGACCCTGGTTCGATCCCTGTGTCGGGAAGATCCGCTGAAGAAGTGAATGGCTACCCACTCCAATATTCTGGCCTGGAGAATTCCTAGTCCATGGGGTCGAAAGAGTCAGCCAGGACTGAGTGACTTTCACTTTCACTGACATCTCATTTTTGATGTTGATTTTGATCAACATCAGAAGTAATGTTTGTTAACTTTATGGTTATACAGTGGAAGTGAGAAATAGATTTAAGGGACTAGATCTGATAGATAGAGTGCCTGATGAACTATGGACGGAGGTTCGTGACATTGTACAGGAGACAGGGATCAAGGCCATCCCCATGGAAAAGAAATGCAAAAGAACAAAATAGCCATCTGGGAAGGCCTTACAAATAGTTATTTGTCAGTATCTGATCCTGTTTCCTTGAAAAGAAGAGAAAGCGAAAAGCAAAGCAGAAAAGGAAAGATATAAGCATCTGAATGCAGAGTTCCAAAGAATAGCAAGGAGAGATAAGAAAGCCTTCCTCAGTGATCAATGCAAAGAAATAGAGGAAAACAACAAAATGGGAAAGACTAGAGATCTCTTCAAGAAAATCAGAGATACCAAGGGAACATTTCATGCAAAGATAGGTTTGATAAAGGACAGAAATGGTTTGGACCTAACAGAAGCAGAAGATATTAAGCAGAGGTGGCAAGAATACACAGAAGAACTGTACAAAAAAGATCTTCAGGACCAAGATAATCACGATGGTGTGATCACTCACCTAGAGCCAGACATCCTGGAATATGAAGTCAAGTGGGCCTTAGAAAGCATCACTATGAACAAAGCTAGTGGAGGTGATGGCATTCCAGTTGAGCTATTTCAAATCTTGAAAGATGATGCTGTGAAAGTGCTGCACCCAATATGCCAGCAAATTTGGAAAACTCAGCAGTGGCCACAGGACTGGAAAAGGTCAGTTTTCATTCCAATCCCAAAGAAAGGCAATGCCAAAAAATGCTCAAACTACTGCACAATTGCACTCATCTCACATACTAGTAAAGTAATGCTCAAAATTCTCCAAGCCAGACTTCAGCAGTATGTGAACCGTGAACTTCCAGATGTTCAGGCTGGTTTTAAAAAGGCAGATGAGCCAGAGATCAAATTACCAACATCCGCTGGATCATGGAAAAAGCAAGAGAGTTCCAGAAAACATCTATTTCTGCTTTATTGACCCTGCCAAATCCTTTGACTATGTGGATCACAATAAACTGGAGAATTCTGAAAGAGATGGAAATATCTGACCTGCCTCTTGAGAAACCTATATGCAGGTCAGGAAGCAACAGTTAGAACTGGACATAGAACAACAGACTGGTTCCAAATAGGAAAAGGAGTGTGTCAAGGCTGTATATTGTCACCCTGCTTATTTAACTTATATGCAGAGTACATCATGAGGAACGCTGGGCTGGAAGAAGCACAAGCTGGAATCAAGATTGCCAGGAGAAATATCAATAACCTCAGATATGCAGATGACACCACCTTTATGGCAGAAAATGAAGAGGAACTCAAAATCTTCTTGATGAAAGTGAAAGAGGAGAGTGAAAAAAGTTGGCTTAAAGCTCAACATTCAGAAAACTAAGGTCATGGCATCTGGTCCCATCACTTCATGGGAAATAGATGGGGAAACAGTGGAAACAGTGTCAGGCTTTGTTTTTTGGGGCTCCAAAATCACTGCAGATGGTGATTGAAGCCATGAAATTAAAAGACGCTTACTCCTTGGAAGAAAGTTATGACCAACCTAGATAGCATATTCAAAAGCAGAGACATTACTTTGCCAACAAAGGTCCATCTAGTCAAGGCTATGGTTTTTCCAGTAGTCATGTATGGATGTGAGAGTTGGACTGTGAAGAAAGCTGAGTGCCAAAGAACTGATGCTTTTGAACTGTGGTGTTGGGGAAGACTCTTGAGAGTCATTTGGACTTCAAGGAGATCCAACCAGTCCATTCTAAAGGAGATCAGTCCTGGCTATTCTTTGGAAGGAATGATGCTGAAACTCCAGTACTTTGGCCACCTCATGCGAAGAGTTGACTCATTGGAAAAGACTCTGATGCTGGGAGGGATTGGGGGCAGGAGGAAAAGGGGATGACAGAGGATAAGATGGCTGGATGGCATCACCGACTCGATGGACGTGAGTTTGAGTGAACTCTGGGAGTTGGTGATGGACAGGGAGGCCTGGCATGCTGCAATTCATGGGGTCACAAAGAGTCAGACATGACTGAGTGACTGAACTGAACTGAGATTTCCCCTGGGTAAATTTACTCTCACCTTCTTCCTTTTTTTTTTTCAATTTTTTTTGACCAGGCCTGATGGCATGTGGGACCTTAGTTCTCTGATCAGAGATTGAACCCCTTTCTTTGGAAGCTCAGAGTCTTAACCACTGGACTGCCAGGGAAGTCCTTTCCTTCCTTCCTTTTATGTGGGCATATTTAAAAGATGAAGTCTAGACCTGAAGGTATTAATGAGAACATCTCCGGTGAACTCTAATTGAGGAATCCTTAAAAAATAATTGTCTGCTGCTGCTGCTGAGTAGTTGCTTCAGTCGTGTCTGACCCTGTGCGACCCCATAGACGGCAGCCCACCAGGCTCCCCTGTCCCTGGGATTCTCCAGGCAAGAACACTGGAGTGGGTTGCCATTTCCTTCTCTAATGCACGAAAGTGGAAAGTGAAAGTGAAGTCGCTCAGTCGTGTCTGACTCTTAGCGACCTCATGGACTGCAGCCGACCAGACTCCTCCGTCCATGGGATTTTCCAGGCAAGAGTACTGGAGTGGGGTGCCATTGCCTTCTCTGAATAATTGTCTAGTACCATTCAAATTATCAAATTGTTATTTAAAAACAACATAAGAAAAGAAAAACTACAATATGGTCCAGAGAAATTAGAAGGGAGAATGTAAACTAAATCCTGGGTTGACTCCTAAACCACAGAAAATGCTATTATTTTATTACTGGACAGTTGACCACATTTGAATGCACACTGTGGATTAGATAATAACTGCATCA
This sequence comes from Capricornis sumatraensis, assembly GCF_032405125.1. Lineage (NCBI taxonomy): Eukaryota > Metazoa > Chordata > Mammalia > Artiodactyla > Bovidae > Capricornis > Capricornis sumatraensis. The sequence continues at coordinate 60,102,756 of NC_091088.1, forward strand.
ATACTAACTTCCCTGATTTCTGTCATTTTTGTGTTCATAAAGGAAATATTCTTGATCTTAGAAAATATAAAGTTTTTTAAAATAATTGTATTTGTTTGTTTTTAACTCTGCTGGGTCTTAGTCGCTGCCCAGGCTTTTTCTCTAGTTGTGGTGAGCAGGGCTACTGTCTGACTGGGGTGAGCAGGTTTCTCATTGCTGTGGTTTCTCCTGTGGAGCAGGGCTCTCGGGCAAATGGGCTTCAGTAGTTGTGGCTCCTGGGCTCTGGAGCACAGGCTCAATAGTTGTGGCGCATGGGCTTAGTTGCTCTGGGACATGTGGGATCTTCACAGACCAGGAAGGAACCCCTGTCTCCTGCACTGACAGGTGGATTCAACCACTGAGCCACCAGAGAAGCCTCATACAGTGAAGTTTTGAGGGATAAAAGCAAAGGATTTCTGTAACTTACTTTCAGATGGCTGAAAAAGTTTATATTGTATATGAGAGTGAAAGAAATGAGAGCGTAATCTAGCAAATGTTGCAAAAGCTTCAGTTCAGTTCAGTCGCTCAGTCATGTCCGACTCTTTGTGACTCCGTGAATCACAGCACGCCAGGCCTCCCTGTCCATCACCAACTCCTGGAGTTTACCAAAACTCATGTCCATCGAGTCGATGATACCATCCAGCATCTCATCCTCCCCTGACCTCCCCAGACCTCACCTGACCTGCCTCCTGAGAAATCTGTATGCAGGTCAAGAAGCAACAGTTAGAACTGGACATGGAACAACAGACTGGTTCCAAATTGGGAAAGGAGTATGTCAAGGCTGTATATTGTCACCTGGCTTACTTAACTTCTATGCAGAGTACATCATGAGAAACGCTGGACTGGAAGAAACACAAGCTGGAATCAAGATTGCCGGGAGAAAGATCAACAACCTCAGATATGCAGATGACACCACCCTTATGGCAGAAAGTGAAGAAGAACTAAGAGCCTCTTGATGAAAGTGAAAGAGAGTGAAAAGTTGGCTTAAAGCTCAACATTCAGAAAACAGAGATCATGGCATCACTTAATGGGAAATAGATGGGGAAACAGTGGAAACAGTGGCTGACTTTATTTTAGGGGCCTCCAAAATCACTGCAGATGGTGACTGCAGCCATGAAATTGAAAAACACTTACTCCTTGGATGAAAAATTATGACCAACCTAGACAGCATATTAAAAACCAGAGACATTACTTTGCCAACAAAGTCCTGCCTAGTCAAGGCTATGGTTTTTCCAGTAGTCATGTATGGATGTGAGAGTTGGACTATAAAGAAAGCTGAGTGCCAAAGAATTGATGCTTTTGACTGTGGTGTTGGGGAAGACTCTTGAGAGACCCTTGGGCAACAAGGAGATTCAACCAGTCCATCCTAAAGGAAATCAGTCTTAAATATTCATTGGAAGGACTGATGTTGAAGCTGAACTCCAATACTTTGGCCACCACTCAATGGACATGAATTTGAGTAAATTCTGGGAGTTGGTGATGGACAGGGAGGGTTGGCATGCTGCAGTCCATGGGGTCAAAAACAGTCAGACATGACTGAGCGACTGAACTAAACTGAACTGATGGGACCAGATGCCATGATCTTCCTTTTTTGAACATTGAGTTTTAAGCCAGCATTTTCATTCTCCTCTTTCACTTTCAGCAAGAGGCTCTTTGAGTCCTCTTTGATTTCTGCCGTAAGAATGCTGTCATGTGCATATCTGAGTTTATTATTATTTCTCCTGGCAATCTTGATTCCAGCTGTTCTTCATCCAGCCTGGCATTTCCCATGATGTACTCTGCATATAAGTTAAATAAGCCGGGTGACAATATTCAGCCTTGACATACTCCTTTCCCGATCTGGAACCAGTCTGTGGCTCCATGTCCAGTTCTAACTGTTGTTTCTTGACCTGCATACAGATTTCTCAGGAGGCGGGTCAGGTGGTCTGGTATTCCCATCTCTTGAAGAATTTTTCAGTTTGTTGCGATCCACACAGTCAAAGGCTTTAGTGTAGTCCATGAAGCAGAAGTAGATGTGTTCCTGGAATTCTCTTGCTTTTTCTATGATCCAACAGATGTTGGTACCTTGATCTCTGGTTTCTCTGCCTTTTCTAAATCCAGCTTGAACATTGGGAAGTTCTTGGTTCACGTACTGTTGACCCCTGCCTTGGAGAACTTTGAGCATTACTTTACTAGCATGTGAAATGAGTGCAATTGTGCGGTCAGTTGAACATTATTTCTCAAAGGAGTGTTATGTAGGGTATAATGCAGTTATGAATTCTTGTTAGGCTTTAACTTGGGTTTCTAAGGTTTGGACATTATGGTTTCTCTTTGTCTCTGGTTTACATTTGGCTTATAGAACCTCTGGAATGATCTATACCTTTGTACTTAGTGTGGCTGTGCTGTGTACAAGCAGAATCTCAGGAGCAGCACATACCTACTGAATACAATTGCATTTCAATCAGATCTTCAACTGGTTGCTAGGGAAGTTAAAGTTCAATGAGTATTGATCAAGCCTATCTTGACTACGTGCACTGACCTTGGCCTTGGACTTGAAGAAAGACCTGGGGAAGAGTTGGACGGGGAGGTAAGAAGTGATGAAACGTGGGCCTTCCTTATCTTTTAGGAGATTATACCCTCTGAAAGCCTCTACCCAAGGGGAGCGCTCCCCAGTGGACACAGATCGGATCCACGTGGGATCCCCCTTAGAATGAATCAGGCAGACAGTTTCCATCAACCAGTTTGTTCCGAGATAAAGAAAGGAGAATCATGGTCAGTCATTCTGTGCTTGGTCGCTCAATCATGTCCAGCTCTTTGCGACCCCATGGACTGTACCCTCCAGACACCTCTGTCCATGAGATTCTCCAGGCAAGAATACGGGAGGGGGTCACCATTTCCTTCTCTGGCCAGCCATTCCAATCTGACTTTAAAAAATCCTCATAAAGTGTACAGATCATCCAAGGCACCATCTTAACCATTTTCAGGAGTCCATGTCAGCTGGGCTAAGTATATTTGCACTGTTGTGTAACCAACCTCCAGAACTTTCTCATCCTGCAAAACTGAAACTTTGGAACCATTATGTAACAACTTCCCATTTCCCCCTCTTTCCAGTGCCTGCCAGTCTCCAGCAACCATTCTACTTTTGGATTCTGATAACCTCACTTAAGTGAATCGTACACTGTCTCACTTATTTCGCCTAGGGTAATGTCTTCATAGTTTATCCATGCTGTCGCGTGAGTCAGAACTTCATTCCTTTTTAAGGTTGACAGTGTTCTAGTATATGTAGCTACCACATTTTGTTTCATCTGTCAGTGGACATTTGGGCTGCTTCCACCGTTTGGTTATTTATTAAATCCTGTGATACGTTATGTCCCCATTGCTCTTGACTTTTCACTACCACACGACATCTAAGGTCATCAGCCTTCCTTCTTGCCTAATCACAGTCCCTCAACGACCCCACCCCTCACGGATATACGATTCACATCCTTGTTGTCCTTGGATTTGTCAGGCTTTTTTTCCAATTCCTGACCACAATCCACACTGATACCTTTATCAGAAACTATCCTTTTTCACAAAATAGTTTCACATTCATTCCTTTCAATCTCAATATAGATGTCATTTCTTCCACTTTTTTGTTTTTCGCTGAGATAATTATGTTTTACCCCCTGCCCTCCTCCCTCGATTATAACTAACAAATGAAAATGTAGGTCTTTAACATTGTCAGTTCAAAAGCAGTAGGGTCAACCTGGCAATACTAAACCCTCTGTTGCCCCATTATATTATACAAGTAACTTGCTAAGCCTTGTTCTTGCTAGCAGGGAGCTTATGGTCTCTTTAATACAAAGCGGAAATGTTAAGAGAAACTGAATGAAGATATACTTTACATAGAAACGTGTACACCTGTGGCAGATTCACGTTGATGTATGGCAAAACCAATACAATATTGTAAAGTAATTAGCCTCCAATTAAAATAAATTTATTTATATTAAAAAAAGAAATGCATATGATATATTTAAAATATATATATATATCAAGGAAAATAAATATAGTTTAAAGTTAATTTAAAAAAGAATGTAGTCCTCCCCTGGTGGTTAAGAATCTGCCTGCCAGTGCAGGGGACACCGGTTCCATCCTTGGCCCAGGAAGATTCCACCTGCTAAGGGCAGCTAAGCACGTTACCATAGTGACTGAACCCCACGCTACACCTGCTGGGCTCCACAACAGGAGAAGCTGCCCACTGCGGCTAGAGAGTAGCCCGCTCAGCCATGAAGATCCAGTGCAGCCAAAAATAAGTAATAGTAATAATCAAAAGGTAAAAATCAAAATTCTTGAAAAAAAAAAGAATGTATATCTTTAAGGTATACATGTTCATTTGATATATGTACACATTGTGAGGGATTCTCGGTGGCTCAGTGGTAAAGAATCCACCTGCCAATGTAGGAGGTTCGATCCCTGGGTGGGGAAGACCCCCTGGAGAAGGAAATGACAACCCATTCCAGTATTTTTGCCTGGAGAATCCCAAAGACAGAGGACCTGGCGGGCTGCAGTCCATGGGGTCCCAAAAGAATTGGATATGACTTATCGACAAAACAACAGTAACACCAGATTGTGAAATGACCACCACACTCACACTAATTAACATATACATCATCTCGCATAATTACCTCCCTCCCCCATTTCTTCCCTGGCCAGACTCCTTCCAGTCCTCTCTGCAAACACCTGAATCTGCCTTGTGGTTCACTCCCGTGGGCTCCCCTGATGCCTTAGATTATCCCTCTGAGCACTCAGCTTATTGTGTAACTGCCTGTCTAGATCCTTTTCTCTGAAAGCCAGTGGCTGTTGCTGTTGTTAGGTCGTTCCATCATGTCCGACTCTTTGTGACCCCGTGTACTGCAGCACGCCAGGCTTCCCTGTCCTCAGCTATGCCCCAGAGTTTGCTCAAACTCATGTCCATTGAGTCAGTGATGCCATCCAGCCATCTCATCCTCTGTTGCCCCCTTCTCCTCCTGCCCTCAATCTTTCCCAGCGTCAGGGTCATGTCCAATGAGTCAGCTCTTCAGCGATATCAGTGCCCGTTTCTATTCCCCCAATGTATTGTCGCATACAGGAAAAGTTCCGCCTGTCTGCTGAATGAATGAGGAAGTCTTTCTCAGCATCTGGTCCTGCTTCCTTACCTGATTGGGGTAAGTCAGCAGTAAGACATCCTCATCTTTAATAATACAATTCTCCTGCACCTGTCTCAGGTGTTCAGATGGGAATTCCATGCTCGGGAAGGGTATCCCGTCAAACCACACACACTCTGCTGTCACGACAATGAGACCTTTCTACTTCTCGTGGGTGTTTCAGCCTTAGTACAGTCACTGTTGAACTGGGAGACCCGTTTTATAGTCAACATCAATCATTAATCTTTCCCAGTTCACTGAGGACTGTGCCTACAGGTGAAAAGAGAGGGTCACAAGACTGACAATATTGGGCAATCGTGAAGTCATTCAGGGAACATTCTAGATTAACCTGAATTTGACGTCATGAGAGGAAACCAGGAGTTTAATAATAAGATGGAGGGTGCAGACATGTGGTGAATTAAGAAAATATATTTTATTTTATTACTTTTTTAATGAATCACTTTGATAAGTGTTGTTTTTTTAAAATAGGTGTATTTATTTTTTTGGCTTCTGAGTCTTCATTGCCGTGTGCAGGCTTTCTCTCATTGCAGCCAGCAGGGGTTACTCTCTAGTTGCAGCGCCGGCTCTGGGCAGCTGGGCTGAATATGTGGCCCAGGGGCTCAGCTGCCCCATGGCACGTGGAAACTTCCTGTGTCCCTGCATTGGCAGGCAGAATCCTAACCACTGGACCATGAGCATAGCCTGAAAAAATATTTCAAATAAGCTTTATTATTATTTTATACAACATTTTTAGATGGAAGGAAAATGATAAAGATAGTATAAAAATTTCTGATAGTCCATATTTTATTCAGACTCCCTGAGTTTTTACCTAGTATCCTTTCTCTGGCCCAGGGTCCCATCCCAGACACGACATTACACTGGGTCTTCATGTCTGCTTAGCTTTCTCTTGGCTGTGACAGTTTCTCAGACTTTCCTTGTCTTTGATGACCTTGACAGTTTTGAGGATGACTGGTCAGATATTTTGGAGAAGGTCCCTTTCTTGGGGTGTACTCCATGTTTTTCTGATAATTAGACTGGGTTTCTGGGTTTTGGAGATGATGATCATGGAGGTAAAATACTATTATAGTCCCAGCATTTCAAGAGCTTTCACTATCAACCTGACAACTCACCATTGACCTTGATCACTTGGCTGAGCTAATATTTGTTAGATTTCCCCACAGTAAATTTACTCTCTCCCCTTCTTCCTTTTTTGTTTGTTTTTGGCCATGCCAGGAGGTATGTGGCATCCTTGTTCCCTGATTAAGGATTGGATTCCGTGCTCCTTGATTTGGAAGCTTGGCGTCTCACCCACTGGCCTGCCAGAGACGTCTCTTGCTTGCTCCTTCCTTTGTTGGGGGCATACTTACAACGTGAAGTCTAGCCCTGAAGGCATTAGTGAGAACATACTGTGAAACTCTAATTGAGGAAGGTGTACAAAATAATTGTCTGGTACCATTCAAATTATCAAATTGTTACTTAAAAAATAAAACCCTAAGAAAAGAAAAGCTGAGGCTATGGTCCAGGGAAAGGAGAAGGGAGAATGTAAACTAAATCCTAGACTGAGTCCTGGGCCAAATTTTATTATTGAGATAGCTGGCCACATTTGAATGCACAATGTCGATTAGATAGTAACATTGCATCAGTACGAAATTCCTTGATTTCTATCATTTTTCTGAGATTATAAAGGAAATATCTGTGGTCTTAGAAAATATTCTCTGAAGTGCGGAGGGATAAAAGGAAATGGTATCGGTACCTTTTTCTCAAACGGTTAAAAATGTTAATATTATCCATGAGAGTGAAAGAAATGAGAACAAAATCTAGCAAATGTTGGAAAACGTTACCACTGGTGAATCTGTGCGAATTATATACAAGAATTTTTTGTGTATTTCTGGTAAGATTTCTCTTTTTTTTCCCCCTAAAATTTTTATTTTGTACTGGGGTAGGGCAGATCCCCTGGAGAAGGGAATGGCAACCCACTCCAGGATTCTTGCCTGGAGACATGGACAGAGGCCCCTGGGGAGTTACTGTCCATGGGGTTGCAAGGAGTCAGACAGACTCGACTGAGCGACTAACACCGCACTATAGCTGCCTAAGAAACTATGTTGTGCTAGCTTCAGGTGGACAACGATCTCTCTCTCTCTCTTTTTTATAGCAATCTAATTAAAAATTTTTAGAAAATCTCTGGCTGTACTGCGTAGCCCATGGGATATTAATTCCCTGAGCAGGCATCGAATCTACATCTCCTGCTTCGGAAGCTTAGAGTTTTAACCCGCTGGACCACCAGGGCAGTCCCTGAAATCTCTCTCTTTGAACATAGGAGTCAAGAACTTGCTTTAGACTCACAGGCTGTGGGGCTGAATTTATATTATAACTACGTGGACTACAGGAGGCAGTTCTTGTTTGCCGTTTAACCACAAACATTTTCTCTTGTTGCTTAGTCAGTAAGTCGTGTCTGACTCTTTCTGTGACCCCGTGGACTGTAGCCTGCCAGGCTCCTCTGTCTGTGGGGTTCTCCAGGCAAGAATACTGGAGTGGGTTGCCATTTCCTTCTCTAGGGCATTTTCCCAACACAGGTATAGAACCTGTCTCCTGCTTTGGAAAGGGGGGATTCTCTACCACTGAGCCCCCAGGAGGTCCAATCATTAACATAATGAGCATGTATTAAGTGATTTCACGTTTCAGGGGCTGGGCTAAGAGAATTTTCATGTCTGCCACATTGAAAATTCATAATAGCCATTGTTACCTCATTGTACCTGCCTTCTATCTCTCTGAGGACCAAAGCCTTCACGTGTTCACACAATCAACAATAGGGAGAGTGAAAGTTATATTTTCATTCCTTGTGGTTGCTAAATAATTGTTAAATAATTCTAGTTAGTGACAAGAATCAAAATGATACTGTGAGTGACCAATAATTATTGGCAGTGAACACGTGTCAACAATACTCAGATCATTTCACACGCTACTCCTCTTTAGTTTTAACACTGAATATGCAGATTAAATGAGGAAATTGTGTTCTTCTCCCACTTCATAGTCATGGAACACTAATAAAACTGTTAATCTTATTGGAATGTTTAATTTTATTAGAATGATGATAGCTAATTCATGATTGGGGACTTCCCTGATAGCTCAGTTGGTAAAGAATCTGCCTGCAATGCAGGAGACCCTGGTTCAATTCCTGGGTCAGGAAGATAGGCTGGAGAAGGGATAGACTACCCACTCCAGTATTCTTGGGCTTCCCTGTGGCTCAGCTGGTAAAGAATCCACCTGCAGTGTGGGAGACCTAGATTTGATCCCTGGGTTGGGAAGATTCCCCTGGAGAAGGGAACGGCTACCCTCTCCAGTATTCTGGCCTGGAGAATTCCGTGGACTGTATAGTCCATGGGGCCACAAAGAGTCAGACCCGACTTTCACTTTCAATCAATTATTGGGTGAGACATAGGCAGCCACTTAGTCTCCAGACTCTATGATCTGTACTGGGTTACAGTTATTCCTAGGTGACACTTGAGTCCACACACTGCACCGACAGTTATCACTGAAGGACGCCCAAAGATACGGAGAGCTGAAATTTACTTACAAAAAATTCAATCGAAAAGATGCATGCATCCAAATGTTCGTTGCAGCACCACTCATAATAGTCAGGACACAGAAGCAACATGATGTCCGTCAACAGAGGAATGGGTAAAGATTGGTGTACGGATGCATACTGGAGTATTACTGAGCCATAAAAAGGAATGAAACGGCTGAACTCTTTGCTTTCCCTCTGTTTCTGCATTCCCTTACTTCCCTAACTAGCAGCTCTTTCAATCAGCTCTTTGGAATTTGGGAAGAGCTAGGAGACTAAAGTCCTTTCTACAAACTAGAAACTGTAATCAAGGAGAGGCTTTGTACTCAGGAGGGTCCCACAGGGAGCAGTGTTAATAGCCCCCTTTTCTGGATACTTCAGTCCTGAGGAGGACAGGGGTGGGATAAGAAAGGGAATAAAATTTTGGATTGAGAGATTAATCATAAACTCAACAGGGGGAGTTGGTTTCAAAAAGGACCCTCTCTTGGTACCCCAACATTGAAGTGAAGTGAAGTGAAGTCGCTCAGTCGTGTCCGACTCTTTGCGACCCCATGGACTGTAGCCTACCAGGCTCTTCTGTTCATTGGATTTTCCAGGCAACAGTCCTGGAGTGGATTGCCATTTCCTTCTCCAGGGGATCTTCCCAACCCAGGGATCGAACCCGGGTCTCCCGCATTGTAGACAGACGCTTTACCGTCTGAGCCATCAGGCCCCAAACAAGTCTGTTCTATTTATAACCAGTTTAAAAAAAAATTTTTTTTTAAGCTGAAAGAAAATTACACTGGGATACCAGCCCGGCAATTGTTTTGGGGCAATTGTTCAATCAGTTAATCAAGTTCAAGATTGACAAAAGGTTCTGATTCCCTTTGCTTGACTCCCTCACTGGGGACCTTAAAGCCTTACACCCCGAAATGAATAAAATGGCTGAGGGACTAAAAAGGAAAGTTTCTTGCGACTTCCATGGTGATCCAGTGGTTAAAACTTCACCTTCCAATGCTGGGGGTGCAGGTTCAAGTCCTGGTTGGCGTGCTGAGACCCCACATGCCTAGAGGCCAACAAAATAAAACAGAAAACAGAAACAGTATTGTAACAAATTCAATAAAGACTTTAAAAATGGTCCACATTAAAAAAAAAATCTTTTTTCTTTTTAAAGGAAACTTTCTGGGACTCTTTGTAAGACCAAGACTTGTTGATTGGCTAAAGGTAAGGGTATAAGTGTTAATAGGACTGAGAAAAATATTTATAATGATTGGTGTATTTGAAAGGGCATTATGTGAGATTGTTACATTGCTAATGTAAAATGGATACTTTTTACCTGGATCTCTAATTATATTGTGGGATAGACATTATGTGGGGGAATGCTCCCCTGCCTGATGTTATAAAACAGGGCTTATAAGTCTGCCCCTCAGGCAACATTAATTAAAAATACTAAAGGAATCTTCAGTGTGGGCTTCCAAGGTGGCTCAGTGATAAAGAATTTGCCTGCCAATGCAGGAGATGCAAGAGACACTGGTTCGATCTCTGGGTCTAGAAGATCCCCTGAAGGAGGAAATGGCAACCCACTCCAGTATTCTTGCCCAGGAAATCCCATGGAGAGAGAAGCCTGGCTACAGTCCATGGGGTCGCAAAGAGTCGGACAGAACTGAGCACGTATAAGGAAAGCGACAGGGTTAGCTGAGCCCACACAATAAAAAGTTAAAACTGGAGACTTATATTCAGGTACTAATAAAAGCGAATTGAAGAAAATATGGTTGGGTAATTCCATTTTTTAGTATCGTTTAGGCAGCAGATCAATGTTTTCAGTCATTTATAGTTATTGTTTTACTCTGAGGTTTTTACCAAATGAAGATCTTCAAGAATGTTCATAAAAAGACTTTCGGACACATGTTTCTGATGACTTTCAGATCATACTGTTGAATGAGATAAAAAATTATGAAACTCTAATGGAAAACTTGCTGGCTTCATCTAAATCAACAGGAATTCATTATATGCATGGGACTGAATGCGCTTCCCTGGTGGCTCAGACAGGAAAGAATCTGTTTGCAATGTGGGAGACCTGGGTTCGATCCCTAGGTTGGGAAGATCCCCTGGAGGAGCACATGGCAACCCACTCCAGTATTCTTGTCTGGAGAATCCTCATGGGCAGAGGAGCCTGGTGGTCTGCAGTCCATGGGGTTGCAGACAGTCGGACACGACTGAGTGACTAAGCACATGTGACTGAATGACATGGGAAATATGTCTCATAACTGTATCCTTGATTGTCTGAAATATTGCTGGCTTTTCATCTTTGTTTTCCAGAAAGCCTTGCCTTTTATGCTAATTACATACTACAGCAAGATGGCAGACTATATCTTTGCAAACAGAGATGAAATATTTATCTTTTTCTCTCTACCTGATCCCTCCAGATTTTGGCTTCTCCAGCTGAGTCCTCTCTGGACTCGATGGCTTACTGCAATTCAGATTTGTGCTCAGTTTTGTCCAACTCTTTGTGACCCCATGGAGTGTAGCCTGCCAAACTCTTCTGTCCATGGGATTCTCCAGACAAGAATAGTGGAGTGGGTTGCCATTTCCGTCTCCAGGGGATCTTCCAGACCCAGGGGTTGAACCTGCATCTCTTGCGTCTCCTGCATTGGCAGGCGGATTCTTTACCGCTGCACCACCCAGAACTGGTTATAACAATCAGTGTTTTAATTTGTTCTCTTTGTAGTTTTCAAATTATTTATGCTTGGTGTCTTTCTCTAGTATGCTGCTAAGTCGCTTCAGTCGTGTCCGACTCTGTGCGACCCCACAGACCGCAGCCCACCAGGCTCCCCCGTCTCTGGGATTCTCCAGGCAAGAACACTGGAGTGAGTTGCCATTTCCTTCTCCAGTGCATGAAAGTGAAAAGTGAAAGTGAAGTTGCCCAGTCGTGTCCAACTCTTAGCGACCCCATGAACTGTAGCCCACCAGGCTCCTCCATTCATGGGATTTTTCCAGGCAAGAACACTGGAGTGGGGTGCCATTGCCTTCTCCATTTCTCTAGCATACTGTGACCTTATTAACATCTCTAACTTTATGACTTATATCCTGTCTACTTTATAAGATTGTTGTTTCTTGTTTTACCCAACATGTAGGCCTCTGACAAAATGAATGATGGCTAAATGTCTTAAGGCAATTAATCACATATATAATTATATAGAATAATTGTAATGGTGCAACTCTAGTATGGGTAGAAACAAGGGCAAACATTACTGGACTCATAACAGAATATTAAGACAGACAATCCAGAGAACTTTAGGTTATCAACAGGGCTTAATTCAAAAATAGCATATAGAGTGTCCTATGACCAAAATCTCGTCTGACCTAGGAAAGATATTTCTTAGAGTTGTAGGACTAACTGGTCACTAGATTGAAGTCCAAAAGTGAAGTCACTCAATCGTGTCTGACTCTTTCGACCCCATGGGCTGTAGCCTACCGGGCTCCTCCGTCCATGGGATTTTCCAGGCAAGAATACTGGAGTGGGTTGTCATTTCCTTCTTCAGGGGAACTTCCCAACCCGGGGATCAAACCCGGGTCTCCCACATTGTAGGCAGACGCTTTACCGTCTGAGGCACAAGGGCAGCCCCAATCCCTCCCAAACGTTAGTCCACTTATGACCAACAGAGGGCGCTGTAAACAAAGAAGGCTGCCCACCATCCCAGTTCTACAAGGATCAAGTCTTCAGCCATGAGGACTGTGCGCCGATAGTGCACCTCCAGGGGAATTCAGGGTGGAGAAAAGTAGGAAGAATTCTCTGCTTTGGACACTGACCCTCAGTAGTTAAGACTGCACATCTGAGGAATAATTTCAATGAATCCAGATTCTTGCATCTTCTCAGACATGAAAAAGCCCTAAACTTAATAACTTGTGAAATCTGCTCTTTGTAATTCACAGTACTCTCTTGATGTTCAACTACATTTTTTTTCCTTCCAACAAAAACAAGTACACAAACAAAATAAAAACACCCTGCTGTATATCCTGCTTCCTCCCTTACCTCTTTAGAGCAGTTCCTCAAAGCTATCTGAAATGCTGTCTCCCAGGCTATAGTCCTCAGTAAGCTCCCCAAACAAAACAACACACAACCTTGCAGGCGTTTTTCTTCGGTCGAGAGTTTCCACGGATAGTGCCGAGAGTATGTGATATGCAAGCAAAAGCCAATTTTTTCTTTTATTCTATAAAGGAAATTGTGCAAGTCAATGTCACACATGTGCTTCAGGGATACGAAATCGATATGAAATATGTTCCTGTTCTCCCTCAACTTCTAGGGGCGAAAGTGAGAATGTAGGCAGTTTCAAAGTAGCAGATCAGAGCATCGAAGGGCCTGAGGAAGGCCCCAGGGGGCTCCGTTACCCAAGCCTTGTGAGAGAGATGCTAGAGCTAGACTGTCTTAGACCTCAGTCTGGGCAAGGTGGACATCCCCTTGGACTGCAAGGAGATCAAACCAGTCCATCCTAAAGGAAATCAGCCCTGAATATTCACTGGAAGGCCTGAAGCTGAAGCTGAAGCTCCAATACTTTGGCCACCTGATGTGAAGAACTGACTCATTGGGAAAGACCCTGATGCTGGGAAAGATTGAGGGCAGGAGGAGAAGGGGATGACAGAGGATGAGATGGTTGGATGGCATCACCGACTCAATGGACGTGAGTTTGAGCAAGCTCTGGGAGCTGGTGACGGACAGGGAAGCCTGATGTGCTGTGATCCATGGGGGTCCTAAAGAGTCGAACACGACTGAGCGACTGAGCTGAACTGGGCCCGGATGCTTAGCAGCATCCCTGGCCTCTACCCACTAGATGGCGGTAGCGCCCCTTGCTTCAGTTGTGACAACCAAAGTGTTCCTGGTTGAAAATCAAGTTTCTTTGCTGTTCACTAAGTCGTGACTCTTTTACCACCCCATGGACTACAGCCTGCCAGGGTCCTCTGTTCATGGGATTTGCCAAGAAAGAATACTGGAGCAGGTTGCCATTTCCTTCTCCGGAGGAATATTCCAGACCCAGGGATCGAACCCGCGTCTCCTGCATTGGCAGGGCATTTTTTACCGCTGAGCCACCAGGGAAGCCTTCAGTTTCTTAGAGGAAAGGGTGTGAAAGCTGATATTCTCAAGAAAGAGGACAAGTTATGCAGGCTAAGAGGGTAAGCGCCAGTGTGCCGGAGGCAGAGAGAAAGGACTAAACTATCATTTGGAAGTATATTTATAATAGATGCCACCTTCCAAAAGGACACTATTTCCACCTTTCACATTCATTCTAGTGTGAAAGGTGCTGCCCTGAAAATAGGGGTTGCCTATGTCTTGAATTATGATTTTGTCCAAATCTAAGCCAAGGAGTGGAATTGCTGGATCATAACTGAGCAACTTCACTTTCACTTTTCATTTTCATGCATTGGAGAAAGAAATGGCAACCCACTCTAGTGTTCTCACCTGGAGAATCCCGGGGACGGGGAGCCTGGTGGGCTGCCGTCTCTGGGGTCGCACAGAGTCACACATGACTGAAGCGACTTAGCAGCAGCAGCATGGTAGCTCCATTCTCATTTTTTAAAGCAACTTAGAGAGTTCCAGAAAAATATCTATTTCTGTTTTATTGACTATGCCAAAGCCTTTGACTGGGTGGATCACAATAAACTGTGGAAAATTCTGAAAGAGATGGGAATACCAGACCACCTAACCTGCCTCTTGAGAAACCTGTATGCAGGTCAGGAAGCAACAGTTAGAACTGGACATGGAACAACAGGCTGGTTCCAAATAGAAAAAGGAGTACGTCAAGGCTGTATATTGTCACCCTGCTTATTTAACTTACATGCAGAGTACATCATGAGAAACGCTGGGCTGGAAGAAGCACAAGCTGGAATCAAGATTGCTGGGAGAAATCTCAATCACCTCAGATGTGCAGATGACACCACCCTTATGGCAGAAAGTGAAGAGGAACTCAAAAGCCTCTTGATGAAAGTGAAAGAGGAGAGTGAAAAAGTTGGCTTAAAGCTCAACATTCAGAAAATGAAGATCATGGCATCTGGTCCCATCACTTCATGGGAAATAGATGGGGAAACAGTGGAAACAGTGTCAGACTATTTTTCTGGGCTCCAAAATCACTGCGGATGGTGATTGCAGCCATGAAATTAAAAGACACTTACTCCTTGGCAGGAAAGTTATGACCAACCTAGGGAGCATATTGAAAAGCAGAGACATTACTTTGCCAACAAAGGTCCATCTAGTCAAGGCTATGGTTTTTCCTGTGGTCATGTATGGATGTGAGAGTTGGACTGTGAAGAAGGCTGAGCGCCAAAGAATTGATGCTTTTGAACTATGGTGTTAGAGAAGACTCTTGAGAGTCACTTGGACTGCAAGGAGATCCAACCAGTCTATCCTAAAGGAGATCAGTCCTGGGTGTTCTTTGGAAGGAATGATTCTAAAGCTGAAACTCCAGTACTTTGGCCACCTCATGTGAAGAGTTGACTCATTGGAAAAGACTCTGATGCTGGGAGGGATTGGGGGCAGGAGGAGAAGGGGACGACAGAGGATGAGATGTCTGGATGGCATCATGGACTCGATGGACGTGAGTTTGAGTGAACTCCGGGAGTTGGTGATGGACAGGGAGGCCTGGTGTGCTGCGATTCATGGGGTCACAAAGAGTCGGACACGACTGAACTGAACTGATACTCTTCACCATAGTGGCAGTACCAGTTTGCATTCCCACCAACAGTGTAGGAGGATTCCCTTTTCTCCACACCCTCTCCAGCATTTGGAAATGGCAACCCACTCCAGTATTCTCGCACAGAGAATCCCATGGAGAGAGGAGCTTGGTGGGCTGCAATCCATTGGGTCGCAAAGAGTTGGATATGACTGAAGTGACTTAGCATGCATTCCAGCATTTATTGTTTGTAGATTTTTTTGATAATGGGCATTCTGACCAGTGTGAGATGATACCTCATTGTAGTTTTGGTTTGCTTTTCTGTAATAGTGATATTGAGCATCTTTTCACGTGGCTTTTCACCATCTGCATGTCTTCTTTGGAGAAATATTTAGATCTTTCACCCAGTTTTTTGATTGGGTTTTTTGATATTGAGCTGTTTGTATATTTTTGAGATTAATCCCTTGATGGTTGCTTCCTTTGAAAATATCATCTCCCATTCTGAGGGCTGTCTTTTCGTTTTGTTTATGGTTTCCTTTGCTGTGCAAAAGATCTAAGTTTTATTAGGCTCCATTTGTTTATTTGTGTTTTTATTTTCATTACTCGAGGATGTGGATCAGAAAAATTCTTGCTGCAATTTATGCCAGAGAGTGTTCTGCCTGTTTTTCTAAGTTTTATAGTATCTGGCCTTATGTTTAGATCTAATACAGAGCTCTTTGATTCCATGCTACACCGCTCTTCCAGGGCTACGTGACTCTTCCCTATAAGGTGGTGCCCATCAAGTTCATTGTGCAAAGCTGAGACTGTCTCAGAATCTTAGCCATCTCGGATGTTCTCAAAACAGAATTTAGAACTTCTCTCCTATTCTGTACAGGCTTCTCAGGTGAATCAGCAATAACGAAGCCGCCTGCAATGCAGAAAATGCAGGAGCTATGGGTTCAATCCCTGGGTCTGGAAGATCCCCTGGAGGAGGAAATGGCAACCCACTCTTGTATTCTTGCCTGGGAAATTCCACGGACAGAGGAGCCTGGCGGGCTACAGTCAGTGGGGTCGCAAAAGAGCCAGACATGACTGAGCAACTGAACACTGCCTATTTTATTCTGCACAATCATTTAGCCACACGAAAGGGAACACACGATACACGGCATGTGAAAGAAATCCAGAGATTTTGGTATAGCTTTGTGCGGCAGTCGCTTTGCCTGGAAATTTGCAGAATATGCAGATAGCCCTACCAGAGAATTCTAGGTGAGAGCAAACTTTTGAGCAGTAAGTGGGTGGAATGGAGAGATGGCCCTAGGCCATCCTTCGCCCCCAGAGCACCTGTGATGGCCATGTAATGGTACTTTCAGAAGGAGTCCCATCTCTGCTTTGAACAGAATGTTCTAGGGGGCATCTGAGAGAACAAAGCATTAAGCTCCCCTCCTCTCCACTTCATTAACCTTAACGACATTCACACAGCCCTCATCAGACACAGAGTGGTATTGATTTCTGAGAACCAAAAGGCCATCGTGTTACTATTTTACTAGGTTTGCAGAGATGGTCAGCAGCGCTGGGCAACAGCCACGTGGTGAATCGTCTAGTGATCAGGGACACCTGCTTTCTCACAAGGCTTTCCTGCAATCCTCTCTGCTGCCTGCACAGCCATATCCTGTGTCCCATCCCATCCCTGCCCCTTTTCGAAGTGCTTCCTGGAAGCACCATATAATGATTTGTTCTTTTCAAATAATTCTCTTTTTTAAAAAAAATTTCGGGTATTTAACTTATTTTCCTTGACTGTTATCACTAACACATTTGATCTTGCAGCCTTTCAACAGTTTTCTGTTTCCTTAGTCCTGTCTTGTTTCTTTGCTTCTTTGTTTATTGAGGTTATTTTCCATTGTTTCTTCCCCATTTAAAAAAATTTTATTTGGTTGTGCTGCGTCTTAGCTGCCACATGTGGGATCTAGTTCCTTGACCAGGGATGGAAACCTGGTCCCCAGCAGTGGAAGTGCAGAGTCTTCACCACTGAATCAAGAGGGAAGTCCCCTCTTTTTTTTTTTTTTCAACAAATTGAAGATTTATGGCAACCCTGCTTCAACTGGCAAGTCTATTGGTGCCATTTGGGTGGGTAGTGCCTGGGAAAGGGAATGAAGCAGGGCTAGAAATGATTTTTTTTTTAATACAGTTGTCAGTTACACGGAGTGTTTAATGGAAATTCACCTAGCTCTATACATATGACGCATGTGCTTTATAAAATCTACATGAGATGGTTAGAAGCATCACCGACTCAGTGGACATGAGTTTGGGCAAACTCTGGGAGACAGTGAAGGACAGGGAAGCCCAGTGTGCTGCAGTCCGTGGGGGTCACAGAGAGTCAGACACGACTTGATGGATGGAACAACAGCAACCATGGATAAATAAAACACGGTATATCCAGACAGTGGAATATTTCTCAACCATGGAAAGAAATGAAATATATTGACACGTGTGACAATGTGGGGTGAGCCTCAACAACATCATGCTAAGTGAAAGAAGCCGCTGATAGTCCCATCACACTGATGGTCGCATATTACCTGAAATATCCAGGAGAGGGTTAGGGGTAATGGTTCCCAGGGGCTGGAGGGATGAGAGATTGGAGAATGACTGCTCGTGGGTACAAGGTTTCCTCTCGGGATAGTGAAAATGTTTTGGAACTAGACAGAGATGATGATTGCGTAGCATTGTCACTGTACGAAATGCCACCGAATTGTTCACTTTAACATGGTTAATTGTATATCATAAATTTTATCTCAAAAAGCTAAAAGTGTATACCATAATTTTAAAATTGTGTTAAGGGGAAGTGGGTTTCTCTAAGAATTTAGTTAACTTGCCAAAGATTATGCTGTGAGCAATTCATCAGGATTTTTATTTGAATGCAAGTTCTTCTCCATAAATATACCGCTGGTCTCCCACCCCAGCCCCAGCCAGCAGTGCACTGACCACCACTGAGCTTTGGTTGTATCTATTTTGGAGAAAAAGAGCCATTCACACGGAAGACAGAGGAAATCTTTATTGGTCAGAATGACCAGGGAAAGGATGCATTTTGAGAGGCAGCTGAAGAATCCTGTAACTTCTGCCTCTTTGAGAACACCAAGACTTATTGACTGTGGGTGAAAAAAGAGAGATTACCATCAGTATCTCAGCCTGTCACCCTCAAGATAGGATAATCCTTGCTTCTCCCTGATGGGAGATCTGGTCTATCTCTAAGATCTACGGATCTAGAGATATATCTAAGATCTATGAATAAGTAGAACAGCATGGCTCAGCGGTAAGGAATCCGCCTAGCAATACAGGCGATGTGGGTTCAATCCCTGGGTCAGGAAGGTCCCTTGTCTGGAAAATCCCATGACAGAGGAGCCTGGTGGGCTACACTCCTCGGGGTCGAAAAAGAGAACCAACTTAGCAACTAAACAACAACAAAGGGAAGGTGTATTTCTCTCTCACTCTCAAATCCAATATGCCACTATTGATCATTCTAAGTTGCTGACTTGCATAGATTGTGTTTACTGGTGGTTTAGCAGTAAAGAATCCGCCTGCAATGCAGGAGACCCAGGTTCGATCCCTGGGTCAGGAAGATCCCTCAGAGAAGGGAATGACTACCCACTCCACTGTTCTTGCCTTGGAAATCCCATGGACAGAGAAGCCTGGCAGGTTACGGTCTATAGGGTGGCAAAGCATTGGCCACAACAGAAGTGGCTGAGCGTATATACATGTAACCCATTATCTGAACACGTTTCCTAAATTGATCATTTTCAATGTTAAGGAAGTTGTTGAAATGATGGAATTGGAGAGCTATAGCCAGGCACCACTGATACCCTTTTATAAGGTAATGAAGAGCTCTCAGATGAGGTAACATCCAATTGAAGGCCAAGTTTAGAAACCACGGAAGCTTCCTGGCATCTGACCAAGCAGCAAGTCTGCAGATCAACCCAGGAATTGACGACTATTGACCGAGCTCCAGGGAAGGTTCAAGGATCAATCCAAATCAGCTGGGGGAGGAAGTGGAGCCCCTTGCACATGCAAAACAGTATCGTTTCTATGCCTGGGTGCCAGCGGGGCTTCGACTTTTCCGGAAGCTCGAAAAGAAAGTTCAGCCCCATCCTTTACTAGAATTTCAATGTGGATAGGGAATGCCCGGGCTCTTTGTCTTCCTGTTACTGGTATTGTTGACAATGACCCCAAAGGCATTTCCAAATTAGTGGCTCTTTGGTGTGGTATGTGTGTGCTCAGTCGTGTCCGACTCTTTGTGACCCCAAGGACTGTAGCCCACCAGGCTCCTCTGTCCATGAGGTTGTCCAGGTAAGAATACTGGAGTGTATTGACATTCCCCCGACCGAGGGATCAAACCCGTGTCTCCTGCGTCTCCAGCACTGCAGGCAGATTCTTTACCGTGGAGCCACCTGGAAAGCCCAGAAATGCGTAAGCTCTCCTGTCTGTTGACCACACTTCTTCTCCTATCTTCTTTTCAATGGAAACTTGAAAATTTTCAATTCTTCGTTTGAATGAGATCACAGACAAATCATCCTAGCCAGGGGCAGCAAACTAGAGCTGGCAGGCCAAATCCAACCCACTATCTGTTTCTGGATGGCTTGTGAACTAGCAGTTTTCTCATTTTTGAGTGGTTGACAACAATGGTTGTACTTCCAATGAAGGAAAAGGTAATATAATAAAGAACCAGAGATAATATATATTTTTTAAAAGGTTGAAAGGAAAACAAAAATCACAAGGTAACTGCTATTTTGTGACTCCTGAAAATTATATGAGATTCATTTATGTATTTATTTTTTGGCCATGCCTTGGGGCATGCGGGATCTCATTTCCCTGACCAGGGATCGAACCCACACACCCTGGAGTGGAATCTCAGAGTCTTAACCGCTGGACTGTCAGCAAAGTCCCTTCTTGTTTATAGTTTATTTTTAATTTTGTTGAGACTCAAATTTACAGCCTATAAATAAAATCTTATGGAAACACACCCATATTTGTTGTTATTTTTATTACCTGTGGCTGTTTCTGTGCTCCACGGCAGAACTGAGTACGGCTTGTACAGCCTAAATTACTGACTAGTAGGTTCTTGACAGGGAATGTTTGCTGACCCCTGATCTAAGCCATCACAAGAAAATCTCGACCTCCAGCTTCCCTTTCCATTAACCCAGAGGATCCCCTTTAAGATATCTATAAGACCCCCCACTGCACCCTTCCGCAACCAGCTTACTGGTAAGGGGAGCACTGTTTCCATTTTCCGTCTTTGTTATAATCTCTTGTCAGTGAACACCAACTCCGACTCAAAACATAGCCTTCCTTGGTGCACTTATAGAAGTATTTATTTCTGAACAAGAAAGGGAAGGTACAGCTTGGGGGATCTGCAAAGAAAGGGTGGAGCAGAAGGAGAAACATGAGCATAAAGAGTCTTAGCCTTAACCCTCGCTGCGCTCACAACACACGCTTTCTCTACCACACAGAACTGTTTTCAAGGCGGTGAAACCTCATCAAGGGCTTCTGGGCTGGCTCAGTGATAAAGAGCCCGCCTGTCGATGCGGAAGGACAGGAGACAGGTTCAGTCCCTAGGCTGGGAAGATCCCCTGGAGACAGAAGCGGTGATCCACTCTAGTGTTCTTGCCTGGGGAAATCCCACGGACAGAGGAACCTGGCGGGCCACAGTCCACGGGGTCACAAAGAATCAGACACGACTTAGCAACTAAACAACAACCACCACCCTGTAAAGAGTCAGGATTTGGACGCAGGTTTATCTGACAGCAAAAACCATGTAGCCAGCTGCTTCCTGGCTCCTAGTCATCTAAACGCACCCTAGGGATGCTCACCTTCCGCGGTGCAGTACCGCCATCTACCTTGGAATATCTTGTCGATAGAGCACCAGGCATAGTCACTGCGGACGGAGATGCAGTTGTAGTAGATGATGTCATCGTACACGAATGGAAAGTTACAGGAATAGTTATGAAACACTGGGAAAGAGGAAACAAACACGCTGACTAAAGGGAACTGACTTTCTGACTCAGTCTGTCACACTTGATGGCACCCACCTCCCTCACATTCACACGTGGCTCGTCTCTCTCCCTGCCTCCTCGGGGTCTGGCACAAAAATAGCCAAGTGAGTATCAGAGGAAGCCTGTTTCATCCCGGGCCTGGGAGCAGACTGGAGCCCCTGGCTTCCTTTTCATGGAAGTCCTCTACCCACTGTGCACAGGACCCAAGACGCAATTCTGGAGTCTTTCTTAGCATCGTTTTTCTCTCTCCTAGGAAAAGAAACCTCTTAGCCTGTCACAGTTTGTCCCTAGGTATCTCTCAAAGCTGACCACTTGTCTTGACTACTCAGTGACTTATTTCTGGATGCTTCTAACTGATTTGGCCCAGCTCTTCTTCACACTGCAGCAACTATCTTCATTCTTGAATACCAACCTGACTCTGCCACAGCTCTGTTCATATTCCATTACTCTTAAAAAAAAATTATTTATTTATTTGGCTGCACTGGGTCTTCATTGCAGCATGTGAGCTCTTAGGCACAGTATGTGGGATGTAGTTCCCCGACTAGGGATCGAACCTGGGCCCCCTGCATTGGGAGCATGGAGTCTTAGCCGTGAAGTCGCTCCATTACTCTTAGGATAAGAAACAACATTGAAGTGGCTTATGACATCCTACTTGACCCGGTTCCCAACTGCACCTCCAGCCTCACCTTGGACCACCCTTCCTTGGGCTCTCTCTGCTCAAGCTTTGTAAGGTCTCCCAAGTGTACCGCCGTCTTTCTTGTCTTGGGGATTTATAGATGTGATCTCTGACTGGCAAGAACATCACACACCCTCTGCCTGTTTACCCTCCCCTGACGTTCATCCTAAATGTAAATCTCCAAGGAACTCCCTTGAACATCCAGTCTGTACCGGATCCACTTGCACAGAACTTCCTTACAAGCTCCCTTATACTTCTTATAAGGTCTCGTATTTATTTAACATGGAGTGACTCGTTCAGTGTCTCTCTCATTTGTCAGATGTGACCACATATATATTGTTCAACGATAGACCCATGGTATCAACTGACAGGTCAGGACTGGTCCAGAGAAGAAACTTAACCTACAAATGATAAAATCCACAAATGCTGATGTTAATTTCAGTGGAGAAGAGAGTACTTTTCCAGAGGAGCATGGGAGAGGATCTTGGAGGGCTGACTTAACTGGGTCTTGAAATATATGGTTTGGCTACCATGATCAGGGAGAGCCTTTTATGCCAGAAAAACAGTGAATGAGGAATTTCCCTGGGTTTCCAGTGGTTAAGACTCAGTGTTTCCACGGCAGGGGGCATGGGTTCAATCCCCCTACAGGGAACTAAGGTCCTTCTGCCGTGGGCAGTGTAGGCCAAAATAATTAGCTAAAGAAAGAATGAATGAAAAAAAGAAGAACAGTGAATGAGAGTACAACAGCTGGGGAGTAAGTGCCAGGAACTTTCGAAACGTAACATTGTTTCCTGGGTGGGGTGAGATGGGGCCTCGCATTTGAGATGCTAACAAAAAAAAAAAAAAAAAGATGTCTCCTTACCTGGGAATGGAGGAGAGATACGGACAATCAAGTCTGAAAGAGGAAAAAAAAAAAGGCAAAATTTAGACCACCTCCTAAAATACTCTATTCCCAGACAAATGGCGATTACAGGTACCTTGAAGTTGATGCAGCCAACTGATCTCCTGTTACAGAAAAACTGTCACATTTTGGATGACTTATGGTTGCTTCTAACTTGGACGGGGGGTTTATGTCCACCCAAGTTCAGTTCAGTTCAGTTCAGTCGCTCAGTCGTGTCCGACTCTTTGCGACCCCATGAATCGCAGCACGCCAGGCCTCCTTGTCCATCACCAACTCCCGGAGTTCACTCAGACTCACGTCCATCGAGTCCGTGATGCCATCCAGCCATCTCATCCTCTGTCGTCCCTTTCTCCTCCTGCCCGCAATCCCTCCCAGCATCAGAGTATTTTCCAATGGGTCAACTCTTCGCATAAGGTGGCCAAAGTACTGGAGCTTCAGCTTTAGCATCATTCCTTCCAAAGAAATCCCAGGGCTGATCTCCTTCAGAATGGACTGGCTGGATCTCCTTGCAGTCCAGGGGACTCTCAAGAGTCTTCTCCAACACCACAGTTCAAAAGCATCAATTCTTTGGCGCTCACCTTTCTTCACAGTCCAACTCTCATATCCATACATGACCACAGGAAAAACCATAGCCTTGACTAGAGGGACCTTGGTTGGCAAAGTAATGTCTCTGCTTTTCAATATGCTATCTAGGTTGGTCATAACTTTCTTCCAAGGACTAAGTGTCTTTTAATTTCATGGCTTCGATCACCATCTGCAGTGATTTTGGAGCCCAGAGAAATAAAGTCTGACACTGTTTCCACTGTTTCCCCATCTATTTCCCATGAAGTGATGGGACCAGATGCCATGACCTTAGTTTTCTGAATGTTGAGCCTTAAGCCAACTTTTTCACTCTCCTCTTTCACTTTCATCAAGAGGCTTCTGAGTTCCTCTTCACTTTCTGCCTTAAGGGTGGTGTCATCTGCATATCTGAGGTGATTGATATTTTTCCCGGCAATCTTGATTCCAGCTTGTGCTTCTTCCAGCCCAGTGTTTCTCATAATGTACTCTGCATATAAGTTAAATAAGCAGGGTGACAATATACAGCCTTGACGTACTCCTTTTCCTATTTGGAACCAATCTGTTGTTCCATGTCCAGTTCTAACTGTTGCTTCCTGACCCGCATACAGGTTTCTCAAGAGGCAGGTCAGGTGGTCTGGTATTCCCATCTCTCTCAGAATTTTCCACAGTTTATTGTGATCCACACAGTCAAAGGCTTTGGCATAGTCAATAAAGCATAAATAGATGTTTTTCTGGAACTCTCTTGCTTTTTCAATGATCCAGCGGATGTTGGCAATTTGATCTCTGGCTCCTCTGCCTTTTCTAAAACCAGCTTGAACATCAGGGAGTTCACGGTTCAGATGTTGCTGAAACCTGGCTTGGAGAATTTTGAGCATTACTTTACTAGCATGTGAGATGAGTGCAATTGTGCGGTGGTTTGAGCATTCTTTGGCATTGCCTTTCTTTGGGATTGGAATGAAAACTGACCTTTTCCAGTCCTGTGGCCACTGCTGAGTTTTCCAAATTTGCTGGCATATTGAGTGCAGCACTTTCACAGCATCATCTTTCAGGATTTGAAATAGCTCAACTGGAATTCCATCACCTCCACTAGCTTTGTTCATAGTGATGCTTTCTAAGGCCCACTTGACTTCACATTCCAGGATGGACAGTCCATTAATTCAGGTATGAGCACTCACTATTCCTCAGGTCTTTCTTTGTGTAAGTCAGGATAAATCCACCCCATCCAAGGTCACTCAACTTTGACCCATTGGTTGAAATTCCACAGGTCTGAAAGCTGGATGGAACATCTAGCTTTTGCCCACATGCCAGCATTGCAGGAAAACAACCTGTTTGTCTGTTCAGTGCCAGAGGCTGAATATTTATAGGAGCCTTGGTGATTTTGTTTGATTTCGTTTCGTTTCGTTTCTCACGTCATTTTGCTCTTTTATCATCCCTGAGCCTGTTTCAGGAAGTGTCTCAGCGGCATTTCCACTGTCATAAAAGTCAGGTTGAAAGTGAAAGTCACTCAGTCATGCTCGACTCTGCAACCCCATGAACTATACAGTCCATGGAATTCTCCAGGCCAGAATACTGGAGTGGGTAGCTGTTCCCTTCTGCAGGGGATCTTCCCAACCCAGGGATCGAACCCAGGCCTCCTGCATTGCAGGCGGATTCTTTACCAGCTGAGCTAGCAGGGTAGCGCTAAAGTCAGATTGGACCCAATTAAAGACTAGAAAGGAGATACACAGACGTGTTAACCAACAACATTAGCTTATATTTGATTGGCCGTTCCTATGTTCCAGCCATTGTCCTCAGATGCTCTTCATAACAACTCTATGAAGGAGAGATTATAATTGAGAACACTCTTCTCCTCCCTGCCCCACCAAAGTTTACGGAGGTGAAATCATAGGCAACGGGAAACTACTGGAAGTTATATGACCACTGACTGGTGGGAACAAGGTTCCAACCCAGGAAGTCCTGCTACGGAGACTGCGTTCTGGACACAATATTGATATTATCTTGGAATTGTCACCTACCTGTGCAAGTGACTTAACCGATATACTTCACTCTCCTGATCTTTGATATGGTGATGCTAACTTACAGGTCTGTGCGAGACTCTCTACCTCAGGGGCTACGGCATGGTGAATACGTCATCTGTGTTAGCCAGTAGCAGACCTGCTCTTCAGAAAGTAGCTGAGAAGTTGTCTACGTTTTCAAAGTCGTGATTAGATAAATGATTGTTCTGGGTGGTTTCCTGTGCTTAATGCCTTCTGCTAATTATCTGACAGAAATCATGCTTACAACACTACTGTAAGATTGGTATTATTATGTGTTATTGTGGAGCCCTGTACTAGGGTCACAGATGTGGAGCCTTATACCAAGGTCACAGGACAAAAATTTCCAGAATTAACCAAGCCCCCTAGCAACTGTTGCCATGAGCCTACTCACCTAAACTGACCAGCTCCTTGACCCCATATTAGGTAAAGTACCTACCTTATAGCATGCTAACCACTCACTCAATGCCACCCCTCCTGTTGGAATTTTCTATCTTGAGGCTATAAAAATTGGCCACTAGCCCACCAGCATCTCCCACTATAATAAACTCTATTCTCCTCTCATTGTGCCTCGGGTCTGGAAATTCTTTTCCAACCCTCGCACATGCCAGGACAGTAATATTTATAGATTGCAGAGTATTAATGATGATCTCTGCAGTGGAGGCTTAGAGAGGGGGCGGGGGAAATCACTGTTCAAAAGCCAGAGAACTTGTGAAATAGATTGCTAGTCCAGGTTCGATGCATGAGGCAGGGTGCTCAGGGCTGGTGCCCTGGGATGACCCTGAGGGATGGGATGGGGAGGGAGGTGGGAGGAAGAGTCAGGATGGGGAACACATGTACACCCATGGCTGACTCATGTGAATGTATGGCAAAAACCACCACAATATTGTAATGTAATTAGCCTCCAATTTAAAAAAAAAAAAAAAAAGCCAGAGAACTAAGAAGCAGTCCACATACTCTGGCTGCAGAAAATGAGCCTCTGAAATAGTCCTGCCTCTATGGGGTTGCTGTTTCCAATTCTGAACCTTTTCCAGGTGGTGCCACCCCAAAGCTGAAGCTCCACTCTGGGCAGATAAGGGTCATTTTAGGATAAAACCATGGGTACTTAGCGGCTTTCCTTGTGGCTCAGATGGTAAAGAATTTACCTGCAATGTGGGAGACCGAGTTTCCATCCCTGGGTTCCCCGGAGGAGGGCAGGGCAACCCACTCCAGTGTTCTTGCCTGGAGAATTCCATGGACAGAGGAGCCTGGCTACAGTCCATGGGGTTGCAAAGAGTCGGACATGGCTGAGTGACTACATTTTCTTTTCTTTCTATGGGTATTTAAATTTCGTTATAAATGCTAACAGTAGCTGGGTGAGTTTTCTGCTTTGTTCAGCCACGGCAGTTAACTTTTACACCCTCTTATCTCTACAGTTTTTAATCTTCATGGCCTTCTCCTCATTTTACAGATGAAAGAGCAGAAAGAGACTTTCACTTAAACCTTTCCCACACAGTCAAAAAAAAAAAAAATGCAATGCAGCCTGAACTCTTGCCCAGCTCTGTCTGATTTCAGGAAATAAGTTATTTGTTTTACAAACCTGGAAACAATCCTTTGACGTTTCATCTGCTAATACTGATGAACAAAACTAAATCCTCACAGATCTTCTGTGGTTGTGCTTTATGCCCTCATCACATTGTATGCCTGGGCAGACATTACCATTTTTATCATCAGATCCCCTTCTCCTCCCCTTTCCTTCTTCTCTCCCCCTTCCCTCCCCACTCTTTCTCCTTCTCTTGCTCCAGCTGATGATGAGAATAAATGCCACCACCAATCGACTGAGGAATTCCAGTATGCCCAGTGTGTTCTGAGAAAGAGGAAGCTAAAGGCAGCCCTCTCCCCCCGACCCCAGCCCCCTGACATCTGAAGGCTGACTGAGCACTCGGGGCTTGCTAGCCCTATGCTTCTCCAACCAGGCATCAATCACTCAGGCGTACTCTGAGATCATGAGAAAATGAGATAAGGCAAGAGCTCTTGGGCACTGTGTGGAAGTACAGACTAACGCATGCTCACCGGGTCACAGACTACCAGACCCTTCCTCCCTTTGTCCAAAAACAGTGACCGCTGCCTCTTTGTCAATTACACCTTTCCCATGCGGTTCTGTCTTCACTCCAGAGAAGATTAACCGAGATACGCAAGCGTAACATTGCCTCCACTTTCTGATCACATCCGATCTTGGGTGAGATCCGGCTTCCTTAATCTAAGACTCTCCCGCTACAGTCTCCCACCCGGAGCCCAAACCCTAGAATAGATCCTAACACCCTCTTCCTGAGACACCCCATGGTATATCCTAGGCCGTGTGGTCTTCCTGGTTCCAATGAGTGAGAAACCAGTTTGTTCAGCACCCTTGTGTTCCTGGTGGGCTTGGGTTAGATGCAGGTCATTGACAGTTTCAACGATTTTACCTACCTTTTCTATATAATCCTTACAACAATGATAAGAGATAAAGATCATTTGCCCTCTAATGAATTTGTTTTCTGGAGAGGGAATACACTGAGTTCAAACTTCCAAAGGATTATGAAAGGGAAATCATGTCATCTTTTCAGCCACCCCCAACTCTAGCCTCCCCACAGATAACCATGTTGTAATTCCTATGAAACCTACAGAGATAGGTCATGAATATTCGATGTATGTATCAATAACATTTTACTCCCTTTTTAGACAAAGGAGAACTTGGCTTACATACTGTTTATTTGAAGCTTACTCTCTTAACAAAAGATCTTGGTAAACTTTCTAAAGCAATACATAATAAGCTTCATTCATTCTTTCTTTCCTCCTTCCTTCCTCTTTCTCTCCCCTTTCTTCCTTCTTTCTTTCCTTCCTTCTCTCCCTTTCGTTGTAGTAAGAACCCTTCACATGAGATCTACCTTCTGTACAAACTTTTGAGTGCACAAACCAATAACTGCTAGCTATAGACATCATGTTTTCCAGCAGACCTCTGGAACGTATTCATCTTGCATTATGGAAATCTTTCACCCATTAAGCAAACTCCCCATTGCCCCTTCTCCCCAGCCCTTGGCTCTCACCAATTCTATTCGTGTGACTATTTTAGCTACTTCATCTAAGTAGAAACACACTGTATTTGTCCTTTTGTGACTAGCTTATTCCACTTGGCGTTACGTCCCCCGGGTTCATCTGTGCCGTTCCATTCGACAGGACGTCCAGGCTTCCTCCTTCCTAAAGTATGATAACCATTATACAGATGAGAAGCTTGAGGCTTAAATAACCATTATACAGATGAGAAGCTTGAGGCTTAAAGAGAAGCAAAGTGATCTACTGATGATCACCCAGCCAGCAAGAGGAAGAGCCAGGATTTGAACCCAGGGTACTTGAAATCTTCGATTCGGCACTAGCCATTAGGCTCTATTTAAAAGATACCATGAACATTGGCTAGAATCTGTTTCCTGCCCATCTCGCCCCAGACCCCCACCTCCTAGGTCTCACCTTCCTCATCTATCCTCCCCTCCCTGATGCCTCTGGTGCTCTCACCTGATTTCAGCCCATGCAGGCAGAGGGCCAGGGACAGCCACCTCACCGGGTTTCCCATCACTCCCAGTGAACCGCAGGTGGCCTGCCCAGTAGCGCGCGTCGCTTCTGGCTTTATGCCCTCCAGTTTCTGCTCCTCCTACCCCTGCTCTTCCGACTATTCACAGTCTCACTCCACAGCCTTTTCTCCCATGCCCCGAATCCCAGGCTGCCTACAAAAACCAGGAACAACCATCTCAGAAAGCTCTCTAGCAGCAGTCTGGAAGTGTGGTCCCTGGACCAGCTCCACCATCTTCACCTGCAAACTTGTTAGAAATGCAGGTCCTTTGGCCCCCGCAGCAGACCTGCCAAAACACCGAGGCTGAGACTGGTTGCCTGTGTTGCAACAACTCACCTCCAGATGAGTCCAGTGTTCGAAAAAGTTTGAGAACCACTGCTTTAAAGCTTGCTTCACACTTCCTTATCCATTTCATATCATCTACTCCCTTGATTATAAAAAACAAAAAAGTCTAACACAACAATATCAAGCAACGATACCCCAATAAGAAATATCATTAAGAATTTCCAAAAGAAAAATGTATTTGTTTTCTATCCCTGATTTAATAGAAACTCTTGCAATAATTTAACCAAAGTTTCTCAGCCTGAACTTTGGGGAAAAATAGAGACACAGAGAGAGAAAGTCTAGTAAGAAAGGGAAAGTCATCTTCAGCTTCCTGAATAAGTAAGGCTCAGAAAGGCTAGGCATCGTGCCTTGTGGTCAGCCAGTATGTGGAAAGGATGGATCTTAGTCCACTTTAGAATTCCTCTCCCACCTGCCATCTCTGGAGGGATCTGGGAAGAGTGCTTTATAAGAGAGAAGACACTAGAAGAGTGACTTCCCCGAAGGAGGCGGGTGTCTTGCTGGACTCCCCGAGGCAATCCAAGATGAGGAAGAAACTGTCCTGGAGGCCAAGTATCATGACAACGTCAGGAAGGGAGGCACTTAACGCTCATCCTGCAGATCTTGTCTGTGCCGAGACCTTTTCAGACGTTATTTCCCTTCTGCCCCGTTTGCAAAACATATGGAGATGGGGGACTGCTTAGACATAGGTGTGCCCTTTCCAAAAAGAGATGAGAAAACAGAATACAAGAGAAGTGGGGGAACTGATAAAGGCATGGAGAAGCTTGAGTCTCTCTTGTCTGATGCATTGATGCTGTTGTGTAAGTTGGGTCCAGCTCTTTTGCAGCCCCATGGACTATAGCCTGCCAGGCTCCTCTGTCCATGGGATTTCCCAGGCAAGAATACTGGAGTGGGTTGCCATTTCCTTCTCCAGGGGATCTTCCCTACCTAGGGATCAAAACCGAGTCTCCTGCATTGGCAGGCAGATTATTTATCACTGAGCCACCAGGGAACTCCTGTGTGATGCATAGGTTTTTGTTTTTTCTATTTCTCTGTTTTGCTGAACTGACAGATGCCTGGCCTCTCTGCAGTTAATGAGGTCACCTGTCAATCAAGAGTAAGCAACATGGCTGGTATCAGCGCTTCACCCGAACGAGCTGAGAGAAGTCTCACGCAACTGTGTGGCAAGGGAATTGGATTCGTGGTTTGATATCTGGGGAAACGGAGGCTCCAAGAGGCAACATCATTTGTCAGAGTTACGTGGCTGGTGCAGGTGTGGAAGGACACAGATTCAACACAGGCTCCCAGAGGAGGGCATGGCAACCCACTCCAGTATTCTTGCTTGGAGAATCCCAAGGACAGAGGAGCCTGGCAGACTACAGTCCATGGGGTTGTGAAGGGTCGACTGTGACCAGACCGACTGAGCATGCACGCACTCACCTTGATGTCAAGCCATCTTGCTCTTTCACACCCCATTGTTCACAGTGACCTTTCAGTCCCTTCATAGGAAGCCTGGTCTCTCCAGAGTCACAGGTTCAACTCTTACTCTCTACCCATGAACTTACTTCATCTCAGACGCTTGCTAGTTGAGAGACTCTGCAAAATTACTTTTGCTTTCTGAGCTTGCACACCAGATCTCTAAAACATCTGGGGTACCTACATCTGATTTGAGAGCCCAGTGAATGCTTTTTCTTCCTTTGAGTAATTCCATCACACCATATAGTCTATTACCCTTACTGTTCGGATACCTACCAAGAAAATCAGTGGAATGTGAGGTCAGTTTTCTATATCGATTATAATTATTATTTTCTATTGTTATTGTTGATCAGTCACTAAGTTGAATCCAACTTTTTGCCACCCCATGGACTGCAGCACGCCAGGCCTCCCTGTCCATCACCTACTCCCAGAGTTTACTCAAACTCAAGGCCATTGAGCCGGTGATGCCATCCAATCATCTCATCCTCTGTCGTCCCCTTCTCCTCCTGCCCCCAATCCCTCCCAGCATCAGGGTCTTTTCAAATGAGTCAGCTCTTCGCATCAGGTGGCCAAAGTATTGGAGCTTCAACTTCAGCATCAGTTCTTCCAATGAATATTCAGAACTGATTTCCTTTAGGATGGACTGATTTGATCTCCTTGGTGTCCAAGGGACTCTCAAGAGTCTTCTCCAACACCACAGTTTGCAAGCATCAATTCTTCAGTAATTATTTTCTATACCTATTATAATTGTTATTTTCTATGGAAAATCCCATGGATGGAAGAGCCTGGTAGGCTGCAGTCCATGGGGTCGCTAAGAGTCGGACACGACTGAGCGACTTCACTTTCACTTTTCACTTTCATGCATTGGAGAAGGAAATGGCAGCCCACTCCAGTGTTCTTGCCTGGAGAGTCCCAGGGATGGCAAAGCCTGGTGGGCTGCCATCTCTGGGG
This sequence comes from Capricornis sumatraensis, assembly GCF_032405125.1. NCBI lineage: Eukaryota > Metazoa > Chordata > Mammalia > Artiodactyla > Bovidae > Capricornis > Capricornis sumatraensis. The sequence goes on from NC_091088.1 coordinate 60,134,640, forward strand.
TCACACAAAGTCGGACACGACTGAAGCAACACAGCAGCATGCCTATTATTTAATAGGTTCATATTTCTGGCAGATAATATCTGTCATTGACTAGGGAAGATAGCTTGTGGATCTTTGACATTGTCTCTCTCTTTTTCGGGTGAATTTTTAAAAACACTCTTAATTCTAACTTCTCCCCAAGATAATGGGAGGTTATACTCCTGAATATTTATGAGGCTTCGGAGGCGGCAATGAAGGTGTGCTCAGTTGGTGAGGCACGTTCTAGGGATCCATCCCACCCCACACCCTAAAGTCATGGACGGGACGCTATGAGCAGGGCCGAGAACATCCTACGCTCTAGATGGGCCGAAGTGGACGTTAAAGAGAACCCATTATTCCTCTCCTGCTCAACTGAAGAGTCATTATGCCCCGAGGCACTCAACCAACTGTGATAAACTATTTTTCAAAACCAAAGTGGGTGTCTAGCCAGCAGTACTGGGAGGGATGGGGTGAGGATGGAAGGAAAACTTGACCAAAGTCATGAGCATACCAAGAGGCTGCACGGGGGGATCTTCCCTGGTGGGCCAGTGGTTGAGGATCTGCCTGCCAGTTGGGGGGCCACAGGTTTGATCCCTGGCCTGGGAAGATTCCGCATGCCGCAGAGCAACTAGGCCCATGCGCCACAGCTACTGAAGCCCTTATACCTAAACCCATGCTCTGCAACAAGAGAAGCCGCCCCAGTGAGAAGCCCGCCCACTGAGAAGTGGGGCCAGCAGCGAAGACTCAGCACCGCCAGAAAGAAAGAAATAACTCTAAAAAAATAAAGAAGGCAGCGCTGGACTTGAAATCCTAGAGATTCAACATGGATGCCTCTAACCACAGGGAAACAGAAATTGACAATGATTCTAGCAGCAAGGCGGTGATGTGAGGCTCAGCTTTATCTTCTGCCAAAATGGAAAGATACGTGGCACTGGATTTAGATTCTTGCAATACCAACTCTAGAATTAGCAGAAAATACATGAGCACTCATGTCAGAGGGACACTAACTTTTGAATCCTGAATTTCCCACTGACTTGTTGGGGACGCTGATTTGTTAGCTAAGTAACAACTATTTTTTATAAGGGTTGTTTAAGATCTGTATTTCATAGATGCACAGCACACGAGGAAGAACAGGTGTTCAGCCTTCACTGGTGTCTGTTGTTTTTTAAGAGTTGAGTCATTGTAAATAAGATACGTGAATCCTGAAACCTGCTGTATACTTCTGCTGGGGCAGCCATAACAAAACACCATGGACAGGGTGGCTTAAACCTCATGCCTTTATTTGCTCGTGGTTCTGAGGACTAGAAGTCCACGACCAAGGTGCTGGTGAATTGTATTTCTGGAGAAGCCTGTTTTCCTGGCTTGTGGAGGCTACCTTCTTGCTGAATTTAAGGTCTTTGCCCTGTGCTCATATGACGGGGCAGGGTGGGTGGGTAGAGAGAGAGAGGGCAAAGAAAAGAGATCTCTGGTGTCTCTTTGGGGACACATGTGCATTTGGGGGGAGACACCACCCAGTCCTTAATACCCTGATTTATCTCTGCAAAGTGAGATTGTTGGTCTCAGCCTCACTGATACCGTGGGAGAATCTGAGGTTATGGGCCTGAATTGTCAGTCAACGTAAAAGAGCAAAGATGTCTTGATTCCTGGAAAAGTTGACCCATACCCTCATGTAGACAACTGGAACTTAATGTTAACCTGCAGCTCTCATGCAGTTGATAATTTCAAGAGAGAACTAGGGGAAATTCCCTGGTGGTCCAATGGTTCAGTCCCTGGCCAGGGAACTGAGATCCCATGAGCCATGAGCCCAGAACCAAGCAAAACAAAAAGAGAGAGAGAGAACTAGAGATGTGAGAATTCACTGATTGAAGAGATACTGGGTGAGCATTTGGTTCAGGGCCAGAAATGTCTGGGCTTGAAGGTAATATCTACCTCTTTCTCACAGGGACACTCTGAGAAAATTGGATTCACCTGTTCTAATCTGTTTTTTCTCATCTATAAAATTGGGGTTATCAGGGGCTTCCCTAGTGGTCCAGTGGTGAAGACTCTGGGCTCCCAATGCAGGGGAGGGGGGCGGCCTGGAGTTCTATCCCAAGTCAGGGAACTAGATCCCACATGCCTCAAATTAAAGATCTCACATAGCCAAACAAATAAATAAATCCTTTTTAAAAATTGGGGTCATGAAAGTATTTTTCATTTTTCCCACCAAATATCTCTGTACATGATACAACCGTTCCCCGGGATGCATGGGTCCCACTGGAGCCACCCTAGCGTCCTCTCTTCCACTCTCTATAGCCAATCTTCCAGCCAGTCCTGCAGATGCTACCCCTGAAATCTATCCCAAGTCCAGCCACCTCCCACTTCTGCCAATGCTGTGTCTCTAATCCAGCCACAGTCGTTATCCCTCTGAATCACGACAGCCACCTAACCAGTTTCCCTGATTTTTACCTCTGTCTCCCGTAATTTTTTTTTAGTATTTATTTCACTGTGCCAGGTCTTAGTTACTGCATTCAAACTCTTAGTTGTAGCATTTGGGATCTAGTTCCCCAACCAAGGATCGAACCCTGGCCCCTGCATTGGGAATGTGGCATCTTACCCACTGGATTACCAGGGAAGTCCCGAGATCCAGTTCCTTCTAGGATGATAACCTTCCACGACTTCAGAAAGAACACCAAAGCCCCTGCCTGATCTGACCTCCCAAACCCTCTCTCAAAGCAAGCTGCCCCCTGCTACTCCTCAAACGTCCTAAACACACCATCTTTTATATCTGCCGGTCGGTCTTCCAGAGACTCTGTTTCTCCAATGCTTCGGGCAAGACTTCAGTCCCTTTCTTCAGATCTCCACGATTTAAGGCCAGCTGCTCAGAAAAGCCTTCTTATTTCTGAAACAGAAATAGACCCACAGACCCAGAAAACAGACTTATGGTTACCAAATGGGAAAGGGGAGGGAGAGATATGTTCAGAGTTTGGGCCTGGCAGAAACACACTGCCATATATAATATATAAGTTCATAAACAACGTGGTCTGACTGTATAGCGTGGGGAATTATACTCAATGTCTTGTAATAACCTGTGATGGAAAAGAATCTGAAGGAAAAAATATCTTATATTTACATGTATATAAAAGAATACATATACACAGATATATAAAGTCGTATCACTGTGCTGTACACCTGAAATGACCACAACAGGGTAAATCAACTATACTCCAATTTAAAAAAAATTTTTTAAACAAAGGAAAGAAATGGATAAACAAGATCCCTACTGTAGAGCACAGGGAACTATATCCAACCTCTTGGGATAAACCACAATGGAAAAAAAAGTTTTGAAAAATAATGTAAAGAAAAAAAGAAAAATAGTGTATATATGTGTCAAACTGAGTCACTTTGCGGCACAGCTGAGACAGGTTGCTGCTGCTGCTGCTGCTAAGTCGCTTCAGTCTTGTCCGACTCTGTGTGACCCCATAGACGGCAGCCCACCAGGCTCCCCTGTCCCTGGGATTCTCCAGGCAACAACACTGGAGTGGGTTGCCATTTCCTTCTCCAATGCATGAAAGTGAAAAGTGAAAGAGAAGTCGTTCAGTCGTGTCCGACTCTTCGAGACCCCATGGACTGCAGCCTACCAGGCTCCTCCGTCCATGGGATTTTCCAGGCAAGAGTACAGGAGTGGGGTGCCGTTGCCTTCTCTGGCAGAGACTGGTACAATGCTGTAAATCAACTGTACTTCCTTATTTTTTTTTTTTAAGCCTCCTTAGTCTTTCTGTCTAAAATTCTGGATCCCAGAGCTCGATCTCTCCTTCTCTCTTAGCCTGAGTTAGTGATTTGCACAGGGCTTATCTCCACCTGGCCTGATTCTCTACATTCATGCCCAGATATCCTTATACAGGACCCCATGTGCTTAATGCTTGCTATCTCTCTCCTCCACCAGAGTGTGGACTCAGGAGGCAGTCTTTCTCCTGATCAATACTTTATATCCAGTAGAATGAAACAGCCTGAGATAAATAATAATACGTGCTCAGCAACCATTGTTTCAGACTTTGGGTTTTTCTGCTTGTCTGTTTTTTGGCTTGTGGGATCTTAATTCCCTGATCAGGAATCAAACCTGTCCCCCTGTGCAGTGGCCGTACAATGTCCTAACCACTGGATCATCAGGGGATTCTCCAAATGAATGGGTGTGCCCCTCTCAAAGGCTTGGTGGGAGGGATTTATAAGCTAACGTGCAACAAGCAGACCAACCCGTGCCCCTGAGCAAAATCGTCATTGTTAAGTCCTCAATGTTCATTAGAAGGACTGACGCTGAAGCTGAAGCTCTGATACTTTGGCACCCTGATGCGAAGAACTGACTCTTTGGAAAAGACCCTGATGCTGGGAAAGATTGAAGGCAGCAGGAAAAGGAGATGACAGAGGATGAGATGGTTGGGTGGAATCACTGACTCAATGGACATGAGTCTGAGTAAACTCCGGGAGTTGGTGATGGACGGGAGTCCTGGCGTGCTGCAGTCCATGGGGTTGCAAAGAGTGAAACACGACTGAGCAACTGAACTGAAGTAATGATTGAGATTGAGAACTCTGTTCCTGTTGTCAGATTGCCTGGATTCAGCTCCTGGATCCTCCATTTGAACCTAGACTGCTTCATGCCTCACTTTGCTGACATATAAGATGGAATAACAACAGCACCTAAGGACTTCCCTAGGGGCCCAGTGATTAAGACTCTGCGCTCTCAGTGCAGGGGCCTGGGTGCAACCCCTGGTCAGGGAGTTACACCCACATGCTGCATCGAAGGTTCTATGTTCTGCAACTAAGACCAGGCACAGCCGAATAAATAAATGAAATAAAATAAATATTTAAAAAAACAATATAGCACCTAATTTATAAGATTGTTGTATTATAAGGGTTCTTCTGTGTAATGCAATTAAAACAATTCCCTGGCACAGAGTAAGTGCTCAATAATTGTTTTCTTTAATCTTTGCTACTGCTAGGAAAATCTGCAGGAGATGTAGGTTCGATCCCTGGGCCAGGAAGATCCTCTGGAGAAGGGAATGGCAACCCACTCCAGTATTCTTGCCTGGAGAATCCCATGGACAGAGGAGCCTGATGGGTTACAGTCCATGAGGTTGCAAAGAGTTGGACACGACTGAATAACTAACATTTACACACTGTTAGAAAAACCGTTATGACAGCTAATAATAAAATCAGTATGTAAAAATCATCACCATATTATATAATCCAATCAAAGTCTCTGTAAGGTAAGCAACAGTATGAACCCAATTTGTGGATGGAGAAATCAAGGTTGAAAACACACAATTTGTCTGAAGTGTAACCACTGGGAAAATGTGGGTTGGGAATTCCAGTCTCACGTTGTCTGATTCCATACTACATGACCTTCTTGGAAAGGGCCTCCCAAGTTCACAAAATCATGCTTTACTCCAACAGTGAAGTAGTTTTCTCTTTTACATGGAGCTGGAACGGTGATGGGCTCAAGCCTGACCCCTAGTGGATTTCTTGAGGAGAACATGGGAGGGTTCCCTTTCCTCCCCACTCTGGCCAATACTTAACCTTTGACATTTTGATGATAACATTCCCACCCATGAGAGATGATACCTAATTGTGGTATTGATTTGAATTTCCTTGATGATGAGTGATGTTGAATACCTTCTCACATATTTGTTGGCCATTTGTAAGTCTTTGAAAAAATGTCTATTTCAGACATTGTGGAGAAGAGTTTGGAGGTTTCTTTAAAAACTAAAAATAGAACTGCCGTATGCTCCACCAATCTTACTTCTGGGTATATCAGTTCAGTTCAGTTCAGCTCAGTCGCTCAGTTGTGTCCGACTCTTTGTGACCCCATGAATCGCAGCATGCCAGGCCTCCCTGTCCTTCACCAACTCCCGGAGTTCTATATAGCCAAAGGCAATAAAGTCACTACCCTGGAGAGATGTCTGTGCCTCACCCCAAGTTCATTGCAGCACTATTCACAACAGCCAAGACTCAGAAACAATGTCTCCAATGATGAATCAATGGATAAAGAAAATGATAAATATCATTATATGCATATAACTGTACCTGTGTGCTGTGCTCAGCTGTATATAATGCAATAATATTCAGCCTTAAAAAAGAAGGAACTCATGCCATTTGGGACAACATGGATGAACCCAGAGGCTTCACGCTGAGTGAAGTAAGTCACATGACACCAGTGTGTTAGTGGCTCAGTCAAGTTCAGCTGTTTGCGGTTCCATGAGCTGCAGCCCTCCAGGCTCCTCTGGCCATGGAACTCTCCAGGCAAGTATACATGGAACTCTCCAGGCAAGTATACATGGAGCTCTCCAGGCAAGTATACATGGAACTCTCCAGGCAAGTATGCCACTCCCTTCTGCAGGGGATCTTCCCAACCCAGGGACTGAACCTGGGTCTCCTGTATTGCAGGTGACTCTTTACCAGCTGAGCCACCAGGAAAGTCCTTACTACTCCCGGTAACTGGAAAAATCATTACAGGGGATACTTGGCATCACACTGAGCCAAGAGCATGGGGAACTTGGGTCAGGATTCAATCTCGTGTTCCTAGAATCATCCGTTCTAATTACTGGATCTTCCATTTTTAATGGAAGATTTTTTTTAGAGGATCGCCTGTTCCTCATGAAAAACTACAACGAGCCTTCTGGGTCCACAAAGATGCTGTTTCCAGACTTTTTTTTTTAAAAAAAACCATGATCTACAGTATTTAATTAACTAGTTTGTTGTTTTTGTATTCAATTGAAAATGAACCCTCGCTCAAAACCAGTATTCAGTAGCTCCTGAAAAGTTTAGGTATTTCCCATTATCTAACACTTTGGCCACCTGATGGCAAACAGCCGACTCACTGGAAAAGACCCTGATGCTGGGAAAGACTGAGGGCAAAAGAAGGGGGTGGCAGAGGATATGATGGCTGGATGGCATCACCCCGACTCAGTAGACGTGAGTTTGAGCCAACTTCGGGAGATAATGAATTAGGACAGAGGAGCCTGGCATGCTGTAGCCCATGGGGTCGCAAAGAGTCAGACGCAACTTAGTGACTGAACAACAGCAACTTTCTCCTGTGCACCAAACACTGTTGCCCCTCTGGGGAAGTCTTCCAAGGAGGATTACAGTGTACGCCTATGGATTCGCATCACTGTGTGTCTTCATGGTGATGGAGCCTCCCCTTCATTCAAGAGGCTTTGAGTCTATGAACTGACTCATGCTGAGAAATTAGGTGAAAGGCTTTGATCCTAGCATGGGGGCTCAAGTTTGGCCCTTTGGATCTTCCATGTCATAGGTCTTTTAGCGAGCTGTTGTTTTTATTTCTGAAAAACCTTTGTTTAGATTATCACCCCCAGAGGTCTCTAAGGGTCCACCATTCCCTAAGCTCTAGTTAGTTAAGTGATTCCCTGTTGCCTGGCGTAATTACCGCGCTCTCTTTGCACCTTAAGGATAATCACTAGCACCTGGATTCACTCACTGCAGGTTCTGCCCATCTCCATTGAGAGCGTTAAACCCATTTCGAAGACTATTCTTTCTACCAACGATTCCAGACTAGAAAGACAAATCAGAAGAATTCTTTTTAGAGGATCACCTATCCCTCATGAAAAACTACGAGCCTTCCGGGTCCACAAAGAAGAAAGTCTGTTTCCAGACTTTCTTTTTTAAAAAACCATGCTCCACAGTATTTAATTAATTAACTAGTTTGTTGTTTTTGTATTTAATTAAAGTATAGTCGATTTACAACGTTGGGTCAGTTTCAGGTGAGTAGCACAGTGGTTCATATAAATACATATATATTCCATTTCAGATATATATATATATATATGGACTGGATTCTTTTCCCTTATAGGTTGTAACAGAATATTGAGCATAGTTCCCTGTGTTATACAGTAGGTCCTTGCTTTGTCTATTTTGTATGGATTACTGTGTTTCTGTTAATCCCAACCTCTATGTCTGTGGGTCTATTTCTGTTCTGTAAATAAGCTCGTTTTTTATATATGTATATATTCCACCTGTAAGTGACATCATATGATATTTGTCAGTAAGAATACATTTTAAAATATGATTTGGTACATATGGTGATTGTAGCCATGAAATTAAAAGATGCTTGCTTCTTGGAAGAAAAGCTATGACCAACCTAGACAGCATATTGAAAAGCAGAGACATTACTTTCCCCACAAAGGTCCATCTAGTCAAGACTATGGTTTTTCCAGTAGTCATGTATGGATGTGAGAGTTGGACTATAAAGAAAGCTGAGCACCGAAGAATTGATGCTTTTGAACTGTGGTGTTGGAGAAGACTCTTGAGAGGCCCTTGACCTGCAAAGAGATCCAACCAGTCCATCGTAAAGGAAATCAGTCCTAAATATTCAGTGGAAGGACTGATGCTGAAGTTGAAGCTCCAATACTTTGGCCACCTGATGTGAAGAACTGACTCTTTGGAAAAGACCCTGATGCTGGGAAAGATTGAAGGCAGGAGGAGAAGGGGAAGACAGAGGATGAGATGGCTGGATGGCATCAACAACTCGATGGACATGAGTTTGAGTAAGCTCTGGGAGTAGGTGATGGACAGGGAAGCCTGGTGTGCTGTGGTCCATGGGGTCACAAAGAGTCAGACATGACTGAGTGACTGAACTGACTGACTGACATATCTGTGTATATGTGGAAGCCTGCAGACATCAATACTATGAGGAGGGAAGTGCCTATCTATCTAGGTCCTAATTATTTCAATAGTAACAAAAATAGCTAATATTTATTGATTACTTTCTAGTGGTAGGAAGCATGCGTGATACAGTTGCATCCTCTGTGGGTCTCATCATTCATGGATCCCACATTTGTAGATGTACTTGCTTGCTGGAATGTATTAAGAACTACCAAGTCAATAGGCACGCATTGCCTTTTTAGAGTCCTTCACAGAAAAGCAGAGCAATGATACATTTGGGGATCTCAGTGTTGAGAAAGAAGACAACCGAACTCCACCTTTCTGCTTCAGCCTTCCTACTATAAATGGTTCCTTTCGCAGTGTGTATGTTGTGTTTTCTTCTTGGTGTTTTTTTGTTTAAAACGCTTCTGAGTATAGTGCTGACACACTCTGGTGTCTTAAGCCCACGAAGGCTGTGATGCATTACCTGGAGAAAATACACGTGTGAGATGAGATTCCTTCAGGCTTCAGTTACGCTGCTGTTGGCTGTGAGTTCAGCGTGAGTGAACCAACAATATGTATGGAATAAGCTGTCTTTAAACAGAAACACATAAACCCAAGCTGTGTATTGTTCAGTTGGTGCCCATGTTGTGAACGTGTCACCCCGTATTTCGCTCTGGAGGCTTGAGTCAGGAGTCACTAACTCAGCATTCATGGCAACTTTTTTGAGCATAACTATGGTGAATAATGGGAATGGAGTATATCGTTTTATGTGCACGGTGAGCCATGAGACGTCTACCGTGCTTATTTTATTTTTAGCAATATTCTCATTTTATTTGATTAAATATTGATTTATCTGGCTTTGCCAGGGCTTAATTGTGGCATGTGAACTCTTAGTTGCGACATGTGGAATTAGTTCCCAGACCAGGGATTGAACCTGGGCCCCCTGCGTTTGGGAGGGCAGAATCTGAGCCACGGAACCACCAGGGAAGTCCTTGTCCTTATAGATGAGGAAACCGAGGCTTAGAGAGATCAAGGAAATTGCCTGTCATAAGTGGCACAGTCTGGATTAGTAAATATATCCCTTTGATGACATGCTTGCTGCAAATATATTCTTTGACCATCAATGAATTCTTAAGGAAGATCACAGGTGTTTAGGAAATAGATGTCCTCTGCCAATGGGATTTTTTTTTTTTTTCCCATTGCATGAACTGGGCTGGAAAAGATTGAGGGCAGGAGGAGAAGGGGGTGACCGAGGATGAGAGGTTGAATGACATCACCAACTCAATGGACATGAGTTTGAGCAAACTCTGGGAGGTAGTGCAGGACAGGGAAGCCTGGTGTGCTGCAGCCCATGGGGTCGCAAAGAGTTGGACATGACTGAGCGGCTGAGCTGAACTGAAAGAGAAAGAAAAAGAAAATGCGAACAGGGCGGGAAGACTCAGTGCAGGGAAATCACGCGAATGTACCTTTGTGATGACATATGAACAGGGTGGGTCAGAGAGGCTCAAAGCTGAATGTACCCAGAGATTACCCGAGGACCTTAAAAAGGGTGTAAGTCAATTGGCACTGAGTACTGTTCCTTACAAGTGTTCCGCAAATGGTTGTTTGTGTTGCTGTTCTTGTAAATAGAATCTTGAAAGTCTGCAAAACCACAGGGGACGATATTCTCCCTTCCTCCTGAAACTCTGCCTCCTAGTCAGTATCTAAAAAACTTTTCTTGGTCCCGAGGCATAGGGGATCTTAGCTCCTCATCCAGGATTTGAACTCACACCCTCTGTTTTGTAAGGTGAAGTCTTAACCACTGGACTGCAGGGAAGTCCCTGCAGTCTGAATTTTGATTACCTTATTTATGGGTTAATTTTATGGGTCAACTTGGCTGGGCCATGGTGCTCAGATACTTGGTCAAACCTCATCTTGGAAGTTAAAGGGAATTTTTTTTTGAGGGGATGAGATTTATTTTATGTATGTGATTAATCTATTTGCTGTTTTTACATATGTTTCATTTTTTTCCAGTTTTCCTGAGATATAAATGATCTGTAACTATGTAAGATTAGGTATACAATGTGATGATTCAATACATACATATATTATGTGAAATGATTACCGTAATAAGGTTACTTAACACCTTGATCACCTTGCAAAGTTACCGTTTGTGTCTGTGTGTGTTGAGAGCATTTAAGACTGACTTTCTTATCAATTTACAACTACACAATATTAGATCTCCAGAATTTGTTTATCCAGAACTGAAAATGTGTACCCTTTGATCAACATTGCTCATTTCCCCCACTCTCTCAGTCCCTGGTAACCACCAATCTACTCTCTGTTTCTAAGAGTTTAGCTTTTTTAGATTCCACATATAAATGAAATAATATGGTGCTTGTCTCTCTCTGGCTTCAAAGAAGAAAAAAAATGTTCTCTCATGCATCTTTGTTCATCTCTTTTTCTATAATATTGCTCATGGCAATGCTATAGGGTAAAACTCTAACCCAGAGAGTTAGAGACAGTCAGTAAAGAGCGAGTTTTCCATACTAATCGGTGGACACTGGATTTTGGCAATCCAGTTTTAGCTCTCTGCAGGGTAAGTGCCGTCAACCCCTTCCTATGCTTTACTGCATCTCTAAATGATTCAGCCTGAATACAGAATTAAAACTCAACCCGATGGCATGCTCTATTAGTCAGGGATCATGTGTGCAAACCACAAAAGTTGGCGTTGGTTAATTTAGACAGTGCTGTGCTTAGTTGCTCAGTCGTGTCTGACTCATCGCGACCCCCATGGACTGCAACCTGCCAGGCTCCTCTGTCCGTGGGGATTCTCCAGGCAAGAATACTGGAGTGGGTTGCCATGCCCTCCTCCAGGGGGATCTTCCCAACCCAGGGATCGAACCTAGGTCTCTCGCATTGCAGGAGGATTCTTTACCATATGAGCCACCAGGGATACAATTTAGACAGAGAAGCAACTTCTTGCAGATTATATTAGGAGAGGCTCATGAGCACTGCAAAGTAGGTGAAAACTTCAGAGCTGAAAGAAATGAAAGTTTGGTTCTTGACAAGTGCAGGTGAAGGTGACATGAAGGAAACCCACCAGGCCCTTCTATGTGGTGCGCTTTCTCTCTCTCAGCTTTAGGGTCCTCCATTCTTTCTTCTCAGAGAAGGCAATGGCACCCCACTCCAGTACTCTTGCCTGGAAAATCCCATGGATGGAGGAGCCTGGTAGACTGCAGTTCATGGGGTCACTAGGAGTCGAACACGACGGAGCGACTTCACTTTCACTTTTCACTTTCATGCATTGGAGAAGGAAATGGCAACCCACTCCAGTGTTCTTGCCTGGAGAATCCCAGGGACGGGAGAGCCTGGTGGGCTGCCGTCTATGGGGTCGCACAGAGTCGGACACGACTGACATGACTTAGTGGCAGCAGCATTTTTTCCTCTACATCCAGTTTCTCTTGAGTTTGAAAATTCAAGTTCTCTGTGATGGAGGAACGTATCTGAAACGACATCCATCCACAGTGGCCACCTGGCTCTATTTGAATGCTTGAGCCACAGTCACTCCATTTTTATTTTTGTTAATAATTTTATTTATTTATTTTTGGATGTGCTGGGTCTTTGTTGCTGCACGCAGGCTTTCTCTAGTTGTGGCTCCATGGGTTCCGGAGCACAGGCTCCGTAGTTGTGGCACAGGGGCTTAGCTGCTCTGCGGCATGCGGAATCCTCCAGGACCAGGGGTCGAACCAGTGTCCCCTACATCGGCAGGCAGATTCTTACCCACTGCGCCACCAGGGAAGTCCAAGCCTCATTCTTTTTTTTAATTTTAATATTTATTTATTTGGTCATGTTGGGTCTTAGTTGCAGTGTGCAGAATCTTTAGCTGCAATGTGTGGGATCTAGTTCTCTGACCAGGGATGGAACCCAGGCCCCCTGCACTGGGAGTGTGGAGTGTTAGCCACTGGACTGCCAGGGAAGTCTGAGCCTCATTCCAACACTTCATCTAATCAACACCCATGTTTCTACCTTTGGTCTTGTCTCAATTATCACTTATTTTTTCTGTTTAAAAAAAATTATTAAAGCAATGAATTTTAATACATTTTATTTTTTAGAGAAGTTTTAGGTGTACAGAAAAATTGAGCAGAAGATACAGAGATTTCTCATATAACCCACACCCCCTTACATGAACAGCCTCCCCATAATCAAAATTTCCCAACATTGGTTCTAATCTATGGACCCACATTGACACATCATTATCACCCAGAGTCCATACACTTTTTTAAAAGGACCCAGTTTTACACAATCAGCAAGTTAAAGTGCTGAGGCTGGAATATATGTATCAAAACCTTATGGTCCATAATCAAAATCCCAATTTATTTACAGCCAATCACCTTCCATTCGTATCTCAGATTAAAATTCTTTTAATGAGAGTTTTACATGCTCCTTTCCCAATCAAAATTGTAACGTCTTTCCCATGAGAACTATTAAACGTCTTCATGCCCTCCCCTAAATAAATCTCACTATCAGTCACAGTATTTCCAAACCCTGTCCTTGTTATAATTCCGGGTCAGTGAACACCATGCTTTCCCAAACGAATCCCCGTCCTCGGTACATTCCCAGTAAATGAGGCGTCTGTACCAGAAGGGAAACACACATTTTGCAAAGTCTACAGAGAAGAGAGAATCAATCAAAATAAGAACTCTTTTTATTTTGTACCTGTCTCTGCCATCACACACACACACACACACACACACACACACACACGTGCATGCACAGACGTTCCCACTCTGATCTGCTCTACTCTGTTCCACCATAAGCATATGCAAAACAGTATTGGTGAGGGATTGAGGTTCTGCTGAAAGGTTTCTTTTCAAGGTAACATGGTTGAAGCACTCAGATGCTTGGTGCAATGTGATTTTTCTGACCGTCAGAGAACAATGCATCCCTTATTTCACAATTTAATTGACTGTGAATTCCCTTTGCAGAACCCTCTTGTGATCTCACCCACCCCCTGCCCACGTCCCCAAGACCAATATCACCACCTTGAATTCCAAGTCAAGACTCTCACCTTCTTCAGAACAGTACTTCCAATATCCTTCATAAGTTTCATTCAAGGAACACCACTTGTGTTTTACCTTGAACTGGACACAGTCATAGAAGATTCCATCTCTATAGCGGAATGGAAAGAAACACTTGCCCTCTAGAGAAAACAAAGATTCAGGTCATCCCTTTCTGGGATTGTTCATTGAGAGGTTACATTACTTTCCTGCTGGTGGCTGGAAGGGGGTTTGTACTCAGAATTCAGAATCAGGACCCAATTTTATTGAACATTTATTGAGTCACACAATATAGCGGAGCTGTGGGAACTCTACTAATAAAGGTTTTTTGTTTGCTTGTTTGTTTCATACTCCTACATCTGTCCCACTATTTTCTATGGCATCAACAGTCTTGAAATTTTGCTCAGCATTTAACCCCAGTTCCAGAAATATACCTTAAGCTTAGAAACATAACTGTGGGCATCTATCTATTAAATGATTACCACCACCTCCTGCCATATCTCTTTTCTTCACCCTCTTTCACCATCGTACACCCTCATCCTCACGCGCACACATAGGCACGAACACACACAGCTATTTATACTATTATATTTGTGGTTTATTTCCATACTTGATAATGTCAATACGAGGTATTTCTCACCCCAGCACTATTTTTGTTTATAATATTCCTAATTACTACTGGACATTTTTTTTCTACATGAACTTTAAAATCAGGTATTTTTGTATTAGACTGGCAGAAATTAAAGAGTAGAAACAGGTAGTGCCAGTGAAATTTCAGAGTGGCTTCTCCATCTTGTTTTTGTTTTGTTTCTTGGCTGCACCATGTGGGATCTAAGCTCCCCAACCAGGGATCGAACCCCAGTCACCTGCACTGCAAGGCAGATTCTTAATCAATAGACCACCAGGGAAGTCCCTATATTACACTTTATGAAAGGAGGAAAAAGATTATTTTTTTTAACCGGGAAAATATCCCACTGATTTCCCCATTTTTACAATTTTTTTTTAAAAACATGCTTTTTAGCAGAAGTTTTCCGATCAACTTACCTTTGACTTCTGGGAGATGAGTTATAGTTTCTGCAAAATAAATTTGAAGTCGACAGTTACTTCATTATTCTCACATCTTCCATCCAAGAACACGGCATGATCGTCTACTTTTTCAGGGATGTGGTTTCTGTTCTTCAATATGATTATATCATTTGCTTTATATAAGTCCTGCATATTTCTTGCTGATGTAACCCCAAAACATTTTGTGATATTGATATAAAACAGAATGACTTCATTTTCTATCAGTGTCTAGTTGGTTCTTACCAGTTTAGAGAAAAACTACTGATTAATGGATTAATATGTCTATCTGCAATTCAGTCATATAGCCTGATTCTCTTTCTAAAGCTAGTCACCTACCAGTCTTCCTAAGGACTTTAAGTATACAAGCATGAAATAATTTTGCCTGTTATGTTCTGTAGGCTTACAGATAAGTTCCTTTTGAAAATTGCGCATACATGAGGACCACCTCTTTCCAATGATTTTCATCGGTTCTATTTACAATAGACACCTCAGTGGTTTCCTGGTTTTACTTGGAATGACATTAGGATTAAGGATGTTCATTTCAGCATGGCTCATAACAGTAAAAGAAAAGAGAAAAGAATCCAAAACTATCAATCACTGAGGGAATTTTAAAACAAAATACAGCTTTATAATATCATACAGGCATCAGAAAAGATGAGCATATACATAGATATGGAAACATTTATACTTTGTTTTCAGATGACAAAGGGCATTTTCTGTTTTATTTCATTCTGTAAGATGCTATTTTTGCAAAAATGAAATCATGTTATAAAATTATATGTAATGAAGATATTTGATGATCTAAAAATATTATCAGCAAAGTGTCCAGTAAAATTATGATTTTTCTCTTTTTTTTCCTTAGCTATTTTTAACATGGAATGTCCTTTATCTTATACACAAGCACATAATAAAGCAGTTTCATGAAAAATATGATTTCTTACCAGGAAAAGAAGTACAGTATTCAATTGCTTCACATTTTATTGCAAAATTTTAAAAGACTTTTCAACTCACCCATAGTTGGTAAATATGTATCTGAAAGACACAATTTTAAACAAATTTTCATTTCACTAGAGTTAGCCTTTAAAATAAAATAAAATAAATACTTTACCAAATTATTCTAGTAAAAATAATATTTTAAAGGTAAAAATTCAATGTTTATTTCCAGTGGTGTTATTGTGGGTGACTTCTAATTTTTCCTTTTGCTTTAACTGTACTTTCCAAATTTTGTGAGTGAATAAGGCACAAATTAAAGTTATTTTTGAAACAAAGACATTCAGCAGCAGGCAAAAGTGAAGGATTTACTTTTTCCACCTTCTCTACAAAATAAATCACACAATAATAGGAAAAAATGTATTTTATCATTTCACCATTATTTCTTGTTTTGTTTTATTCTATTTCTTTTCAGTACTGTCAGCAAAGTACAGTTTGAAGCAACCATTTACTTAACTGTCTTGAAATGAGGTCCAATTAGTTTTAGTGTCTATTAAAAAAGGATCTTTTCAACAATTTCTTGGGTTTATTTGAGGATTAAATCAAAAACATATGTTTTGGGCTCTGCCCAGTACAGAGCAGTTAGCAAGCTCTTCGAATATGGTAGCAATTGTACTGCAACATCCTGATTATTTTCTACCATCAAGTGGAAAACTTATTCAAGCTTGCGATGGGATGTGCTTAGTCGCTTCATTCGTGTCTAACTCTTTGCAACCCCATGGACTGCAGCAGGCCAGGCTTTCAGGTCCATACATTCAGTATGCCATCCAACCATGTCATCCTCTGTCGTCCCCTTCTCCTCCTGCCTTCAGTCTTTCCCAGCATCAGGGTCTTTTCCAAAGAGTCAGTTCTTCGCATCAGGTGGCCAAAGTATTGGAGCTTCAGCCTCAGCATCAGTCCTTCCAATGAGTATTCGGGGTTGATTTCCTTTAGGACTGACTGGTTTGATCTCCTTGAAGTCCAAGGGACTCTCAAGAGTCTTCTTCAACACCACAGTTCAAAAGCATCAATTCTTTGGCACTCAGCTTTCTTTATAGTCCAACTCTCACACCCACACATGACTACTGGAAAAACCATAGTTTGACTAGACGGACTTTGTCAGCAAAGTGATGTCTCTGCTTTTTAATACGCTGTCTAGGTTGGTCATAGCTTTTCTTCCAAAGAGCAAGTGTCTTTTAATTTCACGGCTGCAGTCACCATCTGCAATGATTTTAGAGCCCAAGAAAATAAAGTCAGTCACTATTTCCAACCACAGTGCCTCAGACTTTCTTCTATAAAATGAAGACCAAAACTTTACCTACCCCAGGGGACTGTTAAGGGGGTGGCAGAGGGTGAGATGGTTGGATGGCATCATTGACTCCCTGGACATGAGTCTGAGGAAACTCCCAGAGATAGCGAAGGACAGGGGAGCCTGGTGGGCTTCAGTCCATGGGGTTGCAAAGAATGGGACATGACTGAGCCATTGAACAACAAGGAACTGTTAGGAGGAACAGATTATTACGCATATAAAGTACTTAGAATAGTGCCTGAAACAAAGAACTTAATAGCTTGTAATTGCTATTGTTACCCAGAATGTTATAACTATTGAAATATTATCACCATCATCATCATCACCATCATTTCATCACAACTGTCATCATTAATAAGATTCAAGCCAGTGTACAAGACATTGGGTTGGCCAAAAGATTTCATTTCAGGTTTTTGCATAATATCTTACGGGAAAACCCGAGCAGACTTTTGTGGCCAACCCAATACTGGTTTCACAGTATCACCTGTGCTATATAAAAGTTTAATGTGAGCCTCACTGCTTAACGCTAGAAATGTTTTCTTCCACTCACGCAGAAGGGAGAGCACTAGACAATTCGGAAATGCTCGCACGACACAAAGATTTTAAATATTTTTAAAAGGAAACCTGACCTAATCACAACAGCAAAGAATTACGCAGCATTCGTGGTAGGAATGTAAAATAGTACAGCCCCTAAGAAGTTTCTCAAAAGATTCAAAATAGGATTGGCATAGGATCCAGTAACCCCACATCTGGGTATTTATCTGAGAGAACTGAAGCCAGGATCTTGAAGAGATCTTCACTAGCATATCATATCATCGCAGCACTATTTACAGTAGCCGAGAAGGCAACGGCACCCCACTCGAGTACTCTTGCCTGGAAAATCCATGGACAGAGGAGCCTGGAAGGCTGCAGTCCATGGGGTCGCTGAGGGTCAGACACGACTGAGTGACTTCTCTTTCACTTTTCACTTTCATGCGTTGGAGAAGGAAATGGCAACCCACTCCAGAGTTCTTGCCTGGAGCATCCCAGGGACGGGGGAGCCTGGTGGGCTTCCATCTATGAGGTCGCACAGAGTCGGACACGACTGAAGTGACTTAGCAGCAGCAGCAAGACACGGAAGCAACCTAAATGTCCATCGATGATGAATGGGTAAAGACATGGTTTATATACACAACAGAATATTTTTCAGCCTTAAAAGGAAGGAAATCCAGACATGGGCAAAGATGTGGATGAACCTGGAGGGCATATTATGCCAAAAGAAATAAACTAGACCTAGGAGAAAAAACACTGCCTGATTCTACTTTATATGAAGCATCTAAACCAGTCAAACTCATTCTGTGAATGTTGTCACTAACGTTTACTTGCTAAGTTATGTTCTACTCTTTTGTGACCCCGAGGACTGTAGCCACCCACCCTGGAGAGGGAAATGGCACCCCACTCCAGTATTCTTGCCTGGAAAATTCCATGGACAGAGGAGCTTGGTGGGCTACTGTCCGTGGGATTGCAAAGAGTCAGACACGACTGAGCGACTAACACTTTGCTGAAGTTTAACTATTAGTGTTAGCCCGTGGGCGGTCCAACCCCACAGGAGACAGAAATGGTAACAGGCAACAGATGACAATCCCAGAACCCTGGGTTCACATGGCATGTCAGGGTCTGCCCGCCTGGACTGTCCTTCCTGAAAGTGACCCCACTGTCATGGGATCCCTGAGTACTCCTCAAAGCTTGTTCTAGTGGAGAAATTATGCTTTGGCCATGGCAAATTTTTCACCCTGGAACAAGATCAATCGGATGAGCCTTCTGTGAAGTCTGGCCAGGTCAGTCACATGTCCAACTTCAGGACAGACAGACAGGTGATTTAGGTTGTTGTTGGTGGTCAGTTCATGTCCAACTCTTTGCGACCCCATGGACTGTAGCCTGCCAGGCTCCTCTGTCTATGGGGTCCTTCAGGCAAGAATACTGGAGTGGGCAGCCATTCTCTTCTCCAGGGGATCTTCCCAACCCAGGGATCGAACCTGGGTCTTCTGCTTTGCAGGCAAATTCTTTACCATACAGGATCCAAAACCTACTATCTCATCGCTCCTAAGATGCTAAAATACTTGGCTTTTCATGTTCGAACATTTCCAATATCAGAATGCCCCCTTACACATGCTGGCATCTTATTATCTGCAGATCAGGTTGCTATGGAGATGTGATGGTTATGCCTGCACTAAAGATGACGGTCTTCAAGAAGTCAGCGTCAAAACGAGTAGTACGGATGTCTGTGGCTCAAAAGAGAAATCCTCGGAGGCAAGAATAGGCTTTGTTAACTTCTGGGTTACAAGAGGAGAGGGAGGCAGTGAATAAGCAACAGTTTCAAAGATTCAAAGCAGATCACCACTACCTACTTGTTAAGACCGGCTCACTGCCCAGGACCAATGAGTTTTAATTGTTTTATGCATTGTTTCAAGAAATGCTGCCATCACTGAGATTCTGCGCAGCCAAAAGATAATGTTATATGGAAAAATATGACTTTAATAATTCAGAAGGCCAGTCACAACAAGTAGAGAAATTTTAGGAACAGCTTAACTAGCTTCTCTCATGTGTAATTTCCTTCTCATGAATGTACAAAAGTGACATCTTGTAAAAAACCTATGTACAAGCAAAAGTGTTGTTTTTCTACAAGTGTGAAAAATCTAACTGAGAAGGCAGTAGTAGTCATGGTTATACCAAGAGCATCTTTTCCTTTTTTAAAAACATTTTAATCAATCCTATGTTTGACTTGTCTTTCCATGCAAAGATGACCTGAAGAATACTTGAAAATAGTTCGTGCAAGATCATAGTTTTTTGCCACTCCATAAAAAAGTTATTTTGACAACTCTATGTACGTCTCTTCAGACATGTAAGAAATGCACCCATAATGAAATCCCTTCTTTTATTGTCACTTTATAACAGTTGAATGCAACATGATTTTGGTAAAAAGAATTAAATAGTCTTTCCAAAAATTAGTTCCATTTTCAAAAACCTCTCCATAAGGCATTTAAAATATATTAGCATGGGAATTCCCTGGTGGACCGGTAATTAGAACTCCTGTTTTCACTGCCAAGGGCCCAGGGAACTAAGATTTCACAAGCCTCACTGTGTAGCCAAACCCCCCAACCGCCCCCCCTCCAAAAAAAAAAAGCAAGACAAAAGTACACAAACAAAATATATGAGCATGAAAGAAGACACATGGTCATCAAGGAACATGACTTCTGTCAACAAAATTTTCTAATTCACGTTCCGGCTCTTTGTCGAATCATCTTATTAGGAAAAAAAAAAAAAAACAACACCCTAGGGCTTCCCTGGTGGTCCAGTGGTTAAGACTGCATGCTGACAATGCAGAGGTCATGGGCTCAATCCCTGGTCAGGGAGCTAAGATTCCACATGCTGAAAGGATTTTTTTTAACATTAAAAAAAAATACGTTCATCAGTGGATTGTGTCTATTTTATTTTCCAAAAAAAAAAAAAAATACAGAGTATCTTTTTCTTTCTGAGGGAACGTGAGATAAAGATGGCCCTTACCCTTCCTGGCGCCTCTGATTTGATTACACATGGCAGGAGAGGTTTTCAAACATCCAGCCCCAGGCACTGTCACATCGCTGCTCACCTCCATGTTGGAGACCGGCCGCACTGTGGAACCAGTAGACCGAAACCGACAGAAGCCCCACGGGCAGTGCCATGCCCCTCCTCCAAGGAGCAGCCCACCAGGAGTGGACCCTCCCGGGTTTATAGCCACACCGCCCCGTCTCCTTCCTGTCCCCTCCCCTTCGTCCTGCCTCCTCTTTCTCCTTCTTCTGTTTTCGCATCAACCCCCGTCCCCTCCTTCCCCCGTCCTCTTCTCACCTGTCTTCTCTGCCTTCACCTCCTCCTCTTTCTTCACCTTCCTCTTCTCTCTCTCTCGGCCCCAAAGCCAGACCTCCTCCTTTTTCATAGGAAGATACACACACGGACACACAAATAATAATAAGCTGGCACTCAATAAGACAAGGATTAGAAGTCATCACAAGGCATTTCCAGTTGTTTCCATGACAACAAGGATCACGGGAGCAGTCAGAGATTCATCCGAGTCTTGGACCTTACCAGTCTTTGCAAGCCAGGGCTGAAGAATCCCCTGCAGGATGCCAGAGAGGCTGCCTGGGGAAGCAGGTTTGCTTCAGGAATACAAACATCTCAGTGTACACTCCGTGAACCTTCGGTGTGAACCACTGTTCTCTCGTGGCCCTTGACAACCTAGCTAATGAGTCACAGGTGACCTCGCAGTTCTGGGAACAAGCAATACACCGTTTATGGTCACTTACATCCCACAACTCTGAGAAGTACGGTTAATGGTCAGTTATGCAGCGAGCAGTACAAACTTGGACTCGGTTATAGTAATTGTTGCTTTCTCTTCTTGTTCGTTAAAAAAAACAAACAAACTACCGGCAGCGCTAGTGGTAAAGAATCTGCCTGCCGGCGCAGGAGGTGCAAAACACTCGGGTTTGATCCCTGGGTCGGAAAGATCCCCATGACTAGGAAGTGGCAACCCACTCCAGTATTCTTGCCTGGAAAATTCCATGGAGAGAGGAGCCTGGCGGCTACAGCCCATGGGGTTGCAAAGTGTCGGACACAACTGAGTGCGTGTGCATGCGTGCGCGCACACACACACACACTTCCCTTCATTCTAGAAAATTCTCAGGCTCTAGGAGTTTCATTGCCCAGCTGAAACCTGTCCACTTCCTTGTAGCTCCAGGAACTCTGCCTCATCTGTTCATTAATATTCTTGTCTATGATCCCAGCCCCCGCAAGACCCCATTAATATATCCATGATTGAATTTTATGAGCCTCATAGATATGCATGAGATCCCCTTGGGACATCATTAACCATGCAGTTATCCCACCCAAACTCCCCCTGATTGTAACCACTTACAGAGAACCCTCCTCGGGGGAACTGCAGTCTCATCCTACAGACGGGTTGGAGCCAAAACAATCGGGCCAGTCCCCAGATAATCCAGCGATTTTGGAAGCAAAACCTTACAGAAGGCTTGGAAGACAGCTAGGGCGGAAAACGACTCTCTTAAAGGTAAACATCAACCTAGAAACCCAGGAGGGTGTGAGAATCTGGACCTGGGGGCCCCCGCAGCAAGGAAGGGAGGCGTCTAGAGCCACGCTGTCCACTGCGAGAAATATGATGTGAGCTGTTTGTATCATGGTGGTCACACTGATAATAAGAAAAAGAAGAAACAGCGCCATTTAAACAATAATATATTTTGTTGAACCATGATATCTAAAATATCACCTTAACATGTCTTCAACATAATATTGATGAGATACTTTACGTTTTTTTTCACCCTGCATCTTCAGAGTCCAGTATTTTATGCTTACAACCTGTGACGATTTGAACTAGCTGCATTCCAAATGCTAACGGGCCACAAGTGGCCACCAGATTGGACAACGCGGCTCTAGAGCTCTGGAAATGAAAAGCCAGAGAAAGTGGGGGCGGGAGCCTTGAGGGCGGGTGGGGAGTGGGTGAAATCCCAGTGTGTGAACAATGTCGGGCTAAGGAAGGCTGCCTTCCTCCTGACTTTGGGGGAAAGAGACGGAAGAAAAGGAAACTAGCCCGGACAGATTGCCTGCTGAGTTCCTGCTGGTGGACGAATAGCTTCACGGGTCTGTGAAGCTTGGCATTCACGCCTCTAAGGTAAGGTTCACTCTTTCCGTTTGTTGAGGGAGGAAGCTGAGATTCAGAGAGATCTTCCCGAGGTCCTATTTGCCTCTCTCCAAAGGCAGCCTGGATCCGTAATAGAAGAGGGGTGTGTGTGTCTGGGAGGGAGTCTTACGTGGAGGTTTTATTTGCTGCTGAGGAGCGGAAGGACTCGGCATTTTGAAGGTAGTCCATACTCCAGTGGCTTTATGCCCATGAGCTCCCTTAATCCTCACAATAGCTGTCGTAGTTGGGTTATTATCTCCACTTGACAGACGAGAACATTGACAACTGGAAGTCAGAGAGGTGAAATGACCTTTCCAAGGCTACCCAGCAGACAAATGGAAGAGGTGGGCTCTGAGCCCTGATTGGTTGGGTGCCATTCTTTTCTCATTGCTCCACTGTGATATTTTTGGCTTAAGAAAACCAGAGAGTGGAGGCTGTAGGCTAGACTGTTCCCTGGCCTCCCACCCAGCACCTTAATACTACCTGGTGAGGCTATTCTTGTTCTCTACCTTGGGTGATAGATGCAGATGTCTCAGATCTGACTGTTGAAGTCAAAAATGGTGTACAGTTCCTTTTGGTAGTTGCCAAATAAACAATATAAATAGTAGGGTTGTGGAATACTTATTAAATGAATAGATAAAAGGATGGATGAAGAAAAGATGGGGAGATGGAAGGATGGATAATGGACAGAAGAACTGAAGGATGCACGGATGGGAGGAAGGATGGGGAGATGGATGGAAGGATGGATGATGGATAGATGGACAGAAGGACCGAAGGAAGTATGAATGGATGAATAGATGAATGGAAACAGGTGAGCAGAGATTAAGAACACAGACTATCATTAAGTAGGGGAAGCATTTGCTAGACAGTAACATTCTCTGATGGTGACTGCAGCCATGAAATTAAAAGACACTTACTCCTTGGAAGGAAAGTTATGACCAACCTAGACAGCATATTAAAAAGCAGAGATATTACTTTGCCAACAAAGGTCCATCTAGTCAAGGCTACGGTTTTTCCAGTGGTCATGTATGGATGTGAGAGTTGGACTGTGAAGAAAGCTGAGCGCCAAAGAATTGATGCTTTTGAACTGTGATGTTGGAGAAGACTCTTGAGAGTCCCTTGGACTGCAAGGAGATCCAACCGGTCCATTCTGAAGGAGATCAGCCCTGGGTGTTCATTGGAACGACTGATGCTGAGGCTAAAACTCCAATACTTTGGCTACCTCATGTGAAGAGTTGACTCGTTGGAAAAGACCCTGATGCTGGGAGGGACTGGGGGCAGGAGGAGAAGGGGACAACAGAGGATGAGACGGATGGATGGCATCACCAACTCGATGGACGTGAGTCTGAGAGAACTCCGGGAGATGGTGATGGACAGGGAGGCCTGGCATGCTGCGATTCATGGGGTCGCAAAGTCAGACACAACTGAGTGACTGAACTGAGCTGAACATTCTCTGAAAAGTTTGGGAGACAATAAATAACAAAAAGTGAAAGAGAGGAAAGTCATAAAATATTCCCAAAGTAAGTTTGCCTAGTTAACTGATTGTAGCAGGAGTCACTCTGCCAGAGGTCAGTGAAGCGTCCACACGGTCTCTTAATCGCTATGAAATGCTGGCTCTGGAGAAGACGCAGGCGTTGTGCTTTGCCCTATAGATGTTCCGTAAATTTGGTCCCTAAGAGCTACTTTATAAAGTTAATCCACCCTTAAGCCAGCTATCCATGTAGATTTGAAATTTTGCCATTTTAAATTTGTAATTTTGTAGTTTTGCTTTTCTGCAAAGGCTCTTCTATGTTTTCCCTCCCAGTCTTAATTATTTGTGTGTCTGTGTATATATGCACATCCAACATGTATGTATTTGTGTAAATGCATTTAAATATCTATCATGCGTCTGCCTGCAATGCAGGAGACACAGGAGATGCGAGTTTGATCCCTGGGCCAGGAAGGTCCCCTGGAGGAGGGCACGGCAACCGATTCCAGTATTCTTGCCTGGGAAGTCCTATGGACGCAGGAGCCTGGTGGGCTGCAGTTCATGGGGCCGCAGAGTCAGACATGACTGAGCGTGCACAGTGAACGACACAGACTGTGTGTGTGTGCGTGCATACAGCTATATTGTATATGCATACAGATACAACATGCACAATTCTCGTTTTTAATTGAGAAAACCATGTACGTGGCAGATGTACCATATACA
This sequence comes from Capricornis sumatraensis, assembly GCF_032405125.1. NCBI lineage: Eukaryota > Metazoa > Chordata > Mammalia > Artiodactyla > Bovidae > Capricornis > Capricornis sumatraensis. The sequence continues at coordinate 60,159,572 of NC_091088.1, forward strand.
TCTAAGGTACCAATTTACGTGGGAAAAGTCTCATGTGTCCCCTGGGTTGTTCATTTCCACTTCTCAGAGGTGACCAGTATTAACTGCTTTCTCACGTGTCCACTCAGGAGAATTTTCTGTGCAAGTCCGTGCAAAACACTATTGCAGTGTCTCGTGGAGAACCACAAGGCCCTCCGTGGCCGATGCGCTTTCCTTCCCTCGGCACTCAGAGTGGCCTGGCCGCGTGGACCTCCTTCTGCACCCTAGGAGGGCCCTCTCTGCTGTCTTTGCTCTTACTGTCCCCTCGCCTGGAATGCTCGTCCCCACGACTGTGTAGCTGACTCCAACCTCACCTTGGCTGTGCTCCGAGGGGACATCCCTGATCGCCTAAAGCAGACACCTGTCAGGCACCATCTACCACAGCTCCCTGTTTACTGTCTTCATTGCACTTATTCTGAAATGATTTTGATGATTTTTTTTTAATTGTGGTAAACTGCGGAGAAGGCAATGGCACCCCACTCCAGTACTCTTGCCTGGAAAATCCCATGGACAGAGGAGCCTGGTAGGCTGCACTCCATGGGGTTGCTAAGAGTCGGACACGACTGAGCAACTTCACTTTGACTTTTCACTTTCATGCATTGGAGAAGGAAATAACAACCCACTCCAGTGTTCTTGCCTGGAGAATCCCAGGGATGGGGGAGCCCGGTGGGCTACCGTCTATGGGGTAGAGTCGGACACGACTGAAGCGACTTAGCAGCAGCAGCAGCAGTACATAACCTATAACGAACCTTTTTTTCTGGATGCACCATATGGCTTGAGAGAATCTCAGTTCCCCCACCAGGGATAAAACCTAGCCCTGTGAGTGAAAGGGTGGAGTCCTAACCACTCCGTGTGGACATCCGGAGAATTCCCTACAATGGACCATTTTAAAATGGACCGGTCACTGGCATTAAGTACATTCCCAATAATGTGGAACCACGACTCCCATCTCATCCTAGGACTGGTTTATCATCCCAGACGGAACCTCTATTCCTTTTTTCTCTCTCCCCATCCCAGTAAAATACTAGCCTTTAAAAAAAAGAATCTATGTATTTACAGTATGGGCTTCGCTGGGTCTGTACTGCTTTGCATGGACTTTCTCTAGTCCGGGTGAGAGGGGACTACTCTTTTGGGTGGTTCCTCTTGTTCCACAGGCTCTAGGGCACATGGGCTTCAGTACCCGCACTTCAAGAGCACAGGCTCAGTAGTAGCGGCACTTGGGCTTAGTTGCTCTGCAGTGTGTGGGATCTTCCTGGACCAGGGATCGACCCCGCGTCCCCTGCATTGGCAGGTGGATTCTCATCCACTGTGCCACCAGGGAAGTCTAAAATATCAGCCTTATATGAGCCAGAACTTCACTTGTCCACGTCCCTGACAACCCCGTATAGAGGATGCATAGCAAATGTGTAACAAATGAGTAAATGAACATCTGAATGGATCAAAAAGTGGATACAGAAGTTTCTACATACACTTGGAATCACACTGTCCATTCTTGTCTAGAACTTGCGCTTTTCACTTAAGAGTTTTTATAGCAGAACATACACACCCAACTCATTCTGTTTAAAAGTATCACGGGGTTAGTCCATGTGGGCAAATCAGAATCCACTGTACCAGTTCTCCCACGTTCACTATTCACCTTGTTTCCAGTCGTTGCTATTAGACAAAGTCCAGATGTTTTTGACCATTATGGGCTCCTGTAATTGACGCTTCTCCAGCAAGCTTAGTGAAATGTGACCCTTATTTGAGGAACGAGAGCCAGATTCACAAAAGAATTTGGAGGGATGGTAGGGCTGGGGAAGCTGACAATATTTGAAAGGTCGGAGGTGTGTTGGTTTGGCAGCTGACAACGTCAAAAATAAGAGGGCGTAAGAGGAAGCAAGGTGTAGATTAAGAACAAACAGTTCAATGTGTGATTGAAATCGTAGCTTTGAAGTCAGACTTTGAGCTGCACAGAGAGAGTCGTGATGGTTAGGGCGAGCACCTCTTTGCATCCTCATTTCTTACCCAACCTAAGGTGGTACTCCATTCTCAGACTTGTTTCCCTTCTGCTCAAAGCTGGGCAGTCAGTCTTTCTGGGCTCCAGGCAGAGTGGTTAGTAACAGTCACAAGTACGGTACCTTAAAGTTAAGAGAGTCTTAAAGTCCGAAGTTGCATTGAATCCTCTCAAGAAACTTGGCTCTGAGATAAGTAATAAAACTGGTAATAAGCTTATCTCACAGTTGATAAGAAAGTTATCACTCCCTGACATTATATATGATTTGAGCTCTGGGCAATTTGGAAGAGTTAGGTTTGTGTCTTTATGGCAGTACTTTTATTAGAAAAGAGTCCATTGGCCTTTTACAGGGTATGAATCCCTTTGTCATCTGCCATCGATGCCTTATGGGTTTGGGGGTCTCATTTAAAAACCTTTTCCTGATGCATGACAAGTGTCATTGGTACCCGCTCATTTATTTGTTTGTATTTAGTTTTGCTGCACTATTTAATTATTTTCCCAGCATTTTTTCCCTCCGTACGATTATAATATTCTTTAGTATTAAGCCAAGGCATTGATCATGTATCTGTCTCTATAATGAATTAATAAACTATTTTCCAAAGAGAAAAAAAAAAAAGGAGAAACTTGGCTCTGTAGAAATTCATCCCGTTTGGTTTGACGATGAAGAGCATAGCCTCTTTGCATTGCCTGGTTTGAGTTTTGTGTCTACCGTTATAGGCCATCACCGTATATTTCCATGTCTATTTTTCTATCACACAAAGTAATAATAGTTCCGGCCTCCTGGGGTTTTTAATCGAGTTTTTTACAATTTATTTCTTTATGTATTTTTGGCTGCACTGGGTCTTTGCTGCTGTGCTCGGGCTTTCTCTAGTTGCAGCGAGCGGGGGGCTATGCTTCGTTGTGGCTCATGGGCTTCTCATTGCAGTGGCTTCTCTTGCTGTGGAGCACGGGCCCTAGAGCTCAGGGCTCGGTAGCTGTGGTGCACCAGCCTCGTTACCCAAGGGGTGTGGGATCTTCCTGGCCCAGGGATCGAACCCGTATCCCCTACATTGGCAGGCAGAGTCTTAACCACTGGACCACCAGGGAAGTCCCACCTCATAGGGTTTTGTAATAATTAAACGCTAATTAAACAAAGCACCCAAAGTTACGCTTTGCACACAAGTGCCCAGCACATGTTGACCTCTGTTATTTATTGGGCTCCCATCATGTAACAAGAATTCTGCTTAGGTGGTCTCATCTCATTCTGAAAACAATCCAATGGGGTAGATTTCAGTCGTCCCATATATAGACCAAGACCCTGAATGTCAGTCACTACCCATATCACGCCCAAGATCCCCTGGATAAGCTGGAATTCACGTCTGGACCATCCTTTGTCAAAGCCACAATGATAAATAAATTTAGCGGTTGTTAAAACAGATATCATGAGAGGTGAAATGCTCAGAGTCACAAAGCCAGCTTAGGAGAAGGACTAGGGTTGGAAATGATCTTTCCTGGACATCTTCCAGTATGACTGACTCAGATGGGAACACTGATGATGAAAATGATAACGACTCATGTTTACCAAGCACATTTTATGGGCCAGGTGGTGTTCAAAGCCTTTTGGGTCTGCATTAGTCCCCTGGGGCTGCTGTAAAAAAAAATTTATCCGGCTGAAAACAACGCAGATCTAGTCTCTTACGCTCTGTAGGTCAGAAGACTTGCTGGGCTGTAATCAGGGTGTTGGCAGGGCTGTGTGCCTTCTGGAAGTTCTAGGGGAGAAGCCATTTCCCAGCTTTTCCAGCTTCTAAAGACTTGCCCCTCTGTGGGACTTCCCTGGCGGTCTAGTGGTTAAGATCTTGCCTTCCAATGCAGGGGGGGGTGCAGGTTTGATCTCTGCCTGGGAAAACAAGATTGCACATGCCTGGGGGCCAAAAACCCAAGACACAAAACAGAAGCAATGTTGTAACAAACTCCACAAAGATGATCTGCATTCCTTGGTTCATGGCCCCTTCCTGATGTCACTTGAACCTCTGCCTCCACTGTTCCATCTGATTTCCTGCCTCTCCTACCTCCCTTAAAAAAAAACTTCTTTATTTTTGGCTGCACCGGGTCTTCATTGCTCTACGAGGGCTTTCTCTGGCTGCAGTGAGCAGGGGCTACTCTCTAGCTGCAGTACGCCGGCTTCTCACTGCAGTGGCTTCTCTGGTTCCGGAGGGCGGGGTCTAGACACAGGGGCTTCAGCAGTTGCAGCTCTCCATGCCAGGACCCTTGACTCTAGTGGCTGGGCTCAGCAGTGTGGTGCACAGCCCTAGTTGCTCCACGTGCCGCGGAATCTTCCCGGACCAGGGATCGAGCCCATGTCGCCTGCCTTGGCAGGCAGATTCTTATCCCCTTGCGCCACCAGAGAGGTCCCCGCCTCTCTCTTATAAGGACTCTTACACTTACTGTGAGCCCACCCAGATCATCCAGGGTAATCTCCCCATCCAACGATCCTTAACATAATCAAAATCCCCACTGCAACATATTCACGGGTTCCGGGGATTAGGGCGTGGACATCTCTGGCGATGATGAGTACCTGGGTATTAGCATCTACTAACTACCTCACCCTGACTTTCGGAGGCAGCAGCAATTACCGTCATTGTCTGCATTTTACAGATGAAGAACTGAGCCCCAGGGCCCTGCACAGCTTTCTTTTTCAATTGATTGGGGTATAGTTGCTTCACAGTGCTGTGTTAGCTCTGCTGCACAGTGAAGTGAACCAGCCATGTGTATTTACAATAACAGGAAACAGAAGCAACCTAAATGTCCACTGAAATGGCAACCCACTCCAGTATTCTTGCCTGGAGAATCCCGTGGACGGAAAAGCCTGGGAGGCTACAGTCCGCGGGGTCGCAAAGAGTCGGACACGACTGAGCGACTTCACTTCCCTTCAAATGTCCACTGACAGATGAATGGATGAAGAAGGTCTGATGCGTAAACGCAACGAATAACTTTCTTAACATCGTAAAGGTTCTGAGAGGCAAAGCTTTCACACCAAGTTCAGGCCTTTCACAGCATTCCACATTCTGCCTTTGGGGATATCTTAGTGTATAGGCCAAAAATGATTAATTAAATTTGAACATTGGGAAGGGGGTTTGAAAGGAAAACTCGAGGTGAATGAATTAATGAAGGTATTGTAGGGAACAAGGTATAAAGAAGGTTGAGAAGTGCTTGCAAACGAGACTCTCAACCAGGGCTGAACATTCTTGCAAACGAGATGTTCTGCCCAGTGTAGGGAACTAGGTTTAAGGAAGGTTGAGAAGTGCTTGCAAACGAGACTCTCAACCAGGGCTGAACATTCTTGCAAACGAGATGTTCAGCTAAGAATCCTGTTTGTTCCCGTGGGAAAAGAACATTTCTTGCACACAAGGATGTTTCTCTGATTCCTCAAAAGGAACAGACCCTGGGACAAAACGGATTCTAAGTTGATAAGGAAGTTCCCCAAAACAAAGTCTTAGCTGCAGTAAATAAGTCAAGGTAAAGGGTATCTCGCCCTGCGCCTGCGCACTGTATAGTCTCTGAATCCTAGTGCTTGGCAGCTTGCCCTGTAGGTTGTTGTGCAAGGGATATAAAATAAAGCAGCTGTAAGAAGCAAGTGTTAAAATATAAAGATTTAAACCACTCTGCAGTGTTGGTGTTTCATTCCGTCGCCGGCAGGTATAGATATCGGAGGGTATGGTGAAGCAGAGATATAAGCATGAAATTGTAGGCGGTAAAGAGTTAGAAGAAGTGGTTCAATCTGTCTCTCCCCCATATTCACAAAGGGGATTATCTAGCTTGTACACCCTCCATCATTTGCAAAGTACTTTCCAACATCTATGGCTCTTATCATAAGGTCCTGCGGTGGCTTTCATTCTCCCTCACTTGATGACTGGGAAAACTGCACCCAAGCCAGACTGTGGGTTGACTCCAAGACGCCAGCAGCTCGCATCCCTACCAGCCAACAGTGTGCTGACAGTGGCAGGATGCCAGCCCCAACCACCCCACGGCCCAGGACAAAGTGACCTCCAACGCGTTTGAACGTGCGGGTGCTTGAGGAATCATTTGGTCCTAACCTGAATGTTCCAGACGTTCAGCTATTAAGACTCACTTTATAGCCCATTCCTTGCCTTGAACCACCCCCAACCTATTTCCTATTAATATCCACGACTTGATCCAAGTAGACTCGTTAACCTTCCAGAATGGCAGTCCATATCAACTCCTCGAGTCCACACAAAAATCCTTTATGACACACATGTCTGGTGTCCCATGCAAATGTCTGGTCTGAGTGGGGGCTGGGGGCGGAGCACCCAGGGGAAGAGAAGAGCAAGACCCTGAAGCATGAGCAAGCTCAGCTAGTTTATGCAAGAAACAGCAAAAAGACTAGTGTAGTCTGAAAAGATCAAAGGAGGGGAGGCGAGATAAGGAATGAGCTTTGAGGGGAGCGCTTGGACTGTGAATTAAGTTATGATAAACGTGGTGAAGAATTCTGAATTAATGAATGCTGCTTCTCCCCATTTTAATCCCTCCAGTGGCTTTCAGTTGCATTTTTAAAATAATTTATTCTATGTTGGCTGGGTCTTTGTTGCTGTGTGGGCTTTCTCTGGTTGCAGCGAGCAGGCTTCTCGTTGCAGTGGCTTCTCTTCTTGTGAAGCACGGGCTCCAGGGCATGTGGCCGCAGCAGCTGCAATTCCCCAGCTCTCGAGCACAGGCTCAATAGCTGTGGGGCAGGGGCTTAGTTGCTCCGAGGCCTGTGAGATCTTCCCTGACCGGGAATCGAACTTGTTTCTCTTTCGTTGGCCAGCAGATTGTTTGTACCACTGAGTCAACAGGGAAGCCATCCAGTTGCATGTTTTAAAAATATGTATTTATTTATTTACTTGGCTGTATTAGGTCTTAGTTGCTCCACAGCATCTTTAGTTGCTGCAAGTGAACACTTAATTGAGGCATATGGGATCTACTTCCCTGACCAGGGATCAAACCTGGATCCTTCTCTGCATTGGGAGCTTAGGTCTTAGCCACTGCGCCACCAGAGAAGTCCCAAACTTGCATTTAGAAAACAAGGAAGGCTTTGCAGGGTCCTCTCTATTCACCTCACCAAGCATTCATAGCCAAAGATGTGAGTCGTATCTAGTGACACCACTATATCCCGCTGGCGTGATACAGTTCCAGCTCGTCTTGTTCCTTGAACGCATCTAGCTCTTTTCCACCTTAAGCCTTTTGTCACTTCCTGCTGTCTCTGCCTAGACGAGCCGCAGACACGCAGCCTGGCTCCGCTCATGTCTATTCATTGTTCCCTTCCTCCGGGTCTCAGTTTTCATGTCATTTTATCTGAAGAGACTTCCTCACAGTCAAAACTAACCTTGCCCTGGTTAGTCTTTATCACAGCCTCTGTTCTCCCACCCAACTGCTGTTCTTTGTCACTGCATGTTCTCATTCCTCTGATCCTGAACCATCAAGCCAGACTTTCTGAAACTCAAAAGATGTTCAGGAGACTGAGAAGTTCTTCGGGAATGTGAAGGGGGTCTGCTACACAGAAGAGCCTGTCTGGGGATTGCTCACTTTCAGCCTCCCCTTTTCTTTGTCACTCCTCAAATCTGAGGGGAGTACAGAGGTGGAAAATGGGGTGGGGTGGGGGGAATGGAATAAAGTTTGAATAGAGGAGTTAATGTTAAAGTCAGCAGGGGAATTCGATTCACCAGCCTTGTATACCAGACCGGGAGAGACTGGAGGCCAGTGTATCATCAAGGGGAACACAAGACGTGTTCAGGAGAGAGGAAGTAAAACCCAGACTGTGATCAGTAACGGTAGGGACAGAGAGAGAGGGGTGGACACAGGAGCTATTCAAAAAGTAGAATCACCTGGGTTTGATGACTGATAGGATGTAGGGAGGAGATGGGAAGAGCAAAAGTTTACTCTTGGGGGAATAACTCACGAGACTGGGAAGAATACTGACAGCCGTTGAACCTGCTATCTGTCCCTTACCATCTGTAGTCTTTGGATAAGTTATGCAACCTCCCAAATTCCAGTCTCCTTCTGCAAAATGGAGATGATCACCATGCTGGCTCCTCCGCTTGCTAGAAGGAGTAAAATGGATACAAAGCCGAGAACACCTAGCATACGAGAGGCACCCAGTAACTGGGAGCCAGTGGCAGACATGGCAATAGTAGCCTCAAAGGAAACCCAGCCTGCCAAGGCTAAGACCGGCAGTGTCGTTTCTGCTGAGAATGGCGTATTTTTATGTCATTGAGGAAATGGCATAGAGGCAACCAGAGCCAGTAGAAATTGTGATTGACAGGGATAGAAATGCTTGCTTACTACTGTTAAGGAACTTTTAATAGCCAGCCGAGGAGATGGGTGTGGGGCATGAGAACCTCGTGGCAACAGGAATGTTGAGCATCTAGCCTGGAATACAGTAAGCGCTCAACAAATGCTTCATCTTTCCTTTCCATCACACGCTCCCCTCTATAACGACAGAATCTGTATATGTATATATCTGTCTGCAATGCGGGAGACCTGGGTTCGATCCCTGGGTCGGGAAGATCCCCTGGAGAAGGGAATGGCTACCCACTCCAGTATTCTTGCCTGAAGAATCCCATGGACGGAGGAGCCTGGTGGGCTACAGTTTATGGGATCACAAAGAGTTGGGCACGACTGAATGACTAACGCTTTCACTTTTCACTTTGTAAGAATAAGCCATTTTTTCTTACCCCCTGGGGATAGAGGGAAAATAGCCTGCGTGACATCAAACCTGGGAGTTAGTGGAAGAGGAAGGAAACCCGTGAGAGCCAAATTTTTGTCTTCCTTCAATCCAGAAAGAAGAAGCCAGCCGAGATGAATGGACGGCCCAGTTACCTGCTGGGGTGGATGGCCTTCCTACTCTACTCCTACGAAACAACCGGAAGTGAGTATACTGGGAGGCAGTGGGGGGGGGGGGGGGTGGGACCTGGAAAGGATGAATGAAGTAAAGAGGACTGGGTCCAAGCAGGGAGAAGGTAGCCTAGTAGAAATCTCAGACCGACGGCGGGTGTGGCCCCTGGCTCTGCCGCTTTTTCTCTGCGTGACCTTGGTCATGCCCTGTAACCTCTCTGAAGTCAGTCCTCAGCCTTGAAAGAGGAAAAATGGCATTCACGTCATGGGACGATGTTGAAGCATAAAGAAAATAACAGACACGAGCATCTTTCATAGGCTCAGCACAGGGTAGTGAGGTCGCTCAGTCGTGTCCGACTCTCTGTGACCCCACGGACTGTAGCCCACCAGACTCCTCCATCCATGGCATTTCCCAGGCAAGAATGCTGGAGTGGGTTGCCATTTCCTTCCTCAGGGGATCTTCCCGATCCAGGGATCAAACCCGGGCCTCCCGCATTGCAGGCAGACTCTTTACCATCTGAGCCACCAGGGGAATCAGCGCATGGTAAGGGGGATATAAATATTTTCATATAAAGGGGGGGCGCTCTATGATTCCAGTACCCTGAAAGCGCAGAATCCCTTACTTGAACATTCCCTTTATACTCATTAAAAAAAAAAAAAAAAATTGTAGGGCTTCCTTTTTGGCTCAATGGTAAAGAATCTGCCTGCCAGTGCAGGAGACACAGGTTCAACTCCTGGTCCAGGAAGACCCCACATGCACATGTCTATAGATTAATTTATTCAATACACATTATTATATTTATTTGGCTGTGACAGATCTTAGTCACAGCACTCGGGATCTTTCAGTTATAGCAAGTGAACTCTGAATTGCAGCCTGTGGGCTCTAGTTGCCCAGCAGGGATCGAACCCTGGACCCCTTGCACTGGAAGGGTGGAATCTTAGCCACTGGACCACCGGGGAAGTCCTTTCATTACATGTATGTTGAGTGACTCCGAAGTGCCTGGATTTGTGCTTTGGTCCAGAAACATAACAGTAAACAAAACTCACACCCTACACTCAGAGTGTTTACGATGAATGGAAGTGAGAGAGACATAAACTGATAATATTATCTTAAAAACTGGTGAGTATGGCACTGCTCTATTTAAGATGCTTCACCCACAGGGACCTACTGCAAAGCACAGGGAACTCGGCTCATGCGGGGAGGGGAGTTTGGGGGAGAGTGGATACATGTATATGGATGTCTGAGTTCCTTTGCTGTCCACCTGAATCTCCCACAACATTGTTAGTTGGATATAACAATATGAAATAAAAAGTTTTTGAAAAATGGTAAGTACACTTACCAAGATTGGCCCAGAGTATTATAAGAGCAAGCAAGCGTGTTAATCCAGGCTGAACCAGGTCTTGAGGAATGAGCAGCAGAGAGCAAAGTCGTTCTGGGCAGGATGAAGGACATGAGCAAAACTCCAAAGACAAAGAACATGGAGGAAGGTCAAGGGAATGTTGATCGCAGAGTGAGAACAGAGAGGTCAGCAAGTCTCGGATTATGGAGGGTTTTAACCCAGTTAAGAAGATTAGACCATCTGCTGGACTACTTTACAGATGGCTAATAGTATCTATTAGTGTTGATTTTTGCTAACAGCTCCCAAGGATAAACTTAGTTCTATGTACGCAGGGTACCAGCCTGCCCTCCCCACCACCACCAGCATCCTGTATACTCAGGGGTGTTCCTGGGTGAGGACAATCATTGATGATGATGACAATTAACTTTTGTTGAGTAGTTTCTGCCTGCCATGCAGGAGATGTGGGTTCAATCCCTGGGTGGGGAATATCCCCTGGAGAAGGGAATGACAACCCACTCCAGTATTCTTGCCTGGAGAATCCCATGGACAGAGGAGCCTGCCGGGCTTCAGTGCATGGGGTCGCAAAGAGTCGGACAAGACTTAGCAACTAAACAACAATATCCTTACCATGGTCCGGTGGTTAAGAATCAGCCTACTGGTGCAGGGGACACCGGTTCAATTCCTAGTCCGGGAAGATTCCACATGCCAGGGAACAACTAAGTCCGTTTACACCACAACAACTGAAGCCCTCTCACCCTAGAGCCCCTGCTCTGCAATAAGAGAAGCCACCATGATGAGAAGCCCGTCACCACAACTAGAGAGTGGCCCCCACTCGCCACAGCTAGAGAAAGTCCACGCATAGCAATAAACACACAGCATAAGACAATGATGCATTTTAAGAAGATGTTTAGCAGTATCCTGGGCTTCTACCCAGTAGCTACCAGTAGCACAGCTACCAGTTCCTCCCTCTCCCTCTTGTAACAACCAGAAACGTCTCCAAACATTGTCTGATGTCCCCTGGAGTGGGGGAGGTCATAATTGCCCCTTCTCCATTGAGATCCACCATTCTATGCCCAGCTGGCAGACAGAGAAACAAAGAAGTGTGGAGGGTTGATTGGAAATTTTTTTTGTTGAGCCAGGAAATGATAACATCATTTTAATCCACATTTTATGAGTCATAACTTAGTCCATGGCCCCAGCTAACTGTAAGAGAAGCTGCAGACCCTTCTCCAGCAGTTCGGTGATTAGGGGGTATGGGTTTGATCCCTGATCGGGGTGCTAAGATCCCACATGCTTTTCAGCCACAAAACCAAAACATAAAACGGAAGCAATACAATAACAAATTCAATAAAGACTGTAAAAAACATGGGCCACATCAAAAAATCTTTAAAGAGAGAGAGATAGCAAAATGGATTCTAGCTATGAGCTCAGAAAGAGAAGGAAGCTGGGTTTGGCGAATATATGGAAGCTTTGCCTCACCATCTTTGTAACATGAGCTAACACACAAGCACACACATGCAGGAAGACAGGCATGTACATACCTGCACACACATGCATGCACATATGTGTGTGCACACACATAACCTATCAGAGCATCTCACTCATAGTGACCTATCCGAGCATCTCACTCATAGTGACCTATCCGAGCATCTCACTCATAGTGACCTATCCGAGCATCTCACTCATAGTAACCCATCATTATATCTTTGAGGAAGGGAAAGAGGAATGTGGAGGAGACAGCATAATGAGAGCAAGGGCCGTTCTGATCCTGCTGAAAAAAAAAAAATCCAAGTTCTCATTTTAATCATTGTTGTTCAGTCACTAAGTTGTGTCCGACTCTTTGTGACCTCATGGACTGTAGCCTGCCAGGGTCCTCTGTCCATGGTATTTCCCAAACAAGAATACTGGAGTGGGTTGCCATTTCCTTCTCTAGGGAATCTTACCAGAGCAGGGATTGAACCCATGTCTCCTGCATTAGCAGGTGGATTCCTTACCACTGAGCCACCAGGGAAGCCCACTGTCATTCTACTGCTGCTAAGTCACTTCAATCGTGTCCGACTCTGTGGGACCCCATAGATGGCAGCCCACCAGGCTCCCCCGTCCTGGGGATTCTCCAGGCAAGAACACTGGAGTGGGTTGCCATTTCCTTCTCCAATGCATGAGAGTGAAAAGTGAAAGTGAAGTCACTCAGTCATATCCAGCTGTTGGCAACCCCATGGACTGCAGCCTACCAGGCTCCTCCATCCATGTGATTTTCCAGGCAAGAGTACTGGAGTGGGTGCCACTGCCTTCTCCAGTCACTCTACTAGTTCTGCTCAAAAAAAAAAAAAAAAGGTATTAACTTTAAATCACCCCTTGTATGGGTCCTCATTTCCTTCTCTATGAAACGAAGAATTGGGTTAGCCTAGCATTTCATTTTTATAAGGTGGTTTTTTTTTTTTTTTTGGATGTGGATCATTTTAAAGTCTTTATTGAATTTGTTACAATATTATTTCTGCTTTATGTTTCTTTTTTCTTTTTTTTGGCCTCGAGGCATGTGGGCTCTTAACTTCCCGACCAGGGATCGAACCTGCACCCCCCATGTTAGAAGGCAAAGTCTTAACCATTGGACCACCAGGGAAGTCCCAGAACAGCATTTCTTAAAATGTGTTTCAGGGACTACTCATCGCTAGCACTATTGAGTAATGGGGAAAAAAATTTAAAGGACAACTCGATATACTCTGTTTCACTCTTGTTAATTCAATCCTCATTTGCATATGAACTTTTGTGATGAACCCCATCACTGAAGAAACCTGTTTAACACTATTTCACGTGGTGTTTCCCAAATTAATTTTATTCTGTCAGTTATTTTTTGAGCATCTGCTATGATCAAGTCCCTCTTCTAGGTTCTGAGTATACCTGGTGTAAAAGATAAAGTCCCCATCTTGGTACAGAAGGATAGAAAGGTCGAGAGTTGTGCTTCCTAAACTTTACTCATTCAAGTTCACCCCCTCCATACCCGCCACCACCTGCATGCCATCTAAAGTATTCTGTACTCAACATTTTTCTTTCAACGTGCTTACTCTTCCTGAATACATTTATTTTAAACAAATTGTTAGCATCAGCCCTGTAATCTATAAAAGCACTGCTACTTGACATAAATAGGAAGTACCAATAAAAATAAATACTATGAGAGCAAAAGCCTGTTATTAAATTCTACCAGATACTATTGTCCTAATAGGGTTTTGAGCCCGAGTCCTGCTCTCTCTCTCTTTTTTTTTTTTTTTGTTAAAAAGGGAGATTATTAAGTATTAGAGATATGGTAGCGAAATACTGGCATTAAATTGAAGCTTTTTCTTTTATGTCATCAGGATGGAAAAAGCATTGGAAAACAAAATGTTTTTTAGTCTGAGATTCAAAATTATTTCATGTGTGTCTTTTCATGACCTGATGGAATCTTGTAATTTACCAAATCTTTTTTCAAAGATTTTTTGACTCGGACCATTTTTTTTTTTAAAGTCTTTATTGAATATGTTACAATATTGACTCTGTGTTTTATATATATATATATATATATATGGGCTGCCAGGCATGTGAGATCTTAGCTCCTCAACCAAGGATCGAACCCCCACACCAGTGAACCTACATCCCCTGCATTGGAACATGAAGTCTTACCTACAGGACCCCCAGGGAACCCCCTCACCAAAAGTGTCTTGTGTGACATGTGTGGTAGCCATGCTGGTTTGGAGACATATCTTGGTTGCCTTCATTGTTGGTGAAACTCATCCCTACTACTCTGGGTCCAAACATAAGCTGGAAATGTTCTTGTATGTCATTAGGAAATTAGATGCAAAGGCTATACCTGCAGACTTCAGGCCATCATATGAAGCAGACAGAGTGTCATCCTTGGCTCCTTCTTTGGGACTAATCCCCTACTTTGTCCATCTGTCCTTCAGATAAGAAAGATTCATGCATCTTTCCCTTCACCTACAAGGGTTCTACTTACTTCTCCTGCACCAGAGCCAATAGCATATCCCCTTGGTGTGCGACCACAGCCGTTTACGACGGACGGTGGAGACACTGCTTGACGGAAGGTGAGTGGCGCCATGCCGTCCGGTCGGCAGGCGCCTTCAGCAGATGGACTACAAAAGAGCATGCGCGGGCGTGGACAATGTGATCTTGTTTCTGGCAGACCAAACACGGAGTGTTAATAATGGGTAATAATGCTAAGGATCATAGAGTGAGGAGCTTCCCGGCGGTCTAGTGGTTAGGACTCGGCACTTTCACTGCCGAGGGCCCAGGTTCAATCCTTGGTCAGGAAACTAAGATTCCACAAGCCACATGACATGGCAAAAAAAAAAAAAAAAGAGAAAAGATAATGGTGTTAAAAATAGTGCTTTCCAAGACATGGAAGCAAACTAAATGTCCATCGACAGATGAATCGATAAAGATGATGTGAGATATACACACGCGTGCACGCACACACACACACACGCATGCACACACAATGGAATATTACTCCATCATTAAAAGGAATGAAATAATGCCATTTGCAGCAACGTGGATGGACCTGGAGATTATCACACTAAGTAAATCAGAGAAAGACAAGTATCTCGTGGTGTCATTTATAAGTGACATCTAGAAAATGATACAAATGGACTTACTTATAAGATAGAAACGACCCACAGACACAGAAAACAAACATACAGTTAACAGCAGGGAAACACTGCAAATATTGCAATAACGTGAGTCATATGAATTTTTTTTTGCTTTCCCAGGACATTTAAACGATATGTCACACCGTACTGCAGTCTAAATGTGCAATGGCATTGTATGTCTTTAAAAAAATTACATACCCTTAATTTAAAAACTATCTCATTGCTCAAAAATGCTAACCATCCTCTGAATCTTCAGTGAGTTGCAATCTTTTTGCTGGTGGAGCAAAAGATGTTACCTTGATGTTGATGGTTGCTGGCTGATCAGGGTAGTGGGTGCTGAAGGTTGGGGTGGCTGGCAGTTTCTTAAGACAACAAAGAGGTTTGCGGTATCTATGAACGCATCCTTTCATGAACAATTTCTCTGTAGCCTGCAGTGCTGTTTGATAGCATTTTACCTATAGTAGAATGTCTTTCAAAAGTGGAGTCAGTCCTCTCAAACCCTGCTGATGCTTTATCAACTAACTTCATATAGTATTCCGTATCTTTTGTTGTGTTAACACTCTTCACAGCATCTTCACCAGGAGTAGTTTTCATCTCAGGAAAATACTTCCTTTTCTTGTCCGTTAGAAGCAACTTCTTATCCATAGGTTATGTGTTTCATGGTGCCTCAAAATAATTACATTCACCACATCAAAGATCATTAATTGGGTTTCCCTGGTGGCTCAGTGGTAAAGAATCCACCTGCTCATGCAGGAGACATGGGTTTGATACCTGGTCCTGGAAGATCCCACATACCTCAGAGCAACTAAGCCTATATAATAATAAGAAAAAAAAGAAATCACTGATCCACCATAACAAATACAATAATAATTTCAAAGTGTGGCATATTGGGAGAATTACCAAAAAGTAACACAGAGACACACAGTGAGCCAACGCTATTGGGAAAATGGCACCGACAGACTTGTTCAAGGCAGGGTTGCCACACACCTTCAACCTGTGAAAAATGCAATCTCTGCGGAGCGCAATAAAGCAAAGTGACTAAAAACAAGCTGAGCCTGCACTGCCTCTGGTGCAAAGTCCTCCGCGGTGCAAACAAATCAGGATCAACCGGTTGAAACTGAACTGGAAACTTACAAGTTAATTCTGGAAAAGAGGTCCCCAGGGTCTTCCCTGGTGGTCCAGCGATTAGGACTCCGCACTTCCAATGCAGGGGGCACAGGTTCGATCCCTGGTTGGGGAACTAAGATATTGTGAGTCTTGCAGCCAAAAGTGAATGACCAGCGCAAGGTCACAGCACTCATGGACTTCCTTCTGCGCAGATTACCCACGCTGTGTCTTTCCCTTCATCTACCGGGGAAAGCCCCATAATGGCTGCATCACGGATGGCAGTTTATTCGGAAGGCAGTGGTGCTCAGTGACTTCCAGCTTTGATGAGAAGCAGCAGTGGAAATACTGCGAAACCAACGGTGAGGCGCTGCCGCAAGGAGGGTGTGTTTGGTGGGGGAGGGGACGGCGGCCAGCAATGACTCTCTCGAGGCCATGGGCACCAGGCAGTGGGCACGCGCGCTCCGTCGCTCAGGCGTGTCCGACTCCTTGTCACCTCGTGAGCTATGGCCCGCCTGGCTCCTCTGTCCATGGGCTCCTCCAGGCAAGAATACTGGAGCGGGTTGCCGTTTCCTTCTCCAGGGGATCTTCCCGACCCAGGGATCCGTGCAGGGTCTCCTGCCTTACAAGTCCCCAAGGCCAGCGTGAAAAACCACTTGTGCTGAGGACCAAATCCATGGGCTGTAGTTCTGAGACTGGTTTTCAAGGAGTTCTATTTCTAGAATCGACAATGATGAGTTTCACCCAATGCCACACCCAAACTGCATTTCAAAGCGCCTTACCGTTCGCTCTTACTTCTAGGCCTACTCTTAACTGAATAACAACCTCCATTCATTCTAGTGCCTTCTCTGTGTTAGACCCTGATCCAGAAGCTCTCTATATAATAACCCACTGAATCTTCCCATGGAAGCTGTACCAGATGCTATTTTTCCCCACTATTCAGTAAATGGTCCCAATAAAATGATGGCCCAAGGTGACGTCAGAGTTAAAATTTGAATTCAAGTCCCTTTGACTCTAAAGCCTGTGCCTTTTTACCTTCTCACGAAGCACTGTTGCCTGTAGAGATGAAAATGCATACAAGGAAGGTACCTATCTACGAGTACACTTATTCCTACATAAGATTCTGGATGTGTGTGCTAAGTCGCTTCAGTCCTGTTTGACTCTTTGCAACCCTATGGACTGTGGCCCTCCAGGCGCCTCTGCCCATGGGATTCTCCAGGCAAGAATACTGGAGTGGGTTGCCATGCCCTCCTCCAAGGGATCTTCCCGACCCAGAGATTGAATTCGAATCTCTTATGTCTCCTGCATTGGGAGGCGGGTTTTTTTTCTTCTTCTTCTTTTTTTTCAACCACTAGCGCCACCTGGGAACATAAGGTTCTAATTTTGTTCATTTCCATCATTATTTTCAGAGTACGGGGGAAACTCTTTCAGCAAGCCCTGCATCTTCCCTGCCACCTACAGAAATAATGTGATCTCTGAATGCCTTGAGGATGAAAACAACAAGCTCTGGTGTCCAACCACGGAGAACATGGATAAGGACGGGAAGTGGAGTCTTTGCGCAGACACCAGTACTATGGGGAAGGGGGCTGGGCGGGCACGGGGTGGGGGGAGGCCTTCATTCATTCACTCACCAAACGCCTATCCCAGCCCTACTGTGTGCCGGACCCTCAGAGATCTGATGAACAAATGGCATAAAGAATGCCATAATGTGACAGGCAAAAATGTGGTCTCCTTAAGATCCAAGTGAAAGGGGCCAATATAAAATTTGTGAAACATTAAATACCCAACACTCAAATGACGAGTATGCTGTATGATAAGGTTTTGAAAAATCTGTTACTAATGGAGCTGGAAAGATGGTGAAGCCAATTCAAAGGACTTACAAGAAGCATCCATTGATGCTCAAGTCCTTTATATCAAATGATGTAGAAGAGTTGAAAGTGAAAGCTGCTCAGTCGTGTCTGACTCTTTGCAATCCCATGGACTGTAGCCTGCCAGGCTCCTCTGTCCATAGAATTCTCCAGGCAAGATACTGGAGTGGGTAGCTTATCCTTTCTCCAGGTCATCTTCCCAACCTCAGTATTTGTGGGTTCTGGAGCCACAGATTCACCAACTAGATATTGCATTCCTCAAGTGGAATATTTGAATCCTCAGAGAACCTGTGACTACTGAGGGTTGACTGTACATAGTCAGTGAAGAAAAGAATGCCAAGCTGAAGCGAGATTGCTAAATTAGATACAAGATCCATTAACATCTAAAAACAATCAAATCTTTGAGTTTATCTTGTCTACCGGATAGAGATGACTGGGCTCTCTCTTGAACAAGTTGGGCTTCCCAGGTGGTGCAGTGGTAAAAAAAAAATCTGCCTGCCAATGCAGGGGTCCAGGAGACTCAGATTCCATCCCTGGGACAGGAAGGTCCCCTGGAAGAGGAAATGGCAACCCACTCCAGTATTCTTGCCTGGAGAATCCCATGGACAGAAGAGCCTGGCGGGCTACAGTCCACGGGGTTACAAAAGAGTCCGACACAGCTTAGCAACTGAACAACAACACATCACCCCTTCGGCAGGAGCCTCTGAGCAGAGCTCAAACAACGCAAGCTTAAGTAAGGATGAAGCCTTCACTGTAGCATAAAGACACAGGAGTAACCACCGTCTTATCTCCATTTCCTCCCTAGGAATTTCCTCTTTGGTTCCTGGCTTCCCTTGCCACTTCCCGTTCAACTACAAAAACAAGAATTATTTTAACTGCACCAATAAAGGATCAAAGGAGAACCTTTTATGGTGTGCAACCTCTTACAATTATGACCGGGACCGTACTTGGGTGTACTGCTGATGCAAAGGTGAGCTCTTTTCCTTCCAGCGTGATTTGCTGAGTTTTCCAGCAAGACGAGTTCTATTTCTCAGAGAAAAGGTGAACTTAGCGGGGGTGGGGGAGGCTGGGACAGCTTCCCAAAGTAGAAGACAAGAAGAAATCGGGATGTCTCTGAAAAGCAGAGGAGCAGGGTGAGGAGGCGAGCGAATGATTTCAGAACCAGAAAGGTGTCATTCCAAATTTTAGGTCTGGGAGGCTTTGGGTGTGAAAAATTCAGAAAGTGGAATTTTGTGAGTTGAGACTTTAAATGAAGGGACAAACTTGAAAGGAGATAACCAAGACCTCTCTGGTCCCCCTGATGACTCAGCAGTAAAGAATCCGCCTGCCAATGCAGGAGACACAGGTTCAATCCCTGGGTTGGGAAGATCCTGTGGAGAAGGAAATGGCAACCCACTCCAGTATGCTTGCCTGGGAAATCTCATGGACAGAGGAGCCTGGTGGACTATGCTCCATGGGGTTGCAAAGAGTCAGATGTGACTTTGTGACTGAGTACATACACACACACACACACACACACACGTCCCCAGAAACCTTGTTGTTGGTCCCTTACCTGCTTCACTGAGTAGCTAACCAAGGAAAAGTTTGGATTCACCTCTCACCCTCTCCCCAACCTCAGCACATACATCATCAACTGTCTCCACAGGACCAACCTCATCCTTCCTTTTCCCTATTCTTTTCCTTCCAGCTTCCATATTCTAAAGCCTATAACAATTCTCTCTGGACCTGACCTTGTCACACTGTAATTCTGGAATTTGAAAGTAAACAGAAGCCATCTCATCAGATATGTGACCATCCTGGTGATTCCAGCAGTATTTATCCTTGTGATTGCACGTGGGTTATAGAATCGAAATCAGTGACTCTTCCTGAAATTTAGTTTGATGGTGCAAATTATCTTCCATGTACAGAGGAAAGGCGAAGAAGTCGGTTTGGGACTCGACCATCTTAACAGTTGTTGA
The DNA here is from genome assembly GCF_032405125.1 of Capricornis sumatraensis. NCBI lineage: Eukaryota > Metazoa > Chordata > Mammalia > Artiodactyla > Bovidae > Capricornis > Capricornis sumatraensis. Next base: position 60,179,357 of record NC_091088.1, read on the forward strand.
TATTGTTGTTTGGTCGCCAAGTCGTGTCCGACTCTTTGCGACCCCATGAACTGTAGCCTGCCAGGTTCCTCTGTCCATGGGATTTCCCAGCAAGAATACTGAAGTGGGTTGCCATTTCCTTCTCCAGGGGATCTTCCCAACCCAGGGATGGAACCTATGTCTCCTGCACTGGCAGGTGGGTTCCTTGCCACTACACCACCTGAGAAGTCCCCATCTTAACAGGGTGAATACTAAAAAAGAAAAAAAAACACACCCACAGTGGTCCCAAATCTGTGGCTAAGTCTAAGAACATCTTTAGTCTCCAGCCTCAAATTTGTAACCATCAGAGAAAAACTATCTTGGGACTCCCCTGGCGGTCCACTGGTTAGAACTCCATGCTTCCACTACAGGGGCACAGGTTAGATCCCTGCTCGGGGAACTAAGATCCCCACATGCCATGCCACAAACACCAAAAACAAGCAAACAAATAAACAAAAAGAGCAGAACCATCTTCTTGCAAGTCCTGCTCCTACCGGACGTATTACAGCATAGGTGAGGTTGAGGTGCTTATTATTCACTGACTTGATCCCATGAGCCAGGTGAGGGGCAGGGGGTATCTAACTGCTCTTGGCTCAGCTGCATCACCTTATTCCCAACTGAATCTTAAAAATCAACATGAAGTCACTTTTTAATTCAGGTTACATTTGAGTCAGTGTGTGCCTGTTACCTGAACAATGGCTTTTGATTTTATTTTCAAGGGAGGGAGACACGTCTCCAGTGGAAGGCTGACATATTAAGTCTGGAACCTGCTTCACCTTTTTCGTCGAATCTTTCAAGCTTAGGTAATCGCCTTTAGAAAGAACCTCTTCACCGTCTTGCTTCATCACTTGGTCCTTTGTGAAGAACAGAGGGAAAATGTGGTCTAACCACCAAAAGGGAGCCCCACGTTAACTCTGGGGCTGCCTTTTCCACTTCCTAGAATGACAGATACGGTGAGAGAGCCAAAAGGGTGGGGAAGAAAATGCTGGTGAGTCGTATGGTGCAAAGATCAGATTCTCAGCCCAGGGACTCTAGGAAATGATTGCAGCCTGCTGTCTCTTTCTGGGAAGTTACAGACTTGGGTGGAGCATTTGTAGGTACTTATTAAATCATTAATAAATAAATTAGTACATCAATGGAGGGTAGAAAATTCATTGCAAGATGGCCTCAACTCTTCCCTTACGGTGCCCGTGACAGACATCAATAATCGATCGCAGAATCTGTTTCCTGCGAGCCCAGATGCAACGTCATGTTGTTGGTGTTCTTCTCTTCCCCTCCATCCTCTCCTTTCTTCTCCTCTTCCCTCTCCTCTTCCTCTTGTCCCTCCCTGTCCTCCTCCTGCTTCATAAAATCCCTCTCAGTGGACTTCCCCAGTGGTGCAGTGGATAAGTAGCCGCTTGCCCATGCAGGGGACATGGGTTGGATCCCTGGTCCGGGAAGACCCCAGATGCCGCAGAGCAACTACACCCCTTTGCCATAACTACTGAAGCCCGAGCTCCAGAGCCCGTGCTCTGCAACAAGAGAAGCCCCCGCAGTGAGAAGCCCGTGCACTGGGATGAAGAGTAGCCCCGGCTTGCCACAACTGGAGAAAGGCCACACACAGCAATGAAGATCTGTCGCCATCAAAAATAAATATTTAAAAACAAAACAGAAAAACCCTCTGAGCAACTATGACCATTGTCCCTCAACGCAGCCAGACATTAGGAATAGATTTCAGCCGTTCAGCCTCATTCACTACCAGTCTGATCATTAACATTCACATGATGTCGCATTGATGTGAGAGACACCTGAAAACTGAATGGTCGGTCTTTTTCACTTTAGTTTAACAGCCAGAGCCCAGATCCTCACTCAATCATGTAAAAACACTCTAGTAAGCGTAATCGCCCTGTTCCCAGATCTCACATCTCTGTCCCTTGTTTAGCACTTTCCCACATCTCATTTTCTACCTCTGCCCCCCCACCTCCTCGCTCACTACACTCAAACTGCTACTCTGTTCCTCGAACTCAGCAAGCTCACTCCAGCCTCTGTCTTGCTGGTGCTGGAGTTCTCTTCCCCTCTTGAGCTTCTGTCGCTCTCCTCCTCACCTTGTTCAGTCTCTGCTACAATGTCCCGTGATGGAGAGGGACGTGTGTCACCAGACCTGCAAAAGACTTGACGCCCACCTCTGGGGAGTGCTGTCTGCAGGCAGCCTTCAGCGGTCAAACCAGAATCAGGGATGTCCTCAGCTTCAGAGAGACCTCCCTTCCCCGAGCTCACGCCCTCCCCAGGACAGTCCATATCCAAGAATTGACCATAAGCAGATTTAAAGACCCAGCTGTTTCAACCCAAATGAGACAACTTGGAAGAGCTGGGTCAAGAGCGCCTGTGGACTCCGCTGAGATTGTTGACCTTGCACCATTGTTCAGCGTCTCCCTCTGCTCAATCCTAGTTCCTTCACAAGTACCAATCCCAAGGATACAGCTTGATAAACCTCCTTCATGCTCTCCTCCACTCTCAGAGAAACCCTGGGAACCCAACTGGAGACAGCTCGTCTCTAAGTGCCCTTTCTGACCTTTTCAGTAAATTAAGCCATCCTTGTGCCTTCCCTCCAATTCTCTTGGTATAACCACGCCACTTCCTCAAAGTATTCATCCCAGTCTGAACTTCTCTTAAATGATCATTTTTGTCTTCTTTCCTCACATCAGGCCATAAGCTCCAAGGAAGTAAAGACTTTAAACTATCTCCAGGACCTAGAATAATCCCAGGCTCATAGTGCAACATGCCCTGTCCACTGGGGCTTCCCTGGAAGCTCAGCTGGTGAAGAATCCACCTTCCATGCAGCAGACCCTGGTTCGACTCCTGGGTCGGCAAGATCCCCTGGAGAAGGGATAGGCTACCCACTCCAATATTTTTGCCTGGAGAATCCCACGGGCGGAGGAGCCTGGCGGGCTACCATCCATAGGGTTGTGAAGAGTCAGACTTGACTGAAGTGACTTAGCACAGCCACATGGAGCTATTTAAATTTAACAAGTAATTCATAAAACCAATAATGTATTAAGAAAATGTTATTAACTTACTGAAATTAAAATGACGCCCAGATTCTCACCTCACCACATCTAATACTCAGTAGTGACACATAGCTGGTGGCTACCATATTGGATGGTGCAGCAACTCAAGAATATTTCCATTATCACCAGGAGATCCCATTGGCTTGTGGGGCTCTAGACTACAAGCTTCTTGAGGTCAAGTAACTTATCCTTGCTCTATTTCCATCACTTGGAACAGTGCCAAGTGATATCAGGGACTCAGCAAGTAGTATGTCTGAGCAGGTGCAGGAATGATTGGATGGGTGAGTTGATGAGTGTAGAGATGGGCTGTGATGGGTAAGACAGGAGGTTGAAGTCATCTGTTAAATGGGTTATGGACTGTGTCACTTCTCTGCTCCAAACACTCCAAGGTCCTCAAAATAGCCTCTGAGAATGCATACTTCCATGAGTTGACTCCTGATCACTCAGACCCCAAACCATCTACTCCTCTCCAGCCACCCTGGTGTCCTTGCAATTCCTCCAGAACTCCAGGTGCAATTCCTGCCTCAGGGCCTTTGTATTTGCACTCTGTCAAGTCTGAATTGCCCTTTCCCAGACATGCCCCAAGGGCTCCATAAACTCCCAGCTGTGCCTACATAGAATGCAACCCCTCCCCACCTCCAGAACCTTCTCATCCTTCAACGCATTTCTGCTCCTTTTGCTCCACATCTCATCACCTTCTAACGTTCGAGATATGATTATATTTACTCATTTACTTTGTTCTGTGTCTATCTCCTCACATTATAATGGAAGCTTCTTGAGTCTAGAGTTTGGGGCTATTTTATTCACTGCTATAGCCTCATTTTTCCTCATGCTTGGAAAAATGTCTGGCACATAGCAGGCACTTCAGACGCTGCTGCTGAATAAATTAAAGGTGGAAGGGGGACAGAAGGAAAGGAAGAAAAGGAAAGGAAGGAATGAAGAAAATTAAAGAGAAAAACATAAAATAGTCGGGACAGTGAAGAATGGCAAAGCAGAATGGCTGCAGAGAGGTTAGGGAACATTTTTCTGATTCCATTTTTTTTAATTTAAATTAAAATTTTCTAAAAGGAGGCTATTGAACTAGGTGAACCATTCTCCAGGTCTATATTTAGGACTTTAAAGGTGAAAAAGAGGGACTTCCCAGGTGGATAAGGGGGCGTCCCAGGTGGCTCAGTGGTAAAAAGAAATCTGTCTCCCAATGCAGGAGACTCAGGAGACTCCTGTTCAAACCCTCAGTTGGGAAGATCCCCTGGAGAAGGAAATGGCAACCCACTCCAGTATTCTTACCTGTAAAATCCCATGGACAGAGAAGCCTGGCAGGCTACAGTCCATTGGGTCGCAAAGAACTGGACACGACTGAAGCAACTGAACACACACACAGAGGATAGGACTCCATGCTCCCAGTGCGGGGGACCCAGGTCCGATCCCCAGTCAGGAAACCAGATCCCACACGCTGCAACTAAAGATCTTTCGTGCCTCAACTAAGACCTGGCTCAGCCAATTAACTAAGAACAAATAATTGAAGAAGGTTTCAAATGAACTCTTTATTTGAAGGACCTTGGGGTTACTGAAGGCAGAGGTGAGGAGGAATATATCTTTCCAATTTCTAACACAGATCAGGGTCAGGGTATGAGGGAGAGAACTGAATTCCAGTCTAACAGAGGGACTGTCTCTGTATAGCCCAGGGCAGACGGATGCGGAGGCAGGGCGCTTCCAGGAATGGCTTCCTGGCGATCCGGCTGAGCCAAGGATTTGGAGGTGTCCATCCTCTCTCTCTTTGCATGATGTCGTTTCGAGGGGAGCTAATCCCCTGGGGGATCAGCTTGCTCTAAACCTTGATAATCCAGATTTGTGATTTAATTCGGTGACCGGAGTATCTGACACAAGGAGAAGGAAGTCGGGGGCTAGAGAGATGAAAAGAGACTGTGCTTCCAAGAAATCAAGTTGGGGGGCGGGTAGGTTCACGTGGACGCCTCTTTAGTTAACCCTTTCCAAACCCAGTCTCATCAAGAACCCTGTTTCTAGCCTCATGATAGACAAGCCTTCTTCAGCCGAGAGGAAGAAACTGAGGGGATTCAAGGCAGCTGAAGCAAGCAGGGGGAAAGGTAAACGCTGTGTTGAACTTTCTGAATCAAACAGGAGAAAAGACTATTTTCACCCAGAGGAAGTTGGGGAAGAGACCCTGCCAGGTTGGAAGGATTTAGGATTACGAGTTGAGAGATGTCATTAGTCTTTCTTTGGGATTTGGGGGAGTGGCAAGGAGACCCCAGTACTGTTCACACAGGCCTCTTCCTCCTCAATCTAGTTCCAGGGATGTAACACCACCCCATCTGGCCACAGCTATCGTTTCTAGGCTACCCTCAATCCATAGCGCTGCAATACCAGTCTCCACCCACCCGCCCACCCTCTCTCTCTGGAGGGCCCATGGGGCACGTGGTCCTCCCCTCCGCCACGACTTGATCCACGGTGAGCAGGTGGAGAGAGGCTGGGGATCCCAGGACCTCCTCAACGAGACATCATCTTCACAAACTCTGCAGAAACAAAATTTATGGTGAGGCAGAATCGGTATTTGTGTGGGTTTTTTTTTAATTGTTGAAGTATAGTTGATTTATGGAGAAGGTCATGGCAACCCTCTCCAGCATTCGTGCCTGGAGAATCCCCATGGGCAGAGGAGCCTGGTGGGCTCCAGCCCATGGGGTCACAAAGGGTCAGACACGAGTGAAGCGACTGAGCTCGCACACATGCAGGTGATTGACAATGTTGTTAGTTTCGGGTGTACAGCAAGGTGATTCAACTATCATTCCTTTTCAGATTCTTTACCCATACAGGTTACTACAGAATACTGAGTAGAGTTCCCTGTGCTCAACAGTAGGCCCTTATTGTTGATCTCTTTCCTATAGATTATATAGATTAGTGTGTATGTTAATCCCAAACTCCTAATTTATCCCTCCCTCACTAACTGAGGCACCTGTTTGTAAGAGCAGCTGTCATTAATTTTTTCAGCCCTTACTACATGTCAGAAACCACAAGATCTTTGGGAAATTAACGACTTGATCCCTCTACACCTCGATTTCTGCTCTTTACCTTATAAGATCTTTCAGATGGTTTAACAATATAATGCTTAGAAGACACAGTCAGAGTTCAGTAATTAGTCATTGTGAGTCTCTGATTTCATCTTTTCAGCCAATCCGGGGGAGTTAAATACCATTTTACAGATAAGCAAGCTGAGGCTGGTGAGGTTGGCCAGTGTGCCTGAGATCGTGTAGGTGGTGAATGGAGAATGGAAGGGACCCAGGTTGTACCTGACTTTGCTGTGACTCAATGTCAGGTGAACTTATTGGTCCCACCCAGGTCTCAAGGCACATCTGTCCTTCTCTTGCCTGTAGTTGACCTGAGGGTCAGGTTCCTCAAGAATTCTACCTCTTCCAGATTTTTCATTGATGTCTACTATGGGGCTTCATGGATGCATTTGAATACCAAACTAAGAATTTTAGACTTTTGCCTTATAGACAGCAGTCAGATGCTGAAATTTTTGCACCAGAGAATGTCACAGTGAGACCCTGGCATGCCCTATTTGCATCTCGCACAGAAATGGCCCCCATCCCTTCCTCTCAAGACGCCAATCTTTCTCATTTATTCAATCACTCAACGTGTGTATGTCCTCAGTCACTCAGTTGTGCCTGGCTCTTTCGTGACCCCATGGACTGTAGCCCAGCAGGCTCCTCTGGCAAGAATTTTCCAGGCAAGAATACTGGAGCGGCTTGCCATCTCCTCCTTCAGGAGTCTTCCTGACCCAGGGATAAAACCTGCATCTGCTGCGTTGGCAGGCGGGTTCTTTACCACCTGGAAAGCCCAATCACTCAATACACATGTTGAACTCTGTGCCAGGAACTGGGGGTATAATGATGAACCATTTCGTCTGTGGCCTCAGAAGGAAACAGGTAATCAACGATTGGAAGCTATCATGATGTCATGTGTCAGCATCACCGCAGAGGCGACTGTGGGTGTTATGGGAGCTCAGGGATGCTGAGCTTGGCAAGAAAGATGGGGAGGGGGGCACCAGCCAGGGGCATAACTGAGGTTTAACCAGTGAAAAGATGAAGGCTGCTCCAGAGAGCACACAAGCAGACGAGTCTGTAGTGCACAATTTCCTTTAGCTTTTTGCTAAAACTTTGGGAGAAAAGCGTCATCCTTACCCCCATTTTGCAGATGTGAAATCTGACACTGAAAGAAAGTGACTGGGATAAGACCACATCATTAGTAAAAGATGATCCTGAGCTTGAACCCCATGAATCTGACCCCAGCGTCCCAGCAACTAACTAGCCCACTCTCCTTTGGATGGGAGTTTCTGTTCCTAGGACAAAGGTGCCCAGGGAACAAGGAAGGGATGGGAAAGGTGGAGTCAGAATCAGCTTCTGGACAGGGTGTTCCAAGGAGTGGCCAAGTGCAGATATTAAAACAAGGAGAGGTGACAGGCATGAGCTTTTGGAAATGACATGGGCAGAAAGTGAGACAACGAACAGTTCCAAAATCTAACCCTGCCTCCTCCAACTTCAAACTGAGGGAGAATGAGAAGGAATGGCCAACTTGGAAAAAAAATCACCCTGGGGAGATGTCTGTCCCCACACAGCGTCACCTTCAAAGTCGACAGTGCCGTCTCCATTAATGTCGGCTTCCTGGACCACCTCGGAGATCTCCTGGGACGTGAGCTTGTCTCCCAGGAGCCTCTGCATGGCCTGCTGCAGCTCCACCAGTGTGATCTCCCCGTCCCCGTTGGCATCAAACTGAAGCGGAGCACAGGGAACAATATTAACCACAACCACCACAATAATAAGACAGTGTTTATTCATCACTTCCTGTGAGTCAAGAACTCAGCTGAAGACAAACAGCAAGGACCTACTGTACAGCACAAGAAACTCTACTCAACATCTTGTAATAACCTATAATGGAAGAGAATGTTTTTAAAAAGAATATATATATATATATATATATATATTTGTATAAGGTGGCTCAGATGGTAAAGAATCCACCTGAGGTTCAGGAGACCCGGGTTCGATCCCTGGGGCGGGAAGATCCCCTGGAGAAGGGCAAGGCTACCCACTCCAGTATTCTTGTCTGGGAAATCCCATGGACAGAGGAGCCTGGCAGGCTACAGTCCATGGAGTCGCAAAGAGTCAGACCTCACTGAGCAACAAACACACTCTAACTGAATGACTTGACTGTTCACAGAAACTAACACAACATTGTAAATTAATGATACTGCAATAAAAATTTTTTAAAAGAGAGAGAGATAGGCGTTTCCTGGTGGTTCCAGGGGTTAGGACTTGGTGCTTGGGGCTCAATCCCTGCTGGAGGAACTAAGATCCCTCAACTTGTGGCCAAAAAAAACCACTCAGTTAAGAGGTTTGGTACATCATCTGCTAAATGTCAGCTCCTTAAAGGCAGGTTCAAGGACTCCTGTTCCCTGTTCCATGCTTACCCCTTAGGATGCTGCACACCTTTTTAAAAAATAAATTTGGCTACACTGCACTGCCTGCAGGACTTGGGTTCCCCGACCGGAGATCGAACCTGCGCTGCCGGCAGTGGAAGCGCAGAGTAATGACCACCGGACCACCAGCGAAGTCCCTGCACACCTTTAACCTACTAGAAAGTCTTAGAATGTCAGTTCTATGTCCAAACATGTCTGGGAGCCAACTGTCCTCCGGCTACACCGATACTAACGGGGTTCAAACCACAACGCTCCCCTGCCTGGATCATGGCCAACAGCGTCCTGTCTGGTTCCAGCTGCCGCTGTGGTCCTACATAACCTGTTCTCTACCCGTCAGAATTTGACATTCGAGTTCATTTAAAACACCAGTCAGGGACTTCCCTGGAGATCCCGTGTTAGGACGCCACTCTTCCACTGCAGGGGGTCCGTGGGTTCGATCCCCAGTCAGGCACCAAGAGCCCAGGTGCCACGTGGTGTGGCCAAAAAAATAATTAAAATTATTAAAAACAAGAAACTCCAACTGGTCTAGTCCCTCCCTAGCTTAAAGTCCTCCGGTGGCTTCCTATCCCACTCAGAAGAAAATCCTGCCACCGCTCCACAACAGGCACGCCCCTACGGGGTGGGGACCTGCCTTCAGCACCTCTGAGACTTTGTTTATCTCAGCCTCCTCTCTCTCCGGCTCGCGCCTCTCCAAATAGGACAGGCTTCTTGCTCGTCCTCAGACTCGCCCTCCTGCCTTCCAGCGCCCCTACCTGCTGCTTCCTAATCCTGAGATCCGATTTCCCCTAGAGTAGTGCACTGTCCGGAAGAAATACGGGAACCTCGCCGGTAATTTCAAATTCTTCTGAGCAGCCGTTTCCTCACCACACACATTTTAAGGGAACAAGTGGAATTAATTTTTTATAATTGATTTTACTTTAAAATATCATTTCAGCATGTAATCAACTTTAAAAGTATTAACAGGGCCTTCCTGGGTGGTCCAGTGGTTAAGACACTGAGCTCCTACTGCAGGGGGCCTGGGTTTGAGCCCTGGCTGGAAACTTAAGATCCCACTTGCCCCACAGAATGGCCAAGTAAATAAATAAAACGTCTTTTAAAATTTATTAATGAGCTATTTTACATTCTTGTTTTTTTCTGGGATTAAACCATTTTATTGATGGGCTTCAGAGGAGGATCGAAGGGCTGGGAAGGCAATGAAATCAGATGTTTTTCTCCCTTTTGGAATCTCCCCAGCTTCATAGTTGCTGAAAAGCTGTTATATTCTTTCAGTGTTGTATTTCATAAGACTTAGTATAATAACCATACTGAATACTATGTCCTTAGCATGGCTAGTTAACACACCCAGCCCCCAAGGACACTTAAGCTAAAACACTAAACCTTAATCCAGCAGGTATCTTACACTCAGAGCACATCTCAATTCAGACACTAAATGTTGCAAGAAATACCTGATTTGTGTTTAAGTTTGGTAAAATTAATAGTTGAGAAGGTAGATTGGCATACCAAGTTGTTCCAAATCGAAGTTTTCCAATAATCACTATAAGTATTCATTTTCAGATTTCAATGAACTGAAATTATATTCCATTGAATAAAAATAGAAATGAAGAAATTAACCAAAAGTAAAGACAATTATATATATGTATATGGACATATTGCAAGTCTCATTCATTGACAGGTGAGTTCTTTACCACTGAGCCACTAGGGTTTTGTCCCCCATTAATGACTAATCATAGATCCCTGGGGTCTCCTCTCACTACCTCCAACATTAGGAAACTCACTTCCTTGAAGGCATCTCGCATCTCCTGGACACCAATCATCCCAGCCGTTTCTGCAAGCAATTTGGGGGTCATCAGCTCCACAAAGTCGTCAAAATCTACACGGCCACCCACTGGGGACAGAAGAGGCAGGTCTGGTGAGACTTCATACGCCCCTAACCTTCCATTCCCTCACTTTGCCCTTCGACTCTGTTCAATAGATCTGCTCCAATCTCTCTGCCTTCTAAGAGCTCCCTCTTTCAGCCAGCTCAAGCCCTCTTGTTCTTCTCATCTGAACAGGAGCGGGACGTACAGCGTACTAACTGTTGATGTGACCTTTAGGAAAAATCTCTTAATCGGTTCAGATCTATGCTCCCTCATCTGCAGATCTAGAGAAGAGACAGTATGAATTAAATAAGCACCAAATCCCTTCCAGAGGTGAATCTCCTTGAATTCAGTGTTGTCTAATCAGGAACATGCTCAGATGCAAACCGAGGAGCAATCTTATCAGTCAAAAAATCAACTCTGGTCTCCATCTAAAGACCCATCTTTTTTGTTACATTATTCAGCAACATTAGGCTCCAACTCCGAGTGTGTTTTCAGCATCAAATACAGGTCCAATCCTGCACTCCACTGATGAACCTTAGTGGAGATAGCAAAGACCTATATTTAATAAGCATTTACCTGTATTAACATCTTTATCCCTTCCTTTCTACAGTCTCACTAGGTAAGGAGTGATAACATCTTCACTGCATGGATGGGGAAACTGAGATTCAAGAGTGGGGGCTAACTCTGCTTCTCATAATGACTACAACTAGTAAACAACAGAACTGGAACTTGAACCCAAAATCTATCTTAAAAATCACCCTTTTAGCCACTTCAAATGCTCCCTCCCTAAGTACAGTCTGAGCTGTTTTCTTCCACACGTCTAGCCCTGATTTCCTCCTCCCCATCTCCAGCTCTACTCTCAACCTCCATATCCTTCCTGACTTCACTCTTAACCCTCCCCCAAGGCCCGGTCATTCTTCCCACCCCCAAGCCTCACAGTTCATCCGGATCTGCTGGCCCAGTTCAATCAGTTCCATCTCCGTGGGCATGTAACCCATTGTCCTCATGAGATTCCCCAAATCCTTACAAGAGATGAACCCATCTCGGTCTTTGTCAAACTCAAGAAATGCTTCCCGGAGCTCTGAAAGTTAAGAGACAAGAACTTTGGGGCAACTTGAAACAGTCACTGGGGGAAAGGAGCATCCCTTGAAACTGTCAATGAGGCACAAACTCAAGACTCCTCAAAAAAAAAAAAAATTATAAAAATGTCCAAAAGGAGAGATATATGAAGTGTGTTAGCAAGAGGCATAATTCTCGAGACCACCAAATGATAGCACTGAAGTCCTTCACATTGTTGGGTGAAGTAATGAGAAACTTCAAAACCACCAAGAAAAAAAAAGAACAATTTTGGACTTATCCTTAAAACTCAGGCATCATTCATGGGTCTCTGAGACACTTAGGGGTCAGGATGGCTTCTGAACACTTTGGGAAGTACTTAAACTGCCACAAAATCACAGTTGAGTGGGAAGAGAGAGTGATGTAAAATTTTTGTGCCAAGGGATTTATGCTGAAATGTACAAAGGAACAGAGGGCAGGTGAATGAGTGGATGGTGATACGGGGATGTCTGGGGGAGAAAGTGTTACCTTCAATCTCATCTGGTCCCAGTGGTCTTTCCTAGAAAGGAATGCGGGGGGTGGGGGCAGGATTTGGAAAGAGAATCAAGAGACCCACATTCACTTCTCCAAACACGTCTCATCCTCATCCTTTCCTGGTCCTTTCCGCTTCTCCCTCCCCTCCACCCTTCTCCCCTTCCTTCTCCCACCTCCTGACTCCCCTTCCCTGGCTATTTGCTCCTCCCACTCCTCCTCACCCCTTCTCATTTCCTCTCTCCCATCCGTGAACCTTGGTCTCTCTTCTCCTGCCTTTCCCCAGTGGACATCCATCCCATTGTGCCAAAACAGATCCTGGAGGCCATGAAATCCAATCTCCTCCAGATGAGGAAGAGTCAGACTTGGAATCAGTTAACATATTCAGAGTGCTAACTGTGCCGGGCTCCCACAATCATTTCATTTCAACTTCAGAACCACCCTGTGAGGTCGAGCCAAATACCATTCCCATCTTACTTAAGAGAAAGCTGAGGAACAGAGAGGTTAAGGAACCTGTCTGAGGTCACACAGCTCATAAGTGGCTGGGTGAGAATCCCTTGGTGTAAGAGCTGTGTTCAGTGGCTCCCAGGCAGGATGAACACCGCCAGCATGACCAATTTCTGAAACCCTTTCATATTGCTACTAGCCACGCCAGGACATACCTGAAGGGTCAGGCTTGAGCACGTAGCACCTCCCCAGGAAAATTCCATCAACCCCTGGCCTCTTTCACCCCCGATACCTCCCTTTACCCTTGGAGACTTTTTCCCACCTTCTCTCTTTTAGTATCCCCTTCCCCCCTCCAGCTGGGGCTTCCCTGGCAGCTCAGAAGGTAATCTGCCCGCAATGCAGGAGACTCAGGTTCAATCCCTGGGTCAGGAAGATCCCCTGGAGAAGAGAATGGCAACCCACTCCAGTATTCCTGTCTGGAGAATTCCATGGACAGAGGAGCCTGGCGGGCTACAGTTCATGGGTCGCAAAGAGTCAGACATGACGAAGCGACTAATACTTTCACTTTCCCCCCAGTTAGTTAAAGACTAACACTGAAAAGCATGCCCACTGGAATCAAACGGTTCTGGCCCTGCCATTTACTAATTGTCAAAGCTTAAAGCAACGGGCTTCATGACTCACAGCCTTACCTTCCACATCTATAAAATGGGAATGAAGGTATTACGGACCTCATGAGTCATTGATTGTGAGGATTAAATAATATCAAGAATGCAAAACCCTTTGCACAAGTCTGGGCACACAGCAGTGACTTAAGTGGCAACTACAGACTTCCCTGGTGATCCAGCGGCCAAGACTCCGTGCTACCGGTGCATGGGGGCCAGGTTCGATCCCTGGTCAGGGAACTAGATCCCACGTGCTACAACTAAGACCCAGCACCAATTAAAAAATAATAAACGGCGGCTACTGTTATCCCCACCACCACCACCGTCGCTGGCATCACTATGGGTGTCCGTAGAAAACAATGATGTTGGTCAACAGTGACGTCACCCCAGTTCCCCTTTGGTCTCCTCTTTCATCTTCCACCTTCCAGTCCTGACTTCCGAGTTCATCCTTCCCTCCCTGACCCATGTGTCCCCACCGTGCTCCCTGGGATTCTTTAACCTTCTCAGGTCATGCTCTACCCCCCTCTCGCCTCTTCCACCTACCGGTCACAGCCCTTCTCTTCCCTGCATCCCAGCTCCCTTCGCCCTTCCCACCGTCCTTCCCCGTCGCCCCCAGCCTCACCCGCTGTTTCTCCGCGATGCCTTTTCTTAGGAAGATGCAGGCAGGACCCATGGGAAACTGCATGGAGGGCGTCATGGTGGAGCTCATCAGGCTCCGATCTCAAGAGGCCGCACCCCCCCCCCCGCCGACTTCAGGTCCCCCTTTGGTGGCTCAGCCTCCTTTGCTTCTCCGCCAGTCCTCGGCCAACTCTGCCTGCCTCTGCCCCGGTCACCCTGGCTCCCTTGGGGCTGTGACAGCTGGGTGGGAAATCTCTTCTCAAGTTGGGGAGGGATCACAGCTGTTCCTGCCTCCCCATCTGGCTTGAGGGAGACTGGAGGGGGGAGGGGGGGAGCCAGTGTCAGGCTCTGACCTTTTATCCCCAGAATAGAATTGGAAGGGTAGTTGCAAAAACGAGGATTAGAGCGGAGGGCATCCATTCATACAACGTTCCAACAGGCACGTGGCGTGATCGGCCTGAGCCTGGCCTCTGCTGGCCTTTGTGCAAGTGAAGATGGAGAGCACACGGCCCCTGGCTTCCAGGAGCTCTGGAGTAAGCCAGGAACGTGAGTAAATGAGCAGAATGCGAACATCACGTGACAACCTGACTTTGGGAATAGGCATGTATAGTGGCTGGTTCAGTCGCCAAGTCGTGTCCGACTCTTCGAGACCCCCATGGACTACAGCACACCAGGCTTCCCTGTCCCTCACCATCTCCCAGAATTTGCCCAAGTTCACGTCCGTTGAATCGGTGATGCCATCCAATCATCTCATCCTCTGTTGCCCTCTTCACCTTCTGCCCTCAACCTTTCCCAGCACCAGGGTCTTTTCCAGTGAGCCAGGAGGGTGGTGTTTGCCCTTCCTCTGCTCATTTCTTCCCTTCCCTTCCTTTTTTCCTGAACATTTCAGGGCAGGAGGGGCAGGGTAGGCATCCACACTGATGTGGGTAGTCAGAGGCCACAGTGAAGCGATAGAGAGACTTCCCTGGTGGGGGAATTTAAGACTCTGTGCTTCCACTGCAGGGGGCGCAGGTTCAATCCTCGGTTGGGGAACTAAGATCCCAAGTGCCACGTGGTGTAGTCAAAAAAACAAAAAAGAAGTGGGTGGGTTTGGAGGCAATAAGGGTTGCGTGGCCCAGAGTGTTGGGGGCTGGGAAATTGAGGATGAACCCACGGAAGAGCAGCCTGGTACGGGATACTGGAGCATGAGCTGGGTGACGAGGTTTATCTACACGCGGGCATCACCTCATCTAGGGTAAGGGTTTGCACTCTGGGCAGAGTGAAGACATCCACTCATGGAGGTGGCGTGGTGCAGGGTGTTGAAGCCAGATCATGGCGGGCAAGGCGTCCCCACAGGAGCAGACAGCAAAGGAGAAGGGAGATTGCTTACACATGGGATTATACTAGGGATAAAGGGAATCGGGGTTCTCGCTGCTGGAAAAGGGAGTTTTTAATACAGAAAGGGGAAAAGTTAGAACGAGCTCTGTGGTGTTGGATTGGAACTGGAGGCACTGTTATGCACTCATGGACTTCAATATATAGGGAGGGATACACAAATAAACGGGCTTCCCAGGTGGCACGCTGGTGGTAAAAAGTGCCTGCGTTCCAAAGCAGATGTAAGAGACTCAGTTACAATCCCTGGGTCGGGAAGATCCCCCTGGAGGAGGGCACCACAACTCACTCCAGTAATCTTGCCTGGAGAATCCCCACAGACAGGGGAGCCTGGTAGGCTACAGTCTATGGGGTCGCAGAGAGTCGCGTACGACTGAAGCAACTCAGCACGCACACTTACAAATAAACACAGACATCACTGTGTGTGTAGGGACTCGGGAACATATATTCTCCAGCTAAGAGGACGCACCCTAGTATTAATGAACACTTCTAGCTTCCAGACTTTGACCAATCTTCACCAAATAGCAACCAAGACTCCTGGAAGCAATGGCTGATTTCAGGTCTGGAGCAAGACAAGTATTATAAGATAAGCCCAAAATGTATGTCTTCTCGTCCCATAAAGCAGGAATGTGCTCAGAGTTATGGGTCATGCCAAAAGAACACAAGAGCTTCCCTGGTGGCTCAGTGGTAAAGAAACTGCCTGCCAATGCAGGAGACCCAGGTTCCATCCCGACTGGAGAAGGAAACGGCAGTCTACTCCAGTATCCTTGCCTGGAGAATCCTGTGGACAGACGAGCTTGGTGGACTACAGTCCGTGGGGTCTCGAAAGAGCTGGACACGCCTTGGCAACTAAACAACAACAAAAGCTTGAAGAAGCTCCACTGGCCATTTGATGGGCAATTTGAAAATCAAAAGAATAACAAACTATGTCAGATAAATAGGGAACCGGGAGTCGGTACAAATATCAAAAGTTTGATAATACATAGATAGCTTAAAGCACCTCCACTCAAAATACTGGGCTTCCCAGGTGGCACTAGGGGTAAAGAACCCTCCTGCCGATGCAGGAGACAGAGACACGGGTTTGATCCCTGGGTTGGGAAGATCCCCTGGAGGAGGGCATGGCAACCCACTCCAGTATTCTTGCCTGGAGAATCCCCATGGACAGAGGAGCCTGGCAGGCTATAGTCCATTAGGGTAGCAGAGAGTCAGATGTGACTGAAGCGACTTTCCACACATACACGTACAAAATACTAATTTCAAAAGGGTCACTTTATAATGGAGAAACCCCGTAGATACCTTCTTAAATAAAATGAAGGTCATCAGTAATGTAGCAAGTCAAAATGATGCATTCCAACTTATATGAGATTATGATGAGCTTTTGTTCCTTCAAACCTCCCTGACTGCCCTCCCGCCGACTCTCCCCAGAGCCCAGCACTAAGCATCTTCTGATGGGTTCCAGCGATTTTTAGGAGGAATTGGATGTCACCAGAACATGGTCTCCACCACTCCCCTCAGCTCCAGGGTCATCTCTTCAGGGTCCGTGTACTCCAACGTGATCCTTTCACCCCTAGACCTTACCAGGTCCCTTCTCTGCCTGTGAGGTAAGGTTCCTCACCAGGCACTACAGTTGGGGGCTAAGTGCAGACTGCCCAGGCCAAACCCTGGCCCTCCATTCCCTCAATGGTAGACCTGGGGAAATAACTCATCCTGTGCCTCAGTGTTATCATCTGCTTAATGGGGATAATGAAAGCATCTCCCTAGCAGGGGTGTCATGAGGGTCACTAGTGAGTGAGAAGATCCCTGCCCAGACCTGGCAGAGGGACATGGACAGTCATGGGCGCCTGAGGAGTGTGTTCACGGGGGCCCTGCAGGGGTGTGTGGGGGGAGTGTCCTTGGTCCCAGCTTCCTCAGGAAGACCCGGTTCCATGCCTAAGGGAAGCTCAGGACTCCACGCAGAGATGGCCACTGGGATCCCCAGACATACAATATTTAACACTTGGGATTTTACTTGAACATGATAAATATGGAGGCACATGAATTTGCCAGTGCTTTAAGGTGGAACTCTCAACGATGAGAAACAAACCCCATTTGTACAGTGGTGTGATCACATGGAATTTAGTTATTTTTTTCTTCCACCCCACCCCATCCCCATGACAAGAAGTCCAGTGAGGCAGCTGCCGCCCTTGGTTCACTGGTTAAGAGTTGTCAGGGCGACTCTGACTCTCCTGGCTTGTTCCTCATGGTCACAAGGTGGCAGCCCCAGCTCCAGCCATCATACCCACAGCTGCACGTGCATGTGGGTTCAGTTGCTGAGTCGTGTCCGACACTTTGCAACCCTATTGACTGTAGCCCGCCAGGCTCCTCTGTCCATGGGATTCTCCAGGCAAGACTATTGGAGTGGGTTGCCATTTTCTTCTCCAGGTGACCTTCCTGATTCAGGGATCAAACCCAAGTTCTCCTGCACTGGCAGGTGGATTCTCTACTGTTAAGCCGCCAGGGGAGCCACACTGTTACACACTACCAGAATGTGACCTGTGAAGGCCACACCCCCAGGGCCCAGCAAGGACACAGAGCAGGTGTTCAATAATTATTTATTGAAAAAATGACTGAACCCCAGACCCCCACTGAAACCATCCCCTCACACACACCTGACTTTCAAAGCCCACGTGCACAGGGCAACACCAGCCGTGCTGAGCACTAGCAGCCACACCCCGGACCCCGGTGCCCCCAGCCTCCAGGGCGAGCAGACACTCTAGTAGAACTCTTCCTGCTCGGAGTCCAGCTCAGCACCCTGCTGGTTCTGAATCTGACTCTGCTTCTTGTACAGACCGGCCACCTGAGGTGAGAGGGTGGGTGGTGGGCAAGTCAGAAGCCCCAGGGCAGCCTCATTTTCTTCCCAGCCAAATCGGGCCAGAGCCCATGCTCTGAGAGGCTGGCCTGGTGAGGTGAGCCCACCCCTGGGCCAACACCCATCCCTCCATCACAGGCCTTACCTGGGCACTAGTAGTGGCCTGCTCCGGCTTCTTGTCCTCACGGACACGAATAAACCGGGGGAAGCGGAGGGAGATCCCCTTCTCGCTGTCCACCTGGGGAAGGCGCGGGGGAGCGGTAAGGAGAGCAGGCAGCATTCCCCACCCAAGGTCTCCTCCCTGCTCCTGTGCCTCTGGCCTCAGTCTCCTGATCCATACAATGGGACTGAGTGATGGGTCATTGTAAAAATCACATCAGGTAAATCGGCTGTACCGACTGTTGTAAGAACAGGGGGCTGCTGGGGCTTCTGTTGCCATTGTTAAGAGGGCTGAAAGGCAGAGGGCACAGAGCCAGAGGTGGACTCTAAAACCAGACTCCGGGGTTCAAAGCCCAGCTCCCGACTCAGAAGCCGAGTGAACCTGGGCCCATTATGTGCCCTGGGCCTCTATTTTCCCATCTGTGAAACGGGAAGGTCAGTGTTTTTGAGGATGAGTGTGAACAAGTGCCGTGCCTGCTTCACCTAAGTGTGTGATAAATACTGCTCCCATTGCTTGTTACCAGGGAACCCTGACTGCCCCAGGTGGAGCAGGAGTGAGAAATTTCAAGAAGGAAACAAGATAAATTGCCTTTTCGTAGAAGTCTGCTGCTAAGCAGAAATGCGCATGCCAGATTTTGAAGGATCAGAAGAAATCCCAAAGGGAGTATATTTTTAAGGTTTCCTGTTCTTCAGTTAACTAGACTTCAATTTTAAAAGATTATATCTCCTGTTCTTTGGAAGGAGGATGCTAAGAGCTGCCCTAGTGCCGGTCGGTGGCAGGGGGTGAGGGTCCCCCGGGACACGGACCCTTTGGCAGATGTGGAGAATGGAACCACTAGTGAGAGAAATTAGGCAAGGAGCCTTAAAACTTGGAACGTGAAAATGAACTACAGTTGCTAAAGAAACGCAGGAGTTTCTTTTTCTCGTAAATGGTCAGCAGGAAGTATCCTAAGTTTTTACTGAAAGGAACTGCTTTCAAAAATTACTTAAGAGCTGAGTGTGAGACTGTAAGAAAGTGATTTTCATTTAAGAAAGTGATTTTCAAAAAAAACAAAAGATACAAATGTGGGGTTCCCTGACGGCTCAGCAGGTAAAGAATCCACCTGCAGTGCAGGAGACACCGGTCCCATCCCATGGACAGGAGCCTGGCACGCCGCAAAGTCGGCTATGACTGGTGACTAAGCACAATTAACTGAATCACGTTGCTGCACGTCTGAAACTAACTAACTCTGCAAACCAACTATACTTCAGTAAGAACGACAGTTAAAGACAAAATTTAAAAATTTGACAGTCAAAGAAATCAATTTCATTGTTTTCTACTCCTGGGAAATTTTTCCTTTTTTTTTTTTTAAAGGAGACTTTGATCTCATTGTCTGAAACCCCAATAAAACGCCACTCCGGTCTTCCGAAGCATCGCCCCGGAAGCACAGACATGGGCCCCAGAATCCCCTCCCTGCTGCTCTCCAGCCACTCAGCTGGGATTCTTTCGGAGGTCTCCTCAGGGCCCCCCAGTTACTCACCAGGCCCCGGGCCGCAGGGTAGATGGGGGACAGGGAGAGGTCCGCGCACTTCACCTCCCACACGTCGCTGGGGTCCAGCCAGTGGTCGGGGGCCACCGCGCCGTCAGCCCGGACATAGGAGCGCGGGGTGGGCAGCACTAAGGCCTGCAGTCGTGCGAGGAGGAGGGAGAGGGTCTTGGATCTAAGTCAAGGCCGAGGGCTGGGGGAGGGAGGGCAGCGAGGAAAGAGGGAGGAAGGTGGGGAAGGGGAGACACAGACACCCCTCAAAGTAAAATGCTGGCAGGGGCGAGGGGTGATGAAAGAAACAGGAGAAGGAAGAAATAGAGACTCTGGGAGCCAAGACAAGAAATTAAAGGCAGAGAGAGAGGAGCAGAGACCCAGAGACGGGAGTCAGAGACCAAGAGAGACAGAACCCAGACGGGGACACACAGACCAGAGACACAAACACGCAGGAAACCGGAGCGCACCCCAGACGCCCAGCGCCGGGCCAGCAGCCACCCCAGCGACCAGAGGCTCCGCTGGCATCCTGAGGGCGAACTCGGGGAGCCAGCAACATGCCCTGCCCTAAGCCTGGCCCCGAGCGCGGCAGACAGGGCTCCCTGAGGCGTCTCAGGCCCAGAGCTGGCGGGGCTGGGACTTGAACTTGGACGTGCTGGGCTCCCCCGGCCAAGCCTCCCGCACGGCGAGAGCCCCGAGCGGGTGGGGAGGGCTCACCTGGAGCCTCTGGTGGTGCTCTTCCAGCTCCTCGTCACTGAAGCCAGTTCCGAGCTGCGAGGAGGACAGGGGTCAGTAGCTCTGCTTCCCCCCAGCTCCTGTGGGCCCAGGATGAGCTGGGTCTGCCCCTCCCTGGCCCCCGCCTCCGGGGTCCACCCAGTACCTTGCAGATGGCCTGGAACTCCTCGCTCTCCTCATCGTATGAGGCCAGCAAGAAGCCTCCGTACCGGCCGGCCCGTTTCCCCTTGCCCAGGTAGGCACCAATCACTACGAGGTCCAGGGTGTCGCCCACACCCTCGAGGTAGTCCTTCTTCAGCTAAGGGGAGAGAAGGCCGGAGATAAGGGTGGGGAGCTCAGGTGTGAACCCCCCTGCTGGTGTTGGGGGGCGCTGGGTGAGAAGACCCAGGACAGACGCTGGGAGGAGAGCGGACAACGGACAGGTTTCTCAGCTGAAAGGGCTGATGAGAAAGGGGCCACTCTGATGGGAGGAGAAGGTGGGATGGAGGGGACGGGTCAGGTGGGGAGACTTTGGGGGGTCACCCCAGATCCCCCTTCCTTTAGTACGGAGGGACATTCCACTCATTCACAGGGAGAACATCTATCCACTCATTCCAGAAACTAAATTAAGTGCCAACTGTGTGCCAGGCAGGAGCCTGTTCCTACCCCAGGGCCTCTGCACTTGCTGTGGCCCTGCCCCTGGCTTTACCCTGCTCGTTACTCCCCATTTGCGTCCTGGCTGACCTCCTGGTGGAGGGCAAGAACAGAGAGCTCCCCAGGCTCCCTCATCTTGCCACCTGGGGCGCCCAGACAGGCGGTTCTCCACCAGTCCTCGGTGAATTTGTTCACGGGGAGCAGTGCAGGCAGCAAGGCCGAGGCGGCTGCCGTGGGAGGCGGGAGGGAAGGAGCAAAGGGCCCCAGAGCTCAAATGGGGTGAGCTGGGGATGGGGAGTGGACCACCCAGCAGAGACAGACTTCTGGTCCCTGAGCTCAGAGAGCAGGCGGGGTGAGAGGGTGGGCGGCACCTTGAGCCAGTTGTGTGACCTCTTGGCGATCTCGTAGGTGGCGTCCACGTCCAGGGTCTTCACCATCAGCCCCTCGCAGGAGTCTAGGGAACACAGGAGAGGCACGTGAAGCCCCGGCTCACAGCCTCGCAACAGCTATGGGTGGGACTCTGGTCCCGTTGTCTAGGGTGGGGCCGGGGTGGGTGCAGATCACGGAGCGGGGAGGGACAGTTTGGAGGGGGGCACAGACCTTGTGGGACGCCCTCACCTTTCACCGACTGCTCCAGGAACTCAGCGATCTGCTCCGTGTCCTTGGTGTCCAGGGAGGTGGCAAAGACGAACTCGCCCTCCGTCTCTACGAAGTTCTCCCGGAGCAGCTGCCGGCGTCGGGAGAGGGGCTCACGTACCAGGGACTGCGGGGCGGGATGAGAGACAGACGTCACCGTGGAAATAAAGAGGAAAAGCCCGACGTCAGGCAAAGCGGGAAGCGGGTGGGTCACAGGTCACCCTGTGGCTGATGGAGATGAGTATGAAGAGGGGCGTCAGTTTTCATCTTAGGCAATTCTCTAGTGTCTGGCTTAATAGAGGCTGGATTCTCACGTCTGCTCCCGCCCTCAGGCCGCAGTGGGTTGTTCTCATTGCAGGACAGGCATACAGATGGGGAGTCGGAAAGGGGACGCCTCAGGGGCCATACTTTGAGACCCACTGCCTGAGCGTGGCCTCCCAGCTCAGCCCACTGGTTCCCAGGTTTACACACCCACTTCATCCCCCGACTACCCAGGACACAATGCTGGAACTCACCTCTCCGTTGAGGTAGATGAGGTCGAAGGCATACAGACACACCTGCACCTGGATCTCTGCCGCGTCCACCTCCTGGGTCAGGAGGGATGGAGACCCGGAGTGGGGGCGGGAAAAGGTGAGATGGGGCTGGGTGGGGGCCCTCCCATCACGCCCAAGGCAGATACCCAAGTCACCTGCCACTCTCCCCTTCTCCCCAGCCAAAAGGCTGCACGCCTATAAGCGCAGCAGTGATGCCGGCCGCTGGCACTGAATTACGGTAGCAGCCATCTCATTCCCCTCTGCTTGCCTGGCCTCCCTCGCAGCTAGTGAGGGTGACATGACAATTCTGGCCAATGAGAGTAAAGACGTTTTCTGGGGTGCAGGATGAGGGGGCTCCTGGAACAGATCTTTCATAATAAGAAAAGACCCCTTCCCTCCTTCCTATTTGGCATGCTGGGATGAGAACGTGATGGCCGGGGCTGTGGCAGCCATATTGTAAAAGGCTGAGTGAACTACATTCCAACTGACAACTCTGTCTCTCTGGGACAGGGCAGGATTGGGTGGAAGATGATGGCAGGTGCTGGAGTGGGGCAGAGGCTACCTTGCGTTTGCGGGTGGTGAGCACTTGGAATGGCTGGATCTGCTTCTTTTCCCGGTCCCAAGCCACAGCTTCTGTGTCTAGGATGAAGGATGTGACTGATGGGAGTTTAATCTGAAAGGTGAAAGGGGAAAACCCAGAGCATCATGAGAGGTGGTAGATGAGGCCAAAAGACAGATGGAGAGAAACCAGTTTATTTCCCGTCTACATGGAGAAGATCCAGTGACAAACGGATGCCAGCCTTAGAGACACGCGTGAACACAGACGCCTTCTGGTCCCCACTGAGAGGGGAAAAACTAAGTTTTCTGAGGACTTACTATGTGGTCCCACAAGCTGGAAACCCAGGAGCCTTTGTCATCTTCCTCTTCTGCTCATTTTACATTCAATTCAGCCATGAACTTGTCCATTTTCTCTCGGAAGTCTCTAAGCCGTCCACTTGCCACCACCTCGCCGAGCCCAGTCCAAGCCTAAGCTGCAGCATCCTACCAGTCTCCCTGCTCCTGCACTGACTCTGCCCAATACACTCTCCTCACCGCAGCCAGGCTGCTCTCAGCAAACCCCACATCTGCTTAGTGCTCATCCCTGCTGAAAACACACGGCTCCCCAAACCCTTGGAACCTCTCCTTGGCCAGCCCCCGCACCCCTTCACCTCACCTAGCCCCTCAGACTCACTCTCTGCACCCCCACACACAAGCCTTTCTGGTTCTTGAATGGACTGTGCCCCTCCGACCACAGGGCCTTTGCACACGCTCTGGACTTGAGAATCTGTATGGCTCCCGGGGCCATCCACACTGTATGCCCGGGCTGTGCTCGGTGATGGCCCTGTCTTCCTGACACCAAGGCTAGGTCTTACTCTGCTTAAGGCTCACAGGATGCTGGACCTTTTCTTCAGAGCCCAATCTCTGCGTACACCCAGAGGTAACAGCAGGGCTCTGATGAAGCCCTGCCTGCTCTGCCGTCTGGGTTAAAGTCGCAGCCTTCAGCACAGGGCTCAGCACAGAGCAGATGCCCAGTAAATACTTGACTGAACGGGTGAAATAAGCCAGATCCCACCGACCCTGTACTGTGACCGCCTACGTGAAGCTCTAGCACAGGCAAGATGAACTTACATCAGTGGTTGTTGCCGCAGGAGGTGGACGGTGGGGGTGGGGAGAGGGGCCTGCCTGGCACGGGGCATGAGCAAACACTCTGCAGTGATAAACACACAGAAATGTTTTATATGTCGATTACGTGGCTGGGTGACCTTGTCAAAAATCTTCAAACTCTAAGGTCAGAACCTTTTATGGAAACTACGCCTTAAGTTGGTTTTAAAAACAAACAGCACTTGGCACATCACAGGAGCTCAATGAATGCCTGCGTCGCACTGTCCCTCTGTCCTCGCTGCTCTAGGAAAGAGCAGACGCCCCCATTAATTACAGAAGACTAGTCCTCTCTGCGGGCTTCCCTGGTGGCTCAGTGGTAAAGAATCTGCCTGGACTTGGGTTTGAGCCCCGACTCAGAAGATCTCCTGGCAAAGGAAATGCCAACCCACTCCAGTCTTTTCGTCTGGGAAATCCCACGGACGCAAGGGCCTGGCAGGCTACAGTCTATGGGGTCACAAAGAGTCAGACACGACTTAGCAACCGAATAACAACAAAGTCCTCTTGGACTGAGAGCTCCTAAAGTAGGTCCACACGGCCCTTGGGAGCAGAGACAGCCTGGCTCCAGGGCCCTAGAGATCCAGCCCTATTTACAAACTGTGGGCCAGCGTGCAGGCTTCTTTCTCCTCCACCTTCATCCCAAACCCTCTCCCCAACAGAGTGTGATTCTGCCTTTCCTGGCCTCCGCTGCACCAGAGAGCCTGTGACCCGGTGCTGCACAGGGGAACCCCAAGCTGGGGTCAGCCGAGGGTGACAGGAGGTGCCTGGAAAAGCACTAACTTTCCTCATGGGTGCAGACAGCAGCTGGAATCCCTTTCCCACCCATCTTGTGTCTGGAAGTGTGGCAGCTACCTGGAGACCAAGGGGCCAGGCACAGGGATGAAAGGCAACGAGCCAAGGACAGCAGACCCAGCTGGGTTTGGAGAGACCTCGGTCCTCAGCTGAGCCAACCCACAGCCACCCGCCTTCAGATTTAAAGGGGAAAAAAAAATCTGCAGGCGTTCTATTATCTATAACCCAACACACCCCAATCTCC
Source organism: Capricornis sumatraensis (assembly GCF_032405125.1). Taxonomy (NCBI): domain Eukaryota; kingdom Metazoa; phylum Chordata; class Mammalia; order Artiodactyla; family Bovidae; genus Capricornis; species Capricornis sumatraensis. Next base: position 60,204,249 of record NC_091088.1, read on the forward strand.
TTGCACTCACTCCCGCTGCACCGGGCCGGCCTGGCTGGCCCTCCGTTCCCCACTCCCCTACCAGCACCCCTCCCTGACCCCCCAGGTGGAGCTGGCGGCAGGCACTCACCTTGGGGATGCGGCTGATGATGTCAGGGTACCTTCCAGTATTGTCCTCCTGATTCCTGCTGAAGATCTTCACCTCCCCACCTTCCAGAACGTGAATCTGCCACCATGGGGGAGGGGAGAGGGACTCAGAGCCGGGCCCACCCCCGGGAGCCTGGACTTTCTCTTCTTGACCCCACTTCCATGAGCAGAAGGTTCCAGAAGCTCTGCAGGAGGAACTGGGGCAGAGACCTGAGCGAGTCCTCTCCTGGGTTCAGAGGGCGTGTCCCAGGCCTGTCTGTGGAGCCCCTGCCGCCTTGTCTTCATCTCCAGTCCACCCTCTCCTCCCCTGGCTAGCACAGGTGCTTTGCTGTGTGTGTGTGCGTGCCAATTTGTCTGGATGTTGTGATGCTATAAATAACATTCTGGTTTTTACGATTTAAACGTATTCATTTTAATACGTCTGGGTCACAGTCCTTGAGCAGAGCCATATATATGCCACCTAACATGCGTATTACCCCAAGAAACAGTAGTGTATGTGTGTATAACATGACTTTAAATATATATGTTTTTAAGTCACTATCACTATCAAGTCATAGTGATTTTCTGCTCAGCACTGTATTTCGAAGGTCCATCTATGCCGAGTCTATCCATTCTACTGTGTGTAGCTGCCTCAAGGCACCACAGGGAGGCGCCCACCGAGCTCGCTTACCTGTCCCCAGGGCGTGGCCCCACTCCCCCCAGGACAGAAGAGCCACAAGTATCCTCACAGCCCAGACCAAGGCCGTCTCCAGCCCTGGGAGCTGGGACACACGTCCAGGTAACCGCACCGGCTACATCAACACGCCCACCAGCAGGGCACGCATGCAGCCCACGCTTTCTGAGCTCCTACTGCCCTGGGTCAGGACTTGACGATGTTACCCAGTAAGATCTGTGTTCAGAGGAGCCAGTCAGGTGGCTGTGACCGCACCACTGGAGGTGGGAACTAAAGCCCCCAGGGCTGTGCGAGACCAGATGAGCAGTCATGGCGAGGCCAGCCGGCCCCATGCTCAGGTCTGAGGGACCGCACGCCCCAGCTCGACGGCGCGTCCACCCCCTTACCTGTGCCCTCTGCCCGTCGTATTTGTATTCACAGGTGAAAGCTGCCTCCTCAAAGCGCTTCAGGACCTCGCTGACACCCCGGGTGGGGTGGGCCAACATTGGTTTCAGGGGAACCCCTGGGAGGGGAAGACAGAGTGAATTCAGATAGAATTTACTGGGGGTGGGCAGTGAATTCACGGAGGCAGGGTGGAGACTGCTAATCGCCCTCAGAAGCGATGCGTGCAACACCTGGGTCTGTCATCACAGAGCCTGGCCGCCCCCTTCTCGAAAACTAAAACAGAAATGCGAGCGGTCTAGAAACTGGAGCGACAGCCTTGGAAAGACAAAGTGACAAGAGAAGGAACTCGGGGTGAGCCCCGGGGTGCAGCGCGGCCCCTCCCCTGCCGCCCGCCTCCCTCTAGGCCCTTCCACAGACAGAAGAACGAGATGCCGCCTGCCTGCCGCACTGCCTCTGGGGTATCTCGGGGACAGCAGCTCTAACACGGAAGCGGGAACTCCACGGAGACGAGGCACGGCTCAGGAGACAGGGTTGGCTCACGGGAGAGGGGGGTGCTCTCTGAGCAGGGGGCCCTGTGCTGGCCACCCCGGGGATGGAGTGGATGGGAGCCTGGTGGCAGCCAGCCCGGGGCGAGGCTGTGGATGAGTGGCAGCGGGCGGGGGCAGATCTCACGGAGGCGAGTACCTGGGCTCAGCCTGCAGTGCTCCGGGAGCCGCTCCAGGCCGTGTTCCAGCAGCACGGGGACGATCCGGTCCAGGTCAGGTACCTCACTGGGGCAGGGAGCAAGAACAAGGCGGGCGGGGGTGTCCTTCTAGAACCCTGCTCGCTGGCTGAGATCCGCCACTGCCTGCCTGTCACCCCTTCCCAGAGTCAGCTCCTGCCTCCCTCGACTCCCCTCGTCGCCCCGACTGTTGTGGTCCTTCATGTTTCTTCCAGGCTGGCCTCCCCCTCCCAATATTCCTGTTTAACAATGGTCTGGGGCCGGCCCGAGAGCGACAGTCTGCAGGTCTCCAGGCAGGGGCAGAGTCCTCTCCATGACCGTACGACCCTCACGGTGTGGCCGTCATCAGGCCCCTTCTGGGTTTCTCATGGCCTTTCCACATGCAGTCCTGCCTGGAACTCAGAAGCCTCTGCCTGCCTCTCCCCTTGGCTGTCAGGGTCTCCGCCTCTCCCCGTCCCTGTGTCCCTGACCCCTCGCTGTCAGCCGCCTCTCTGATCTTTGTCACCTCCCCGTGCCCAGCGCCCGTCTCGTCTGGATCCCCACCCAGGGCTCTGTCGCCCAGGTCTCACCAGAAGGTCTGCTTCAGGATCATGCCTTGCTCCTCCAGCCACATCTTTCTGGCTTCTGCTGTCTTGCCCTTCCCAGCGTCCACCACGGCGGGGGGGCATTCTAGGATGAACCCAAGAGGAAGGGGCTTTGGGAAGGGCCCGACCCGCCTCAGCCAGCCCCGGGTTCACACAGGGTGCTGGTGAGACGTTCCGCAGGGAGAGGGGCCTGGACGGGCAGAGGGAACCAGGTGGGGGTGGGGGTCAGGGGAAGGGTGGCCGGGTTAACTCGAGTGGCAGCGTGGGGCCGGCCCCCAGGGCTCACCTTGACCAGGGGGCGTGAGGCTCACGGCCTGGGCAAGGGCCGCCAGCACCGACTGCTCAGCCAGCCCGAGGCGCAGCCGTCCACTCAGGGCTCTGGGGAGACAGTGGGTAACGGGGATGAGTGCGCCTCGTCAGCCCCTTGCTCCTTCCTCCTCCAGTCTCCCCACCGCGACCCTCTCCTCTAAACCAGAGCAGCCTCCAGAGCTGAAAGGGACCTGTGATCACACAGCCCCACTTGACAGAGGCCAGCCACAAACCATCACGACCGCAGGCAGTGCCTACAGGCAGAACTAGGGGTCTGGCAAGGCCTCCGTCTCTCCTCAGCTGCCCTCTGACGAAGCAGTGATAGCAGTGATGGCAGTGATGGCAGGGGTGGGGCTGGGGCACGGCCGGGCCTGGAACAACCTGCCCAAGGGAGCCAGGGTGTGATGGCCAAGAACCTGTGCCCGCACAGGCCCTGCTTGAGACAGCGACCTCGGGCATGAGGCTGCACCTCCCTGTGTCTCCATCTCCCCTTCTCTAAATGGGGGTGAGGCTCACAGCCTCCCAGGGCTGCAGGGACGAGCTCATGGGAGAAAGCGCGAGGCACAGGCCAGGGCAGACATCACTAATCCACCGCGGCATGCTTCACCCATGAGCCCAGGCTTCTCCAGGCAGCACTGCTGAGAAGAGGAGCTCCAGTTCGCAGTGCTCCCATCCGAGGACGGCCAGGGCACCAGCAGTGATGCGCCTGCCAGGCCCCTCCCCACCTCACAGGCCCACACCCTCACCTGGCAATGAAACGCGCCTCTGAGTGACGGCAGGCCACAAAGAGGCCTTTGATGACATCCATCTTCTTGGTGGTGGACTGGAGAGAAGGGGGCAGGGCGGTCGGTGCCGGGGGTGAAGGGAGGGGGGCCATCCTCACTGCCTGGGGAGCTGCCGCCCTTGGAGACCTGCCCGCCTCCCAGCCCTGCTCCCCAGTCCCACGGCCCAGAGCACAGAGAACAGTGAGAAGCCTGTCCTCCTTCTGGCCTCCCACCCTGGCTCTGCTCAGCAGGTGTGCACGGAGCCCCATGGCCCCTATTACATTGGGGCTAGGATCTCAGGAGAAGAGTCCCGCAGTCTTGAGAGCAGCAGGAGGAGAGAAGTTCTGATCCCAAAAGCAGGACCGAGGTGACCCCGCCCTGAGCAGTCGAACCAGAGCCTTCCAGGTCCCCAGGAGGAGAGGGCCTGGGGAGGGCCAGCCGCCCGCCCACTCACAGCGCTGCCCGCCAGCTGCGCGATGTCCCGGAACTTGGCGAAGACGCCGGCGGCGGTGAGCGCAGGTGGGGGCAGCACGAGCCTCTGGGTGCTGCGGCTGCTCTCGGCCACCAGTCCCACATCACCCTTCTCGGCCACCTCGGCCCGGACGGACTCCAGCTGCCGACCTTGTGGGGTAGAGGGGGCAGCGGCTGAGCGCCAGGAGGGGTGTGGCCGCCGGGCTCCCCTCTCCAGAAGCCGGGATGATGAGCCCGTCTACACCAGAGGGGTTGTCTGGGGCGGCATCATCAGTACGGAGGTGGGATTTAAAGCCCTGGATCTCGGCCGACTTCCTCCCTGGCTTCCTGGTTTCCTGTCCGTCCTCCACGCGGGTCCAGGACTGACCCTGCCCCTTGCCTGCCTGGGACCTTTCCACGGCTCCCCAGCGCCCCCACGGAGCACCCCAGGCCCTGGGCAGGTGGGCAGGTCCCGCCCACTCAGCCAGCCCTTCCCGGACACAACCCCATTCTGTCCCCAGCTCCCCTCGTGGCTGTTGGCCAAAGCCCTTAAGGGCCTCTGCGACTCCCCGAGCCCCGACCCTCAGCCTTGCTCTGCGCCTGCGGCATCCCTCTCCCCCACCTGGTCTGGGTGCAGACCTGGTCCTGACTCCCCCCGCTCTCAGCCCATCAGTGGCCCCCTTCCCCACCCTCCACCTTCCCAGTCCCTCCCTGTCGTCTCCTGGGCTCCCCACGTGCTCCCTGGAAGACCCCCGACCACCCAGCCGGGCATCCACCACCACCCCCGCCTCACCCGTGGCCTGGGCCACTGCCTTGAGGAGGATGCCCTCTCCGATGCCGAGCTCCAGGCCCTGCTGGGGCGGCCCCAGGCGGTTGAGGCTGAGGTAGAGGACGGGTAGGAGGTCAGCAGGTGACAGGGCCACCACGGAGCGCAGCAGGTTGCTCAGCGTCTCCACCATCCGGAGCCTGGAGGAGGGGACAGGGGTGAGACCACCTGACATTTCAGTCAAGATGAGGTAGGGGAGTGTGGTGATAAAAGAAACGCAGGAAAGAGACGAGGAGGGGGCTCACAACCAGCGCCCGGTGTGTGACCCGAGCCACAGGCACCGCCACAGGCTGCCGGTGGGACAGGAACTCCACCTGATGAAGAAGGGGACGACCATCTACAGGGAACCAGCTGATGCGTGTGGACTGCTTTCCGGGTGCCAGGCCTTGGTATTAAGGCTTCAAAACGTTCTGACTCCCTGAATTTTCATAGCTGCCCTGACCTAGATGTTATGTCATTTTACAGGTGAAGAAACTGAGGCACGAAAGACTATGTAACTTGCCAAGGTCACAGAGCTAGCGAGTATCAGGCCGAGTCAGGGCTCTCGCCACAAACAAGACGTGGGCTTTCTCTAACACTGAGGATCGGGAGTATCAGCCAGGCGGCAGGTACTCTTGGTTACTTGAGCTTAGTATCCAGTTCCTGCCGCCAGGCGGTGGAGCCTCTCTCCCCACGCCAGGGATCACGGGGTCACCCTCCTGTCTTGCTCTGACCAACAAACCAGGCAGAAACGATGGCGTGGGCCTTCAGAGGCCTGTGGCCGCTCCTGTGGCCAGGCCTGTGGTCTGTGATCTCGTGCGTGAGGGTGCAGCTGAGCCAGGCGGGGGTTAAGAGGATTAAACAGCTGGAGGCACAGCCAGGGCCAGTGGGACAGAACCGCGAGAGCCCCCGCTGGCCCCGGCCAGGCGGCCTGGTTAATTACCGAGCAGAGACCTCCTCGATCTTCTCGAACGCCCGGGCCACAGCCAGATAAGGGACCCTGGGGGGGGAAGGAAAAACAGGAGCTGTGCGTACACCCACACTGCCTCTGCCCCAGCTCCCTGCCCCCACACACCTCCCAGTCAAAGACCTGCTGATCCCCAGGTGCTCGCAGGCAATCCGGACCCCTGCCTGGGGTTCTCTCTCCATCCCCTTCAGAGAGCCCAGTGGTCTCCCCAAAACACTGAGGGTTGTGGGGGTGGGGAGGATTGGCAAATCTCTCACTGAAGCCTCCGGAGACAGGGCCCCCCACCGTGCCAGGGACCAGAGGAGGGGTTCTGGGGAGGGCCACGCCTCACCTCTGGCCCGCCTTCCAGCAGGCATCCTCGATGGGGTGGTAGTTGTTCTTGGCAGGATTGTAGCTCGGTGGGTCCAGGTGTCTGTGGAGGGAAAGGGGAGGCTGCAGGGTAGATGCCTGGGTCGAGGAGAAGCCATTCCGCTGGCTGGCATTTACTGAGCATGTCCTAAGTGCCAGGTACTATGCCAGGCACAAGGGCATGGAAATGAACGAAAGCGAGTTTGCTAACCTGGAACTCATGTTCCAGTGTGAAAGTCAGCGGGGGGGGGGGACAAACAAGACCAAAAAGCAGAAGAGAATAAATCATTTTTCAGTATTAAAACATTTTTAAGACAAAAACCAGGTAGAGGGAGAAATCAGAAAGGCAGATGCTACTTCAGAGGACAGTTGGGGAAGGCCAGAGGAGACATCCGGGCAGAATGATGCCAGGGGTTAGCAGAGTGCGGAGCAGGGAGAAGAGCGTCCCAGAGGGGAGCTGCCAGTGCAAAGGCCCTGAGGCAGGGACACGCCTGGCCTGCTGGAGGGACAGGAAAGGGGTCAGTGTGGCTGAAGTGGAGCCATGTGATCCGAATATTGTTCAGTTCAGCCGCCCAGTTGTGTCTGACTCTTTGCGACCTCTTGGACTACATCTAGCCCGCCAGGCTCCTCTGTCCATGGGGTTTCCCAGGCATGAATACTGGAGTGGGTTGCCGTTTCCTCCTCCAGGGGATCTTCCCGACCCAGGGATTGAACCCACGTCTCCTGTACTGGCAGACGAATTCTTTACCACTGAGCCACCTGGGACACCCATGTTGATCAGAGTCCACTCCAAGAGGCAAGGACCCCTCTGGGTCAGACCCGCCCTCACTGTGGCTGGAACAGCAGGAGGAAGGTGCAGTCCCTGGGTGCCCCAAAGAGCCAGGCACCGTGCGAAGGGCACTCCATCTGCTAGCAAGTCAGTCCTGCAGGCACAGACTCACCTGCCCCCCGAGTCACATAAGGAAACTGGGCAGTGGTTAAGTAGCTCACCTGAGGCCACACAGCTAGTAAGCAGTACAGTTCTCAGACTATGTTCTAGGCCTCTACATCACCGTGCCTCGGGAAATGCCTCACACCCACCCCGTTAGAGCCTCGGCAGCGCAGACTCTGCAGTCACACTCCTTTGGGTTAAAATCGCTGCTCCATCAGTGACCAGCTGTGTCCTGGTGAGGAAGCAATTTCCCTCTGAACTAACCGTATGATGGAGCTACCCGGAGTCCCTGCCCTGACACGCCCTGAGGTTAAGGAAGAAATTAGGGGGAGAGTTCCCACTCCTTGGCGTGCTTTGTGGGGAGCATTTTTACAACACTGACTCCCCAGCCTCAGACCTATGTCTCTGCCAAATTTGGGGTGAGGGAGAAGACTGCCGACTGTTTACAGCTCTTCAGCTTTCCTGTGCAGACAGGGCTGAGGATGGCTGAGGCGGATGGAGCACGCGCAGTGAGTTGTATGGGCTCAGTATTTGATAAGGGGTCGCCACCTGGTTCTTCCTATTATATTAAAAGGAGAAACGGCAGAGCTGAGGGCCGTCACACTGCCTGGCTCAAATCCCAACTCTGGCACACTCCTCATCTGTGGACTAATCAAGGCAATCAAAATTTATAATAATAGCAGCTACTACTTGCCGAGTGTGGGCATGGCCAGACGCTAGTCTGCAACCCTCAGGGGGAAACTGGCCCAGAAAGGCTAAGTCGCTTGGCCAAGGTCATCCAGCTGACAAAGGCGGAGCTGGGACTTCCAAGCACTCCAGAGCACTGTCCTGCCTCCATGCCTCACTTTTCCCACCTGTGAAACGGGCGTCCCAACAGAGTCGACGCACAGGGTTGCTGTGAGGCTTCAATGCATCAGGATATGGAGGGCACAGTGTCTGGTGCGGGCACACCGTTTACAGTGGATAAAAGGGTGTGCTTTCTACCATTAACAAGTCCTCATATTAAAGGCGAGGAAATTGGAGGTCCTGACAGTTTGTCTGTCGCCTGGAGACGGCCATCAGTGATCAGGTTGAGAAGAGTCTAAGAAAAACGATCGCAGGATCCCAAGAAGTAAAAATCAGGACACAGAACTTCATGTCAGACACCAAGATGGACAAGTAATATAAGCATGGGCGTGTGCCCAGGGAGCAGGGCAGGGGTGCAGAGAAGAGGCCCGGCGTAGGAGCTAGGGCAACTCGGCTTCCAGGCCTGGCCTTACCCCCACCCTCCCTGTGTATCCCAGGGAAGATGGCCTAGCTGCTCTGGGCTAATTGGTTTCAATGCCTGGGAAATGGCTAAAACACCAGCTTCCTGCACAGGCCTACTGCAGAGATGAAGTAAAAAGGCATAAAAGAAACCTTTAGGACGTGACTTGACACAGAGGAGGCTCAAGAAAAGGAGCTGACCTTTCCTACATTGCAGTCACGTGCTGAAATGGGGCCACTTAATCTCACTAATAAGGTTGCGACTGGGGTACAAACTTGTCATTAAGAATCCCAGATTTTTTATTAGACTAATTAAACCTGAATCACAAAACTCTAATGCTGAAAGGCTATTTGGCGATTACCGGTCTCCGTTTTGGAGGCCCACCTACAATCAGATCAGGGAAACCTGGGGCTCACTGGCTTACTTTGTTTCATCTGCTGTTCTCTTCATGGATCCTGACTCACCCCTTGGTCTCGTCCTTTCTTAGAGCACCAGGTCCTTCTTTCGCTTCTTTTTTGACAGCTGGCTTCCGGGGGGCTGAGGAATGAAGCAGGGAAACAGTGGACCCTTTCTCCTTCCCACAGCCCCCACCTCCCAAGTTCTCTCCAGGTAGCATTGCCCCATGCTTGGGGGCGGGAACACAGCAGGAGGGGTGAGTTAGGCTTTCTCACCCACGGGAAGGCCCAGCTCCTTGGAGAAAGACCCACCTGCCTCTTCCCTGCGCAGCCCTGAGAGGTGACGGGGAGACACTCACAGAAGAAACTGCTGAGGGTCTTTGGAGCTTTGGGGGGCGGTTGAGCCTGGCCATCCTCCTGCGGTTCCTGCTTCACCGTCACCCCGGGCTCTGAAACGCTTTCTGTCGGGGACTCTGCTGAAAGTGAGAGAGGTCAGATGGTGATGCAAACTTTAAACGAATGTATTTCTTGGCCACGAGGCACGTGGGACCTAGTTCTCTGACCAAGGATGGAACCTGGGCCCCCTGCATTGGGAGCACAGAGTCCCAGCCACTGGACCCCCAGGAAGTCCCCAGTGCCTATGATTTCTGAAAGATAACTTGTTGGAGGATGACTGGCTCTTTTTTCCTCACATGTGTGGAGGAAAAATAACAAGAAAAATAACAATAGTAACAAAACCTACAGTTTCCCCTAGAATGTGCTTTTAGACAAGACATTGGAGAATCTTATTGAAGTCTTATCTAAGCCTTATTTACATTAACTGTCCTCTAAAGACATGGGACCACCCCCCCAAAACCAGAGAGAGGGCCCCAGGAAGAAAGAGGGTCGGACACTCACTGGAGGTCTGGGGCTCAGGGGGCGTCGTGGGCTGGTCCCCGCCTTCCACTTCCTCCTTGTCGCCCCCTTCAGGCTCTGGGAGGCTTTCTGTTGGTGTCTCTGCTTCTGAAGACAGACAAGGCAGATGCCAAGAAGTGTCACTGGGGACCCCTCCCCGAGGGCTTCTGCATTCCCAAGACACCCTGCCCGTTTTATCTTCGCTGTGCTGACCGCACGAGTGAAGTGACGGGAGGGGTGAGGGTGGGTCAGCCCTGGGCCACGCAGGGACCTTGAGGGAAGCCAACCCCAATGCTTGCTTGTGTAGCTGAGAAACGGAGAGGGCCAGACTTTTCTTATAAACCATTATTTTTGAATTATTCACAGTGAAATAAAACTGAAAAGGTTTCAAAATGCCAACGATAACTTGTCAGAGATAAAAATAAAGTTTTTTAAGCTGATTGAAAAATTAAAAAAAAAAAAAGAAAAAAACCACCTCCAGGGTAATAATAACTGCATCAACTGACTTGGGAATAATCTGCCTTAGTAGAGAGAAGTCATCCCCTGCCCTGACCCCCAAAACCCCTGGACACAGATAAGGGCTAAAACTTCATAATTTACAGTAAAATTTGTTAGACTAAAAATTGCCAACCAGAAATCAGACCTCCACCAAATTCAGACCTTCCCTGGAAAGGACAAACCCAATAAAGACCTCTTATTAAAACAAATGACGGAGACAAAGCCTGATTATCATAATCGTATAAAGGCCCCAAATGATCTGTAGATCAGATGTTTATGGCTCCATTTCCCAGGTAAGATATTTTACATTTTCAAGGGAAACGGGCTGGAGGCTGTGTGACCTACTAGCTTGCAGCATTTCACTTGTTATTATTAGATCACATTCTTGGTAATTCATGACATCAGCTTTCTGCAAAGCTGGGTACTCATGGGTGGTGCAATGAAAACCAAGTATTAAATGAAAATCAACATGAACAGGAAACAAGGGCAGCAGTTGTCAACTGGACTCCAAAGTCTGAGCAATTGTGCAGTGCCCAGGAGACTAACTGAACATTTAAGAATTAATTTTTTTCTCCTTTCAATGCTATGTATATTACTTTCTCAAATGCCCAAGCTGCTAGAACATAAATAGTTGTTTGGACATAACTCAACAAACTGAACAGTAAAGGCCTTGGGGCAATGAGGCAGTTATTAAGACACTACGGGTCCTGGAAGTTTGTACACTTCTTTGCTTTTTGGCAAAACTTACAATAAAAACAAATCATTTAGAGGAAAATATTTTCCATACGAGAAATAAAAAGAGAGAAAAATGGGAAACTATATATGAATTAAGATGGCCAAACTAACATATTCCAGAACGCGTTCATGACAAAATTCCCTGGGCAGTGTGGGATTCTGACGGAAACGCGTGGATTCCTGATCGAAGTGTCAAATCAAGTGGGGTCCCCACACCCTGTCCTCCCAGACAGGCCCCCACCACCACAGACACACAGAATGAGCCTCTCCCCGCTTCCTCCCTCCCGACCAGGGTCTCACCTCCTTCCTCCTTCTTCTTCTTAGTCTCCGGGTCCTCGTCCTCGCCCTGCTCTTTCAGGACATCTTGAAATGTCCGTTTGGGAAGCTGCTTCCGGGCTGGAAAGACAAAGGGCTCAGGGTGGCCTCCTTGCTGGCCCACTGGACCCGCCACAGTGGGCTCAGACCCCGTGGTGATGGCCCCCGAGACGGCTCTGGGGCCCTGCCCTTCTCCGCCTGCCCCCCAGCCACCACCCGGGTGTGGGCCACATCCTTCAGGCTTCTGCTTCCTGGCTGTGTGGCCACGGCAGGCAGGTCCCTAACCCTAACCCTTCACCTTGGGAGCCAGCAGCCGCCCCCTCTCTGCCTCACCTCTCGCCACACACTATCCTCAAGCCCTCGCTGCCCCCACATCACACCTTATCCTCAGAGACGCCGAGGCGTGTGGGGCTCCCCCACCTGCTGAGCTGTTCCCACCCCGAGGCCTTCACATATGCTCTGCTTGGCGGAAACTCTTCCCTGTCACCCTTTCTCAACAGAGCCAACCCCGACCAAGACCCTGATCCAAGACTCAGCCCAGACTGCAGCTCCTCTGGGCCCTGTCTCAATCCGCGCCACCCCCGTGCCTGCATGTCATTCCTTACAGCAGCACCGTCAGTGGAAATATACAGTGAGCCATGTGTGTCATCTGAAGCTTTCTAGTGGCTATACTGAGGAAAGGAAAAAGCACCAGGTGCATTTAAGTTTGGATAATCTTGTTTACTTGACCCAACATAACCAAAATATTATTCCAACATGTTTTGAATATGTAAAGTCAGTATCATTCTTTTTCCTATGCTAGGTCTTCAAAATCTGATGCACTTACAAACACATCTCAACTGCACAGTGAATTTTCATCAGAAACACTTGATGTGTTTAGATTTCATACGCTCTACCGGTGAGAAAGCCCAGAGAAGGGAAGTCATTTGCCCAAGGTCACACAGCCAGGGGCTGGTGGAACCGTGCTCTTAACCACAATGCTAAGAGCACAGCTGGCGGGGAGGGGGGGCGCTCAGTGGTGGAGAGATCCACCTGTGGACAAAGACAGGCGGCTGAAACAGCGTGGCCCGGGGGCCCTTACCCGTGCGACGCTTCGGGATCCCTGATGGGGGCGCAACCGCTGGGGAGGGGCTGGAGCGGGAAGGGCTGCTCTCAGGCAGTGTGACAGGACTGGGAGGTGAGGGCTGTGGAGAGTCTGAAGCAGGCTCCTGGAAAGGAAGAGAAAGAGCAACTCCTGAGTTGGGGGAGACGGAGGGAGCACCCAACTATATCAGTTTCCAAACACTCGGGAGAACAGGTGACTCAGCCCCAGTTCTGGCCTCTTACCTGGGCCATCACTCCACTCCCCTGTGTCATTTCACGGTCCCAGACTGTCCCTATTATGGACCACGGTAACAATTTTTTTCCTTAAGTGACAAGATCTTTGATTTTTAGCTAAGCATAATATGGCCCAACCAAAAAGTGGTGGCTCAGATGGTAAAGAATTTGCCTGCGATGCAGGAGACCTTGTAGGTCCCTGGGTTGGGAAGATCCCCTGGAGGAGGGCATGGCAACCCACTCCAATATTCTTGCCTGGAGAATCCCCACAGACAGAGGAGCCTGGTGGGCTACCGTCCACAGGGTCACAAAGAGCCAGACATGACTGAGCGACTAAGCACAGCACAGCACAGAACATGGCCCAACCAAACACTTCCCAGACTTCCTTGCAGCCAGGTGTGGTCAGGAGCCTAAGGACTACCCTTCCCAGACTCCCTTGCAGCTAGGTCAGAAGCCCCAGGTCTACACGATGCAGTGTAAGGGCAACTGGCGATGGAAGGGGGTGAGCAGTGGGCGAGACAGGATGTCGCTTCACCATCGGCAGACTGAGAAGCGCTGCACTTCGGATGCTACCTTCAGAGCAGCCAACAGGCAAGAAATGACTTAAATGAGGGGAGCAAGTGAGCCGACTTGGGGAAGACGGAAAGCCTTCGGTTCCATGGGTTCTGAGCCCTTCCTCCACAGCAGGCATTCTCTCCCATCACTGTGTAAATCAACTCACAGCACCTTCACGGCCACCCGTGATGAGGGAGACTACCCGAAGCTGCCCGAGCCACCTGAGGCTGCCTGCCAAGGCATCCCCAGGGCAGAGGCAGGGTTAGGTGCACAGAAACCAGGCCCAACAGCTGAACTCCTCTGCCCCCTGGGGCATCAGCTCCAGAATTCTCCTGAGCAGCTGCTGCACTCAGCTCCAAGGCCAATGGGAATGACGCTTCTGGTAAATGGGGGCAGGCTGCTGGGGCCCCACCTGGCTTCTGGGGGTGGTGGGGGCTTCCTCTTCCTCCTCCTCGCCCTCGCTGCCCAGGACCCTGGTTGCCTTCCTCCCCGGCCTCTTCACTGGAGAGTCACTGTCAGACACCACTCGATTCCGCTCCTTCAGTGCCACCCTGGAAGGTGAAAAAATGGAGGTTTTTCCAGCAGGCAGAGTGGGGACGCTGCCCTCAGACTCTCCAGCAATTTCATTATGTTTCATTCCCTTCCTTGACTTTCAAGCATGCAACAATTCCCAGAAGCCTCCTTGGCATGTATTTTTTTAGGCTATGTTGGGTCTTTGTTACTTTTCTCTACTTGTGGTGCGTGGGCTTCTCACTGTAGTGGCTTCTCCTGTCGCAGAGCATGGGACCTAGGGCACTCAAACTCAGTAGTTATGGCTTCCAGCCTTCACAGTGCTCAGGCTCCGTGATTATGGCACATGGGCTCAGCTGCTCTGCAGCCTGTGGGATCTCTCGGAACCAGGGATAGAACCCACTGCCTCCTGCATTGGCAGGCAGATTCTTTACCACTGAGCCGCCAGGGAAGCCTTCAGCATATACTCTGAAACACCCATCCCCCCGTCCCACTTCTCTGGGGGCTCCTGTGTGCCCACCCTGTGCTGGGTGACGCTGGAGGAACACACGAAGTCCCTACCGAGGGCAGACAATGGCCTCCAACACTCCTTTGGAGACTTTCTTTCAGTCAGTCATGGAAGACCCTGACCCCCTAGGGAGGGACTACACTTCCCAGCAACATAAAAACAAAAGGGGTGGATCTCAAAGTCAGAAGCGTTGATAAATCATGGCCTGGTCTTTATCACTGACTGAGCATCTTCTATGAAGCAGGCCCTGTTCTGTAAGTTGTTAGGGTGTTGACGCCTCAAGTCCACACTGAAAGCCTGATGCAGACCATGAAACCCTGTTACCCACGTGGAAACTGGGCACTGGAAGTAACGTTACTCTCCCCAGGCCCCAAACTGGGAAGGTGAGCTGAGTCTACCTTGAACGGTCCAGGGACAAGGTCTTCCCAAGAACTTATGACAAGGATGGTGGCGGAGAGAACACTGTTCTCTTCAGATGCAGCCAGTGGCAGGGTCCCTGACTTGCGGAGGAAGTCTGCTCCAGAATGAAGTCAAGACACTGGGCCAGAGTCCTGAAGACCACTCTGAGGTTCTGGATCCAGCTATACCTGAAGCTGACACTACCTTTAGCCTTTCAGGTTACAAGAATCAAAAATTTGCCCATGGAGGCCTGAGACATCCTGAGCCAAGTCTGTTAACACCTGCAGCCAACAGAGTCCCGACTGATGAAGGAACAGATTCACCACCTCCCAGCCCCAGAACGTACTTCGGAGGGGACTCAGTTTCTCTGATGCTGTTGGAGGTCTCCTTCTCTGGCTTCTTCACTTTGCCCTCTTTCTTGGGCTGGAAAAATGACCTGGAGGAGCAGAAGAGGGGGAAAAGAAGTGAATAATAACAGTAGCAATAACCCCTCTAACACATGCCACATCCCTCAGCTTCCGATGCCCGTCCCCATTTCTGGCACACCACAGGAGACTTTGAACAATCCCCTTATATGGATGAGGAAACTGAGGCTCAGACAGAGGAGGCAGCACTATGTGCTTTTCTGCCTCAGCTCTCCTCTCACGTGAGAGCCAGGACACATCCCAGTTTCCCTCCTACAAGTATTAACTGTGCACTTACTATGTGGCAGGGCCTGTCCTGGGAACCCAGGGGCACAGGAGCGGCCCAGACACAAAGTCCGTGCCCTCAAGGGGCTGACGCTCCAGGAGTAGGCAGACATTAAGTGAAAGTGAAATCGCTCAGTCGTGTCCGACTCTTTGCAACCCCATGGACTATAGCCCACCAGGCTCCTCCACCCATAGAATTTTCCAGGCAAGAGTACTAGAGTGGATTGCCATTTCGTTCTCCAGGGGATCTTCCTGACCCAGGGATCGAACCTGGGTCTCCTGCATTGCAGGCAGACGCTTTACCGTCTGAGCCACCAGGGAAGCATAAGCAATGTGTTCATTGCTTAGTTGTGTCTGGCTCTTTGCAACCCCATGGACTGCAGCCCACCAGGCTCCTCTGTCCATGGGGATTCTCCAGGCGAGAATACTGGAGTGGGTTGCCCTGCTCTCCCTCCAGGGAATCTTCCCAACCCAGGGTCTCGGTCTCCTGCATTGCAGGCAGATTCTTTACTGTTTGAGCCACCAGGGAAGCCAATAGCTAATATGAAATGTTCAGAAGCGTTATCTGCTCTGGAAAAGGTAAAGTAATAGGCCCTCCCTTCCACCCAGGCATTACCGGCCCTTTAGGCTGGATCATACTTTGTTGTGGGGGGCTATCTGGGGCACTGTAGGATGTTAACAGCCTGCCCCACCTTTACCCACCAGATGCTAAGGGAAGCCGCCTCTCCCCCCAAGTGGTGACAACCAAGAATGTCTGACATTCCCTGCTGGAGGGGGTTGGGGGGAGCTGGAAACTGCCCAAGATTGGGAACCACGGGGCTAGGGTCTCTGAACCTTGCAGCCACTAACATTCTCAGTTACTACCCCACCTGGTTTTCCAGTGCCCCTCCCCACTCTCCATACTGCTCAACTCCTGGAGATTCTACGTAAAGACTAACCCGAGTTCTTCTAAGATAAGGGCAGAGGTAGCGAGAGGAGCAGAGAATTTGGAGAACGCGAGCTGCTGGTGGGTGGGGTGGGGGCCCTTACCTGATGCTTCGCTGCATGATGGTATCAGAATTCTCTCCCCCCTCCTCCTCCTCTCTGGCCACCAGTTTCTGAAAAGAACATCCAAAAATACTTGATTAGGATACTCATTTTTGTGCAGAGATCAACACACAAAACACACTGATTGTGTGGAGATCGGAACACATACACCTCTGATAGGAGAGGAGAAACTTTCACAAATTGAGGTTTGGGGAAATCACCCTGAAATCTACATCATCGGGCTTGAACTTCACGCTGACAGGCCTGACATATGGGCTGTCAAACATAATAGGCAGCTGCTTTAACCAACGAAAGAAGAGAATGCATTTACCAGAAATGAAAAAAGTCTACTCTGAAGACAGGGCTAAAAGCCTTCCTTCCTATGAGCCCAGACCAGCAGCTCTTCAAAGACAAGTTTCCTTTCCCAGGTGCCCAGGCCATAATGACTCTGTGTGTACATGCTCATCTTTTTCTTCTTTTGGAAACCTTGAAAGAATGTGTCCCTGGTCGCATCTGATATACGTTCTTTACTCTGTTGTTTAGTCACTAAGATGTGTCTGACTCTTTTGCAACCCCACGGACTGCAGCCCGCCAGGCTCCTCTGTCCATGGGTTTCCCAGGCAAGAATACTGGAGTGGGTTGCCATTTCCTTCCCCAGGGGATCTTCCTAGCTCAGGGATCAACCAGCGCCTCCTGCACTGTGGGCAGATTCTTTAACACGGAGCCACCAGGGAGGCCCACTCTTTGTTCTAACAAGATATAAATCTGCTGAAAACCAGGCTTCACTGGGGCAGTTCCTCAGAACTGAAAGGCTTTCTCCTGGGCTAGAATCCTCCATTTGGCTCAAATAAAACTCTTTTTCCATTCCTATATTATTTCTATTCCAGCTTCAAATGTTCCCCAGTCCTTCCCTAAGTCTCCAAACCAGTCAATGCTCCCTCTTGTCACTGTCCTTCCCCATCACGTCCTCCCTTCCTTCCTTAACTCTGGCAGACTCCAGTACACCTTTCATCGCTCTCTGGGCCCTGCCTCCTGCCCTCCGTCTCACTGGGCAAAACCCCAAAGCTGTTGATTGAAGCCAACTTTCCACCCACCCTGTTCCTGCAACCGCAGAGTAGAGCGGGACTAGCCGCCAGGAGTCCTTCGGGTTGCGGTCCAAGCCTCTCCATTTCCCCAGAGCGTTCAATTCTCCAGCTCTCTCAGGCTGTACTTCAAAGCGGCTTCTTTAGTCGCCAACACCGACTCCACCCGCCGCCGCCGCCAAGAAAACGCAAGCAAATGCGAGAAAGGCAATTTCCCACCGCCTTATCTACCTCCTGCTGCACCTGCGCACTGCTCCGAATCCCAGCTGTAGGCACTTCGACCACCCCCAGCTGTACTCTCATCTGAGATCAGACACTTGACCTGCGCACCAGATCTCATGCCCTCTGACCTCCTCAAACCCCGTGCTCCAGTAAGTTCCTCCTTTCTCTCCTCTAGATCAGCTTTTCTCTCTCTACTAGACCATGCCTATCGATCTACAAATCGGCTGTGATTTGTCCCATCTTAAAAATCAAACAAAATCTCTTCTCTTGAGCCTACACGTTCCAGCAGCTATGGCTCAATCTCTCCTCCCCTTTTCAGAGACGTCATAGAAAGAACTGTCCCAAGGCATCATCTCCAGTCTCTCTCCTCCCATCCCTGCTTGAACCTTCAAGTTTCTCCACATCCCTCAGCTGGCCCTTCTCATCAAGGTGACAGGAACTCTGGGTTGCTAATTCCAGAAGTCACCTCCTGTTCCTCATCTTGGCCCATCAGCAGGATTAGAAACATCTGACTCCTTGCTCCATTGAAATTCTTTCTTCATACCACACCCTCATCTTGGTGTCCGTAAATAAATATTAAAAAAAAAAATTCAAGGACTCATATTGCTAGTTTTCTATGCTGATATCTCTACCTGGATATCTAACCAACATCTCAGACCAGCTCAAGAGCCTTCTCTCTTCCCTCCCCAAGCTCTTCTAGCCCTCCCTCCACCATCTTGGGCAATAAGCACAGTGCTGTGTGTGCTAAGTCGTTTCAGAGTTTTTGCGACCCTATGGACTGTAGGGATTTTCCTGGCAAGAATACTGGAGTGGGTTGCTATGCCCTCCAACAGAGGATCGATCTTCCAGACCCAGGGATCGAAGCTGTGTCTTTCAAGTCCCTTCATTGGCAGGCAGGTTCTTTACCACTAGCGCCACCTGAGAAGCCCACAATAAGCCCAGACCTTTCAGCTCCCCTCCCCTGGACCCCACACCTACACGTCTCTTCCCTTGACTCCGCCCCCTCATCAGGCATACACAAGGCCAGACCTCTCTCCATTCAGAAGGTTCTCGACCTTTCAAAAAGCCTTTGCTTTAGGCCTAGATCTTACCACTGACTTGCCCCGCCCCACCTCCATCTCCCTGGGCTCTCCCTTTAAAGCTGACCCTTCTCCTTCAACCTTTCCCCGGCCCCGCCCACTATTAAACTTTCCTCTAGACCACCCCCTTCCAGGTGGGCCTGCCTCCCCAGCCCTTCCAACTTCCGGGTGACCCCGCCCACCTAGAGCCTTTCCCCGCCCCCTCATCCCTATATAACCACGCCCCTTTCAGGTAGTCCCGTCCCTCCAGGCCTCTCGTCAGATCCTGTCCTGTGCAGTTTTCGGTCTTCGTCTACCTTCTACCTAATCCTGAACCTCTGACGGACGCCGTTCCGCCCCCTCCGGCGGCCCGCAGCCCGCGCACTCCCCTCCGCAGCGCGCTCCCGGCCACACCAGCCTGCCCCCATGTCCTCTCCTTTGCAGCCGACCTACTCGGCGAAAGCTGGAGCCCCGAGTTGCCGACACGCGCGCTGTTCAACAGCCCTGAAGCCCCGCAAGACTGGTGCCACTTGCCTCGCGCCAGGCCCGCGCGCCGCTGTGCTGAGCGTCTCGCCCGGAGCAACCCCGCAGTCCCAAATTCGCGCCACCGACTTCGCGCGCAGACTTCGGCGGGCGGGGGCGGGGCTGAGTCGAGGGGCGGGGCCGGGCGACGTCCGAGCCGCCGTCGCGAGGAGGACGCTGGGAGTTGTAGTCTCCCGGTCGTGAGACTCCCTGGAAAGGGGATGAAGTGGGGCGAGCCCTCCCGCAGAGCACGCTGGGAAACAGCCCCGAGCCTCTGTTGCTCTGGATTGAGGAGTGACCAGCGGGAAAACGGAGATTCGGTGGGAGTCGCCGCGCGAGGCACGGCGGGAAGAGAGGCGGGAGGCCGCGCGGGGCATCCCGGGAGCAAGGGCCGGGCCGGGCCACGGCGCGGGGCATTGTGGGAGGTGGACGCCGCTCCGGGGCGGGTAGGTGAGTGGGGAGGGGCGGGAAGGGTGCACATCTGGGGGAGGGGAGAGGCACAGCTGGGTGGGACAGCCGGGATGGGAGGTGCCGCGGCTGGCAGGGCTGGGAGGGGTTGTGGAGCCTGGAGCCGGCTGGGAGTGGCTCCAAGAGTGGGGGAGGCGCAGCTGGACGTGGGGGAGCATCTGGGGCGATGCAGCCCGTCTAACGACGACGGGCCACGTCTAGGGCGAGGACGCGAATCTGGGGGAGGATAATAGCTGGACGTGGGAGGAGGGGGCCACAGCTGGGCCGCGCGCTGCATCTGGCGACCGCAGATGAATATTGGTGACACTTTAGAGAATTGGCCATAAGTGAATGGGGCACACACCTGTACGTGAAGGGGCCATACTCGATGTGGGGAGGACGTCTGGATACGAGAGCATCTCTTGGAAGTAGGGGCACAGCTGCATGTGGCAACCCCTGGGGGCCCCATCTGGGAGAGGGGCAACAGTCGCCTAGTATCTGAGACACATGTGGGGAGGAGAAAGCCACAGGTGCATGAAGAATAAGACGGGATGAGCGATCCATGCCTGGAGGTGCGGAGCACATCCGGAGATCGAGCATCTTTAGACTGGCCGCAGGGTCGAGGGCGGGGGCGGGTCGCAGCTGGATGTGCGTTACAGCCCGCGTATGGGCACATGAAAGAGGACGTTCTAGATGACCGGAGGGAGGCTCTAGAGGTTACCGCCAAGTGCAGAAGGTACATCCGGAAGGGGAGGAAATCCTACCTGGAAGTTGGGAACACATTCGGGAAGGGGTCCACGACTGAGTTTTAAGAGTCATATTTTAAGAGAGGGACCGCAACTGTACTAGGGATCACGTATGTCTATGGAGGAGGAGACCAGACTGGAGTTAAAAGATCAGCCTGGCAGGTTCCAACTGTCCCAGGAATATAGCTGGGCGTAGGAGGAGGCCAAAGATGAGCTGGAGATTAACGGGAACACCCCGCTCCCCGCCCCCGCCCCCGGCCCCACCTGGAGAGAGGCGTCAGCTCTGAAGAGGCAGGCGGAGACTGGAGACCTCGGAGAGGATGGATCTGATATCCAGGTGTCCTCCCCACCCCTCCCACCCAGGCGCCCCAGGATGGAGCCTCCACCTGGCACAGCGGCGGGGCAGGAGGAGCAGGAGCTGCGGGAGAGGGCCTTCTTCTCGTGGGCCGAGTTCAGTCGCTTCTTCGACGCGTGGTGCCAGCAGCGGCTGGCACTCTTCTTCGTCAAGAGCTCCATGCACCTGGCGCGCTGCCGCTGGGCCAGCGCGCCCCCGCTCTACACGCTCATCGACGTACTCAAGTACAGCTACGTGCGGCTGGTGTGCAAGGACGTGCGCGCGCCCAGCCGGCCCGCCGTGGGGTGCGTGAGCCGGGCTGGGGGCTGACGGGGGGGTGGTGTGCGTCCCGGGGGAGGGGGAAGCAGCGAGCCCGCACCCGGGAGACCGGGAGGGGAGAGATGGCAACTGAAACCGCTAAACCTTGAAGAGAGACTAAAAGGATCAAGGAGGGAAGTTTCCTGAGACAGAGGCAGTTTGCTGGAGGGATGGAAAGCCACTTGCAAAGTGTGGCCTCCACTTAGAGATTTTATAAGAGACCCGTGGAGAGGCACAGTGCGAGACAGACACACACACCCAAGAGACATTAAAAAAGAAAATTCCAAAAACAGAGACATGGCACCAAAAACACCAGCCAGCCAGAAAAACAGGTGAGAGCCCAGATTTAGGACACCTACGAAGAGGCTAGCTGCAGAGAAAGCCACAGGACAAAAATAGCAACAGCAATAACAAAAAAAAATCCATGCATTCAGTAAATACAGGGCCAGGTCCCCTGCCAGGAGCTAGGGATGTTTCACTTGGGAGGAGGGGAGGGGAGGGGGGTCAGCAAGACAGACAAATTCCCAGCCCTTCTGCTTTCAAAAGGGACAGAAGAGTGACATGATATGAACAAGCTCACAGATAATAGTTCCCTCTAACTGTAGTACTTCAGAGGGCTTGAGGAATCCAAGAGGGCTAGGAGACACAACCAAGTGGCCAGGGGTATTTTAACTTACCCTAATTTTAAACCCTGCACATTCCCCATACAATGTTGGGCTTCCAGCTTCCCTTGCAACTCAGGAGGCGGCTGAGACCTTGTTCCTGTGTGGCAGGCAGCCACCCCAATCAGATGGGGCTTTAGCACTCAGGTTTGCCCCAGACCCCACCACTCTCTGCCACCTCCTCCTTTGCCACTTCCTTTGTCTGTCTGGCCCCTGTCCGTGTATGAGTTGGAGATCCTTGGGTGGGGAGCCAGGGACAGAGGGGTTCGCTTAAGAACACAGGCTCTGCCTGTAGGCTGCTTGAGACCGGCTCCACCGCTTCCTGGGTGGGTCTCTTTGGGCGGCGAACTTCACATCTCCAAGCCTCAGTTTTCTCATCTATGGAAAGGGCTGTTGTGAGCAGGAAGGCGGCTTTCCAGTGCCTGGAACACGGGGCAGCTCAATACATAAAAACTGTTACAGGAGTCACGTGCACAGAGCAGGAAGCTGGCAGCCTGGGGCCCACCATGGCTCCACTGCTCATCAGCCCATGACGCTGAGCTCGTGACATCCCCTTTCTGGGCCTCAGTTACCTCCCTGGGAAAATGGGAGAAGTAATATATTAATGGGCTTCCCAGCTGGCTCAGTGGTAAAGAATCCACCTGCAGTGCAAGAGATACAGGAGACGCTGGTTCAATCCCTGGGTCAGGAAGATCCCCTGGAGGAGAGCAGGGCAACCCACTCCAATATTCTTGCCTGGAGAATCCCATGGACAGAGGAGGAAGACAGAGGCTTCCTGGAAGAGGTGACCAGTAGGTGGTATTTTCTCTGTATGTTTGTGTTATGTATGTATGTGACTTAACAAACACATGGCACATACTACATGCAGGCACTGTCCCTCTACACATTTCAGAGGGACCCAGGGGGCAGGAGGGATGGGAGGAAGTGACAGGCCAGCAAGGGGCCGAGGACCGTGCCTTGGGCTGGGCCTGATGACTGGGTGGACAGTGGGATGGTCCCGGGATGCGGAGCCTGGGACTGGATGTGGTTGATGAACTGGATGTGGTGGCTGAGGACGTGGGGGCCCATCACTTCTGAGCCCCTGTATTCCCTCCAGCTGCTCAGGCAGGGCCTCTCCAGTGTCACCGTCCAGGGAACAAGGACAGAGTCTGGGGAATGAGTTCATGAGAAAGGCCAGGAGACATGGCTGGAATGGTGTCAGGCCTAGACCTGCAGGGCTGAGTCCAAGAGCTGGGACTTCATCCTGGTGCTCCCCGGGGCTGTGAGTAGGGTCAGCTCTAGGGGTAGGAAGACCCTCTGGGGCCTGACAGGGGATGGACTAGAAGTGGGAAACCAGAGGCCAGAAAGGCGGCTGGGGCTGAGGGTCCAGGGAGCACACAGAAGGGCCGTCTTTCTAGCCCATCCTTTCCAGGAGGTTGCACAGTGACCCCCAAATCGCCATTGGTGTGTCTCCCCCACTTTTCCCAGCTCTCACAGCACTCCCCTCTATAGAACAGAACTCCCAACCTTTCCCAACACACACCGGCCTTTGAAAACACAGATCTTGAGAACCTGAAAGATCCACAAGAATCGTGTGAGTGGAGTGAAGAACACAGCAGCGGTAGTTTTTTTGACGGCAAGACTTGCAGGATCTTACTTCCCCAACCAGGGATGGAACCTGCACCCTGGACAGCAAAAGTGCTGGACCACCAGGAAGTCCTAGGAAGGGTACTTTTAGAAGAAAAACAGATGTTTGAAAACAGCAGCTACTTTTTAATTAACTATTTATTTGATGTCAGCCCCCTTTCTCACCATATATTTTAATCATCTCACTGAATCCTCTCAACGACCCTGCAAGGTCAGTATTATTATTAGCTCCTATTTCCAGATGAGAAAACTGAGGCACAGAGAGGTTAAAAGACTTTCCCAAAATAACACAGCTGCTAAGAGGGAAAACCAGAATTTAGACCCACACAATTTGACCACAAAACCCAGGCTTTTAATTACCATCCTATCTCCCTCTTTTTCCTCTCATCTTTATTTCAATCATGGGTCATTAATGTGAGAGTTCAATGTGCTAACACCCTAAGGATATTTTGGTCCTAGGTACCGTGCATTTGTTCGTTTCATCAAGAGGGTTGTATTGAGCATCTAGTACATGCAGGGTGTGTGTGTTTTAGGTGCTGTGACTTCAGTGGGGAGTATTCATTGCAGATGTGCATCAATCAAATCATCACGCCAATATTGTGATGGAATCTGCCCAGGAGTGGTCAGGGAGGGCTTCCTGGAGGAGGTGGTGCTGGCTCTGCCTTGTGAAGGACGAGTAGGAGTTATCTAGATGAAAAGAAGGGAGAAGGATGTTACATGAAGAGGGAAAGAACTTATGGTAGGTTGGTTGCAATGGAAATGGGGGGGGTGGGGAATGAATGGTTTGGAGAGTTTAGAAGGCATGATAGGCAGGACTTGGTGGTGGGTGATTTTGGTGGGATGAGTAATAAGTGGTGTACCTGGGGTTCAGACAGTGGCGTGTAGTCATTCACTCATGTATTTACTGAGCACCTCCCAGGGGCTGGAGCTGTTCTAGGTGTTGCGGATCCAGCAGTAGACAAAACAGACTAAAATTCCTGCCCATGTGGAGCTGACAGTGAGAGGGGCTCATGGTAATATTCCCCCAATTAGGCGGAGAGAAGGGGCATTAGGCTGCCGTGGGCCATTGTGTGACATACTGGGACCCCACAGAGGGCACATGCCATTCTCTGGTACGTCCATTCTGGGCGCATGGCTTCCCCTGGAGTTGGGGCTTGTGCTAGGGGCCGAAACACCCAGGCCCAAAGAGGTCAGACCAGAGAGAAAGCCCATGAAGTTTTCTAGACAAATGTACTGGGTAGAACCCCATGAACTTGTCATTTGGTTAGATCCGAAGTGGCTGCATGTTGGAAATTCTTTTGAGCTTCATCTGATACCATCCTGGCGGCTCCACTGTGCTATGCTTAGTCACTCAGTCCTGTCTGACTCTTTGCCACCCCATGGACTGTAGCCCGCTAGACTCCTCTGTCCATGGGGATTCTCCAGGCAAGAATACTGGAATGGGTTGCCATGCCCTCCTCCAGAGGATTTTCGCAACCCAGGGATCAAACCCAGGTCTCCCACACTGCAAGCAGATTCTTCACCATCTGACCCACCAGGGAAGCCCCTCAGAGCGGCTTCACATTTTTTTTTTTAATTTAGAATGATTTGTACACTGAAGATTTTTCTAAATTTGCATTCTTTCTGTTACTTTAAGCAAAAGGTCTCAAATGCTTTTTGTGGATTTTTAAAATCTGTTAAACTCTTGGGTTTTACTTTGTGCACAGAGGGAAAAAAAGAATTGTCTTTGATTTAACAGAGACAATTCCAAGTATTTAGACTGGAGGTTTCTCTGTTGGATCCTGAGAAGGATCACCCTCCTCAAGGACTGTTTAGAAAAAATGTGGGAACCTTTAGGGGCCAGGGTGTGCTACTGGCATTTACCACCCGGGAGCCTTCTTAACTCTACCAGACCCCAGATGGTCTATGTTAGAAGGGTTGGCAGACTAGGAGCCCTGGGGCCAAATGCAACCTGCAGCTCATCCTTGTAAATAAAGTTTTATAGACACACAGACACACCCATTCAGTTACATATCATCCACGGCTGTGTCTACGGTATAGCAACAGGACCTGTAAATTTGCTGACCCCTGCTCTATAAATGTGAAATCTACCAAAAATGCCAATCTCACCTCCCCATGGAGAAACACGGTCCCCCTTTCGGACAACAGATGTCCATTTAAACATTATCAGAGAAATATATACTCTGATTTTTTCTCTTTTTTTGTACTCTGATTTTCTTTTCCCTTATTCTCTTTTTCACCGTGCTCTATGTCATTCCCTAAGTTGATGCCAGGTGATGGGCCATGCCCTGGAATTTGGAAACTACTGTCTGAGACAGGCTTTTGCTCGCACATAGAGATGTATAAGGGAGTGTTAGCTCACGTGTTGTCTGTAAGAAGGGAGAACTGGAGACAACCTAACAGCTGGCATAGTTGTGGAGTGGAATATTAGGCAGCAAACAGTGAAACAGAAAGTCTCGGAGAGCTAAGGAGTGAAAAAGCAAGCTACAAAAGGTTATATAGAGTGTGATGCTTGTATTAGTTTCTAGTTGCTGCTGTAACAAATCACCACAAACATCATGGCTTACCACACACATCATACAGATGTGTGATCTTACACTGCTGAAGGTCAGAAGTCCAACACGGGTCTCGGTGGGCTAAAGCAAGTTGTCTGCAGGGTTGTGCTTCTTCGGGAGGCTGCAGGGGAGAATCTGTTTCGTTGCCTTTTCCAGCTTCTAGAGCCCACCCCCATTCCTTGGTTTGCAGCCTCTTCCTCCATTTTCAAAGCCAACAGCATAGCATCTTTCAGTCTTTCTCTGACTTTGATGCTCCTCTTTCCTTTTTCCCCTTATTTAAGGACCCTTGTGATTCCACTGGGCCCGTCTGGATAACCTAGTATCATCTCCTCACCTCAAATCCGAATTTAATCATATTTGCAAAGTCTGTTTGCCCAGTACAATAACATCTGCACACCTCCTTCAACTAAGATGTGACTATCCTTGTGTGCATGTTTGCGTGCAAAGTTGCTTCAGTTGTGTCTGACTCTGCGACCCTGTGGACCATAGCCCACCAGGCTCCCTTGTCCATGGGATTTCCCAGGCAAGAATACTGGAGTGGGTTGCCATTTCCTTCTCCAGGGGATCTTCCCGAGCCAGGGATCAAACCCATGTGTCCTGCATTGCAGGCAGATTCTTTACCACTGAGCAACAGGGAAGACCATTTTATATATAGAAGTGTGTATATTTTAATCCCAAACTTCTAATTTATCCCACCCCCTTCTCCCTTTGGTAACCATAAGTTTGTTTTATATGTCTTTGAGTCTGTTTTGTGAGTAAGTTTATTTGTGTCATTTTTTTCCGTTCCATGTATAAGCAGTGTCGTATATTTGTCTTTGACTTAACATCACTTAGTATGGTAGTGTCTAAGTACATTCATATGGCTGCAAATGGCATTATTCTATTTTTATGGCTGAGTAATATTCTACCATATCTGTGTCTACATCTATATATAACACAGACATCTCATGGTAAGGTTTTGTGTTCCTTTGATACCTAATCAGTTTGAGCACCTTTTCATGTATACAAAGTTTTGAAACGTTGTAACATCATTTCCATTGCTTATGAATACATAAAAACACAAGTGGGAATGCTCAGTACCCCCTTTGGGGAGTGGCTACCTCTGGGGACAGAATGAGGGAGGGGATTTAGTTGGGACAGAGTTCACAGAAGGCCTCAGCTTGCAATGTTGTTATTGCGAAGTCAGAAGCGGATACAGGGGTATATGAGACGCTTTATTTCTTCAAATTGATTAAGGTAAGTGTGATAAACCATGCCTTCACTTTTAGTAGAGCTGGGGGTGGTGGATACATAATTCTAGCAAACATACAGTCCTCCCCCATGTTCCAGACACTATTTTCCAGTACTTTCCAGGTAGCAACTCTTTTAATCCTCGCAACAACCCTATGAGAAATGTATGATTGTTACCTCCCTTTTAAGAGGAAACTGAGGCCCAAAGACCTGAAGCAACCTGCCCAAGGTCACACAGCCAGCATAGTCTGAAGGCCCTCTACTCTTCTCTATGCCCCAAACAATTCTTTTCAAAACAATTTTATTGAAAGAGAGTTGATACAATGTTGTGTCAGTTCCAGGTGGGCAGCAAAGCAATTCGGTTAAGACATATGTTCTTTTCTTTAGATTCTTTTCCATTGTGGGTTATGACAGGGTATTGAGTATAGGTCCCCGCACTATACAGTAGGTCCTTGTTGGTTCTCTAGTTTATATATAGTAGTGTGTTTATTTTATGTTAGTAGTGTGTATGTTTTAATCCGGAACTCATAATGAATGGATCCCTCCCCCACCTTTAAACAATTCTTAATGTTAAAAACTAAGAATAAAGGAGAGAGAGGGAAGGCAGAAGAGGGCGGGCAGTGGGATGATGTGACTGGCGGCCGTGATCCTTCCTTCCGCAGACCCCCCCAGCCTGGCTGCCCGGCTTTCATCATTGTCAAGCTGAGTCCGCTGCGGGACCGCCTCGTGGTGACGGAGTGCCAGCTGACCCACTCGCACCCCGCCTGCCCGCTCGAGTTCGCCTACTACTTCCGCCCGGGCCACCTGCTGGCCAACGCCTGCCTACCTGTGCGCACCACCAACAAGATCTCCAAGCAGTTCGTGGCCCCAGCCGACGTGCGCCGCCTGCTCTCCTACTGCAAGGGCCGAGACCACGGCGTCCTGGACGCCCTGCACGTGCTCGAAGCGCTCTTCCGCACCGACCCCGAGGCCAAGGTAGGGTCTCGCGAGAGGCAGGCGGGGGGACGCGGGAGAGCCGTGCGCAAGTCTCACGGGTCTTTCATTCATTCGTCCATCCATCCTCCCATTCGTTCATTCTTGCCTTTCATTCATTCCTTTCCGCATTCATTCAGCACTTATGGAGGCATGCGATGGGGGTGAGAGGCAGCTGCCAGCAAGACACACACAGTCCCTCAGAGAACTCATCCTCCAGGACCGCGCCCTGCAGTAGAACTTTCTGCCCGGATGGGAATGCCTTGTGATCCCACGCCGCCCACTATGGTAGCCCCACAGCCACATGTGGTTGCTGGGTGCTTGTCATGTAGCCAGTCGGACTGAGGAACCCAATTTTCAAATATTACTTCGTTTTCATGAATTGAAATTTAAATAGCCACATGTGGCGACTGGCTACTACTACCCTGCAGTGGTTGCGGGAGAAACCACAGACAGGCGTGTCCAAATGTGATATCAGGTCAACAGAGTTGGGGCTAGGTAGAAAAGTATCCAGAGTGATGGACGGTGCTA
Organism: Capricornis sumatraensis; assembly: GCF_032405125.1. Lineage (NCBI taxonomy): Eukaryota > Metazoa > Chordata > Mammalia > Artiodactyla > Bovidae > Capricornis > Capricornis sumatraensis. The sequence continues at coordinate 60,232,703 of NC_091088.1, forward strand.
TTTTAAAAAAGTTTTTTAACTGAACTACACAAATAGAAAATGTGCAAATGATAAGTATGGAATTTGATGCGTGTTCACAAAATAAAAACACCCCGGTCAACCAGATCACATCTTAGTAGGTAGGGTACGCCATGACATAATGGGATGAATGGGGGTTGGGGGGGTAGGGAAAGAATCCTAAAGGAGAATAGGGCAAGAGTGTGGACAGGGACCATTGTGAGCGTGCTATTTTAATGTGAGTGGTTAGGGAAGGCCTCTATGAGGACATGATGGTGAAGCTGAGGAGACAGACTGAAGAGAGGGGACACCCCCCTCCCCCAGTCATTTTGTCTTTGAAAGGAAGTGATTCCAGGCAGAGGGGACAGTCATTGCAGAGGCTCTGAGGCTGGGGGGAGACCCAGGTGCTGGGAGAACGGTGAGAATACTGCTCCCCTGTGAGGAATCTTTCTGCTGGTTTGACCTGACTTCCGAGCCAGGGAGGACTTGAAGGGAAAGAAGGAAGGACGGGAGGGAGGAAGAGAAGGAGGGAGGAGAAAAAATTGGTTTCTCCTTTCTCCTGGCTGTGGTTTCATGCATGGAAGAGGTCCCAACTCAGGATAAAGATGAGGTGTGAACCTGTTCCCAACTCCAAGCTCACTCTGCTCGCTGCACGAGAAGCCAATAAACCCAAGGGCCGAGCTGTTGAAGGAAGGAATATGACTTTATGCAGGAAGCCAGCTGACCCAGAAGATGGCAGACTAATGTCTCCAAATAACCATCTTCTTGTTGCTGGGAGGAAGCCAATTCTGACTCCGTGTTGGACACTGTTTCTTTGACTTGCTTTTATTACTATAATCATACTCAATGGCTTGCCTGGAGGACCCTGCCCCTCTGCTTGACTGTAAACTAAAATGCCTTTGTTCAACTCCTGGAGAGAGAGTTTGTCCTTGCCCACCTGTGAATAAAGAGAGTAACACACCCCTTCTGAAGGCTGGACATTCCCTTGGAGATGTTTTGCAAGACTGAAGACCCTTTCACTACTTCCCCATCGCATCTCCTCTCTGTTCTGCCTTTTGGCTTGAGTTCCTCATTGCCTCTTTGTTTCTGATCTATAAAACAGCCTGGCGTCCAGACCCCAATAAGATGCGTATTTTGAGGTGCTAGCCTGCCATCTTCTTGGTCTGCCGGCTCCCCGATTGAAGTCTCTTCCTTGCCTCAACACCTCACCTCGTCTCTCGGATTCATTGGCCTATTGTGCAGCGAGCAGAGTGAGCTTGGACTCAGTAACATTCTCAGGGCCTGGATGCCAGGTTCTTTTATGGATAGGAGATGGAGGGAGATGAGAAAACAAGTTAAAAAGACCATTTAATTCTTGAAAATACCTCCTAGAATAGCAAGTCTCAGGCAGGGGAATGTGTTAATTTTTCTTTACAATCATTCATAGCTGGGTTGGGTCACATTATCTCCCTGTGAGCTAAACAAAGGCACTTTAGCTTAAGGGTCAGACAGAGGGGGCAGGGTTCTCTGAGGCAGGCCATCATGGATGATTATAACAACAAAAACAGCAAAAAAAAACCCAAAAAACCCGAGGGTTAAAGCCACAGAAACAGCAAGGAGCCAAAATTAACCCTTCCCAGTAACAAACCCACTCTAGAATCAAGTCCAGGCATTCTTCCCATCTCCACCTCGTGCCCAGTAACAAGCCCTCTTTCACACCCAGCCCTCTATCCACACGTAATATTGATAATTTCACTAACGTTTATCAGGCACTTACTATGTTCCAGGCACTACCCTAAGTGCTTTATAAATTGTAATTTGTTTAAAATCTCACCAGCACACTACAAGCAAGGAGTCCACCATTCTCATTTTCATTTTGCAAATAAGGAAGCTGAAGCACAGAGAGGGCAAGAAACTGGCTGGAAGTCACACAGCTACTTAGCAACAGAGCTGGACTTCAGACCCACACAGTCTGGATCCAAGGACATGCTCTTTTCCACTCTGTATATTCCTCAGTTTGAAAATGAGGTTCCTGCCCCTCCTTGTCAGTTCCAGCTCTTCCCTGGAAGCACTCTGCGTAGGGTCACCCCTGCAAGAAGCAGCATGTTCATATTGGAAAGACTCCAAAGTCAGTGGATCGTCCTTCTAGCTCCCAGTTTGGCGGCTGTCATGAAATCCAGCCTAAACTGAGGTTGGTCCTGGGTCTGTGACTTGCCCTACCTTCATTTTTTCAATTGAAGTATAGTTGATTTACAGTGTTGTGTTTCAAGTATACAGCAAAGTGATTCTGTTATGCATATATATACATTTGTTCCTTTTCCTTATAGGTTATTACAAAATGTAGAGTTTAGTTCCCCGTGCTATACTCAACTTTGGTGCTTGTCTGTTATATATAGTAATGTGCATATGTTCCTGGAGGAGAGCATGGCAGCCCACTCCAGTATTCTCACCTGGAGCGTCCCCATGGACAGAGGAGCCTGGTGGGCTACAGTCCATGGTGTCGCAGAGTCAGACACGACTGAGCGACTACGCACAGCCCAGCACAGTGTGTATATGTTCATCCCAAACTCTTAGTTTATCCCTCCCCCTGCCTTTGCCCTTTGGTAACCATAAATCTTTTTGTTTCTAAGTCTTTGAGTTTATGTCTGTTTTGTGAATAAGTTCGTTTGTATACTTTTTTCAGATTCCGCACATAAGCATTATCATATGATATTTGTCTTTCTCTGTCTGGCTTACTTCATTTAGGATGATAATCTCTAGGTCCATCTATGATGCTACAAATGGCGTTACTTCCTTCTTTTTCATGGCTGAGTAGTGTTCCAGTGTGTGTGTGTGTGTGTGTGTGTGTGTGTGTGTGTGTACGCCAAGTCACTTTGTCATGTCTGACTCTTTCCCACTCTATGGACTGTAGCCCATCAGGCTCCTCTGTCCATGGAATTCGCCAGGCAAGAGCACTGGAGTGGGTTGCTGTGCTCTCCTCCAGGGGATCTTCCCAACCCAGGGATTGAACCTGGGTATATTACATCTCCTGCATTGGCAGGCAGGTTCTTTACCACTGGTGCCACCTGGGAAACCCATTACATACACACACACACACACACACATATCTTCTTTGCCAATTCATCTTCTGTCCATGGACATTTAGGTTGCTTCCATGTCTTGGCTTTTGTGAATAGTGCTGCTGTGAACTTAAGGGTGCATGTATCTCTTCAAATTAAGAGTTTTCTTTGGATGTATGCCCAGGAGTGGGATTGCAGGATTATATATCGACTTGCCTTAATACTTTTGAAAGAAATGAAGAAGTTTCAGAAAACCAAGACACAGACTAGTGAAAGGGCTCTTCCTTTTAAAAAAAATTTTTTAAATACTGGTGTTTTGAATATGTAAGATGGTCACATGGTCCTAGATTCAAAAGGTACGAAGGGTATGTAGTGACAAGTCTGCTTGACATATCCGGTCCCTCGGGGCTCCTCCTCAGAGGCTGCTAGAGTATTCAGTGGCTTATCTGTCATTTGTATCTTTCTGTTTTATAGCCCAGTGCTGTCCAGCAGAACTTTCTGTGATGCTAGAAATGATTTGTGTCTTGCTGTTCAGTAGGCTAGCTCATGTGGCTATTGAGTGCTTGAAATATGGAAATATGGCCAGTCTGACTGAGGAACTGAATTATTTTATTTTATTTGGCTGTGCTGTGCCAGATTTTTAAGTTGTGACTTGCAGGATCTTCGTTCCCCCACCAAGGAATAAACCCATGCTCTGCTGGAGTGGAGGTGTGCAGTCTTAACCACTGGTCTGCCAGGGAAGTCCCTTGAATTCTTCACTGAATTACACTAACGGAAATTTCAGTAGCCCCATGTGGCTAGTGGCTTCTGTGCAGAATGGCACAGCTCTCTGCACAGATAACATTTGCATGTGTTTATTTTTAATCTTCTTTCCCCTCACCCCTCCCCCAGCAAGGCAGCACATCACACCCACTTCTCTGCATCTTGCTTTGTATGCTGGGACCTGCCAGACGTTAGCATCTTTTGTTCTTCCTCTGGGGCTGCTCAAATCCCCCTGAGAAAACTCCAACCACTTGGCTGGCTGGCGGGTAAAAAAGACAAGCATGGGGTTATAGAGCCTTTTCACTGAGGGTGTCCCAGAGCCCTGTCTGAATCTGGGGCTTGTGCACCCCCTGGTCTGTGGTTACTCTGGTCTCTCACGGCTCAGTCTCAGCCTTCCTGCCTCCTGTTGGCTCCCAAAGTGAATCTTCTCTGTGTCCTGTTTTTTACATCAGGCTAGTCATTTCGGAGGTGATATAGTAACAGCTAGAAATTTGCTTTTATGTGGACGTACACTAAAAACGTGATATACATTCTAGCTGTACCATTTTCTGGCTGGGGAACATCCAGTAAGTTGTGAACACAAGTTATACATAACCTCTTTGGACCTTGGTTTGTTCATCTGTAGAATGAAGATAATCAAAGATACTACTTCATAGGGTTTGGGGGCTTGGTTTAGGGTCTGGTGGCTCAGACCATAAAGAATTGCCTACAATGTGGGAGACCTGGGTTTGATCCCTGGATCAGGAAGATTCCCCTGGAGAAGGGAATGGCTGCCCACTCCAGTATTCTTGCCTGGAGAATCCCATGGACCGAGGAGCCTGGCGGGCTACAGTCCATGTGGTTGCAAAGAGTCGAACATGAGTGAGCGACTAACACTTTCATAGGGTTTAGGGTTGTTGTTTTTGTAGGTGTGTGTGTGTGTGTCTGTGTGTGTGTGTAAGGAACAGTGCCCAGAAAGTTGGAAGCTCTATATGATTTAGCTATTTAGCTATTATTTTTATTCCTTCATTTTTTGGGGGGTGGGGACAGTCTGGACACTTTCCGCATGTTATTCTGTTATTCTGTACATGTGAAAAAGGAGGCTGTGTGCCTGAATATAGGAAGATGTGTGGGTGGGGGGTGTTAAGTGGTATGGTTTCCGAAATTCACATCACATCCTGATGTGGAATCTGGTCTATGGATGGTGCATCCCAGGGCCGCCGATCTGTGGGTCTGAGATGGTACTCACGCTCATTCGCATCCTCCAAGCAGCTTCTCCCCCGGCCGCTCCATTCCTGCTTATGCCCCACCATCCACTGTGCACCTCACTCTGGAAGCCTGGGAGGCAGGCCCGATCACTTTTGTGAAGGGTCTAGTGGTCAGAAGCATGGACCCTGGGCCCAGAGTGCCTGAGTTCAAATCCCAGCTCTGCTGCTTACTACCTGTGTGACCCCAGACAAGCAACTGAACCGCTCTGTGCCTCAGTTTCCCCATGTGAAAAATGGGATGGTAATAACAGGCCCTGTTGTTCAGGATTCTTGTGGGGGTTGAAAGAGTTAATGCCACAGAACCGGGGAGATAGTTCTTCCCAGCACTTTTGCACGTGTGTGTTAAGTCGCTTCCCGTCAGTCATGTCCGACTCTTTGCCCCGCCGTGGACTGGTAGCCCGCCAGGCTTCCCTATCCATGGGATTCTCCAGGCAAGAATACTGGAGTGGGTTGCCGTACCCCCCTCCAGAGGATCCTCTCAACCCCGGTATCGAACCGACGTCTCCCACATCTCCAGCATGGGCAAGCGGGTCCTTTACCTGTAGTACCACCTGGGAAGCCCTTTGCTCTATTTGTTTTTCTCTTATTCTTTTTACAAGGAGAAAAAGATAAGAACTTACTTAATACGATGGAAACATGCAAGGTTGTTCTGGGGTGTTTTAACCCATTGTATCTATTAATATTTTCTTTTCATTTCTATTTTGTAACAGAAGTATGGTTGATTTGCAATGCTCTGTTACTTTCTGCTGTAGAGCAAAGTGATTCAGTTGTACCTGCATATACGTTCCTTTTTCCATTATTTCCACTCTGGTTTGTCACAGGATTTTGAATACAGTTTCCTGTGAGATACAGTGCTGTGCTTAATCACTCAGTCGTGTCTGACTCTTTGCGAGCCCCTGGACTGTAGCCCACCAGGCTCCTCTGTCCGTGGGGATTCTCTAGACAAGAATACTGGAGTGGGTTGCCATGCCCTCCTCCAGGGGATCTTCCCAACCCAGGGCTCTAACCCAGGTCTCCTGCATTGCAAGAGGACTCTTTACCGTCTGAGCCACCCAGGAAGCCCGTGCTGTACAGTAGGACCTTGTCATTTATCCTTTTTTTTTTTCTTTTTTTGAGATGTAATTGACATATAACATTCTGTTAGTTTCAGGTATACAACATAAGGTTTTTTTTTTTAATATTTACTTATTTTTATTTATTTACTTGGCTGTGTCTGGTCTTAGCTGTGGCAAATGCAAGATCTTCCATTGGGAACAATGACTCTCTAGTTGTGGCGCCCAGACTCCAGAGCATGTCGGGCTCAGAAGTTGCAGCACTGGGCTTAGTTGCTCCACAACATGTGGAATCTTAGTTCCCCAGTCAGGGACGGAACCCACATCCCCTGCCTTGCAAGGTGGGTTCTTAACCCCTGGACCACCAGGGAAGTCCCCATAATGGTTTTGATATTTGTATATATTGTGAAATGATCGCCTCAGTAAGTCTAGTTAGCATCTGACAACTTTTATCTTTACATTGGTTTCTACACCAGCTCCATCGAATAAGACTTTCTGTGTTGATGGAAATGTCCCATCAGCCCCAACCCACAGAGTAGACATTAACCTTGCGTGGCTGTTGAGCAGTGAAATATGACCGGTGTGACTGAGCAAGTTAATTTTTACATCTTTTTAAGTCTTCATTTAAATGTAAATTGCTGCTGTATTGAACAGAGCTGTCCTAGATGGAAACATCTGCTAAGATAAATTAAATCATAAGGTAATCGTAGGTATAAAAATTAATGATGGTTGAAAAACGTGATTGTGGTGCTGTAAGTGATTCAGAGGTAAGCCGACTAGGCTTTTCCATAAAAGGTATCGAATGCTTCTACTCCTTAAGATGCTGAATGTATAATTTTAGGGTGGGGAAGGCAATTTCTGTGTTCTTTTTGGACTCTCCTAGGACGGAGGAGCCTGGTGGCCTGCAGTCCATGGGGTCGCTGAGTCGGACACAACTGAGCGACTTCCCTTTCACTTTTCACTTTCATGCATCGGAGAAGGAAATGGCAACCCACTCCAGTGTTCTTGCCTGGAGAATCCCAGGGACGGGGGAGCCTCGTGGGCTGCCGTCTCTGGGGTCGCACAGAGTCGGCCACGACTGAAGCGACTTAGCACCAGCAGCAGCATGCCACTATATGGACATAGCACAGTGTGTTTAGGCATTCTCTTGTTAGTGGATGTTTGAGTTGTTTTCAGTGTGAGGCTTTCAGTGGGCTGAACATTTGTGTCCTCCCAATATTCTTAAGGGCTTCCCAGGTGGTGCTAGTGGTAAAGGACCTGCCTGCCAATGTAGGAGAGATAAGAGATGTGGGTTGGATCCCTGGGTTGGGAAGATACCCTGTAGAAGGGCATGGCAGCCCACTTTAGTACCCTTGCCTGGAGAATCCCAGGGATGGGGGAGCCTGGTGGGCTGCCGTCTATGGAGTCACACAGGGTCGGACATGACTGAAGTGACTTAGCAGCAGCAGCAGCAGACTTTTTTTTTAAATAGAATTTTGTTGTTGTTGTTATTATTTTGGTGTTTGTTTTTGTTTTTTTTCTTCTACTTTGAAAGTGGAGAACTGTGCATTGCTTTTTAACCCGTTTTGAGGGATGAGGTCAGATTATGGCAGAATAGTTTGTGGAGAGATCTATGCTTAAATTATATTCCAACCCTGATTCTTCGGCTATGGGTCAGCTCTGCAGGGCCTGGCTGAAACAGCCTAGCTGCCTGCCTGGTAGAAGGGACTTAAGCTCATTGCCACTAATCTCCCTACCCCATTAAGTGACTTTCATGCAAAAATAATGAGGCCAGAGTGGCTGAGGCCAAGGCAGATGAGAGGGATAGGAGATGAGGTCCAAGGGCCCGATCATCTAGCCAGATAGCTGTGGGGTGAACTCTGGATCTGACTTGAAGTTAATTTCTGGGAAAGGTTTTCAAGCAGAGGAGGGGGTGATCTGATCTTGAAAATGCCCCCTGGCAGCTCTGTGGGGGACTGGGAGAAACAGGGAGCCCAGTGGAAGTGGCTACAATAATCCAGGTGGGAAATGGTGCTGGTTCTGACCAGTGCCCATAGGTTGCGGAGATGGGGTCAGATCTTGGACTTATTTTGAAGGTTGCTGCTGGAATTTGGGGATGGGTCGAATTTTTAAAAATACATTTATTTGCTTGCACCAGGTCTTAGTTGCAGCATGTGAACTCTTAGTTGCAGCACGTGGGATCTAGCTCCCTGACCAGGGATCGAACCCGTGCCCCCTGCATCGAGAGCGAGGAGTCTTAGCCACTGGGCGCTCAGGGAAGTCCCTAGGGGATGAATTGCATCTGAGGGGTGAAGAAACAGAGGCGCTAAGAGTCAGTCTTGAGTGCTGGGGACTGAGCTATAAAGTGGATGGTGGATTCGAAACTAGGATTCAAAACCAGCATTCTCTGAACTTCCACTCCAGAGATAGTGGCAATCGCTACACACTCATGCATTCATTCACTCACTCACTCACTAGGGGTGTATTGAGCTGTGGCTCAGGCCAGGTGCCATTCAAAGCACCAAGGGCTCCAAAAGTGAAATGAAACAGTATCCTTGTGATGCTGACATCCTAGGGAGGGCAAACAGGCAATAAGCGAAACAGCAAATAGAAATGTAACACACTTCAGGGGGTAAGTGCCATGGCCAGAAGCGGCTGGAGAGAGATGGGTGTTGGCTTAGATGGGGGTGTTCAGAGAAGACCTTTGTGAGCACCTGGTCTTTAAGCATGGACGATAGTTATGATAATAAGAAACACTTCAAGAGCACTTACTGGTTATTGAGTGAGTATTGTTGAATAACAGTGATATTATTTGTCAGTGCTGCGTGCGTGCATGGTCAGTCACTAAGTCATGTCCGACTCTTTGCGACCCCATGGACTACTGGCCAGCCTCCTCTGTGCATGGGATTTCCCAGGGAAGAATACTGGAGTGAGTTGCCATTTCCTTCTCCAGTGGGTCTTCCTGACTCAGAGACTGAACCTGGATCTTCGGCATGGGCAGGTGGATTCTTTACCACTGAGCCACCAGGGAAAGCCATTTGTGCCCTGTGTTGTCCTAAAGACTTCCATTCATTTCATCTGCCCAATCACACACTCATCATCATCATCATTTTGCAAATGATAGAGGTCAGGGAAGTGGCCAGAAGCTACACACAGCCAGGAAGTGGGGGCTCCAGGGTCTCAGCTCAGGCCATCTGGCTCCAGACGCTATGCTAAACCTGACTATCCATGCATGAAGGACTGACTCATTTCCCAGAAGGGGGAATTGGGAAACGAGGAGGTTAAGGAGGAAGCTGAGGCACAGAGAGCCCAAGTCACAAGGTTAGAAAGTGGTAGTGTGGGGACTCAGAGCCAGGCAAATTGGCTCCATGGTTTATGCCCTTGAGTTCTAGACCAGTGGCTCGCAGACTTGAGCGTGCATGGGAACCCCAGATGCGTGCATGCCTGCTCAGTCGCTTCAGTCGTATCTGACTCTTTGTGACCCCATGGACTATATAGCCCACCAGGCTCCTCTGTCCATGCGATTCTCCAGGCAAGAATACTGGAGTGGGTTGCCATGCCCTCCTCCAGGGGATCTTCCCAACCCAGGGATCAAACCCATGTGTCCTGCATTACAGGCATATTCTTATACCACTGAGCCGCCAGGGAAGCCTTGGAAACCCCGGGAGAGCTTGTCAAGACAGGTTGCTGGGCCCCTCCCCATGAACTTCTGACTCAGCAGGGCTGCAGAGGGCCTGGGAATATGCATTTCTGTCAAGGACCCAATAGGTGATGCTGATGCTGCTGGTCCAAGACTTACACTTTGAGAACCACTACCCTAGACTGCCTTTGAGTGTAGGAAAGAATGAATACCCAGTTTCTAGTAGGGGGAACTGACATTCAGAGACACTGTCTAGCAAAACCCACACAGCTCTTAGATGATAATGCCAGCATTGCAAATCCAGGCAATCTGGCCTGCGAGCCCAGTGTCTCAATCGTGTCCCGTTCTGTGTGGCCCCATGGACTGTAGCCCGCCAGGCTCCTCTGACCATGGAATTTTCCAGGCAAGAATACTGGAGTGGTTTGCCATTTCCTACTCCAGGGGCTCTTCCCCATCCAGGGATCGAACCCCCATCTCTTGCATTTCCTGCACTGGCAGGCGGATTCTTTACCACGGCTCCACCTGGGAAGCCCCCAGACAATCTGGAGTTGGGTTTTAAACCATTCCCCTGCACTGCCTCCTGCTGGTCAAAGGGATAAACGCACGCACTAATGAATGAATGGTTGGATAGCATCACAGACTCAATGGACATGAATTAGAGCAAATTCCGGGAAACAGTGAAGGACAGGGAAGCCTGGAGTGCTACAGTCCATGGGGTCGCAAAGAATGGGACACGACTTGGCCACTGAACAAGAACAGCAACAATGAATGAATGAATGGAGTCCCAGTTCCCGCCGAGGGGGGAATCGTGGGCAGGGCGACGACCCCTGCGCCTCTTGACAGCTCTCCCTGCCCCTCCACCCCCGCCCGCAGGTGAAGCTGGTGTTCGTGGAGGACCAGGCAGTGGTGGAGACCGTGTTCTTCCTGACGTCACGCACCCGGGCGCTGCTGCGGCGCTTTCCACGCATGCTTCTGGTGGACCGGCTGCCAGGGCTGCAGGGCGCGCTGGATCTGCTGGCGGTGCTGTGCGTGGACGGCGCGGGCCGCGCGCGTCAGGCCGCCTGCTGCGTGGCGCGCCCGGGCACGCCGAGCCTGCTGCGCTTCGCGCTGGCCTCGTTGCTGCAGAGCGCGCCCGATGTCAAGGGCCGCGTGCGCTGCCTGACTGCCGGGCCCGAGGTGGCGGCGCAACTGCCCGCCGTGCGCCAGCTCCTGCCCGGCGCGCGCGTCCAGATCTGCAGGGCGCAGGGCCTGGAGACGCTCTTCAGCAAGGCGCAGGAGCTGGGCGGCGCTGGCCGCGAGGACCCGGGCCTGTGGCCCCGCCTGTGTCGCCTGGCGGGCGCGTCATCCCCCGCCGCCTACGCCGAGGCCCTGGCCGAGCTGCGGGCCCACGGCCCGGCCGCCTTCGTCGATTACTTTGAGCGCAACTGGGCGCCACGCCGGGACATGTGGGTGCGCTTCCGCGCCTTCGAAGCGGCCCGCGACCTGGACGCGTGCGCCTTGGTGCGCGGCCACCGCCGGCGTTTACTGCGCCGCCTGAGCCCCTCGCGCAGCGTAGCGCAGTGCCTGCGCGATCTGGTGGCCATGCAGTGGGCCGATGCGGCTGGGGAGGCGGCGCCCGACGTTTCCGACGACGCGGGCCCTTGGCTGGAGGGGGAGCCAGGGAGGGGAGCCCAGGTGGAGAACCAGAGGTTGAAGGGCCTAGAAACCGGAGACTGGGGAGGGGCACGGAAGGAGGGGAGTTTTTGGAGAGAAGCCCAGGTGGAGAAGGAGTGGGCCCGAGGGCTGGAGACCAGAGACCGGGGAGGGGCTCAGGTGGAAAGTGAGAAGGGGAGAGGGTTGCAAATCCGAGACTGGAGAGGAGTCCAGTTGGAAAACCAGGTGAGAGGGCTAGAGGGGAGTGTCTGGAGAGGGTCCCAGTTGGAGAAGGAGCGCTTGAAAGCTCCCGAGATCCGAGACTGGAGGGGGGGCCCGTTGGAGGGTGACAAAGATTGGGGGCTGGAAGGTTATATCTGGAGGGGGGCACAGGTGGAGGACCAGCGGTTGAGAGGACTGGAAGGGTATACCTGGAGGCTGGCGCAGCTGGAGGATCGAAGGGTTAGGGTGCTGGAGACAGCAGACGGGAGGGGGACCCAGTTTGATTGCGAGAGGGCCAGGAGTCATGATGGGAGCTCCTGGAGGGGGCCCAAGTTGCACGATGAGCAGGTAAGTGGCCTGAAAACCAGGGACTGGAAGGGGCTGCATTTGGAAGCCGAGAAGGAGAGGGGGCTGGAGGTCAGAAACTGGAGGGGGGTCCCTGTGGAGAAGGCCCTGGAACTGGTCCCCGAGAATGGAGACCCCAGGGGGCCCCAGTGGGGAGATGGGAGGCAGAGGGGGCCAGAGACTAGAGAAGGAGGAGCGAGGTTGGGTGTCAAAAGAAGAAGGGGCCTGGAGGATATAGTTCTGATCCAGCTGGGGGACCCAAGGGGGGCAGGCCTGGAGAATGGAGACGGAGGGGGTGCCCAGGCTGGCAGCCCCAAGAGCAGAGGTGGGCAGGGCAGGGAGTGTGGGGACCCAGGAGGGGGCTGTCTAGGGCTGGGGGATGGAGTCCCGCGCAGCGCCCCAGGGGGGACCGTGTCGGAGGGTGACCCAGAGCGGGCAGCGAGAAGGAGGAGGTACCCGGCCCCCGGGGGGAGCTCGCAGGAAGGAAGTGGAGGAGAAGGCCCAAGGGAACCAAAGAGGCCGTGCTGCCCCTCAGGGGACGAGGAGGTGGACTGGGAGCCGCTGGCCAAGTTCCGAGCAGCCTGCGGGCCAGAACTGGCGGAGCTGGTGGCCGAAGAGCTGGCTTTCGCCCGGCAGCACGGGACCCGCGGTTTCCACTGGACCGGGGCTGGCTTCGCCCTGCAGGACGGCACCTCGGACTTCTTCCTGGACGGAGCGCTGACGCGCTGCTCCTGCTCCATCCACGCGGCGCGCCGCCTGCCCTGCCGCCACGTGTTCGCCGCGCGCCTCCTCACCGGGGCAGCCTTATTCCACATGGACCTGCTCAGGGATTGCTGGGGGAGGGCCCCCGAGCCCTGAGCCTGCCGGCCCCTGCCCGTGACCCTCCACGGTGGGGGCGGGAGGGCACGCTTCGATCCCAAAGATAACAGGGCTGAGGCCAAGAGGGCCACCCCATCCTGTCCCCGGCCACCTCCTGGGGTACCCAGGGGCCCCATCTTGGCAGCTGGCCTCTCTGGATCCGAGGGGGAGCCGACAGTGTGATCTCTGAGGTCCCGTGGCGGATGGTGGTGGCCATGGGATTCTCCCTCGGAGAGGAAAGTTGGGGTGAGAGAGTGTAGACAGGGTCAGGTCGAGACAGGAGAAGGAAGGGGATAGAGCTGGGGGAGGGAGGACACCAGGATGTGGGGAGAGCCTGGCAGGAGGAGGGAGAAAAGCAGAGGAGGATGGAGAGGGGAGGGGGGCAGGACAAAGGAGACATGGAGAAGAGAGGACTAGGGAAGAGGCAGAAACGGAGACCAGCAGGAGGGTTGGCGAGGGTGGGGGAGGGGAGGAGGGTGTGAGGATGAAGCGGAGGGAAGGGGGAAAGGAACCCGCAAAAGAAAGGAAGGGGAGAAAAGAAATGGGAGGGCGTTGATCTGGGGATTTCTCTGAGGCCTGGAGTCTTGGATCGCTTTCGCCTACTGGTTGGTCATTCCTGGAAGAGACAGAATAACAGGGGGGCCCTGGGGGTCTGATGGGATGGGCTGGGGGCTCTCCAGCGCGGGAGGGGAACCGTCTGGACTCTGGCACTTCAAGATTGGAATAAAACAGTACTATTTTGGTTTTTGTGCTGAGTTCTTGGCTTGTTGGGGGTGGGTGGGAGGCCCAGACCCAGAGGACAGTTGAAAAGGTCCAGCATTCCTCCATTTTTTTTTTTTTTCTATCAACAGGCCCTACAGGGGCTTGATGAAATGTGGGGGCCCCAAATGAATCCATCTCCATGGCAGCTCAGGCCCCATCCTCCCTTGCCTGGACAGCTTGCCAACATCTGTGGATGCTTTCGTCCAGTGACTAGTCCTTGCCAATGATTGGTTTAAGATGGGGCGTGTGGCCTGATCCAGGCCAGTGGGTCTGCTTAGGGCAGGAGACTTCTAAAAGTTCCCTCAGTCCTAAGGAGAAGCCCCAGAATGAGATAGTTAGGCCTAGAGCTGCTTACTGCTGCTGCTAAGTTGCTTCAGTTGTGTCCGACTCTGTGCAACACCCTAGACGGCAGCCCACCAGGCTCCGCCACCCCTGGGATTCTCCAGGCAAGAATACTGGAGTGGGTTGCCATTTCCTTCTCCAGGGGGTCTTCCAATCCCGGGAGGCATCTCCTGCACTGGCAGGCAGAATCTTTACCACTGAGCCACCAGGGAAGCCTCCAAGATTGCATAAGGTTCTCCAATGATGCGGTTGCTGCTGGACTGTGGAGCACACTTTGAGTATTAACAAAGGAGCTTGATATAAAAGTGGTCCAGCCATTCACATCACTGGGAAATCAGAGGCTTCAAGTGCAGCTGAATCCGGGAGCTCAAATAATGCCAGGTTTCTCCCCTGTGCTTCTGCCTTTTGTGTATGGGTTCTTTCAAAAGAAGGCTATCTCCTTTGGCTGAGAAGATAGTGACTTGGAGCCCTAATCTCATATCCTCAGATTTTGATCCCCTTTCCATCAGCATCCCTGTATCAGGTCTCAAAGAAGAAACTGATTGGATGTACCAAGTGTATCAGTATCAGTTACCTATGGTTACATTAATGCTGTGTAACAACCATGACCATTCAGGTATGACCTAAATCAAATCCCTTATGATTATACAGTGGAAGTGAGAAATAGATTTAAGGGCCTAGATCTGATAGATAGAGTGCCTGATGAACTATGGAATGAGGTTCATGACATTGTACAGGAGACAAGGATCAGGACCATCCCCATGGAAAAGAAATGCAAAAAAGCAAAATGGCTGTCTGGGGAGGCCTTACAAATAGCTGTGAAAAGAAGAGAAGCGAAAAGCCAAGCAGAAAAGGAAAGATATAAGCATCTGAATGCAGAGTTCCAGAGAATAGCAAGAAGAGATAAGAAAGCCTTCTTCAGCGATCAATGCAAAGAAATAGAGGAAAACAACAGAATGGGAAAGACTAGAGATCTCTTCAAGAAAATTAGAGATACCAAGGGAACATTTCATGCAAAGATGGGCTCGATAAAGGACAGAAATGGTATGGAGTTAACAGAAGCAGAAGATATTAAAAAGAGGTGGCAAGAATACACAGAAGAACTGTACAAAAATATCTTCATGACCCGGATAATCACGATGGTGTGATCACTCATCTAGAGCCAGACATCCTGGAATGTGCAGTCAAGTGGACCTTAGAAAGCATCACTATGAACAAAGCTAGTGGAGGTGATGGAATTCCAGTTGAGCTATTTCAAATCCTGAAAGATGAGGCTCTGAAAGTGCTGCACTCAATATGCCAGCAAATTTGGAAAACTCAGCAGTGGCCACAGGACTGGAAAAGGTCAGCTTTCATTCCAATCCCAAAGAAAGGCAATGCCAAAGAATGCTCAAACTACCACACAATTGCACTCATCTCACACGCTAGTTAAATAATGCTCAAAATTCTCCAAGCCAGGCTTCAGCAATACATGAACCGTGAACTTCCTGATGTTCAAGCTGGTTTTAGAAAAGGCAGAGGAACCAGAGATCAAATTGTCAACATCCGCTGGATCATGGAAAAAGCAAGAGAGTTCCAGAAAAACATCTATTTCTGCTTTATTGACCATGCCAAAGCCTTTGTGTGGATCACAATAAACTGTGGAAAATTCTGAGAGAGATGGGAATACCAGACCACCTGACCTGTCTCTTGAGAAACCTGTATGCAGGTCAGGAAGCAACAGTTAGAACTGGACATGGAACAACAGACTGGTTCCAAATAGGAAAAGGAGTACGTCAAGGCTATATATTGTCACTCTGCTTATTTAACTTATATGCAGAGTACATCATGAGAAACGCTGGACTGGAAGAAGCACAAGCTGGAATCAAGATTGCCGGGAGAAATATCAATCACCTCAGATATGCAGATGACACCACCCTTATGGCAGAAAGTGAAGAGGAACTCAAAAGCCTCTTGATGAAAGTGAAAGAGGAGAGTGAAAAAGTTGGCTTAAAGCTCAACATTCAGAAAACGAAGATCATGGCATCCGGTCCCATCACTTCATGGGAAATAGATGGGGAAACAGTGGAAACAGTGTCAGACTTTATTTTGGGAGGCTCCAAAATCACTGCAGATGGTGACTGTAGCCATGAAATTAAAAGACGCTTACTCCTTGGAAGAAAAGTTATAACCAACTTAGATAGCATATTCAAAAGCAGAGACATTACTTTGCCAACTAAGGTCCATCTAGTCAAAGCTATGGTTTTTCCAGTGGTCATGTATGGATGTGAGAGTTGGACTGTGAAGAAGGCTGAGCACTGAAGAATTGATGCTTTTGAACTGTGGTGTTGGAGAAGACTCTTGAGAGTCCCTTGGACTGCAAGGAGATCCAACCAGTCCATTCTGAAGGAGATCAGCCCTGGGATTTCTTTAGAAGGAATGATGCTAAAGCTGAAACTCCAGTACTTTGGCCACCTCATGCGAAGAGTTGACTCACTGGAAAAGACTCTGATGCTGGGAGGGATTGGGGGCAGGAGGAGAAGGGAACGACCGAGGATGAGATGGCTGGATGGCATCACTGACTCGATGACCATGAGTCTGAGTGAACTCCAGGAGTTGGTGATGGACAGGGAGGCCTGGCGTGCTGTGATTCATGGAGCCGCAAAGAGTCGGACACGACTGAGCGACTGAACTGAACTGAACAACCATGACACTTCAAAGCTATTTAACGACTGGCATTGATGGTTTTTGTCTTTCATTGTGTCTTGTTTATGTGTTGCTCAAACTTGAGCAAGCCTCAGGAAATTGATTACCCAGAGATCTTGTTAAGACATAGACATCACCCTGAATTTCTGATTGAGTAGGTCTGAGGTAGGGCCTGAAAATTTACATGTCTAATGATGCTGATGCACCTGGTTTAAAGAGCATGCTTAGAGAATCACTGCTCTGATCAGTCAGCCTGGACATATGCCTATTCCTGTAATAGGACAATGGGGCAGACAGAATGTACAGGATCACAAAGAATGAGGAGTTTGGGGTATTTTTATATTTATTATTTATTTGGCTGTACTGGGTCTTCATGCAGCATGTGGGATCTAGTTCCCTGACCAGGGATTGAACCCAGGCCCCTTGCATTGGGAGCATGGAGTCTTAGCCACTGGACCACGTGGGAAGTTCCAAAGAGGGAGGGTTGTTCAAGAAAGGAGGCAGGAGGAATTCTGAGCAGGCAAACCCCACCGCAGTCCAGTGCACATCAATGTCCCAAACCTCCCCACTTAACTGTCTTATACTTAGATTCTTGGACATGGGTTAGGGAGAATCCTAGGAGGGAAAGAGCTCAGCTGTACTGTAAACTGAAAAAGGGCTAGTAGAAGAGGGTCAGGGTATGAGAAAGGGAGAGATGTGGATAGTGACATCAGGATCTTAAACATACAGGAGGAACAGGAGAAGATGAGTCTTTATTCTGGGAGCAGTGGGAAGCCATTCAGTTCTTCATGTTGGGGGGATGCTCCCTGGCAGTCCAGTTATTAAGAATCTGCTTTGCAATGCAGGGATGTGGGTTCCATCCCTGTTCGGGGGAACTAAGATCCCACATGCTAAGGAGAAGCTAAGCCCAGACGCCACAACTACTAAACCCAGACAGCACAACTAGAGAGTTGGTGCTCTGCAGTGAAAGATCCCACGTGACACAAGGAAGATCCTTTGTGCAGCAACTAAGACCTGATGCAGCAAAATAAATTAATTTTTTAAAAAGAGATGGGGTGAAATCTTACCAAAAAAAATTTTTTTTTTCACACAAGGGCATGGCTTGATGGGGCTCCCCTGGTGGTTCAGACAGTAAAGAATCTGCCTGCAATGCAGAAGATCCAGGTTCGATCCCTGGGTTGGGAAGATCCCCTTGAAGAAGGGAATGGCAATCCACTCCAGTATTCTTGCCTGGAGAATTCCATGGACAGAGGAGCCTGGCAGGCTACAGTCCATGGGGTCGCAAAGAATCGGACACAACTGAGTGAATGATACACACACCCATGGCTCGATTGGATGTCCAGAAATAAAATTACCCCGGCAGCTTTCTTGTGACAAATGGATCGGATGTGAGTGCAGAGGAAGAAGAGGTTTATGGCCAGCAAAACGGGACAGAGCAGAAGTTTCTTCAGAGAACTGGATCTTGAAGGATGCATTTGGCAGGGTAAGAATGGGGAAGTGCACTCTCTGCAGAGGGAACATCGTGTGGAACAGTTTGCCCTTGGGGAAGGCAGGAGAAAACTCTAAAGTTCAGTGACCCTTGCACCTCTACATGCTCTACAGGCCCAGCACAATCCCTTCAGGCCTCTGCTCAAATGTCACCTTCTTCTAAAAGCCATCCCTAAACTGTCCATTTAAAGAGCCATCCCACCCCCTTTCTCTGCTCTATTTTTCGCAAGCACTATCACTTCCTGAAAGTGCGCCACGCATCTCTACCAGGTCAGCACTGGTCTTGGTTCACATCCCAGCTCCACTCCTTGCCATGTGCCCTTCTGTTGCTTAATCTCTGTTTCTGTAGCTTAATCTCTGTTTGTTACTGATCGGGGATAACGGTACCTCTCTCACAGGGCTTTGTGAAATAGATGAATTAGGGTGTGTACGGATGTTCTCACATAATCTGCATTCCGTCTTCTCCCAAAGCCTCTCAACTACCTATTAACATACCGTTTGCTCTAGCGATTTTCTCTAACAATGTGTTCCTCCTTGTTATTAATAGTCCATCTTTCCCCGTCAAAGCAGAAGCTCCATTTTGTCTCCCACCGTATCGCCAGTGCTTAGAACAGTGTCCAGCGCAAAGTGAGCACCGAACAAGAAAGATGAATAAAAATGGCAGCCTGGCTTGCAGGGCTAGTACTTCATCCTGCCTCATTGTTGCTATGGTGACCTTGAGCCTGCCAGACGATTCGCAGCTTCAGTAACTGTTTTTATCCGGTTCACCCATTGGCCACCGGTGTCTCCGCTGTAACAGCCAGAAAACTACAACTCCCGGCAAGCTGAGCGCCTCAAGCCCCTACCGCTAAGCGTGGGCGCCTGCGCAGTAGAATCTGCAGCCCGGAGTTTTACTAGAGCGGGGCCGGGGGCAGGGCGCTGGGTCGGATGCGAGCAGAAGAATGGGGGGTGGAGTGGGGAGGGGGACGCTTTGCTCGCTGAGCATTGTGGGGCCCCCTAGTTTCTTCTGGCTCTCTCGGGTCTAAAGGGTCTGGGTCTCAGAACATCTCACCGTGAGGTGGGTGGAGAGACTGCTCCGGTTTCCATAGTGATGAGCCTGGCTAGGTGCGCGGAGGGTTGCTGCCCGGGACTGCGGGGAGACAGAGAGAGAGAGAGATCAGAGGCCAGCGTTGCCATGGCAACCCTGGGGCAGACGAGGATGGGGGTGAGATGAAGGGATTTAAGGGTTGTCATGGGAGAAAATTGAATAACACCCCGAGGAACTAACTGAGATGCTCGGAGGAACGGAGAGTGTGATGGGGAATCGGGTGTGAAATTGGGGGCGTTATGAGATACTAAGGGGTGGGGGTGGGAGTGTTTTAGCGAATTCGTATGTAAAAAGAACAGGAACGAGAATAGGGCTGTTTGTGCGGTTGTTACAGGATTCTTATACAGACGAGTGGAGGCTTGTAGGGAGCACTGGAATGTTTGGGGTTGGGGGGGGGTAGTTACAGGAAGAGTTTGATGTTGAGATGTAATCAGAAGTTGTATGGGCTTCAACCGGTGGCTCAAACGGTGAAGAATCTGCCTGCAGTGCAGGAGGCCCGGGTTGGATCCCCTTCCCGAGTCGGGAAGATCCCCTGGGGAAGAGAATGGCTACCACCCCCCCCCCCCCCGCCAGTATTCTTGCCTGGAGAATTCCATGGACAGAGGAGCCTGGCAGGTGACAGTCCATGGGATCACAAGAGTTCGACATGACTGAGCGGCTCCCACTGTACAGCTATGTTGTCCAGTATCCTAGCAGGTACCCGCCTGTGGCTAACTTACAGAGAAATAGAATTAAAAATTCGGTTCTTCAGCCACACTCACTCCATTGCAAATACTGTTTTGGATACTGATCATGTAGAACATTTCCATTATCAAAGAAAGTTCTGTTGACTGGCGCTGATATACAGGGTGAATTGGGATGTTAAAGGCAACTGGAGTTTCCTGACTCCTAACTGTCCGGACATATCTCTTTTGTCATTTGCCTCACCTACAGCTGGCTCCATCCCTTTGCAAAAACAGAACCAGCTTAATTCATTGTTTGCCCCTTCCAGTCCCTTTACCTGGATTGCTCATCCAACTCTTTGCCTTTCAGGCCTCCCAGGATAGGATGCCCTGGACAGCCCTATTTAAAGTAGCCACCACCCTCTTCCCACCACCAGCAACTATCCCATCTCCCTGTATTATTTCTTACAGAAAATTTATCAGAATCTTAAAAAAGTATATTGTTCATCATTTATCTTTTAATTGCTCATCTTCCCCACTAGGGGGAGGTCTTGTGTTGTTTACCATGAAAAATTCCAGCGCCCAGAAGAGTGCCTGGCACAGAGGGGACACTCCATAAATTTTGTCGATTAAATGAATGGAGGCGATTCAGAATTTGAGAGCTGTGGTATTACAGGGGAGATTAGGAGTGTTAGAGTCATAGTAGAGTTGGGGGACATACAAGAGGAACTGATACCAGAAATTCAAGTGATAGGGAATTGGGACATAAGTGTTACATTAGAAAACGAATGTGTGCTCCAATTAAAAAGTAAAAGTAAAAAACTTTTAAAAGAAAATGTATGAATAAAGCAAACAAACAAAAAGACACACAAATGTGGGGGTGGTAGAGGAGGACTTGGCGTGTTTCGTGGAACTCATTGCTATTTGCAGGATTATCAAATGCCCAGTGCCTCAGTCTCCTCATCTGTAAAATGGAAATAATAGTAGTATCCATCTGATAAGTTTGAAGAATAACTAAGGAATAATACATGCAATATGTTTGGAAGACTGCCTGTCATCATCAAAATTATTACTGAAGTTAAAGCAGGAGTTAGTATACACAGGGTCCTGCCCCCTTGCCCCACCCGCAAGCTTGGTCTCATGAACCTGGGAAGAACCCTAGGGTTCCAAAAATATGGTTTGAAACCCAGTCTGCTGAAGAAAGCCATTTGAGACTGTGGGCCTGTGTTCTCTGTAGTAAAGGGTGGCAGTAACTCTTCTCTGTGTAGATAGTACAGAACTCTCTTCACAGTTGGCCTTCTTCCCTCATCAAAATCTTATGCCTGCCGCCATGCCGGTATTTAATTAGCCCTCTACTACATTGTGCCAGGTGGTTTACCTACAAGATCACCCCTAACACTAAAGGAGGTGGCTATTGTGACGGTTTTCCAGCTGGGAAAATTAAATCAGAGAGGTTCCATGACTTTCCTAAGGACACACAGCAGAGAGGAGGGTAGTTTCCAGTTCAACTTCCGCCCCTGCACCTTCAGTGGCTCTCATTTTAGCAAAGAATGTCTGAATGGAGTCATACACAGCAGGCCACCAATACGGCTGTCACGCATTTGTTGAGGCTCCTTCTATGTGAGCCTCAGTTTCTTCATGTGGAAAATGGGGCTAATAGTAATGCACCAAGGCTGTTTTGAAAAATGAGAATGCTGTGCTTATATTTAGCAGATGTTAAGCACATCAGAAGAAGATTTGGAGAAGGAAATGACAACCCACTCCAGTGTTCTTGCCTGGAGAATCCCAGGGACGGGGGAGCCTGGTGAGCTGCCGTCTATGGGGTCGCACAGAGTCGGACACGACTGAAGCGACTTAGCAGCAGCAGCAAGCACATCAGTAATTGGTTATTACTATATATCTGCCCTCCCCGCTTCTTTTTGAGAGACTGAAGCAGTGGTTTGAAGCTAAGTGGAGATATAGTTAAGTTACAGAGGGAGAGAAAAACCCCTTGTCAACCTGATAAAAACCAGCCCCTGTCCCAGAAATGCACTACGCATGCGCATTCGGGTGGGGGATGGGCCGCTGCCTCCATTCCTATTGTGAATGCAGACTCCTGTGAATCCGCAATATACCTGAACCTAAAGGTGAGGCGACGAAGTTTGGGAAGATACGGGTCGAATCTGAAAGGCACTGGGGGAGCCAGAGCTCCACTCAGTCCTAGTTGAAGGGACTCCCTTTATACTTCGCACCCCGCCCCGCTCGGGTAATGGTCTCGCCCGATTCCCGTTCTCTTCCTCCACTCCAGGACATACCAAGTTTCCAGCAGAGGGGTGGGGTAGTAGACAGAGACCATTCAGCAGACGAGACCCTCGTCTCCGAGGTCAAGAAAAAATGGCGGGAGGGGGGAACGGGGGTCCGTACGGAGGAGGAGCGGGGGAGGCCTTCAGGAGACTGTGTCAAGGGGGCGGGGCCTCGAAGACCTTTGTCAACAAAAGCAGGCGGGGCCTCTGGATGGGCGAGTTTATTGGGTGCGAAGGTGGGCGTTGGAGTGGGCGAGTTCATTGTGTGTCCGAATGAGGGGGATGAATGGTTGGGAGAGACCATTGTTTGGAGAAATTTGGGCAATGTTTGGGAGTGACCTCTGCGTGTATGAATGGGAGGGTCAGGGTGAATGGATGCGCAGGTAACAGGTTTGAATTGTTCTTTGAGGGAGTTAAATTCTGACAGAGAACAGAGGCTCTGAGATGTAGGTGAACAACAGGTGCAAACGCCCCATTGACGGAAGAGTCAAGGACCTACTTGCAGGAGGGTCTGCCTGTTGGGATGTAAGGTCCGCGGGCAAACATATCGAGAGTGATGCTGGAGAGGATGCAGGGGACGTATCAGAGGGGCCTGGACCGCCAGGCTGAGGGCCCTGACGCCGTCCCGCGGTACTGCGGAGCCATTGGGCAGGTTGTGAGCCGGAGAGGGGCAACATCAGCTCTGGGTGTAGAAAGACCTGCCTGGGGCCGTGTGTGAGATGGACTGGAGAGGAGAGACTGGAGGCAGGGAGGCCCGGGAGGAGGCTGGGCGAGGACACCGGTTTCAGGGCTGGGGCGAGGGAGAGAGTACAGTGTGTAGTTGGTGGCAGAGGCCATGAGAATGTCTGCCATTGCTCTGAGGAGGGTCTTGGAGAGATGGCCTTCCTTGCCCCCCCCTCCCCAGGGTAGATGAGAACTCTTGAGCTTTCCCTTTCAACACCAGCGGCCTGGAGAAAACCCTCCCTGTCACCTCCCTTCTTTCTTCCTCAGCCCCCTTTGCCTCCTCACCACTAGGAGTTGACCTGTAGCAGCCCTGCCTCACCCTCACTTCAGCATCCAGAGCCCAAGAGCTGATCAGGGACAGACTCCACCTCATGAAGCTGGGAGATGGAGAAGTGGATCTCGGAGAACCCCCGGACTGTCTGGGGTTTGATCCATCTCACCTGAGGACACACCCTGAGGATGCTGAGGACCCAGAAGAAGAGGTGAGACCCCACCCCCCACCCCCTAGGGGCTGGGTCTTGGTCTGCATAGAGGTTCAAGCAGCTGTGAGTTTGATCCCCAGGTCTATCACCTCCTGGCTTGATGAGAAGGAAAGGTCTCCAGGAGAAGTGACATTTGACCAAAGACCCGATCAAGGTGAGGGAGGGGAAGAGGGTTCCAGGCACCAACTCCCTTGAGGAGGCTTTGGGTGTGGCCAGAGCCTAGTGAGCCTAGGGGAGACAGCGAGAGATGAGGTCAAAGGGGGAACGCAGGCGGGTCGTGCAGGGCCTCCTGGGTCTTGGTGAGGACTCGGGCTCTTTGAATTAGAGCGGAGCCGGGGGAGGGCACTGAGCGAGCGGAGAACCGACGTGAGCTCACGTAGGTGTTAACAGGCGCCCTCTGGCGGCCGCGTGGGGAACAGACCTGGGGATTGGGGTCTGAGGCAGGGAACCCAGAGAGCAAACAATTGCAGTAACCCGGGCAAGAGATGGGGCTTCCCAGGTGGCACCAGCGGTAAAGAACCCGCCTGCGAGTGCGGAAGACATAAGAGACGCGAGTTCGATCCCTGGGTCGGGAAGATCCCTTGGAGGAGGGCACGGCAACCCACTCCAGTATTCTTGCCAGGAGAATCCCATGGACAGAGAAGCCTGGCGGGCTACGGTCCATAGGGTCACAAAGAGTCGGACACGACTGAGCACGCCGCACGGGCAAGAGATGATTGGGCTCATAAGAGGGTGCTATCTGTGGAGGTGGTGAGATGTGGTCCGATTCTGGATGTATTTTCAAGTTGGCGCCAACAGGCTTAATAAGGGATTAGATGAAGGTGTGTGAGAAAGAGGTGGCAGGTTTTTGCCCCGAGCACTTGGAAGGAAAGAAGCTGCCTTTTCCTCAGATGAAGGCATCAGAAGGGGCAGGTATGGAGTGACAGGATTTCAATCATAACCCATTTGATCCGCATCACCGCCGCTCCAGGAGGGAGGTCCCGTTATCTGCCCATTTTGCAGATGAGACAGCTGCAGTTTCAAGCCACGGTCATGCCTAGGCAGCGGTGGAATCGGGGGCGGGGTGGGGGGCGGATGACCCGAGGACTGTGCCCTCTCTCCACTTCTCCCAGGCGCCCGGAGGAACCGAGGCGGAGGCGGGGACCCTGGTGCAGCTCATCGACGAGCACGGGGCGTACTCGACCGCGCGCCTGGTGCCCGACGGTTCCGCGGAGGAGCGCTCTGAGAAGATGGGGCCAGGCTTGCTCCGCGCCGGCTCTGAGGGCTGGGAGGGGCTGGCGCGGCCCAGGCGATTCAGCTGCGCCGCCTGCGGGAAGGCCTTCAAGCGCGCGTGGGAGCTGCTGAGCCACGAGGTGGTGCACACGGCCGCCCGGCCCTTCCGCTGTGGCCTGTGCGCGGCCGCCTTCAAACGCCCCTCGGACTGCAAGAGTCACCGGCTGGTGCACAGCGACGAGCGGCCGCACGGCTGCGACGCCTGCGGCAAACGCTTCAAGCGAGCCAGCAACCTACAGGTGCGGTCCGCGGGGCGGGGCCAAAAGAGGCGGGGCCTGAATAAAAGGGGTAGGGCTGAACCGGGGGCGTGTCCGGGGCCTTGTGAAGGGGCGGGGTCTGCGGAAAAGGGGCGGGGCGGGGCGTTGAACCAGGTGTTCAAACTTCAGCTGCTCAGTCGCGTCTGACTCTGCGACTCCATGGACTGCAGCACGCCAGGCTTCCCTGCCCTTCACTATCTTCCGGAGTTTGCTCAAACTTACGTCCATTGAGTCCAGGGACCCTGAAATTCTTTGCCCAAGGAGCCCTAAGGCTGCTTCCAGGGCTCTCTCCAGATCCACCATCCCCAGGGTGCACTTTGCCCCCTCTAGCAGGCATAACCCTCTAGCCTGGAAGGGAGGCTTGGGCATCTGGGCAGGGCTGTCCGTCTGTGGGTGCAATATCCCCTGAGGCCTGGGAAGCCTCTGCCAGCTGACCTGGGCCACCAAGTTCTAGTGTGCAATTCTGAGGATTCCAAAAATTGTGAATTCGAGCCTAGGCTTCTCGGTCATGGTGAAGGTCTATTTGTTAAGGAGAAGGAAGAATTTATTTTATTTGATAGTTTGATTTGTAGTTTTAAAAAATGCCTAAACAATTGGTATGTGTACCTTCGTGGGCTTCCCTGATGGCTCAGTGGTAAAGAATTCACCTGCCAAACAGGAGGCGCGAGTTCAATTGGGTTGGGAAGAGCCCCTGGAGAAGGGAATGGCAACCCACTCCAGTATGCTTGCCTGGGAAATCCGATGGATAGAGGAGCGTGCAGGCTACAGTCCATGGGGTCGCAAAAGAGCCGGGCATGACTCAGCGGCTAAACCACAACAAATATGTACTTTCACCTAGTCTGTTTCCCGGAGACCTACGAGGAGTAGGGGTGAATCTGTCTGGAGAGGAGTGTCGTGCAGAGATGCGTGCCCTCACTCCCTCTGCTGTCCCTGTCCCCAGGAGCACCGCCGCATCCACACGGGCGAGCGTCCCTTCCCCTGCCAGTCCTGCCCGAAGCGCTTCAAGACCCACTACGAGCTGCACCGCCACGAGCCACTGCACGCTCCCTCGCGGCCCTTCCCCTGCCCGGACTGTGGCAAGGCCTTCGCGGCAGGGCCGGCCCTGCTTCTCCACCGGCGGCAGCACTGCGTGGACAAGCTGCACGCGTGCGGGGTGTGCGGTAAGCGCTTCACCCACAGTCACAGCCTGCGCGTGCACGAGCGCGTGCACACGGGCGATCGGCCCTTCGTGTGCCCGCTGTGCGCCAAGGCCTTCAAGCAGTCCAACGCGCTGGCCTCTCACCACCGCGTGCATTCGGGGGAGCGGCCCTACAGGTGCACCACGTGCGGCAAGGCTTTCAAGCAATCGTCCTACCTGGCCATCCACCGGCGCACGCACACGGGCGAGCGGCCCTACCCCTGTGACGCCTGCGGCAAAGCCTTCTCCAGGCCCTCGCTGCTCCTACAGCATCGCCGGGTACACAGCCCCGTGCGCCCCCACGCATGTCGCTTCTGCCCCAAGCACCTCAAGGACCTGAACTACCACGCAGTCCACGAGAGGCTGCACACGGGAGACACGCCCTACAAGTGTGGTCTCTGTGGCAACGGCTTCGCGCATCCCAGCAACCTGCTGCAGCATCAGAGTGTGCATCCGGATGGATGAGGGTGGGGTGTGGGGCCGCGAGGAGGCCAACGAGGGCTCCGTGTCCCCAGAGCTGGAATGGGAGGGAACCCAGTCCAGTGGACGCCCAGTTTCAGACAGCGCCGTCCAATAGCATCTCTCCAGAAACACTCTGCATTTAGGCCGTCCAGTATCTTAGTGACCAGGCCCCTGTGGTTCCTTTGAGCGTTTGAAACATGGTTAGTGCCCCTGTGGAAGTGATTTTTTTGGGAGGGGTGTAACTTTTTAGTTAGCCGTTCTTTAAGACTCATGAGAAGTTGCAAAAATTAGCACAGAGCTTTCCCATGTACCCTTCACCCAGCTCCCCTCCATGGATACCTCTTAGCCTTCCTGGCACCATGTGCCTGCATGCATGCTCAGTCCTGTCCGATTCTTTTCAACCTCCTGGACTGTAGCCCGCCAGGCTCCTTTGTCCATAGGGTGTCCCAGGCAAGAATACTGAGTGGGTTTCCATTTTCTTCCCCAGGGGATCTTCCTGACCCAGAGATTGAACCTGCATCTCCTGCACTGGCAGGCGGGGTTTTTGTTTTTACCACTGAGCCACCTGGGAAGCCCCAGCCATACTGCCAATAACCAGGAAATTGACTCTGATAAGATTCTGTTAACTCAGGTACAGATCTTATTCAGAGTTCGCCAAAACATAAGTGACTATTTAAGCTCACTGAATTTAAATCAATTTCCATGTAAATAGCCACCAGTGTCTAGTTGCTGGCATCCTGGACAGTGTAAGTCTAAGGCCTGAAGGCATGAGGGATGCCGGGCAGTGGCTGTGACATTTGAAGAATTGCTGTACACGCCCATGTGAGCCACATAATATTCTTGAGAAGGACTTTGCAGAGGACCTTTAACAAAGCCTTTTTTTTTTTTTTTCCTTTCAAAGCCAAGAGGAAAGTTTATAAATCTCATTCCAGGGCAGAAAGTACACACATTGAAACCCAACACACTGCTATTATGTGGTGTAAATGTACATGGTAATAAATTTGCTCAAATCACAGCTGCTCCCAGGTGTAGCCTGTTAGGTGGCCCTTTGGCTGTTTCGGCTTTCCTTGTAACTAAAACATCAGTGTGGTGCTGAGGTTATGTGGCTATCTTGTGTCTTCCCGTGCATAAAAGAGCGCTGAATTCCTTCACTTGGAATATCTGGTTTTCCTTGATTAACAATAATCATTTGATGTTCTGACTACCTGCCCTGTGTTGCAAAACCTCTATATGACCTGCGTCGTCCCCTTGCCTCCTCAGAGCAGTTCTCTCAGGGTCATTTGAGATGCTGCCTCCCAGGCTTGACGTCCTAAGAATTCCCACCAAATAAAACATAACTGTCAGCTTTTAGGTGGTGACTATTTTTTTTTTAAGTCGACAATGCAATTGTCTATATAGTACTGTGCCGTAAGAGATCTATAATACTTTTCACACAAATAATACATTAAAAACCAGACAGTAAAAATAAAACATTTTTAATTTTAGAGAACCTCGAAAAGTACAGTAGTGCAGTACAGCAGCTGGCATACAGGGGCTGGCACCGAGTGAACAGGAGAGAAGAATCACTAACCGGAGGAGAGAGACGTGATGGGGGATGGCAGAGCTGAAGGGTCATCAGCAATAGGAGACAGAGGGCAAGCCACCAATTCACCCACTCCTGATGTCGATGACACAGATTCTGGTTCCTTGCTGGATTCAGTTTTTATCTAGTTCCGTGAAAAAACAATCTGGTGATGTCTGGTTCGTAGCTCTTTTTTTTTTTTTTTTCTCTCTCCTCATAGATGACACGGCAGTACTGGATTGCATTCTGAACGGCTGCCGCAACCTCCCTGTACCATTCTCCATTCAGATCCTGTGCTTCAAAACACAAACAGTGCCTCCTGGAATGAAGAAAATCCCCTTGCCCTGTCCTGCATCGTGAATCTCTTCGGTTCTTCTGTGAGTTCTTCTTCCTCTTGTCTCTCGTGGTCCTTTCTCCGGGCTTTTGATTCCATCAGGTCTTCATCAGTTTCATTAGTAAGCTCCTCGTTGCACACCAGAGAGGTCAATGAAGTCATCCTCTTGTAGATCTGGCTTGAAATAAAGGTACGGTACCACAGAACTCTACGTGGTACTGTCCAGTAAAGGATGCAGAACACAACCACTTATAGAGAATGCGTGGAGGGGACAATGTACTCCAGCTACGTTAACTAACTTATGTGGTCGGACATGATTGCAAACAACGTCCACATCTTTGAGAGTTCACAGCCTGCAGGTTTCGTATGTAGGCGACTTACTGAATTCCCAGAGTTGAGCGATTTAGCAGCCACATTTTCAATAGAGCAAAACCAAGCAGATAAAGTTAGTTTTAATCACATTGTATAACGTATTTTAACTCAAAATATTGTAAACAAGTAGTCAGTATGGAAATTATTAATTTCATATTGATGTGCTCTTTTTCATTATAAGACTTCCAATCTGTATGTATTTTTTCATGGAGAACTTGTCTCAATTCATACTCAGGCCCATTTCAGAGTTCAAGAGCCATACAGCACTTTTTTTTCTTCTTTCTGTAAATTATAGAGACTCTTTGGTTGTCACAGGAAGTTGTGGATATGAGACCATCTATTGAATATCTTTCAGGAAAAGATGATTCTCAGCTTGGAGAGGGAAGAAGTCAGTCTGGAAGTAATCTTACTGTTTTTCAGCAGCACAAAAGGGCAGACGGTTGGATAGCAGGATGAAAATATCCCAGTAATTCTCTTCAGTCTTGAATTTTTCTCAGGTTTATGAAACAAATAGAAGACAATGAAGTTGTTTGAGCAATGGAAGAAAACAAAGCAACTTACCAGCAAAAGAATCGTGTGGGTGGCTTTGATTTCAGGAGATGACTGAGGCGAGAGGCTGGGGCTGTGAATGTGCTGGGCCCTTTGGTGGTGTTTGTAGAGGAGATTCACAGTGTAGAGACTGGACCACACCATGAGGATCACAAAGAGGAGATCTCGAATTATTACGACACTTCCAAATGCAACCGAATGATTCTGTCTCAAGTGATTCGTTTGGCAGTGTAGTGTCGAATACTCCAAACCAACAATCGTGACATTGTGATCGGCTTCTACAGTTTCAACGATGTAGCTATAGCTGAGCATGTTGGTGATCCCGAAGAAAAGGAAAGAGGAGTTAAGGCAGATAGAGAGCTTAGATCTAAGCCACGCCCACCTCGAATGAACAGGACTGATGGTGATGGCTTGGTACCCGCTCAGGAGAGCAGTGGTACAGATGGAAAGACCCCGGGTAACTCTATATATGTACAAAGTGGCCTTACAACCAACATCATCCAGAAAATGTTTTATTCCAAAGGATGACACAATGTCTGGTATCAACTTGAACAAGATGGTCAAAGCATTGACCGAGGTCAGATGTATACAGATCAAATCTATCGGTTTTTTCAGATGATTTTTATCCAAGAAGATATACACACAAAGCATGAAAAGCAGTGAGCTCCCCATGAACCCAATACTAATTTGAAATATGAAGAAAAGTCCCCAAATCACTTCACGTGGAAACATTATGATGTTTTATACACTATAATGGGGTCAACCAGGTTTAAAATAAAATCAATTGTATTGTGAAGTTATGCATAATGGAGGATTGACAGTTCAGCGTCAAGGGAAGGGGTAGGAACGTTTAACTCTTCTGTATTTCAGGCCAAGGTGTGTCACTCCCAGACCCTCAATTCCAGGAATTCTTGAGAATCTCTGATATAGAATCAGGTTTCTAAAAAAGGGAGAATTCACAAATAATATTAGAATTTTAAAAATATTGCTAGGACGGAGAAGTTGACAAATATTAGAAAAATAACATGATACTACAATTATTGAGCCAACTCACTGGAAAAGACCCTGACACTGAGAAAAATTGAAAGCCAAAGAAGAGGGTGACAGGAAGAGATGGTTGGATGGCATCGCCGACTCGATGGACGTGAGTGTGAGCAAGCTCTGGGAGATGCTGAAGGACAGGGAAGCCTGACGTGCTGCAGTCCAGGAGGTCTCAAAGAGTCCAACGTGATTTAGCAACTGAACAACACCACCACCATTATCTACGCCAATAAATTTGGAAATTTAGGAGATTGGGGGACAAAACTCCAGAAGATTTTAACTTACCCCCCCCCAAATATATTGACATAATAGAAAGACATAAGTATATAAAGTTCCTCATGATAACACTGATCAGTAGGAAAAATTCATCCGGAAGCTATATCAAAGACTGTTTCGATGTTGAAGTGTGCCAAACACAGCAGATATAAATAACATCTATGAGCCACTGCTAAGGAGAGAATAACAGAATATTCCATCAATCATATTATGGGCTTAACATAACTTTGGAAGCAAAAAAATAACAAAGTATGACAAAGACAATGCCAACTCTATTTCATAAGCAAAAACGTTTTTAAAAAGTTACAGAATAACTGTAACATTATGTTTACAGTGCATAAAAACATCAAGCACTTAACCAAAGGTTTATCTGAACATAAAAGATAAGCCAAACAGTTGAAACTTCATCTGCATGATTGCCCAGCTGCTAAGTCGCTTCAGTCGTGTCCGACTCTGTGAGACCCCAAAGATGGCAGCCCACTAGGCTCCCCCGTCCCTGGGATTCTCCAGGCAAGAACACTGGAGTGGGTTGCCATTTCCTTCTCCAATGATTACCCAAACTAGTAGGCTAAAAGAACAAAAGTAGATGATCACTTTAATATGTGCAGAAGACCATATGATAAAATTTAGGATATTCAACATATATTTATGATAGAAATATTTAGGTATCAACAATGGAAAGGAATACTCTTACCCTGGCAAAAGCATCAACAATGAGAAGACTCCTAATTCAGGTTACACATGAAAAGCTTTACATTTGAGATCGGCACTAAGTAAAAATATTTTCTCTCACTCCTTCTATTCCTCATTTTTTCAGATTTCATAGCCTTTACTGTAAAGAAAGAAAGTGAAGAAGGAAGACTTTTTGTCATTGACAATACATAAATTTAAAGAAGGAAACCAATAGAATCATTGGTTGAATTATTGGACTATTTAAGAATGATTTTCAGGATTACTGAACGCAAAGTCAGTAAAAAAATTTTTTTTGGATTTCTATGTGCTAGCATAAAAATAGTTTTTAAGTGCAATTTAAAGTGCTATTAATATAGCATAAAATCTGTTAAATCTAGGAGTTAATGTATGATTAGAAATATGTAAAACCTCTAAGAGAAAACAATGGTATATATCTGTCTACATGTGATTAAAGCATTTTAATTGAAAATGATGTAAAATAATTTGAGATAAATGGCATTATCCATAAAAATACAATAACAAAAGGTATTATCTATTAAAAATAAAATCTTAACATAGAAAAACAAAAGTGAGACATACTGATGGCTGGGAAAGGAATGAAGTGAAACTAAGAGGCAAATTTTATCACATGTAAATTTATAACAACTAAATATAGAGAAGAGGCTTCCCCCCTGGTTCAGTAAAGAACCTGTCTGCAAATGCAGGAGACATGGAAGATGTGGGTTCGATCCCTGGGTTTGGGAAGATCTCCTGGAGGAAGGAAACGGCAACCCACTCCAGTATTCTTGCCTGGAGAATTCCAGGGACGGAGGAGTCTGGTGGGCTACAGTCCAACTGGTCTCATAGGGTTGGACACAACTGAGTGACGAAGCACAACCCAATTGCAGAGAATAAAGAAGAGACAAAAGGAAACATAAATAAAGCGTGATATTAGCTGATACATGGACCATGTGGAATTTTCAAATAGTTGCTAATAATACACTGAAAGTCAAAATACAATAAAGAAAATGTGATACGGTTTTAAATGGAAACAAAAAGAGGGACAGTTGAAACAGTATTGGAGAGCTATAAGTGATACTAATGAGTAAAAGAAATGAAAGAATGCAGAAAGTAAAGCAATAGAAAAGAGAACGAGGGAAATATTAGGAGAAAGAAGATAAAACACACTTCTATTGAACAGAAAATTAACTGAAAGCTAAGTCTGAAAAAAATGGCAGACTCCATAAGGAAGTTTTGGATGGGGAAAGGGAACACTGAAAAGGTCTCCATACCACTGTCCCTTTCTTGAGGCTGAGAGTCTCAGATCCTTAAGGAAAGCAGTCAGATTCCCCAAGAAGGTGGAAACATCTTGGACAGGCTGGGTCTGACCCACAAAGAGTGTATATGGGAGACCAAGTAGCAGGGCTTCTCCTCCCAGCGGACCCCCTTATCACCTGCCGTCTCCAGCACCGGGTTTGCTGGGGTCATCCTGACACACCCAGAGGGGCAGCAAATTGCTCTCCCAGATGCAAAGTGATTCTCATGGTAAACTTATTAGGTTTATTGACGAGGAGGCAAAGGCACCATCTGGGATGTACCTTTTCCCAGCAGATCTACCTCCTGAACTTCAGAATGGAGAGACGTGATCAAAGTCAGTTTTCACTTCGCTGATGGAAATTCCCCCAGGACTTGTTAAACTCTAACCTCAGAGCAGCTCCTCAGAAATCACGGTTCACTTTCCCTCTTTAGCCTTTTATGCCTCTTGCTTTTTTAAAAAAAATTAATTAATTAATTTTAACTGGAGGCTAATTACTTTATAATATTGTAGTGTTTTTTTTTTGCCATACATTGACATGAATCAGCTATGGGTGTACGTGTGTTCCCCATCCTGAACCCCCCTCCCACCTCCCTCCCCATCCCATCCCTCTGGGTCATCCCAGTGCACCAGCCCTGAGCACCCTGCCTCATGCATCGAACCTGGACCGGCGATCTATTTCACATATGATAATATACATGTTTCAATGCTATTCTCTCAAATCATCCCATCCTCGCCTTCTCCCACAGAGTCCCAAAGTCTGTTCTTTACATCTGTGTCTCTTTTGCTGTCTCATATATAGGGTCATCGTTACCATCTTTCTAAAGTCCACATATATTATGCCTCCTGCTTTTATTGTTAACTTTCCCCGCAGCTTTGTTGAGATAGAGTTGACATGTAACACTGTGTAAGTTTAAGGAGTATAATGTGGTGATCTGATACGCTGAACTACATGGGTTTGCAAATGAGTGGATCCACTTATACGTGGATCATTTTTCCCACTAAGTATGTACTGTAGTACTACACGATCCACGGTCGACTGACTTCACTGATCCAAGACCACAAATACAGAGGGCTCACTGGATTTTCAACTGTGCGGGCATCAGAGCCCCTAATCTTCATGCTGTTGGTCAACTGATATTGCGAAATGGCTACCATAATAAAGTCAATGTCTCAGTCATCTCACATAATTACCTGTGTGCCTGTGTCTCTCTCTGTGTGTAGAGCATTCAAGATCTACACTCCCGGTAACTCTCGAGTATAGAGTGCAGTATTGTTAATTAGTGTTAACTATAGTAACCAGGCTATTGACTAGAGTCCCAGACATTATTTGTTTTAGAAATGGCCGTTTGTGTCCTTTGACCAAGATCTCTCAATTTCCCCCATTGTCCAGCCCCTGACAATCACATTCTGCTGTCTGTTTCTAGGAGTCAGGCTTTCTTAATTTTCATTTAAAATTTTTAAATTATGATATCTTTTATTATTTTTAAAATGTTTATGGAAATTATGTTGTGTTTGTTTCAGGTGTACGGCAAGGTGATTCCATTATACATATACATAAATACACTCTTCTTTAGATTCTTTTCCCATATAGGCCATTAGAGTATTGAGTAGAGTTCCCTGGACTATAAGTAGGTCCTTATTAGTCATCTCTTTTATGTGCAGCATTGGGTATATGTCAATCCCAATCTCCCACATCTGTGATTCTGTTTCTATTTTGTAAACAAGTTCATTTGTACCACTTTCTTTGACACCACATATAAGCAACACCATTGGATATTTATCCTGAATCAGGCTTTCTTAGATTCCATATATAAATGAGGTCATGTGGCTTGTCTTTCTCTGTCTGACTTATCTCAAAAAGCATAATAATCCTCAGTTTCCCAAATTGTTCCAAATGGCAGGTTTTCCTTTAAAAAAATATATTTATTTTTATTTATTTTGGTTACACTGGATCTCAGTTGTGGCTCTTGGGACCTTTAGTTGGTGCATGTGGAATGATGGTCCCTGACCAGGGATCAAACCCGGGCCCCTGGCATTGGGCGCACAGTCTTAGCCACTGGACTGCCAGGCAAGTCCCACCTGTTTTTTTTTTCTTTTAATTGCATCCTATTGATATTCACCAATCCAAAAACCCAGCCATTCGTAGTTGCCCTATTTTATCCAGGCTTTGCCTATTAAAAGTTTTGTTTTTTTTTTTAACTGAAATATTGTTGCCGGACATTATGCCTGTTAAGGTTTTAGCATGCTAGTGGCTAGGCAAAAAATAAATCTTTTTCAAATGAAAGACAATTACACAAGAGAAAATAGTTTGATCTTGAAGAGTAATGGAGAGCGTGGCAACATTCGTTTGTTTATCACAATATTCCTTGGGGGTCTATATGGGCTAGACATGAATCCAGCCATCTAGGATACTGGCAATGACGAAGGAGACATATGCATTGCCCCTTCCCATACTGGACCAAAAAAATCACACCAAGAAACCCAAAGACTCTTCTCATCTGAACGATCAGACATTTACCTGGAAGCAGGACCAGGTATGCCAAGACCTGGAGATGCAAGTGTCCAGCGGCCCTGGAATGTGACTGCAGGCTTGAAGTTCCAACACATAGACAGGACCTAAGCAAGATGGTAGCCTGCCTGGGCAAGAGGAGATTCATCATGCAGGTGACCCTGAATCTCTGGACAGTATCGTGGGGCAGGAGATGAGATGACTTTGTGAAGATTCAGTAGAAGGATGACCAGTAGCTGAGGACCCCAAAATGACAGAGTCAGCTCCACCAACAGTGTGACAAAGTCACCCCATCCTAATGAAACACATCAGCACATACAGACAGAACTCAGTGAAAGAGTCAGAGATCATTTCATGATGTGGATTCTCCCACATTGCTTTCAACTACTCCACTCTTCCCAGGAGTTCAGTTGGTTTTATTTCTCCCCACTACATATAACAGTTCAGGGAATATCTTTCCATGTTCTTTCTCTGCGTATAGGTGCTCTTAAGTTATAGAATTGATTTCTAAAGGTGGCTTTTGGGGTCAAGGGACAATTCAAAATTTTAACCTATGTTTCCACACTATTCAAAAAGTTTAAGGCAGTTCATAGCTCCTCCACTAATTTCATCTTATAAAGTCTTATATAAATGGTTCTTTGCCTAATATTGCCCGAGGTGATGAATTTCTACTCTTGAAGACATTCCTTTCTGAGTTTTTATAAGTATCAAATAGAGAAAGTCCTTTACAAAAGATGTTGTATTACAGAATTTTTTTTTTATATCCAGCATCCAGGGATTTGATAACCTATAGATCTCTTGGCCTGTATCAGGGGGTATATCTCATTTTGATGAAATGATGTTTACGATGCTGAGTTTATGTAAATAGATAAAACATTTTATAAGAATAATCATCAGGTTGTCTGAAGGATATGACACCCTGGAATTAAGAAGGGTGACTGTGTATACATATTTTCATAAAAGTCATTTAGGATATTTTCTTTTTAAAAACTGTTTATTCATTTCCTTTCGACTGTGCTGAGTCTTCGTTGCTCCTAGGGCTTTTCTCTAGTTGTGGCGAACAGGGGCTCCTCTTTAATTGCAGTCCTTGGGCTTCTCATTGCAGAGACTTCTCTTGTTGCAGAGCATGGGTTTCTATGGCGCACAGGCTTCAGTACTTGTGGCTCAAGGGCTTAGTTGCTCCATGGGATGTGGGATCTTCCCAGACCAGGGATCAAACCCACGTCTCCTGAACTGGCAGGCAGATTTTTATCTGCTGTGCCACCAGGGAAGCCCAGGGTATTTTCTTGATATTCTAATTCAGTCTTTTTGTATGAGCCTTAATTTTGATGACAGATAAAATTTCATGGCAGGACCTATATGACTTCTAGGAATTTCCTACAATTTCTGGGACACTTATAACATACCTCTATAGACACATTGTTAATAAACTGTTAACGTTACTTATTTGACAATGCTTCCCATGTAATTTAATATATCAAATATACCTAGTTAGTTTAATCTCTTTTTTCTCAGTAAGGAGAGAAAACAAATCTTTGAGATATTTCAGGGGCCTCTGAATATCTTAAAGTTAGTCCAAAGTCAAAAAGACCTTGTTTAGAATTTAACTTAATGTTTTAAAAGTTTGTAAAAAATATTAAAGGGTTTTAAAACACTTAGTCAAATAGGTCAGTTGAAAACAATGTTTAGTTATCCATTTAACAAAACTTACAAAGATTTCGTAGGCAAATACAGAAGCCAAGAAAACGTAGATCTTTTAATGCTATTAAGACCAGATCTACTTAAAAACCAAAGACATGATGAAGATAACGTAGAACATATCTAATTATTTTGACATGGCACAAGATCTTTATTTATTTATGTAGGCAAATGACTTAAAGGTAAGGAAAAGGTTTTTTAGAAATCCTGGTGGCTCAAAATTCAACTGCCAGTGCAGGAGACACAGGTTTGACCCCTGGGTCAGGGAAGATCCCCTGGAGAAGGAAACGGCAACGTACTCCAGTATTCTTGCCTGGGAAATCCCACGGACAGAGGAGCCTGGCAGGTGACAGTCCATGGAATCAAAAAAAGTCAGATGGGACTTAGGGACTGAACAACAATCAAGTGCAGATCAATTTTTTTTTTTAATTGTCCTCTCAACAGATAGAAAACCAAATTCCAGTTTTGCATCAGCTTACTTTAGATATTGGGGGCTTCCCTGGTGGCTCAGAAGGTAAAGAGTCTGCCTGCAGTGCAGGAGACTCGGGTTTGATCCCTGGGCCAGGAAGATCCCCTGGAGAAGGAAATGGTAACCCACTCCAGTATTCTTGGCCTGAAGAATCCCATGGACAGAGGAGCCTGGCAGGCTGCAGTCCATGGGGTCAAAGAGAGTCAGACACGACTGAGTGACTGAACACCACCAGGGGTTAACACTCTGAGCTTCCACCGCAAGGGGCTCAGGCCCCATCCCTAACTGGGGAACTAAGATCCAACATGCAACATGGCCAAAAATAAATATTAAAATTTTAAAAGGAAACCTATAAGACCTTGGCTGGACCTTGAGAGCATTAAACGATGTGAGTTAGACAGTGAAGGACAAATGTATGATCTCACTTACAAGTGATATCTAAAACATCCAAACTCATAGAAACAGCAGAAGGGCAGCTGTCAGGGGCTGGGGTGTGGGGGGAATGGAGAGATCTTAGTCAAAGGCCATGCATCTCCAGTTCTAAGATAAACAGTTTGGAGGAATCTAAGGGACAGCACAATAAAATATACTTAACAATACTGTATTGTTCACTTGAAAGTTGCTAAGCAAGCTGATCTTAAATATATTCTTATCGCACAGAAAATGATGGTACTTATGTGAAGTATTGAGACGTTAACCAACTTTTATTGTAATAATCGCTTTGCAATATATACCTGCTTCAAATCATCACACCTTAAATTGACTCAATGTTATATATTGTGCTGCTGTGCTAAGGCAGCTCAGTCATGTGTGACTCTTTGGGACCCCATGGACGGTTGCCTGCCAGGCTTCACTGTCCATGGGATTCTCCAGGCAAGAATCCTGGAGTGGGTTGCCATGCCCTCCTCCAGGGGCTCTTCCCGACCCAGGGATCGAACCCGGGTCTCTTATGTCTCCTGCATTGGCAGGCGGGTTCTTTACCACTGGGGAAAGCTTCCTGGGGAAGCCCATGTTCTATATTGCTTTGTGTCAGAAAAGATGTTTTAAGAAACAAGCTTCAGAAGAGGAGGCTGAGTTGGAAAAGTGAACGTATCCTCTGAGACGCTGTTCTGAGGCAGGCTTTTATCAGGTGCTGGGGGAATTTCCATCAGGGAGTGGAGACTAACTTTGATCACTTGTCTAGATTCTGACGTTTACTTAATGATGTAGATCAACCTGGGAAAAGTACGTCCCCAGATCATGCCTTTGCCTTGTTGTCAATAAACCTAATAAGTTTACCAGGAGAATCATTCTGCATCTGCGAGAGCAACTTGCTGCCCCTCTGGGTGCATCAGGATGACCTCAGCAAACGGGTGCTGGAGACAGCAGGTGACAAGGGGACCCGCTGGGAGGAGACGCTCTGCCATCCCATCCCTCATATACAGTCTTTGCGGGTCAGACCCGGCCTTTCAGACCCGGCCTTTCCAAGATGCCTCACATTCTTGGGGAAGCCAGTTGCTTTCAGTAAGGATCTGAGACACTTCGGTTTGAGAGCCAGAAAGAGGTATAAAATCCTTTTTAATTTTCTTGAGGAGGAGGCGGAAGCCTAGTTCCACCGCCAGGAATCAAACCCATGCCCTCTGCAATGGGCAGCGCAGAGTCTTAACCACTGCACTACCAGGGAAGTCCCTAAAAATCTTTTCAATAGTTTCACTCCCAATCCCAAGCTCCCTTTCAGAGACTTCATTATTTGCTCAGATATAATCTGCCAATTTTTGGCTTGATATGAATATATTTATCTTCTTTCTCACAATATTGTCACGATTTCTTTTCCTTCAGGTATGTTGTTTTTTATACTTTATTCTGTTCCTTTTTTAGTATTTCTTAAATAATGTTTCTTAAATTTCTTAAATAATGAACAGCTGTTCATTACTCTTTCACTGTCTACAATTCATTTTCCTTTTAAAACTTTATCATATTTTCTACATTGTACTTTTGACTTGTTTCTTAAAAGCTATTTGAAATTCCAAACAATTTCACTTGACAAATACCTCCTCTTTTGTAATGCTTTTTTGGGTCTCTTTATTGTCTACACCCTAACTGATATTTATTTACATTTGATATAATGCAATGCCTCTCAGTTTCATTTAATTACTATTTTGTAATCTTATCTTTACTTTTGTTTATCCCAGCATCTTTCTATTTTTATGTATATAAGTTTTTATCTCAAATTGAATTACAGTAGACTCATTTTCATTTAAAAATGCTCGACAACATCATTTATCTTAAAGGCTTTACATATTTTCTATTAAATATATATTTATTCCTGGGTTCAGGAAATTTTTATGCTGTTGAGATGTATCATTCCTTAAATTTCATTTTAAAACAATTATCCTACTGGAATACAGAAATTCAGATGATTTTTGTACTGACTTTGCTTCCAGTAAACTTGTATGTCAGTTTTAAAAATTCTAAAAATGAAGCTGATGTTTCTATCAGTTTCCTTTTTAACATGTATAGATTCTGTTCATGATTAAAGATAGTGATAAAAAATTCTTTCTGATTTTTTTCTTACTTTATTACAAAGCCCAGGAAATCGGAAATCATGAAACTCCAAATTTCAAGAAACATGAATGAGGTAATAACCTTGTGAATTTGAACGTCAGCCTTAATGGAGGTCGTACCATTCTTACACTCTATCTGTAAGCTGACTAATTCTGGTTTTGTAACAAGCACATAAAATTGTTTACAAGAAGATATGGATTGGAGATATTTTGCAGTCAGCAATACATATGGAATATTGATTAGTTTGGGTTTTATCAGCCACAGTATGATTGCTATTTAAGGCTTAAAAAAAGTCCGTATTGTGGGAAGAGAGCCTTATATTGTAAAATGTTTAGCAGCACCCATTAGATGCCAAAACTCTGTAGTGCTTACTATTAAGAACAGAAAATGTCACTGAGAAATGCAATTGGCCTATGGGACAAAGGCAGCATAAGGCAAATTGTCCACTTGGAAAATTCTATATGAAATGATTCGTGTTGGGAGTGGGAAGCCACTCAGCACTGCATATAGGATCTTAGTTCCGGGACCAGGGATTGAACCTGCACCCCTTACATTGAAAGCACAGAGTGTTAACCACTGGAATGCCAGGGAAGACTCTGAGTTGAATTTTTAAGTGGTAATTGTCTTAGAAGTATTATATAATGTTAAAATTCTAAACACGAACTTCAAATATATATGATTCTCTTTAGGTTTTAGAAGTGTAACATTCTCTAGAAATGTCAGACTATTGAAACATATGGGTTCAGATACAAAATGCAATTCAATACTTTAGGAAAAAAATGTTTTCTTTTTTCAAGAAATATTTTATATATTTGTGCATATGTTTTCTTTTTTTAAGATTTGTTTTTGTGTGTGGACCATTCTTAAAGTCTTCACTGAATTTGTTATGACATTGCTTCTGTTTTATACTTCGGGGTTTTTTTGGCCGTTAGGCATGTGGGCT
Source organism: Capricornis sumatraensis (assembly GCF_032405125.1). NCBI lineage: Eukaryota > Metazoa > Chordata > Mammalia > Artiodactyla > Bovidae > Capricornis > Capricornis sumatraensis. Next base: position 60,273,442 of record NC_091088.1, read on the forward strand.
TTTAGCTCCCTGATCAGGGATCAAACCCCCACCTCCTGCACTGGAAGGTGAAGTTCTTTAACCACTGGACCACCAGGTAAGTCCCTGTGGATAGCACATTCATTATATTTGGTCAATTAAAAACAGAGAAAACTTGGAGAGTTAAAAATAATTCTTGAATCCCACTTCCTGGAGGGAATCTTTTTTAGCAGAGAAACGCTCCCTATACCTCTGGTTTTTTCTCTATGAGCGATTTCTCCCAAATTGGAACCAGTCTGTATACAGCTTTTCTGTCTTACCATTGTCTCTCATTTGCATTCCCCATACCATCTTTCAAACATTCTTTTTTCTGTTCTTTTCCATAATGGTTTAGCCCGGAATATTGAATATAGTTTCCTGTGCTATCCAGTAGGACCTTGTTGTTTATCCATCCACATATAGCAGTTTCCATCTGTTAATCTCAAACCCCCAATCCATTCCTCTCCCCCAGCCCTTGGCAAATACAAGCTGTTCTCTATGTCTCTGAGTTGGTGTATGTTTCATAGATAGATTGGATTTTGCATGTTTTAGATTCCACAGGTAAGTGATGTCATGTGGGATTTGTCTTTCTCTTTCTCACTTATTTCTCTAGGTCCATCCAGGTTGCTGCAATTCTTTTTCATGACTGAGTAGTATTCTACTGGGGCTTCCCAGGTGGCTCTGGTGGTAAAGAACCCACCTGCAATGCAAAAGACAAAGAGACACTGGTTCGATCCCTGGGTAGGGAAGATCCCCTGGAGTAGGGCATGGGCAACCCATTCCAGGTATTCTTGCCCGCAGAATCCCAAGGACAGAGAAACCTGGTGGGCTACAGTTCGTGGGGTGGCAAAGAGTCGGACTCGACTGAAGCTACTTAATATGCACACAAAAATAATTCTATTGAATATATGTACCAAAAATGCCTTCTAGAGACTTCCCTAGTGGTCCAGTGGCTAAGACTCCATGCTCCCAGTGCAGTGGGCCTGGGTTCAATCCCTGGTCAGGAAACTAGATCCCACGTGCCACAATTAAGATCCAGTGCAGCCAAGTAAATCAATGTTCTTTAAAATGCCTTCAAAGATGCAAATTATACTAGAATTAATGTTAGTATTTGAATTACACCCTCTTCATAAAACTGAATTCTGTACTCAAAAAATTCTCAAGAATCCTTGTAATCCAGTTCTGAAAGAGCCATATGTGGGTCTGAAATACAGAAAAGTTGAACAGACCCTATAATTTATAATTTCAGGATATAATCTATTTTGCTTTGTTTGAAGTCTGGTTGACCTAATAAAAGCCATAAAACAGGATTAAGATAATGCTTGCAAGTGATGCAATTTTTGAATTCTTCTTCATGTCTCAGATCTGTATTGGGCTCATGGGGAACTCGGTCCTCTTCAAGTTAAAAATGTGCACTTGCATAACTCAGCCTCACCTGAAAAAGCCCATTGATGTCATATTCATACACCTGACTTTGGTCAATGTCTTGACCATCACGTTCAAGTTGATACCAGATGTCATGTCATCCTTTGGAGTACGACATTTTCTAGACGATGTTGGTTGTAAAGCAACTTTGTTCACACACAGAGTTACCCGGGGTCTTTCCATCTGTACCACTGCTCTCCTGAGTGCCTATCAAGCCATCACCATCAGTCCTGTTCATTCCAAGTGGGCGTGTCTTAAATCGAAACTCTCTGCGTGTATTTACCCCTCTTTCCTTTTCTTCTGGGTCATCAACATGCTCGTCTATATCCACATCATCAAAACAGTAGTAGCCAATCTCAACTTCACAACTGTTGGTTCTGGGTATTCCACACTACATTGCCAAACTAACCAGTTGGAACACCACTACTATTCAATGGCGTTTTTGAGTGTCATCTTGATTCGAGATCTCCTCTTTGTGGGCCTCATGGCGTGTTCCAGTCTCTACATGGTGACCCTTCTCTACAAACACCGCTGGAGAGCCCTGCATATTCACAGCCCCACCCTCTCTCCCCGGCCGGCTCGTGAAATCCAAGCCACCCACATCATTCTTTGGCTAGTCAGTTGCTTTGTCGTCTTTTATTTCTCAGACAACTTCATTACCCTTTATCTGTTTTATAGACATGAGAAAAATTGGAGCCTGAAGAGAATGAACGGAATCTTTTCTTCCTGCTATCCGATGATCTGCCCTTTTGTGCTGATGAAAAATAACAAAATTGTTTCCAAATGCATTTCTTCCGTTTCAAAGATGAGAATGGCCTTTTCTCAAAGAACACTGAAGACATGACCTGAAGCCCACAGGCAATGTAGGGGTCTCTGGAATGACTTATATAAAGAAGAAAATGCCACGTGGCTCTTGAACCCTTAAAATGGGGCTAGTTGGCTAAAATGAGATGAAATGTAAATTAAAAATACACACAGATTTGAGTCTCAAAAGGGAGAAGAGTACATAAACATCCCATTAATAATTTTCCTAATTCATATTGATTACTTGCTTCTATTATAATAATTTGGATTAAGCGAAACGTAGTATAGTCATATCATTAAATAATCTGCTTTGTTTTACTCTTTTTTTTTTTAAACTGCGGCTACTAGAAGATTTAAAATTACATTTGGGACCCACCTTATATTTCTCTTAATGTGCACTGCTCTAGGGAAAGTCATTTATCTATTTAACAAATAGATATAACATGTTTAGGCATTAGACATGTTCTAAGCTCTCAAAAGAGTGGGGCATGCATGGGTGATTAACACAGGCAAAATATAATTACCGGGGAGATCATATGTAATGTTCTCTAAAAAATGTAAATGCACATGATAGGGCTATAAATTATCCAAGCAGCTAACACAACATTGTAAGTAAACAATATTTCACTAAAATAAATCTTTCTTAAAAGGAAAGCAATAATTTGAGCAGGATAAGTGAATCGGGAGTGCTGGGGCTGTCACCCTTGTACACAGCGAACTGCAGGAGGTATCTTTCAATGTCTGTGTGAATCTATCCGTGATAATAATCCCACGAATGCTGTGCTCATATATTTGCAATTTTCAATACGCTATGTGATGATAATGTCAATGAAATGTGTCCCTCCATTTTCAATAATTCTTTATTAAACACAGCCTGACACGTTCCTATCTACTCTGCTGCAACATTTGCTTGAAATAGATGGAATTTGCACATTTCTTTGTTCTGCACCATTTTTCTTCATCTTCAGCTTGTGTTGTTTTGAAGCCTTTGTTCGGTCAATTCATTCTTTGCTTTAAGTCTTCAGGGTTATGATGAAAGTGACATAGAGCAATCTGAGCAATCTTTGCTCAGAATGTTTGATGTATTCTGCTTTGCCCAGGCATAGGATTATGGGCTTAACCCATAATAGTTCACTTTCCCCCTGACTTCCAATTTTCCCTGGTGCAAATGAAATGAGTGATTCTTTTCCTTTGAAGAAATTTCATTTTCTCCATGAGCTTTTAAAATTGAACTTTAACATAGAAATAAAACTTATGATTACCAAAGGGGAGGGAGAGGGTGGATAAATTAGGAGAATGGGATCAACATATGCACACTACTATGTATAAGACAGAGGGCTTCCCAGGGTAATGACAGTAGTAAAGAATCCACCTGCCAATGCAGGAGACGCAAGAGATGTGGGCTCAATCCCTAGGTCAGAAAGATTCCCTGGAGTAGGAAATGGCCACCCACTCCAGTAACCTTGCCTGGGAAATTCCATGGGCAGAGGAGCCTGGAGGGCTACAGTCCATAGGGTCTCAAAGAGTCACACTGAGTAAACAGGTACCACATAATACATTAACCCCACTTTGGGGTTTATTTTGAGGGAAATGAAATTACCATCTTTAAGAGATGTATGTACCCCATTTTTGTAGCATTATTCATATACCCAAGAGACTCTCGAAAAGCAAGGAGGAAAAAAAAAAAAAAAAAGAAAAGAAAAGCAAGGAGATCAAACCAGTCAATCCTAAAGGAAATCAGTCCTGAATATTCTTTGGAAGCACTGATACTGAAGCTGAAGCTCCGATATTTTGGCCACCTGGTGCAGAGTCAATTCACTGGAAAAAACCCTGATGCTGGAAAAGACTGAAGGCAGGAAGAGAAGGGAACAATAGAGGAGGAGATGATTGGATGGCACCCCTGACTTAATGGACGTGAGTTTGAGCAAACTCAGAGATAGTGAAGGACAGGGAAGCCTGGTGTGCTGCAGTCCATTGGGTCGAAAAGAGTCGTACAAGACTTAGCAACTGAACAAGATACCAAAACCAGCTCTGTGTTAATCGGTGGATGAATGTGTAAATAAAATGTGGTATGTATATATTTTTTCCTGTCTCTATATTGAACTATTATCAGTTATTAAAAACTGAAGAAGGGGAGGGATGAACTGACAGCTGGGGTTAGTAGGTGCAAACTATTACATAGAGCATGGGTAAACAATGTTCTATTGTAGACCACAGGGAACTGGATTCAATATCCTGGGATAAACCGTAATGGAAAACAACATATAAAAGAAAGTATGTATGTGTATAATGGAATCACTTTGCTATACACCAGAAATTAATGCAACATTGTAAATCAACTATACTTCAATAAAAAAAAATAAATTTTAAAAAATGAAGAAAATCTTGCCACAATGTGGATGGATCTTGACTGCATTATACTATGTGAAACAAACTAGGCAGAGAAAAACAAATACTGTATGATCTCACTTATATGTGGAATTTAAATATGCCGAACTCACAAAAGCAGAGATCAGATTGGTGGTTGTTTGGGGCTGGGGTGTGGGGGAAATGGGGATATCTGAGTTAAAGAATATGAGCTTCCATTTCTTAAATGAATAGATTCTGGGGATCTTAAAGGGCAGCACGGTTACTATAGTAGGTGTTGTTCAGTTGCTAAGTCATGTCCCACTCTCTGCAACCTCAGGGGCTGTAGCACACCAGGCTTCCCTGTCCTTCACTATGTCCTGGAGTTTGCTCAAACTCATGTCCATTGAGTTGATGATGCCATCCAACCAGCTCATCTCTATCGCCCCCTTCTTCTGGACTCAGTCTTTCCCAGCATCAGCGTCTTTTCCAATGAGTCGGCTCTTCCCATCAGGTGGCCAAAGTATTGGAGCTTACTTTAGTTAACAGTACTGTATTGTATATGTGAAAGTTGCTAAGAGAGTAGGTCTCCAATGTTCTCATTATTAACAGTATGCTAATTCTGTGAGGTATTGAGATGTCAGCTAACTTTATCATGGTAATCATTTTGCAATGAACACCCGCATCAAAACAACACACTGCAGATCTTAAACTTTTGTTGTTGTGTCCCTCTCTTCTCGACCCCGTGGACTGCAGACTTTACAGCCCTAAACTTACACAGTGTTATATGTCAATTACGCTTCCCAGGCGCTAGCAGCTCTTGGCGGGCAGAAAGCCCTAAAAGAGGAAGCACAGCAGGGGAACCGGAAAAGTGAACTTCCGCTCCGAAGAGCTGCTCTGAGGCCAGGTTTTAGCACGTCCTGGGGGAGTTTCTATCAGCGGAGTGGCAACTAACTTTGATTTCTAATTTTCTAAAGTTTGCTTTTTAATGTAGTTCAACTGGGGGGGCAATTACATCCTCAGATGATGACTTTGTCTCCTCATCAATAATCCTAATAAGTTTACCATGAGAATCATTTTGCATCTGGGAGAGCAATTTGCTGCCCCTCTGGGCACATCAGGATGACCCCAACACTGCTGGAGACAGCAGGTGACAAGGGGACCCCCTGGGAGGCTTTGTTGGTCAGACCCAGCCTTTCCAAGAAGCCTCTTTTTGGCAGAGGCCGGCTGCTTTTAATAAGGATCTGAGATACTCAGTTTTGAGAAGAGAGAGGTATGAAAATCTTTTCAAGATTCCCATTCCCCATCCTAAGCTTCCTTACAGAGACTTCCTTTCTTTTAAATTTCAAATTTAATCCTCCATCAATTTTCTGTTTGATATGATTGTATTTTATCTTCTTTCTCATGATATTGTCACTTTCTCCTTTCCTCCATAGATATTTTTTGTTTCTTCATTATTTTTCTCTAGTATTTCCTATTCCTGCCCTGTATTATTTTATTTTTCACAATATAGTTTACAAAACTCTATCTGTCACACTTCCTACATTGTGTTTTGACATTTTTCTTTTTAACAACTATTTGAAAATTCCAAACCATTCCATGTATTGGCTAATACTTCTCCTTATTTTATGCTTTACTTTCACTTTTCACCTTTATACTCTACACCTTAGTTGATATTTATTTGCATTTGATATCAGGTCAACCCACTCCAGTGTTCTTGCCTGGAGAATCCCAGGGACAGGGAAGCCTGGTGCGCTGCCGTCTATGGGGTCGCACAAAGTCGGACACGACTGAAGTGACTTAGCAACAACAGCCTGCCTCTCAGGTTCATTTAATTTCTCATTTTTACAATCTTATACGGTTATACTTGCTTTTGTTTTTCCCCGCATCACTCTATTTTTATAATATCCTTTGTTTCAAATTATAATATACAATATATTATTCATTATCTTATTCACAATATATAGTATTCTTGCCTGTGGATTCTCCAGGCAAGAACACTGGAGTGGGTTGACCTGATATCAAATGCAAATAAATATCAACTAAGGTGTAGAGTATAAAGGTGAAAAGTGAAAGTAAAGCATAAAATAAGGAGAAGTATTAGCCAATACATGGAATGGTTTGGAATTTTCAAATAGTTGTTAAAAAGAAAAATGTCAAAACACAATGTAGGAAGTGTGACAGATAGAGTTTTGTAAACTATATTGTGAAAAATAAAATAATACAGGGCAGGAATAGGAAATAATATTATTTTTAGAGTACTTGAGTCACATTTACCTTAATTGATAACATCATTTCTTCTTAGAGGTTTTGTACATTTCTTGTTTAGTCGCTAAGCCATGCTAACTCATGGGCAATAGCCTGCCAGACTCCTCTGTCCATGGGATTTCCCAGGCAAGAATACTGAAGTGGGTTACCATTTCCTTCTCTAGTACATTTCTTATTATATACTAATTCCTAGGTTCAACAAATTTTAATGGTTTGTAAAAGATGCTGTTTTTTATATTGCATTAAAAAATTTTTCATGCTGGCATATAGAAATCCAAATGATTTTTGTTCTGACTCTTCAGAACTCTTGAAAACTGTTCTTAAAAATTCTAATCATTTAACCAATGATTCTATCAGTTCCCTTCTTAAGATTTATGGAATCTTTTAATGATAAAAGATAGTGGTAAGTAATTCTTTCTAATTTTTTGCTTCTTTCTTTACTATAAAGGCCAGGGAGGGACTTCCCTAGTGGTCCAGGGGTTAGGACTCTGCTTCCATGGCTGGGGCATGGATTTGATCCTTGGTCAGAGAACTAAGATCTCAAAAGCCATGCTGCTGGGCAAAAAAAAAAAAAAGAGTTCAGGGAATCTGAAAACATGAAAAATAGAAGTGATGAAGCATATATTTTTACTCACAGCCAATCTCAAAGGAAAAGCTTTCAGTATTCAGCCTTTAATATACTACTACTGCCACTGTTAGATAGCATCACCAACTCAATGGACATGAATTTGAGCAAACTCCAGGAAATAGTAAAGGATAGAGGAGCCTGGTGTGCTGCAGTCCATGGGGTCACAAAGAGTGTGACATGACTTAGCAACTGAACAACGGCCGTAGTAAATATTTTTGTCTGGGTACAAGATCATTCCTTCCTAGTGCTACATAACTAACCATTTTTATCATAAGTACATAGTGAATTTTGTCACACGATTTTTTTGCATACACTGAAGTGACAATATATTTTTGTTCCTTGTGAGCAATCATACAGATGAAGTTTCAAATGTTAAAATTAGCTTCCAGTTAAGGCCAAGTGCTTGATTCTTTTTGCATATTGTGGACTCAATTTTTACAATCATTTTGATGGATTGCTTTTCATTTGGTTCCTGAAATAATCTCATATTATTGTCCTTTTCATTATAAGTTTTGCTACCAAGGTCATGCTAATCTCATAATGTGACTAATGGAATGTTCTCCCTTTTTCTATCCTCAGCAGTTGTTTGTATATATTATTTGTTTCTGAAGTGTTTGCCATACTTCACCATTAAGCATTCTTTAGAATTTCTTATGAAATGATTTTTACCCACTCTTCAATTTGATCATGAGGAGTATTGTCTATGTATGACCTTCTATGACACAAATATCTTTCTTTTGGTAAGTTAACTCTTAGGTATTTGTCCATATCTCCCAAATTTCCAAATTTATTGACAGAGTTAATCATACTTTCATATTATTTTCTAGTATTTGCAGCTTCTGTGTTGCTATCCGTTTAATGTTTTAAATCTCGATAGTACTTGTGCTTACCTTGAGGAAAGTGGAACAGTCTCACTGAAAAGTGAAAAGGGTTAGTCACTCAGTCATGTCTGACTCTTTGTAACCCCATGGACTATAGCTGGTCAGGCTCCTCTGTCCAAGGAATTCTCCAGGCAAGAATACTGGAGTGGGTTGCCATTCCCTTCTCCAGAGGATCTTCCTGCCCCAAGGATCGAACCTGGGTCTTCTGCATTGCAGGCAAATTCTTTGCCATCGAGCCACCAGGGAAGCCCATATGGCCTTGTGCTTACATTTTTACATTTATGTATGTACTGTATGGGGCTTCCCAGATGGCACTAGTGGAAAAGAACCCACCCGCCAGCGCAGGAGGCATAAGGGATGGAGATTCAGTCCCTGGATCGGAAAGATCCCCTGGAGAAGGATATGATAACCCATTCCAGGATTCTTGCCCGGAGAAGCCCATTGGACAGAGGAGCCTGGTGGGCTACAGTCCATGGGGTTGCATAGAGTCAGACACAACTGAAATGAGTTAGCACACCCACATGTACTATATGTACACACAATTCTTTTTATGTGCCAGAACTGTTGAATACCGTGTTCTACAGAAAATTTAGAATGTTAAAACATATAGATCCAGATATTAAAATGCAATCTAGGGACATCTGGTCAACCAGGTCAGTTTGTGAAGCGGTAACTTGTGGAGATATCTATGTGTGTGTGTGTGTTAGTCAGTCCTGTCCAAGTCTTTGGGACCCCATGGACTGTAGCCTGCCAAGCTCCTCTGTCTATGGAATTCTCTAGGCAAGGATACTGAAGTGGGTTGCCATTTCCTTCTCCAGGGGATGTCTGTGGAGTCTGCCAAACCTGAGGAAGCTGAAGCCAAGTGCATGGTTGTTGGCTTGTGGCCATTTGGGGGGATAAACAAGCTGGGATCTAATACTCTTAAGAAAAAATGCCCCCTAACATGCAAATTTCATATAGGCCCAACACGTCCTAGGTAACATACTACATAAGTTTTTCTTTATTATTATTTTAACCTTTTGGCTGCACCACGCAGTATGTGGGGTCTTAGTTCTCTGACCAGGGGTTGAACCCGTGCCCCCTGCATTGGCAGCATGGAATCTTAACCACTGCACCACCAGGGAAGTCCCAATATGCTAGAAATAGGGAGTAAGTATTTGAATTCTACCTTCTTCAGAAAACCTGATTCTCTACTCTAGATTCTCAAGAATTCTCAAGAATCCAGTCTCTGAAAGTTCCATATGGGGGCCTGAAATACAGAAGAGTGGAACATTTCGCACCCTCTCCTCCTACTGAACTGTCAATCATTAATTTCTTTAACAAGCTCCATTATAATTTCCCAGTATACTCTATTTCGTTTCATTACAAAGCAGGTAAACCTAATTAATATATCTAAAATCAATAAGATATGTTTACAAGTGATGAAGTTTTGGGGTTTTTCCATATGTTTCAAATTTGTGTCGGGTTCATGGGAAATTCATTGCTTTTCACGTTCACCTTCTTAACTCATTATCACATGAAAAATCCAATAGATTTGATATTCACACACTTGACCTTGGTCAACATTTTGAATATCATGTTTAACTTTGATACCACATTTCATGTCATCCTTTGGAGACAGATATTTTCTGGACAATATAGGTTGTAAAAGCAGCTTTGTATACATACAGAGTTACCCGGGGTCTTTTCGTCTGTACCACCGTTCTCCTGAGTGCCTACCAAGCCATCACCACGAGTCCTATTCATTCTAATTGGGCATAGCTTAAATCAAAACCCTCTATGTGTGTTTACCCCTCTTTCCTTTTCTTCTGGGTCATCAACATGCTCACCTATATCCACATCATTAAAGCTGTAGAAGCCAGACGCAATTTCGCAATAGTTGGCTCTTGGCAATCTCAGATACGCTGTCAAACTGTGCAGGCCACACCACACAATTCAGTGGAATTTTTGAGCGTCATGGTGATTTGAGGTCTCCTCTTCGTGTTCCTCCTGATATGCTCCAGTCTCTACACGTCTCTACCATCATCTCTAGTAACCAGTGCAGGAAGCCAACAATAAACTCTGGAATAATTGGCCCCAAACTGCCAGGATTTGATTAATAATTTGATCATTTTTGCCCTGACTTCCCACTTTAGTGCCAACTGGAGAAAGCCAGACATTCACACACACCCCTTCTAGTTCACCTGCTGACCCATTTTAGTGCCCCAGGCCAACATCCTCCCATCATGGCTTACCTGAAGCCTTCCTTATTTTTCTTTTAGGGAGCTCTCCCACTCTGTGTGCCTTTGAGTCTCTGCTAAATGCAGGTGATGGTGGCTGACTCCCTTGCTAGAGCCAGCTCTGAACAATAGCCTTTCCTTGTTCTCCTTCTGGGTTTCTCTTTTGATTTCCATGTTGTCTCAATCCTCTGTTCAAACCCACAAGAGTTTCCTTCACATGAATGAAGCTCTCCATGGTTGTTTTCATAATATCCTATGTCCCTCTCACAGCATAACTCATGCTTCAATTTCTGTCTCCATACTCTCTGGCCAGTCATAAGGAAGCACTCAGTGTTGACAAAAACAGACTATGTGATTTCCCATTTTGGCATCTTTGCACATTTGTCCTTCACATAGCACTGATTCTCTGTCTGAAAAATAAAAATCTCAACCCAAATGCTATCTTCTTTGTTTCCAGATCTTCATAGCTGTGTGTTTCTATCTCTTCTTGCCACTTTAAACTATTTTGCATTTTGCTCTCTGCAATGAACTACCCACCTTCGATAAAAGGTGATTCTGAGATCACCATTGGATGACATGATAATAAAATGGAAGTACATTCTTAAGTAGTCCATTTTCACTTATCGTGTTTTTATTGTTGGCAGCCAAGTAAATGGTACTCCAGTTTCCAGCCCACTAAAATGAACATTTATATTGACTCATATTAGGAAACCCTTTGCTCTGTGCACACTTCTTTGCAGGAAACTCCCCAACCCCAACCATAGAATAAGAAAAGACTTTGTTTCATTGCATTGCTCAGGAGCAAAGCTAAAAATACAACAAGGATCATGAAATTAAGGAAGATTCTACACTTATATGTAGAATGGAATTTGCGTGCATGCATGCTCAGTTGTGTCCAACTCTTTGCAACACTACAAACCACAACCCACTAGGCTCCTTTGTCTATGGGATTTTCCAAGCAAGAATACTGGAGTGGGTTGCCATTTCCTTCTCCATGGAATCTTTCTGACCCAGGGATTAAACCTATGTCTCCTGCATTGGCAGGCAGATTCTTTACCGCTAAGCCACCAGGGATGCTGCTATAGGATAAAAGATTGTGGGTTAGTGGCTTACCATCACCACTTACTGTGATGAAAGTGAAAGTGAAAGTCGCTCAGTCATGTCTGACTCTTTGTGACCCAATGGACTATACACTCCATGGAATTCTCCAGGCCAGAATACTGGAGTGGGTAGCCTTTCCCTTCTCCAGAGGATCTTCCCAACCCAGGGATCAAAGCCAGGTCTCCCTCATTGCAGGCAGATTCTTTACCAGCTGAGCCACCAGGAAAGCCCAAGAATACTGGAGTGGGTAGCCTATCCCTTCTCCAGCGGATCTTCCTGACCCAGGAATCAAACCTGGGTCTTACCAACTGAGCTACTAGGGAAGCCATGATGAGCTCAGTCACAAATCCAGTGCTTTGATTTTTGCCATAGAGGCAAGTCAAGATAAAACTTTGAATTTTATACCCAACACCACACACACATACACCTGCATGTCCACAGCAGAAAGTACCACATATATTTAAACAGTTGCCTCTCCAAGGGCCCACATATTCCTTTCCAGGTCTATGTCTCCTTCATCTTGGGCAGCACAGATCAGGCCTAATGCAAGAGTCAAAAGTAGAACATCCATCCTGATGTAAATTATTCCTCACTTTTCTTCAGCATCTGTGAATTTGTTGTTAACTGGTAGAAAACCTGACTCCCTGACTTGTTTTTATAAGAATTGTGTGTTGATGTGGCATATTATGACTGGCTTGTATGTACCTGCTTATAAGTCATCTTCAGTCAGTCAGTCAGTTCAGTCTCTCAGTCGTATCTGACTCTCTGTGACCCCATGAATCGCAGCCCGCCAGGCCTCCCTGTCCATCACCAACTCCCGGAGTTCACTCAAACTCATGTCCATCGAGTCGGTGATGCCATCCAGCCATCTCATCCTCTGTCATCCCCGTCTCCTCCTGCCCCCAGTCCCTCCCAGAATCCGAGTCTTTTCCAATGAGTCAACTCTTCGCATGAGGTGGCCAAAGTATTGGAGTTTCAGCTTTAGCAGCAGTCCTTCCAAAGAACACCCAGGACTGGTCTCCTTTAGGATGGACTGGTTGGATCTCTTGCAGTCCAAGGGACTCTCAAGAGTCTTCTCCAACACCACAGTTCAAAAGCATCAATTCTTTAGCGCTCAGCTTTCTTCACAGTCCAACTCTCGCATCCATACCTGACCACTGGAAAAACCAGAGCCTTGACTAGATGGACATTTATTGGCAAAGTAATGTCTCTGCTTTTTAATATGCTATCTAGGTTGGTCATAACTTTCCTTCCAAGGAGTAAGCGTCTTTTAATTTCATGGCTGCAGTCACCATCTGCAGTGATTTTGGAGCCCCTCAAAATAAAGTCTGACACTGTTTCCACTGTTTCCCCATCTATTTCCCATGAAGTGATGGGACCGGATGCCATGATCTTCGTTTTCTGAATGTTGAGCTTTAAGCCAGCTTTTTCACTCTCCTCTTTCACTTTCATCAGGAAGCTTTTTAGTTCCTCTTCACTTTCTGCCATAAGGGTAGTGTCATCTGCATATCTGAGGTGATTGATATTTCTCCCAGCAATCTTGATTCCAGCTTGTGCTTCTTCCAGTCCAGCGTTTCTCATGATGTACTCTGCATAGAAGTTAAATAAGCAGGGTGACAATATACAGCCCTGACGTACTCCTTTTCCTATTTGGAACCAGTCTGTTGTTCCATGTCCAGTTCTAACTGTTGCTTCCTGACCTGCATACAGGTTTCTCAAGAGGCAGGTTAGGTGGTCTGGTATTCCCATCTCTTTCAGCGTTTTCCACAGTTTATTGTGATCCTCACAGTCAAAGGCTTCTTACAAATAAACAAATAAACCAATTAAAAAATGGGCAGAGGGCCTCAACAGACATCTTTCCAAAGAAGACATGCACATGCCAACAGGAACAAGAAAATGTACTCAACATCACTAACCATCAGGAAAATGCCAATCAAAACCACAATGAGCTATCAGCTGACACCTCTGAGGATAGCCATTATCAGATGGTCAGAGATAAGAAGGATTATTGATGGGGTGGAGGAACGGAGACCTTTGCACACAGTCTGTGGGTTGGCAGCTGTGAATCTGAAAGTAACAATCTAGAAATGGGTCCAATTTTGTTGCTGGATTCTAAAGTGAGCCATGTATACCAATTAACAAATGAGATGTTAAGAACAATGATATTTTCAGTTATCCTCAACATTTAGTATTTGGAAAATCAACATAAAGAATGTAGCTAACCATCTCTGTGTTCTTTCTTTAGTTTGGTCAAATGATCTATTTATATTTCCTTTTAAATTATTTGGTTTCTAGATATCTGCCAGTGGGCTTCCCTGATGGCTCAACAGGTGAAGAATCCACCTGCAATGCAGGAGACGTGGGTTTGATCCCTAGGTCACAAAGATCCCCTGGAGAAGGAAGGGCATGGCAGCCCACTCCAGTATTCTTGCCTGGAAAATTCCATAGACAAAGGAGCCTAGTGGGCTGCAGTTCACAATGTTGCAAAAAGTTGGACACGACTGAGTGACTAAGCACAGCACAGCAATGTTCGAATGTACAGTATAATCTTATTGATAAGAGTTGCCAGGCTGTACTACATGACATCCCTAGGATATATATTTACTTTATAGCTAGAAGTTTCTACCTCTCATCCATCCACCCATCAAGAGCCAAGAAAGATCTTGATCAAAATGGGAAATATTACGAAGAATAAACAGCAACCTCAACTAAATAGAGTCGGGGGACCTGAAGGGGGCTCTCTCACACCCTAAAAAGATAGCAGAGCCCAATGAGGAATAAAAGGTAAAGACTCAGCCAATGAAAGCAGCAGTCTTTGTTGACTGTAGCCCACCCCCGCCCCCCACACCGACTTCTTTTTCCTCTCTAGAAAGTACTCTACTTTCCCTGCCATTCGAGAACTTATCATGACTCGCCATGGTTGCATGGTCCCAAATTAATCCATATTTGCTGGAGAAACAAATGCCGCCTAGTCTATTTGTCATGTCATGAGTAGTCTACACCAAAAAAAAAAAAAAATAGTTTGCACCAACAGGTAAAATATAGAAGTCCATCCATGAAAATATTTACTTTCACGGCACCACTAATAAGAAATCAGAAGTGAATAATGGCTGGATAATAGTGGGCTGCTTACAACAGATTTAAAGTTTTCTCTCTGCAACATCTTATGCCCCACCAAATGAAAACACTAAATGCCAAAATGTTTACTTTACTTGTGTTATTTGTCCATTAGAAAGATATGTTTAATACTATTTTTTGGTGTTGCTGATTTAAAATAGTTTTGTTTGAGATTAATAGTCTCATTTTAAGAAAATAGATTTATTTAGACAGTGTATTGAGACAAAAATGTATATGCCACCAAAGTTTTCTGTATTATTTATGTTATCTGTATTTTTAACGCATACATAATTGATACCTTCCAGCTGTAAGGTGTGATATGATTTTTTACTTAATTTTTGTTTTGCTTTGGAGATAGCTGATTTACAATACTATGTTTAAGGTGTTAACAGCAAAGTGATTCAGTTATATATATATATATACATGTATGTATGTATACTAGAGTTAATGTTCTATACAATAGGTCCTTGTTGATTTCCATTTGATGTAGAGTGGTGTATGTATGCTAATCTCAACACCCTGATTTATCCCTCCCCCTGCCTTTCCCCTTGGGTAACAGAAGTTTGCTTTCTATGTCTGTGAATCTGTTTCTCTTTTGTAAATGAGTTCATTTGCATCACTTTTTTTAGATTCCACATATAAGTGATATCATATGCTATTTGTCTTTGTTTGACTTTACTCACTTAGCGGATATAATTTAAGTGAGCCAAGAAAATATAAACAAAAAATTATTTTAGTTGTACACAACTTTGCCGCTTTTATGGCAAACCTGCCTGTTGCCTGATGCATACAATTTAACTTAGCCACTGTTGAGAAAGTTTCGTGTCATGGATTGAAAAGTAAACCAGTTTCAAGAGACTGTTCAGTAAAATTTTCAGTTCTGATGACTGGAATTTTACTTTTGGAGGATTTATCATATTTTGCAACCAAAGTAAAGCCAAGTTAAATATTTTTCAATGGCGGTGTTGGGGATGAATAAGTAAAAATACTGCCCTTTGCCAAGAAACCGTTTGAGTTTTTGTTTGCTTTTTTAGGAAGACAGCAATCTGTTTCTAATATGTATTTATTTTTGGCTGTGCTAGGTCTTTGTTGCTGTGTGGGGACTTTCTCTTAGTTGTGCAATGAGGGCTTCTCATTGCAGTTGTTTCTCTTGCTGTGAGGAGTACTCTCTAGGACACAAGGGCTTGGCAGTTGCAGCTCTCCGGCTCTAGAGCTCAGGTTCAATAGTTGTGGCGCACAGGCTTAGTTGTCCTGAGGCCTGTGGATTCTTCCAGAACCAGGGATCAAACCTGTGTCTCCTGCATTGGCAGACAGGCAGACTTCTATCCATTGGACCACCAGGGAAGTAAAAAAAAAATTTGTTTTGGTAGTACAGAATACTTTGAAACCTTCAGTTAAATTTAGAATTTATTGACCTTAGGTGTTATTTCCAGGTAAGCAGTACCAGACACAATATAATGGGAACCAAAGTTCTGGGGTTGCATGTGGGGTGAGATTTGTTGATGCACATCATGGAACCAAGACACCGAATGGAAGTCCATCTAAGGTAATATTTGAAAAGACTCAGATACAACTTAAAACAAAAAACAAAAAACTTTATAGAATAAATGAGAATTTAACCTAAAAATGTTACAGTAGATGGTGTTATTAGTTCCAGATAGTTAGTAGCTACCCTTAGCGGGTAATGACTGGGAAGGGGCATGTCAAGGTTTCTGGGAGCATCACTGTTCTGTTTCTTGATCTGGGTGCTGGTTACATCAGCTGTGCCTATTTTGAAAATTCATAGCAGGGCATAATCGTTGGCATGTTAGTTTCACTACAAAAATTAAGGAAAAAATTAGTAGATCCATGAAGAAGAAGATGGCAGATGCTTAGCTGAGTTTGGTAGATAAAGGCCAAAGAAAAAAATATCACATTGTGACGACCAAAGAGGTAGGAACTATAATGGGGACAAGTCACAGAAAGGGTGCAGAGACCTATGAGGGAGGAATAACACTTGTGCTAGAGATATAACACAACTGGTGGAGAAGAGACCATCATTTAAAAAGGGAAGACAACTTCCTAACTTGAAGCTCATTTGACATGCATGTCCAAACCACATCTTGGGTAGAAGTGTTAGTGGAAGGAGGGTCTGGAGACCCTCCCTCCTGGGGGCCTCAGTTCTTGGTAAGGATGCAAGGAAGAATCTAAAGTCTTACCCTTAGCAAGAAAGTTTACTAACTATAAGAAAGAAAGAACAGGTGGCAAAGAGTCAGACAGGACTGAGCAACTGAGCCCACACAAAGAAAGAAAGCGAGAATACCTCAAGAGAGAGGTAGGCCATGCATAGGGAGGCAAATGGCCCTGGAGGGCTGGGTTACTGAGGTTTTAAGGCAGGATTATTTGCATAATCTGGGGTCTGGGAGTGTGTCACTGATTGACAGCCTTCATTGGCAGTTGCAGGTTATATACCAAGATGCTCTACCCTGCATGTCCTTCCCATAATTCAATCTGTTACAATTAGATGTATGTATTCAGTATTCATGGAATATTTATGAGTAGTCAGTGAGTCCAATGGCCACCAAGGTTGCTTTAGTACAGGATGGTATGAAGTGTGCACATGTGCTAGAGTAGGCAAGGTCCACCAGTCGCCAGGTGGGGTTTTTTTTTTACTGGCCCCTGACTTTTCTGAGAACTGGTGGGAACATATTAGGGGCTGCTGCGCTGCTGCTAAGTTGCTTCAGTTGTGTCTGACTCTGTGCGATCCCATAGACGGCAGGCTCCTTTGTCCCTGGGATTCTCCAGGCAAGAATCCTGGAGTGGGTTGCCATTTCCTTCTCCAATATTAGGGGCAGGGCTGGTAAATTGCTTGGTGGGATTAGGCGGCTATTAGGCCGCTTCTCAGTTACTCTCAGCTAATTTCCTGGCTATCAGAAGCAGCAATGAGAAACACACCTATTTTAAACTACATAGAGAATTTAAACGCTATGAGACTTTATCTAAGGATGAAGCACAAATTTTAAAGCTCATGGAGAAAACAAAATCTCTTCAGAGGAAAAGCACCCATCAACATGGAGTTTAATATCTTGTCTGCACAATGGGAAGCTGGAAATAGAATATAAGTGACCAACTGAATGAAAAGGGTTCAGCTGAAGAATCCGATGTCTGGAGGATGTAGATTCCATCACCCATGGTGAAAAGTCATTATGCAAAATTTTAAGTTACCGTTTCACTTACATATCTCTGGGTACTTAAATGGAACAGTGAATTAAATAAAGGACCTCAAAATTGCAGAATATGAAAATGATAAACAGATGCTGAGGAAATAGTTCGCCAAATTACACCTATTTAAAGCAAATACAGTGTAGTAGTCCACAAAGGGTCTTGTTTCCTAAAGAAAAGTTATTGAAAATGAAGGAACACATTTCATTAAAATTCTCATAAGAGATTGGATTGAAGTATGATGCATACACAATAACATAAGTGGAGTTATTATTCTGTATAAATAAATGCAGACGTTGAAAAGCAAACACTGGCATTTAACTACGCAAAGGAGTAAAATTCCTATCCTTCTCAGTTCTGCTAACCTGCTGTCTTTTTAAAGCTCTGTCATACACCTTTATACTTTTTCTATATTGTAAATATTCTATATATGGCCTATGTTACTTATCAACATATGCCCAATCTCTAAAATAGTCCTGGGAAAAAGTAAACCATGCAATTATATGTTTATTGAATACATAAATGACTTTTCCCAGAGCAATTATGAACAGAAATTAACTCGATCACCATGTAATTTTAAATTTCTAAGCAGCCACATTACAGAAGACAGCAAAACCAAGCAGATAGTCTCAATGACATATTTACAATACTTTTAATTTATACATGATTAGTATAATTTAATTAAGGAATTGCTATGAAATTAATTTCACATTTATGTACTCTTCTTCACTGGAAGACTTCAAATGTGAGGATATTTCTAAGTTTCCACCTCAGTGGGAATTATACTAACCCCAAATTAAGTGCTCAACAGTCCATGCTGGAGAATGCTCTGTTGTGGAAAGATATAAGCATCAGATTATCTACTAAATGTTCTTTGAGAAAAGGTAATTGTCACCCGTGAAAGGAACGAAGTCAGTTGGGACATTTTATTTTTCATCAGCACAAAAGGGCACAGGGATGGGTAGCAGGAGGAAATTATCCCAGTAATTCTCTCCATTTCTGGTTTTTTCTTGGGTAAATAAAGCAAGTAGAAGGCAATAAAGTTGTTTAAGCAATAAAAGAAAACAAAGCAACCTACCAGCAAAAGAATAGTGTGGGTGGCTTTCATTTCAGGAGATGACTGGGGAGAGAGGCTGAGGCTGTGAAGATGCTGGGCTCTCTGGCGGTGTTTGTAGAGAAGGGTCACCATGTAGATGCTGGACCACATCATGAGGACCACAAAGAGGAGATCTCGAATCACCATGACATTCAAAAATGCCATTGAATAGTGGTGTTCCAGCTGTTCGGTTTGACAGTATACTGCATAATACCCAAGACCAGCAGTTGTGAAATTGTTCCTTGCCCTTACAGTTTCAATGATGTGGATATAGATGAGCAAGTTGATGACCCAGAAGAAAAGGAAAGAGGGGTAAATGCACATAGAGAGTTTAGATCTAAGCCATGCCCACTTAGAATTAACAGGATTGATGGTGATAGCTCAGAACACACTCAGGAAAGCGGTCGTACAGATGGAAAGACCCCGGGTAACTCTATATATGTACAAAGTTGTCTTACAACCAACATCGTCCAGAAAGTATCTTTCTCCAAAGGATGGCATGACGTCTGGTATCAACTTGAACAAGATAGTCAAAACATTGACCAAGGTCAGGTGTATGAATATCACATCAATGGGCTTTTTCAGGCAAGACTGAGTTAAGAAAGTGTCTATATATAGGGTGAAGAGCACCAAGTTCCCCATGAGCCCAATACAAATCAGAGATATGAAGAAAAACCCCAAGATTGAATCACTTGAAAACATTATCTTCATATTGTTTTATACGTTTTCCTTCGATTAGCCAGGTTGCAAAGAAAGCAAAATAAATTATATTTTGAAATTATAAATAATAGAGCCTCTTAAAGAATATGGTATCTGATGGTTCAGTATAAGGAGAGGGAGTTGGTAGTTTCAACTCTTCCATGTTTCAGGCCAAGACGTGTCATTTCCAGGGATTAAATTCCAGGGTTTCTTAAAAGTCTGAGAGTACAGAATTACGTTTGTAAAGAGAGTAGGACTCAAATGACTATTTCAAATGTGGGGAGGAAGGAAGAAAGAATGACACTAGCAAAGAAGTAGCAAATTAATCCTACAAAGAAAGAAATGGAATCAACACAAGCAAAAGCAGAAATTAATTGATCTCAAACTTCATATGGAAAGTAAAAACATACAGAAGTGTTAGATCGTTCAGAAGAGTCATAAAATCAACAAACCTAGGGGGGACTGTAACATTTCCCTTAGGGAAAGCACAAATGATGTCAAGATTAAATTTTTTCAAAGAGAGTGCTGGAGAAGTTGTCAATTTTAGAAAATAACACAATACCGTGATTATGCCAATATGTTTGGAAATTTAAGAAATCTGTGGGCAACTTTCTAGAAGACCTAACTTACCAAACAAAGATACTGGAATAATAGAAAAGCATAAATATGCAATCCTCCTCATTATAAAATTGAACAGTAGCAAAAATTGTTCCAGATGAATTCTCAAACATCTCAGTGTTAAAGCACGCCAAACGCATTAGATACGAATCATATTGGTGAACCACTGCTAAGGACAGAAGGGAGAACATTCCATTAATCACATTATGAGGTTGGCATAAACTTGGTAGCAACATTGAACAAAGATAATGTGAAAAGCTCAATTATAGAGCTATTTCAAGAACCAAAGGAAATACAGATCTACACAAAATAACTGGAAAATTGTGTCCACCATGTGTAAAAAGAATCAAGCATTTGACCAAATAATTATCTCAAACATGGAAATTAAGTTTTACATCAGAAAGCTTATCTGCATGATTATCCATACTACTAAAGGCACAAGACATGCAGGATGACTTTAATATATGCCTCAGATCATGTAACAAAATTCAACCTACAGTTACGATAAAGATATATAATTACATAGAAAGAAAAAGGTATACTTTTACCTTGATGATAATAGCTACAATGTCTACAGTGTCATAGTGTTTAATATTGAAAGTTTTTCCACTGAGATTGGCTATAAGTAAAATTATCTTCTATCACCATTTCTATATTTCATGGTGATTTTATGACTCTTTCCTGGACTTTATACTAAAGAAAGTAAAATGTATAATAATAGGAAAGAAAGTGACACTATCTAATCTTTGACAGATTATATAAACTTTAGGAAAACAATAAAATCATTGGCCTATTTATTAGACTCTTAAGGAGTGATTTTCAAGGTTACTGAAAGGAAGGGAGGGTAAAGATCATTTGGATTTCTATATGCCAATGTAAAAAGAAATTTAAAATATATTTGAAAAAATGGTACCATTTAAATATAAAAATTTTTTCAATTTAGGAATACAATAACAACATGTAAAACCTCTTTTAAAAAATGCTATAATTAGTCTGTGAATAAAGCATTTTGGAAACAAGGTATGATAATTTCAAATTAAGTATATTATCTATGACAATAGAACGATGCCATGTAAAAAAGTGAGATTAACAGGTGATTTAAAAAGAAATAAAATGTGTACTATATATTAAATAGCTAAACAACAAGGTTCTACTTCATAGTACAGGGAACTTCATTCAATATCTTGTAATAAGTTGTAATGGAAAAGAACCTGATAAAGAATAAATATATATGTGTGAATCTATATATATATGTGTGTATAGCTGAGTCATTCTTCCATATAGCTGAAGCATGGTAAATCAACTACACTTCAATTAAAACTTTAAATTACAAAAAACAAAAAAAGAAGTAAAGGGACCCTGAATCAAATTATATCAAGTGTATATGAAAAGCAAATAAAGTGTAGAGAATAAAAAGAATGAAAACATAAGTAGGGTGAGGTATAGCCAATACATGGGATGCATGGAGTTTTTAAATCATTGTGAATAATAAGCTGCAGAGTCAAAATACAATGAAGAAATCTGATACAGTTTCTAAATGAAGTATAACTGAGACACTGAAATAAGAGTGGAAAGCGATGAGATACCAAAAAACCAAAGAATAAAGGAAAGTAGAGACAGCATATATGGAAGAAAAGAGAAAGAGGGAAGAAAAGAGAAAGAGGGACCATAATGTAAGGAAGAAGGTGAAGTATAATTTCTGTCAAACAGAAAATTAACAGGAAATTAAATCTGAAACAAAAAGTAAGGAAGCTTCCGATGGGGGATGGGAATACTGGAAAGGTCTGCATACCGCGGTCTCTTTCTGGAGGCAGTGTCTTAGATCCTTAAGGAAAGCAGTCAGATTCCCCAAGAAGGTGGAAGCACTTTGGAAAGGCCGGGTCTGACCCGCAAAGACTGTATATCAGGGACCAGATGGCGGAGCGTCTCCTCCCAGCGGGCCCCCTTGTCACCTGCTGTCTCCAGCACCTCGCTTGTTGGGGTCATCCTGATGCGCCCAGAGGGGCAGCAAATTGCTCTCCCGCATGCAAAATGATCCTCCTGGTAAACTTATTAGGTTTACTGACAAGGGGGCAAAGGCACGATCTGGGGACGTACTTTTCCCAGGTTGATCTACATCATTAAGTAAACAAAAAAAGTGAACTTCAGAATCTAGACAAGTGATCAAAGTTAGTTTCCACTCCGCTGGCGGAAATTCCCCTAGGACCTGATAAAAGGTGACCTCCAGAGCTCAGAGGACGCGTTCCCTTTTCTTCCTGAGTCCATTGTGCGTGTTTCAGCTCCTTTACATTCTATAAAGTGCGAGCATAACGCAGTGCAGTGTTTTATCATAATCCAGCTAACACAGGCATCGCTCAAGATTATAACATACAGAGTGTGCTGCGGACTCTTTTTTTCGTTCCTGTTTCCTTGGCCACCTCTCAGGGTGTGCAGCATCTTAGTTCCTGATCAAGGATGGAAGCCACGCCCCCTGCCGAAGGGCAGATTCTTAACCATAGGACCGCCAAGGAGGTCTCTCTAGCGCTCATTTTAAAGCCACAGAATAAGGTTTAAATGTTTTTTTATTTACATCTTAAATAAAAAGTTTTACTGCTCAATATTTCATTCATAATATGTAAGATGTTGTTGTTGTTCAGTCTCTGAGTCGTGTCGGACTCTTTGCAACCCCATGGACTGCAGCAGGGCCAGGCTTCCCTGTCCTTCATCATCTCCTGGAGTTTGCTCAAACTCATGTCCATCAGCACGAGAGGGTGATGCCATCCAAGCATCTCATCCTCTGTCGTCCCCTTCTCCTCCTGCCTTCAATCTTTCCCAGCATTGGAGTCTTTTCCCTTTTTTGGTATGTAAAATATAAAAACGGGAAAAGAATGCATACACACAGACAACACAGCTTAACAAATAGAAAATTAGCAATAACTCTGAACATTTGAGTATGCGTCTAGAAATCATCATAGTCTTCTCTTCCCCCCAGAGTTAACCATTGTGGGTTCCCCCCCCCCCACCAGCTTTCAGTTCAGTTCAGTTCAGTTCAGTTCAGCCCCTCAGTTGTGTCCAACTCTTTGCGACCCCATGAATCGCACAATGCCAGGCCTCCCTGTCCATCACCAACTCCCGGACCGCCAGCTTTATTGAGGTATAATTGAAAAATAAAATTGTAATATATTTAAAGTGTACAGTGTGATGGTTTGATAATCATATACATTGTGACATGATTCCCACAATCAAGTTAATCAACACATTGATCACCTCACATAGCTTCTTTCTTTTTTTTCCTTCATTTTTGGTGAGAACACAAGATCTACTCTTTCAGCAGATTCAAGTACACAATGCAAAATTATCAACTATAGTCACCGTTCCGTACTGTAGACCCTCAGCTCTGGGTTTCATCATTTTATGTTTTATCATCCCTTTGCTTTTCCTTACAGCTTTAAAACCTGCATGTGTTCTGTGAAAATACTATTTGGTTTTACTTTCTGTTGGTGGTCTTATTCTGGTAGCTCAGACAGTAAAGAATCTGCCTGCAATGCAGAAGACCAGGGTTTGATCCCTGGGTAGGGAAGATCCCCTGGAGGAGGAAATGGCAACCCACTTGCTTGGAGAATTTCATGGACAGAGGAGCCTGGCAGGCTACAGTCCTTAGGGTCACAAAGAGTCAGACACAATTGATTGACTAACACACACAATGTTATTGAACTTGGATTCTTGTTTAACCTCAAAGATATATTTGTGGAATTATAGAAGTTTAGATTCGTAGCTGAAGTTAATGCATCTTTCCTGTTGCTCCATATTCCAATTTATTACTATAGCATCATTTTTCATTCATTCTCAAGTTGATAGATTTTGGGCCCTTTTGACTTCTTTCTGTGGCCCAGAGTGCCACAATTTCTATGGGCCAAAACACACAATAGGTCTCTTACTGTGTCCTGGGACCGAGGTACTTTCGTTTGTTTTTTATAATTTATTAAAATGTGAGATGGGCTTCCCTTGTAGCTCAGTCAGTGAAGAATCTGCCTGCAGTGCAGGAGACCCGCGTTCGATCCCTGGGTCGGGAAGATCCCCTGGAGAAGGAAATGGCAACCCACTCTAGTATCCTCGCCTGGAAAATCTCATGGACAGAGGAACCAGCTGGGCTGCAGTCCATAGGGTCGTAAAGAATCAGGCATGACTCAGTGGCTAACACTTACTTACTTACTTAACTAGCCATTACCACTGGGCGCACAGAATGCTATGCTATCTTGGAACCAGGAGATTCAGTGGGGGGCTGCCCTTGTTATCTCCATATTCAATGATAGAGTTCTAACTAAAGTGTCTACATTTCAGTTACTGAGAAAGAAAAGCCAAGGCTTGAAAGCGTATGCCAGCCAAGTCAGCACTTCCTGTGAAAGAATATAATAGTATTTGTTAATGTAGTATCTGTCATTTGCCATGATCTAATTACACTACCATCCTACCATGAGGAAGGCTGGGAAAAGTCAGTTTTCTCAGCCTGGCATGTTGCTAAAAACAATGGACTGCTTCCAAAATCTCAGAATTCAAACAGTAAGGCAAAAGGAGAAAATGGATGTTGAATAAATAGCCGACAGGCAGAGTCTTGGTTTTCTGGAGGCTATTGAAGATCCAGTCATACACAGACACTGTGATTGCTTCTGTGTAATAATGTGAGGTGCCATGGGCAACAAAAATGACTCATCAAATCATGTGCCAATGTCACCAGATGGGATTTAGCAGCAAAAATATTGATAATCATTTCTTTCTTGCAAAGATGCCCAAGGTGGGAATGAGGTATTGGAAGCCCAACTCAAAAATATCATCAGTTAATGGATGTAAGTGATATAACTGTGGGAGTATGAGTTCATGGCCCAGAGTGGAAAAGTCAATGGTTTCTGGTGAGGTCATTTCAGTATTTCACAGTCTTAAACTTATCATTTGTCATTGCTTTGCCAAGCTTACAGCTGATTACATCATGGCTTCTGCTTGACCACAGGATGACTAGAGTTTTCTGAGGTACAGTTTACTTTCTTTTTCTTTTTTTCTTCTCTTTGTTCTTCTTTTTTCTTTTAGAAGCTTATTTCTGATTTATGCATCTCACGTGCATCACCCACCATCACATCAGAGCCCTCCACCCCCAACCTCACAGCTCTTGTTCAGAGTCTCATGGACATTTATCTGTTGATCCAGAGTTTTTTCCAGATTCTAGGCTTTGATTGCAAGCCATAATACAAAATGAAGTAAGCAGATGTAAGCTTTTATATATAAAATGGATAGCAACAAAGTCCTACTGGATAGCATGAGAACTAAATTCAATATCCTATGATAAACCAAAATGAAGAATATTTTTTAAAGAAAATATACATGTGTAACTGAATCACTTTGCTGTACAACAGAAATTAACACAGCATTGTAAATCAACTATACATCCATTGAAAATTGACAAAATGACCCTAAAAGATCATTTCCAAAACATAAACATTAGACATATTTCTCTGTAACTTAGAGCCACTTGCACTTAAAATAAGAAACATCTTAATGGGATCACTTGCCCAGTAATATGTGACCTCATATGTTGAATGGCACCCCTTTTCACATCCAGAACAATGAAGATTTTCTTTCTTTATTATTTCAACAAGGATACCTTTTGCTCATTTTGTAAAACAATTTTGTTGCCACTACTTTGAGAAACACTCTTTCCCGTCTTAGAAATAATTGATGTTTCTTTGGTACCATGAAAATGTGTCTTTAAGAGCGCTGGTCAGATTTTTGCTGCTATTATTATTTAATTATGAACTTCTCAGGTCAGGAAGAGTCCCCTGGAGAAGGAAATGACAACCCACTCCAGTATTCTTGCCTGGGAAATCCCATGGACACAGGAGCCTGGGGGCTACAGTCCATGGGGTCACAAAGAGTTGGACACCACTTAGCAACTAAACAGGATACCAGACAGTGCTAGAAGAGTAAGTCTTTTTGGTCTTATCTCCCCTTGGAGCGCAAGGCTTTTAGGTTTCGGAGAAGCAATCCTAGAGGGGTAGATTTTGAGGACTGAGACTGAGAATTTCCCATTGCGGCAGAACAGGAAGGGTAGACAAGGGCGCGGGAAAGCGAGAAAGGTCCGAGAGAAAAGGCGTTCCCTGTTCTCCGGACTTTCTCAAAGAGTAATATAATAGTCGGCTTGAAAATGGGCGTCCCCTATTTCAAAGTCAGATGGCACAAGGTGGAGAGGCCGAGGGCCGTGGAGATCCTCCCTTCTAGAGGATGGGATTTCACTCATCCTTGTAACGGATGGATGAAACGTGGGCCTGTGTGGGTGTGTGGACGTCAGTCCAGCAAGGCGCGTGGAGTCCCATTCCAGGGCTCATCTCAGTTTCTCAGCAAGGTCCAAGGGAAGGGATCACCGCAGGTGGGCTTGTGAGAGGAGCCCACCCAGCTGAGGTGAGTCTTCCCTCCCGGGTTGACACCCAAATGTAAGGCAAGTGCAGAGGAAAAGAGAGCAAGCCGGGCAGTCAGGCAAGAAAAGGGACATTTATTAGAGGGAAACGAGAGGGTGACTGGCCCTTAAGGAGAACCTGTGTCCTCCCTTTCTGACGGGGTCCTTCTTATACCCCTCCAGTGAAAAATTCTTTGAAGGGATGGTTAATTTTTAGCCTGTAGCTGAGTCCTGTGGTCACATAGCTGGAGGTCTGGAATCCGGCGGCCTCGTAGCCTTGAGCAGGTAGGCGCCAGCAGGAAAACAGAATGTCGTTTGGAAAATTTGATCAGTCAAGGGTCACTGTGATTTTATTCTTTGTTTGCGAGGTCAACATCTTGAGCCATTTCAACCAGAGCCCCCACGGAGACCCTATCAATAAGCCAAAATGACTCCCCCATACTGAGGGAGGAAAGGAGCGGGTTGCCCTGACTAAACTGATTCTATTTTAAAGGGAAGGAAACTCCATCTTGCACTCTCCGCAGACTTTGGACTACATATCTGGTAACCATGGAGATAACATACCAACGCCTAGCAAGCCTCCCCAATGGATAAGCACCAGACCAGGCTCCCCATAGCCAAAAAGAATGCAATAACCCTCTATGTAATCAATCACTTTCTGTAGTTCTAATAATGTCCATTGATGTGAGCTACACTGCATGACTAGATAACCTTTAGAATATGAATCATGACTGGAACCTGTTTGTATCTCTTTCTAACATTTTCCAGAGCAGACTTGAGGAATTTGGGGATGTGGGCTTGGGCATGTACACTTCGGGTATAAAAGGCCATCGTCACAGAGATCAGTCGGGGTCCTTGGCTAAGGAGGAAACTCTGGGACCCTCTGGTGTAATAAACTGCACTCCACTATCCACACTCATTCTGAGTGAGTTTTGCTTCCAGGGGTGTTTGGCTATAACATTTGGTGCCTTGGCCAGGAAGCTTCTCACTGTGAGGAGGCGAGTCCTGTTTGGGGCTACTCCGAGTCTTCGCGACTCGGATCTTCTAGAGGGGGATAGGCGCCTCGTCCTGGAAAGATTCCATTTCTCGATGCCGGATTTTTCACCTTAGTGGGTAGTGGACGGCAGCCGGGGAGTTGAGCGCTCAGGGAAGGAGGTTCCCACCTTCCTGATCAACGCCCTGGGAGGAAATAGGAGACACACACTGAGGGTGAATGTCACAGAGGAGGTGGTGTCCGTGCCGTCTTGGGGTAAATTATTACCAGGCGACTGAGAGAAGGCTTTGGGGGAAGAAACTTGGTCTTTTTGTGCTCGTATTCTGCCCTCTCTGAGGAAGTGTCCCATCTGCTGTGGAATTCTTGATCCCCTCAGGGTTGTCAGGCTAGAAGGACGGGGATACACAAGTGAATGTGAATTGGCCTTTCCAGAGATGGCCTGGGATGTGGGATACCTAATCCATCTATGTTTTCGTCTGCACCCGATCAAACCCACCAAGGCAGAACCGACTTTCAAAGTCAGAGGAGAAACAGTCTTGGACCACGTGGTGTTCTGGTTCGGCCAAGCCGGCCAGCAGGTGAAGACACGCCGATACCCCTTCTCCCTCTGGGATCTGGCAGGTAAGGCTCTTCTCACCCCAGTTAAGAAGGAGGCAGAATGGCAATTTAAATGTTTCATTGAGTGGAGATAGAATGGAAAGGGAAGAGAGGAGACGGTCCCAGGAGGTAAGCAAACTGGGAGGAAGTGAGTCTGAGGCAACTGTAGTGGAGTGCATGATTAAGGATTTTAAGAAGTGATCTGGAGGAGATTATGGGGTGAAGATGACGCCTAACCAGCTCCGCGTACTCTGTGAGGTTGAATGGCGCTCTATGGGAGTTGGATGGCCGCCGAGGGCCCCATGGACTTAAATATAGTAAAAGCGGTCTATGTAGTGGTCCCAGGAGAGCCAGGACGCCCGGATCAATATCCCTATATTGATTCATGGTTATGGCTAGCTCAAGCTCCTCCCCCTTGGGCAAGATTCTATATTCAGAAATGGAAGGGAAAAATATTCAAAGCATGATAATTGACTGATGACAAAAAGGAAATTCTACAGGATTCAGACAGGGACGATCTGCCCCTTTTCCCCCCATGCTGGATGACACGCCTGCCACCTAATGCTCCACTGGGACCGGGGGCCATCTGAACGCCCGATCCAGCAGTCGCTGCTCCCCTACCTGCCACCCCCCCCTCCCCGAAGTCGTAGAGACACCACCTCAGCAGGCTCGGATCCCAGCGGTAGGAGCCTCTGGTCAAAGCCCGCAGGATTCAGCCCCAGCCGAACCTCCTAAATTGTACCCGCCTCTCCCGGTGAGTGCTGACAGAAAGGGGAAAGGAGACACAGGAATTAGACAGAGGCTGCGCTCCACCAAGGAGCTGGGGAAAGGGCCCCACTACCCATGTCCCTCAGAGAGCTACAACAGCCCCCAGTTCAGGCCTCACGTAGCCTACGATTACCAACCATTTTCCTCTATGGACATCCTAAATTGGCAAAAACACACTCCACCGTATTCGGAGGAGCCACAGGGCATGATCAGGCTGTTGGAGACTATTTTTCGAACCTACCGTCCTAGGTAGGATGACATAATCCAACTGCTAGTCTCCCTCTTCAGCACTGAAGAAAGACACAGGGTCCATACTGAGGCTAGAAAATGGCTACGAGAAATGGCCCCCGAGGGTACCGTGAACTCACATCAGTGGGCAGAATTAGCCACCCCTGATGGAAGGCCCAATTGGGACTAACACAGAGGAAGGTAGGGCCCACCTTGAGAGATATCGGGCGTCTATTTCACAAGGTCTCAAGAGGGGGGCCCCTGCAAGCCTATGAATATGGCAAAACCTACCAAAGTAGTCCAAAAGGAGACTGAAACACCTACTGAGCTTTACGAAATATTGCGAGACCTATAGACTTTATACGCCAATTGATCTGGAGGCAGCTGGGTCTCAAACTGTGATAAATACAGCCTCTGTATCGCAAGGCTACCCTGATATCAGACGCAAGCTCCGAAAGGGAGACGGAGTATTAGCCGTGACCAGCTCACAAATAATTGAGATTGCTGGTAAGGTGTTCAGAAACAGAGACGTGGAGGCAGAAAAAGGAGGCCGAGAGAAAAACGGAAGGAAGATAACAAGACAACAGATCAGAGGATCGAGGGAAGGCCCCTCCCTGGGCCTTCCCTCAAACCTCCACCCCCTCTAAAGCCTCCTACAAGGAAGCCCAGGACCACCCTGCAACCAAATCAATGCACCCGATGATGGGGCTTTGGCCATTGGAAAAATGAATGCCCCCAGAATAGCGGGGGGGCGGGGGTGGGGGGAGTGGGGGGAAGAACTGGCATCAGCTGTTACAGGGCTGGCCGGACTAGAGACTGAAAAGGGGTACCGGGGCTCAAAGACAAAAGGTCCCCGAGAGCCCATGGTATAACTAAAAGTGGGGGACCAAATTATTGACTTTACGGTGGGTACTGGAGCAGAAATGTCAGCAGTGGCCAAACCGGTGGCAATCCTCTCTCAGAGAAGGCCACTGCTATGGGAGGAATAACTGGGGAAAAGCTGATTAGACCATTCCATCTACCCCAGAAATGCCAGATGGGGGGCCATCTTTTCCCCCCAAGAAAGACCCACCTATGGCTCAACCACCTATTTACTCTCCCTCTCGGTAAACCCTCAAGATGAATGGAGGTGGCATGGCCCTCCAGAAGGAAAGCCGGATGGGTTAGACGAGAGAGAGAGAGAGAGAGAGAGAGAGAGAGAGACAGAGCGCTGATCCAACAATTCCCTGAGGTTTGGGCGGAAGATAACCTCCCCCTGCACCCCTGAACTCACCAAACATCAAGCTCCAGTGATAATAGAACTCAAACCCGGTGCCATACCTGTCAGAAAACATCAGTACCCACTACTGCTGGAGGCCCGAGTTGGCATCTTGTGCCATATAAATAAGCTACGGCAGGCGGGCATCCTGATTGAATGCCAGTCAGCCTGGAACACACCGATCCAGCCAGTTAAGAAGGAAGGGGGCTGTGCAGGACCTCAGACTGGTCAACCAAGCAGCCGTAACTCCACTCCACAGTTCCTAACCCCTACACCTTGCCAGCCTCCTCCCACCGAGTGCTAAGATCTATACTTGCCTAGATCTGAAGGACGCATTTTTTTTTTGTATCCACATTGCTCCGGTTCAGTTCAGTCCAGTCGCTCAGTCGTGTCCGACTCTTTATGACTCTATGAACCGCAGCACGCCAGGCCTCCCTGTCCATCACCAACTCCCAGAGTTCACTCAAACTCATGTCCATTGAGTCGGTGGTGCCATCCAACCATCCCACCCTTTGTCATCGCCTTCTCCTCCTGCCCCCAATCTTTCCCACCATCAGAGTCTTTTCCAATGAGTCAGCTCTTCGCATCAGGTGGCCAAAAGATTGGAGTTTTAGCTTCAACATCAGTCCTTCCAATGAACACCCAGGACTGATCTCATTTAGGATGGACTGCTTGGATCTCCTTGCAATCCAAGGGACGCTCAAGAGTCTTCTCCAACACCACAGTTCAAAAGCATCAGTTTTTCTGTGCTCAGCTTTCTTTATAGTCCAACTGCCACATCCATACATGACTACTGGAAAAATATATGACTATTGCTCCGGTATCTCAACCCATTTTTGCTTTTGAACAGGAAGATCCAGCAGGGGGCACTAAACAACAGCTTACTTGGACTCACCTCCCACAAGGTTTTAAGAATTCCCTGACCATTTTCGGGAAGCCTTGGCTTCTGAACTCATTCCAGCCAGAACGGTTTAGGTGCTGGCTGCTACAGTATGGGAACAACTTGCTGTTGGCTGCTGAGAATAAAGAGGACTGCTGGGAAGGAACCAAGGCTTTGCTAGAGATGATAATGGTGAAAGGTTGTTGTTAAATCATGACGCCAGGATTCTTGGCCCCCGGAGGAGAAGAATTAAATCCGGGGCCAGAGACGAGGCTTGATCGCTCAGAGCTTTTGTGTAATAAAGTTTTACTAAAGTATAAACGAGATAGAGAAAGCTTTTGACATAGGCATCAGAAGGGGGCAGAAAGAGTACCCCCCTGCTAGTCTTCAGCTGGATGTTATATAGTCACAAGCAGCCTGTTCATGAAAGAAAGGAATGTCTCAAAACTCAGAATGGCACAGGCCCCTCACCCATAAGATGTATTTTGGGATAATCTTGGCACCAAATGGTTTATCTTGGGCCATAAAATGATTAACTTGAACCTTAAAGAAGGCAGATCACCATGCAAATAGTGTCGTTTACACAGATTAGAGGAACAGTATCGGGGTATAACATACTGCTTTATCAAGCAGGTTCTGAGCCCAAAAGGCAGAACCGACTTGAAGACAGAGTTTGGGGTAAATGCATAGTACATTAGCATAGCTTAAGATAAACATTTCCATAAGAAAAAGGCACTGGTTAACTTCAGGTGAAACCAGGTGTCACTATGGCAACACAGAATTTTAAGAGAAACCTCTTTTTAAATTTGTATAGAGAAGGAAAAAATATCGCTGGTTTGTTTCCTCCTGCCGCTTAAGTGAGATAAAAATGTCTTGACACTTGCTGGCTATTTCCTCCGGTTGGAGACCCCTGGCCTTCCTGCCTGTTACCCTCTCAATGGAAGCAGGCTACCAAGTCTCGAGGAAAAGGGCATAGATCTACAAGGAGGAGGTAAGGTATTTTGGGGTTGGCCTGAGAAGGGGCACAAGACTGTTGGACCAGTCTAGGAAAGACGTAGTCTTGAGAATCCCACAACCAAAAATCCTATGACAGGTCTGAGAATTTTTGGAAGCCGCTGGGTTCTGTAGAATTTGGATCCCAGGATACTCTCAGATGGCCCAGCCCTTATATGAACTCCTAGCAGGGCCAGAAGGGGATTCACTAAATTGGAGAGAGAGGCAATGAGAAGCCTTTGAAAAGTTAAAATTGGCTATTACATCGGCACCCGCGTAGTGTCTGCCAGAACTTTCTGAGCCATTCACTGTTTATGTAACTGAAAAGGGCAACGTGGCCATGGGGGGGATTAATACTGTGGGGACGTGAGACAGACCGGTGGCCTATCTCTCAAAAGGGCTGGACAGCATTGCTACCGGGTGGCCTGGGTGCTTATGGGCCATTGCCGCGGTTGCCTTACTGGTCCGAGAAGCGACCAAGCTGACTTTGGGCCAACACTTAACTGTAAAAGTCCCCCATGAGGTCAATGCTCTCCCACTGGTGTAGCCATGTGTTCCGGGAAACAAACTCACTCAGAAGGACAATGCAGATAGCGGAGGTCAGTTTATTACACCGGCGGGCCCAAGGCAGAGTCTCCTCTTAGCCAAGGACCCCACCAGTTTTTGTGAAAACCTTATATACCCTAAGTGTATAAGGTTCCCTGAAACTGGTCTGAACAAAAGAAAAAGAAAGATACAATCAAAGTTAACCCGTGATCATATGCCTTAAGCCTAGCTTGTGGTCATACCCCAATAAGTATAATAGAATGTTTGATTCTATCTGGTTACGCAGATAATTAGGGTATTCTTATAGGCATGGAGAGCCCTGGGGCTCTTCCTTCTGGGGGCCTGGTTTTCCAGTTGGTATGTCGTTGCCACAGATACTGGGCATCGCAGCTCAAAGTCCACAGTCCTGCCCAAGATGGAGTCCTGCTTTCAAGAGAAAGCCCATTCTGTTTCCTCCTTCACTACGAGGGGGGGTCCCCACAAATGGTTATCAACGTCCCGAATTACCCAACACCAGGGACTTTTGTGAGGGAATCCCGATGTTACTATTGAGCTGTGTCAGGCCTTAAATCCGGCTACACTCCTTCCTGTGGGGAAAGGTGGACCTTCAGATAATCGTGAAGCAATCCTGGAAGTTTATGCTTCCAGACCTGACCTGAGAGACCAGCCAGTCCCGGACCCAGACTGGGCCCCGGACGCCGATGGCACCAGGCTGGTGAAACAAGGACAGCGGCTGTTGGGGTGCGCGGTAGTCACAGAGAAGACCATAGCCGAGGCTGGCTCTCAGCCATCCCACTGGTCTGCTCAACGGGCCGAATTACGGGCTCTACTCTGCGTGTGCATGGGGCCCTATACACGGAGAGACGGCCCTTGACAGCTAGTGGAAAAGATATTAAAAATAAGGAAGAAATCTTGACCCTAGATGCTGTATGGGAACCTGAACAAATACCAGTGATACGTTGCCGGGGTCACCAAAAGGAGGACGGCCCACAGCCGGGGAAACCGGCTGGCAGATAGAGCCGCAAAACGAGCGGCAGAGGAATTTGGAGGCGCTGGGGGCGGGATTGGTAAGACTTTTGTGCTTAACAACTCTCCCACAGTATACCCCGGCCCAAGACCAGCTGTCTGAAACAGAAAGGGCCACCAAGAATGAAAGGGGTTGGTGGGAACTGCCGGATGGCAGGTTGCTAGTTCCCAAGGCACTGGCCCATCAGTGTCTCCGGTAGCAGACTACCCACTTGGGATGTGACAAAATGGAAAAGTTAATTCGGAAATATTTCTTAATACCACGGCTTTCTTCCCTGTGTAAAATGGAATCCCAGAACTGTTCTGCTTGCTCACAGGTCAATGCTGCCCCCGGACATAAACAGAAAACTCCAGGAATACAGTTAAAGAGCACTCTGCCCTTTGAACATTCAGAAGTGGACTTTACTAACATGAAACCCTGCAGACACTATCGTTATTTACTGGTCACGGTATGTACCTTCTCAGGATGGGTGGAGGCCTTCCCCACCCGAACTGAAAAAGCAAATGAAGTGGCTCGCTGTCTGATTCGAGAAATAATCCCCAGATTCGGGTTCCCAACCAGTATAGGATCAGACAACGGCCCTGCTTTCGTAGCCAATTTAATTCAACAGGTATGTAACGCTCTAAAATGTCAAATGCAAATTACATACTCCATATTGGCCCCAGAGTTCTGGAATGGTGGCCAGAACTAACCGAACCCTTAAAGAAACACTTTCAAAATGTATCATAGAGACTGACTGTTCGTGGATGGACTTACTTCCAGTGGCCTTGCTCAAATTAAGAGTGAACCTGCATTACCACGGTTATTCTCCTTATGAAATTGTCTATGGGAGACGCCCTCCCATAGTAAGACAGGTGTCGGCAAATTTGCCACAAGTAAGGGGAGATGGGATTTCGCAGCAAATGGAACAATTGGGTAAGGTAATAAGCCAGGGAACTAAGTGTGTCCAAGAAAGGGTGCCATTCCCCCCTGAGGAACAGATTCATGAGTTTGTGCCCGGGGATCAGGTGTGGGTCAAGGACGGGAACTGTGACTCCTTGGCCCCACACTGGAAAGACCCATACACTGTTGCTCTAACTACGCCCAGGGCAGTTAAAGTTGCAGGTGTCCCTCCCTGGAGGCATCACACAAGGGTGAAGAAGACATACCACGCAGGCCCCCGAGGACACCGAGTGGACTACACAAAGGAACCCTGCTGATCCCTGTGAAAGCAAGATCATCTTAAAAAAGAGGAAACAGGAATAAAGCTCTGCAATCAACTTCTGCTACTTGGGCTTCCCGGCATCATCCTGAGACTCGCCACAGTTTCAGCACAAGACAACGTTTTCATCTCGTGGGCACATTCCTATGCAGGCTTTGATAACACCTCTAACTGTTGGGTGTGTGGAGCCATGCCTTTGTCAGTGATGGACGGACTTCCTTGGTGGGTGTCTCCTCTCCGTAAGGGAGATTTTAGGCCCCTCTGTTCCTTTTTGAGACAACAATGAGAAACGTTTCTTTCTTTGGTTACTCACAACCTGTCGCTTCTTTCTTGGTGTAAACTGGACTCTAATCAGACTGATCAAGGCCATAGGGTGACATTTGAAGTAAATGCAAGCTTTATTACTTAAAAAATAAAAAAGGATGAGAATTCTAGGGCCAGTAAAAAGGGCCAGTCCATCAGGTACTTTGAACAATTTGACCAGGTATGAGACGAATATTTTTGAAGGACTCCAGAACAAAGCCAGCCTATTGTCCCTGCCCCTATCTGTTGGGAGCAAAGGGAACAGAAGATTGGATTTGGTGACCACCCTGTAGATCCAAAAGAATTAAAATATGTGGGATACTTTTCCTCTGAGCAATGTGAACAAATCTTAGAGGTCACCTATCGCTGGCCAGGCTCAGACTGGAAAAACAACCCTGGGATCCGATGGGTGGCCCCGAACGGTACCCAGTGGCAGTGTGGAATTTGTGCCCTTGGCTGCCAGTCTGTTGGGTTGGCCGCTGCACTTTAGGATTTGCCTTTGCTCGTGGAAGTATTAAGCCATCCTTACAACAAGCCCCAGTAGATTTGCCTTATTTACATGTGCGACGGGCAAGGTCCATGTTTCAATGGTATGATTACATAGCTGCCTTGTTCATGCCATCTATAGGAACAACAGATATTATGATTAAAGTAGAAGCTCTAACTAACTTCATGAAACAGGCCCTCCTGGACAACACAAAGGCGATCCAAGCTTTAAATGAAGAACAGATACAAAGGAGGAAGGCAGTAATTCAAAATCAGATGGCTTTAGACATACTTAACGGCTGCTCAAGGAGGGACCTGTGCTACAGTTAAAGTTGAGTGTTGTGTATATATTCCTGATTTATCTGGCAATGTATCAGCCACTCTAACGGACATGAAAAACCAGGTAAAAGCTATATCTAGTGATCATAGTCCTTTTTGGACTTCTGTTTTGTCGTGGATAAAGGGCGATTGGTGGAAAACTATATTGGCCATTGTTATAGTGGCTCAGTTGGTTTTGTTATGTGGACCTTGTATTCTCCAATGTATCGTCAACTTTGTTTCGCTGAGATTGAATTCATTCACCCAAATATATGCTAGAAGACCCAAGGTACAGTACATCCCTATGAATGATGCTCACACAGGAAGCTGGGAGCATCAAGAGAGGGGAATGAAGGAGGAAAGGAGAGGGTGGCCCTGACTAAACCGACTCTATTTTAAAGGGAAGGAAACTCCATCTTGCACTCGGCAAACTTTGGACTGTGTATCTGGTAACCAAACCTCCCCAATGGATAAACACCAGACCAGGCTGACCTCGTACCTAGACTTGAAGAATCTAAGCTACTCCATTTTGTTAACACAAAAACTCCATTTAGTAAGGTTCCAGGAAAAGAGCCTTTGGAAATCCCCTGACCTCACCCCACCGCCCACAAGCCAATTGGACCCCAGACCAAAATCTCCTGACTTAACGCTCAGGAACTTGTGGTCTACCTAGACAATAGGGACCAATCAAGAACCAACACACAACCCTTCGAAAGAAAGTGACCAATCAGATGTTCCCCTACCTAGAAATCCTTTTTTTCCATGTTTACTCCCTATATAAGCAGTGTAATCCAAAACCCGGGGCTCCTCCCTATAGCTGCTGCGTCAGGTATCAGTGGGAGCCCCAGCTCGAGCTTGGTAATAAAAACTCTCTTGCTTTTGCATCGGATATCGGCTCCCTGGTGGTCATTGGGAAATTTCACGACTGGGGCATAACAGACTCCCCAGAGCCAAAAAGAATGCAATAATCCACTATATAATCAATCACTTTCTGTAGTTCTAATAATGTCCATTGATGTGAGCTACACCGCATGGCTAGATGACCTTTAGAATATGAATCATGACTGGAACCTGTTTGTATCTCTTCCTAACATTTTCCAGAGCAGACTTGAGAAATTTGGGGATGTGGGTTTGGGCATGCACACTTCAGGTATAAAAGGTTGTCACAAAGATTGGTCGGGGGTCCTTGGCTAAGGAGGAAACTCTGCCTGGGACCCGCCGGTGTAATAAACTGCACTCCACTATCCACGCTGTCCTTCTGAGTGAGTTTTGCTTCCCAGGGCGTTTGGCTCTAACAATAATACCTCATGATGCCAACATTTCTTCCATCACTTGTAAAGACAACTTCATCTTGGGGTTTCCCTGGTCGTTTGGTAGTTAGGACTTCAAGCTTCCAATGTAGGGGACATGGATTCAATCCTGGTCAGGGAACTAACATCCTGCAAGCCTTGGGGTGAGGCCAAAACAAAGCCAAACAACAAAAAAAAAGTTCCCCTTTGTCATAAGCAAGTGGATTTCCAGTCATCGCAAACCATCATCCAACAGGGAAGTAGGTCCTAAAAAGATGGAGGGGGCGGGGGAGGAAACGGGGCTCAAGAGGGAGACTGAGGGCCCTCCATTTGGTTTGGCCGTTTTACAGCTCAGATATGTTTGATCCTTTCTAAAATTTTTATTTATTTTGGCCACTTGGTGGTGTGATATCTCAGCTCCCCGACCAGGGATCAAACTCGCGATGCCTGCAGTGGAAGCGGGGAGTCCTAGCCGCTGGATCGCCAAGGAAGTCCCTCCATCAGGCACAGATTTTAAAACCCTCCCTTTCCTAAGGAAGTGTTCGTCCTCTCCGGGGGGCGCAGGGCGGCGCCGCTGGCTTCCAAGCCCGGGAACTTCCTAGAGGGCCGGGGCACGGGGTAGGTGGGGAGGGGGCGGGGACAGGGAGAGCCCGAGGCAGGGAGACCGGATGGACCGCTGCAAGGCCGGCTAGCTCCATGGTCTTGCGGGAAGGTTCTGCCGGAAATGCAAATCTGCTGAGGGTGGGGTCAGTTTCTGGGAGGATTCCCCCGGAGCCGCTGTGGGTGCAGGTCTGGGGATTCCTTCTCGGCTTGCCTCCACCTCCTTCCCCGCCACACCGTCCACGGTGAGGCGTGGGGATCAGGAAGCAAGTAAGAAACACCCGGGCAGGATAAGAACTTGGTCTTGATCCTTTCTGTGGGGGGAAGGCGGGGCTCGTTATTTTTATTTATTTATTAATGTCAGCATTCTTTTTTATTCGCAGTTCCATTCTTCCCGCCTGCCACCCTGCAAACCTCTGGGACTGGAATGAGCGCTTGCCACCAGCAGTCTAGACCCGACTAGGAGCCGATTGCCGGGGGAGATGGTAATTCTGCCAGGTTGGGACAAGGATCCACGCCCAGGGTGGGGCCGGGTGGCCTTCCGAGGAGTTGGGAGCAGCTGCCTGCAAAAGGCCGGATTCTTTCCAGCTCCGGAGGAAAGGGAAGCCACGAGGACCCCTAAGTGCGCCCTTTACGTTGCCCCAGAGAGAAGGGATCTCCCATCCCTGGGCTGCAACCTTGCAGGACGCCTCTGTCGGTCCCCTGGAGCCGACTGCGTTTGCCCGCTCCGTGTTATTTGACTCCACAGATGTGTCGGGAGGGGGTGGGGGTGGGTTGTCTGTTGTGCTGAGGTTGAGCCGCAAAATTCTAGGGACAGTCAAACTGAGAAGATGCGCCTTGGGTTCACTGCTCCTGGAGACAGGGCTTCGGGGTTTGAGCTGGGTCCGATTGGCACATTCTTTTTTCTTGGGTCCTGTGACCATCTTTCAGTTCAGTTCAGTTCAGTTCAGTCGCTCAGTCCTGTCCGGCTCTGTGTGACCCCATGGACTGCAGCACGAAAGGCCTCCGTGTCCATCACCGATTCCCGGAGTTTACTCAAACTCATGTCCATTGAGTTGGTGATGCCATCCAACCATCTCATCCTCTGTCTTCCCCTTCTCCCTCCTTCAATCTTTCCCTGCATCAGGGTCTTTTCAAATGACTCAGTTCTTCCCATCAAGTAGCCAAGGTATTGAAGTTTCATCCTCTGCATCAGTCCTTCCACTGAATATTCAGGACTGATTCCCTTTAGGATGGACTGGTTGGATCTCCTTGCACTCCAAGGGACTCTCAAGAGTCTTCTCCAATACCACACTTCAAAAGCATCAATTCTTCGGCGCTCAGCTTTCTTTATAGTCCAACTCTCACATCCATACATGACTTCTGGAAAAAACCATAGCCTTCACTAGACGGAACTTTGTTGGCAAAGTAACGTCTCTGCTTTTTAATATGCTGTCTAGGTTGGTCATAACTTTTCTTCCAGGGAGCAAGTGTCTTTTAATTTCATGGCTGCAATCACCATCTGCAGTGATTTGGGAGCCCAAAAAATAAAAGTCTGTCACTGTTTCCACTGTTTCCCCATCTATTTGCCATGAAGTGATGGGACCAGATGCCATGATCTTCGTTTTCTGAATGTTGAGCTTTAAGCCAGCTTTTTCATTCTGCTCTTTCACTTTCATCAAGAGGCTCTTTAGTTCTTTGCTTACTGCCATAAGTGTGGTGTCATCTGCATATCTAAGGTTATTGATATTTCTCCCAGCAATCTTGATTCCAGCTTGTGCTTCATCCAGTCCAGCATTTCTAATGATGTACTCTGCATATAAGTTAAATAACCAGGGTGAAAATATACGGCTTTGACGTACTCCTTTCCTAATTTGGAACCAATCCATTGTTCTTGTTCCATGTCTGGTTCTAACTGTTGCTTCTTGACCTGTATACAGATTTCTCAGGAGGCAGATCAGGTGGTCTGGTAGTCCCATCCCTTGAAGAATTTTCCACAGTTTGTTGTGATCCACACAGCCAGAGGCTTTGACGTAGTCAGTGATTCAGAAGTAGATGTTTTTCTCGAATTCTCTTGCTTTTTTGATGATCCAATGGATGTTGGAAATTTGATCTCTGGTTTCTCTGCCTTTTCTAAATCCAGCTTGAACATCTGGAAGTTCTCGGTTCACTGTACTGTTGAAGCCTTGCTTGGAGAATTTTCAGCATTACTTTGCTAGCGTGTGAGATGAGTACAATGGTGTGGTAGTTTAAACATTCTTTGGCATTGCCTTTCTTTGGGATTGGAATGAAAACTGACCTTTTCCAGTCCTGTGACCACTGCTGAGTTATCCAAATTTGCTGACATATTGAGTGCAACACTTTCACAGCATCATCTTTTAGGATTTGAAACAGCTCAACTGGAATTCCATCACCTCCACTAGCTTTGTTTATAGTGATGCTTCCTCAGGCCCACTTGACTTCACATTTCAGGATGTCTGGCTCTAGGTGAGTGATCACACCATCCTAATTATCTGGGTCATTAAGATATTTTTTGTGTAGTTCTTCTGTGTATTCTTGCCACCTCTTCTTAATATCTCTGTTAGGCCCATACCATTTCTGTCCTTTGTTGTGCCCATCTTTGCATGAAATGTTCCCTTGGTATCTCTAATTTTCTTGAAGAGATCTCTAGTCTTTCCCATTCTATTGTTTTCCTCTATTTCTTTGCATTGATCGCTGAGGGAGGCTTTCTTATCTCTCCTTGCTGTTCTCTGGAACTCTGCATTCAGATGGGTATATCTTTCCTTTTCTCCTTTGCCTTTTGCTTCTCTTCTTTGCTCAGCTATTTGTAAGGCCTCCTCGGACAACCATTTTGCCTTTTTGCATTTCTTTTTCTTGGGGATGCTTTTGATCCCAGCCTCCTATACAGTGTTACAAACCTCCGTCCGTAGTTCAGCTACCAGGGAAGCCCTGATTTTTGTTTTTAGATTTCACATATAAGTGATAAATGGTATATGTTTTTCTCTGACTGACTAATTTCACTTAGCATAATACCCTCCAGGTCCATCCATGTTGTTGGAAATGGCAACTTTTCATTCTTTTTTTATGGCTAAGTAATATTCCATTCTTTTACTGTTATATATAACCTTCCATTTAACTAATTATGTGCATATACCATTTGGGGTTTTCGCCAGGGTATTTTTGGAGTATAATCTCATGAATGCAAATGCCAGATCAAGGGATGTCTGCTTATAAAATTTTGGTAAATTGGGCCTGATGTGCCTTCAAATTAGAGGGGGACAAATTTATAGATGGGCTTCCCACATGGCTCAGTGGCAAAGAACCCACCTGCCAATGCAGGAGACATGGGTTCGATCCCTGTGTCGAGAAGATCCCGTGAAGGAGAAAATGGCAAACCACTCCAGTATTCTTGCCTGGGAAATCCCATGGACAGAGGAGCCTTGTGGGCTACAGTGGGGTCACAAAAGAGTCAGACACGACTGAGCAACTAAAGCACCACCGCCACCCAGATCTATAGACAGCTTGATGGCCTCTCCTTGGCCTGTGGACGCAACCCTCCAGTCTGTACATCCCCCATGGCCGGATGACGTGTGTCTTCCCCTTGTGCGTCTGTGTCCAAATATCTCCTTATTGTGAAGACAGCCAGTCGGTGGATTAGCACGCTCCCTACTCTGTTGTGACCTCACCTTAACTTGTTTCCATCTTCCCTCTTTCCAAATGTGGTCAGTTTCACAAGGCCGGGGGTGGGGTGGGAGAGGGGTTGGGTTTTAATATACCTTAGGGCAGGGACTGATACTGAAGCTGAAACTCCAGTACTTTGACTATGTAATGTGAAGAACTGACTCATTTGAAAAGACCCTGATTCTGGGAAAGATTGAAGGCGGGAGGAGAAGGGGACGACAGGATGAGATGGTTGGATGGAATCACGGACTCAATGGACATGAGTTTGACTAAACTCTGGGAGTTGGTGATAGACAGGGAGGCCTGGCGTGCTGCAGTCCATGAGGTCACAGAGAGTCAGACCCTACTGAGCAACTGAACTCCCTAAGGAGTCCTGATATGAACAGCCGACTCATTGGATACGTTCCTGATGCTGGGAAAGATTGAGGGCAGAAGGAGAAGGGGATCAAAGGTTGAGATGGCTGGATGGCATCACCGGTGCAATGGACATGAAGCTGGGCAAACTCCAGGAGATGGTGATGGACCCGGAAGGCTGGCGAGCTGCAGTCCATGGGGTGGTGAAGGGTCAGACACGACTGGGTGACTGATAACAACGGGGAGGGGACAGGATTCACCGCGATGACAGTCCATACCCCACTGAGCCAAAATGGGTGTGTTGTTCAGGACTCGCTGACATTGGAAGACGTGGCTGTGAACTTCACCCAGGAGGAGTGGGCCCTGCTGGACACTGCACAGAGGCAGCTCTACAGAGATGTGACCCTGGAGACCTGCGGTCACCTGGCCTACGTGGGTAAGGAGGCCCCTTCCTGCACTTGCT
Source organism: Capricornis sumatraensis (assembly GCF_032405125.1). Taxonomy (NCBI): domain Eukaryota; kingdom Metazoa; phylum Chordata; class Mammalia; order Artiodactyla; family Bovidae; genus Capricornis; species Capricornis sumatraensis. The sequence continues at coordinate 60,316,228 of NC_091088.1, forward strand.
GACGGACGGGCCCCTCCTGTGCTGCAGACTCAACCACTGCCCCCAGGTGGCAGACATAGTTTCCCCCGTGACCCTGGAAGTCTATCCTTTGCTTTCCTTTTTTTAAGAAAAAATATTTATTTATTTTCCTGCTAGAGGTCTTAGTTGCGGCACGCAGGAACTTCATTGCATCATGCCAGATCTTGCGTTCTTTGGTTGCAGAGCGCCGACTCTTATGTGTCGTGTGGGCTTCGGTAGTCATGGCACCCTGGCTTAGTTGCTCCCCAGCACGTAGGATCTTAGTTCCTAGGGATCTAAGGGGACACCAGGGATCGAACCTGTGTCTCCTGCATTGCAAGGCGGATTCTTAACCACTGGACCACCAGGGAAGTGCCAGGAGTGATTTCTTAATAAGTATGAGGCTTCCTTGGGCCAGGGGGGTGGGCATGGGGAAAGTTTTGAAACTAGATAGAGGTTATGGTTGTAAACACCGTGCCAAATGCTGAGCTGTACACTTTGGCTAATTTTACGCTGTGTAAATTTCATCTCCATATTTTGTTTTTTTTTAAAATTCATTTCATCTAAAAGGAAAGCTGAGGCTCATAAATGTATGAGCTTCTTTGGGTATATAGAGAGTATCGTGGGTTTCATCCATCTTTTCAGATGTTCCTTTCTACCCGCCTAGAGGAAGACCTGTCCCCCCTCTGCCTTAGTCCAGGCTGATAAAAACAAAATACCATATACCAGGTAGCACAGACAACAGTTGTTTATTTCTCACATTCTGGAGGCTGAGAAATCCAAGATCAAGATGGCGGCAGATTCAGTTCCTGGGAGGGCCCTCTTCCTGGCTTGCAGACGGTCGCCTTCTCACATGGCAAAGAAGGAGAGAGCCCTGTTGTCTCCTCCTCTTCTTTTGAGAACAGTAACCCCATCTTTGGGTCCCATCCCACCCTCATGAACTCATCTAAACCTAATTACCTCATGAGGTTCCCACCTGCAAATAGCATCCTGTTGTGGGATTGAGGTTTCAACATGGATTTGTGGTGGTTGTTGTTTAGTCCCTAAGTCGTGTCCAGTTGTTTGCGACGCCATGGACTGTAGCCCGCCAGGCTCCTCTGTCCATGGGATTTCCCAGGCAAGAATACTGGAGTGGGTTGCCATTTCTTTTTCCGGAGCATTTTCCCCAGCCCAGGGATTGAACCCTCATCTCTTAAGTCTCCTGCATTGGCAAAGGGGTTCTTTACCGCTAGTGCCACCATTGTGATGGGGGGTATCACAAAGTCAACCCATAACAGACTCTTTGTCCAGTTTGTCCTGGCAGTCGGAGGTTGGATTGGAAAAGAATTTCCAGACGCAGAGTATTTCAGAAAGGAATGAGTTTATAAGAACAGAGACAATGAGGGTGCTGCGAGCACAGCAGGTGACCTCCTGGCAGACCAGACAGTGTTGATGTTTTTTGTGAGTTAGTAGCCAATTTTTATCAGAGAAGGCAATGGCACCCCACTCCAGTACTCTTGCCTGGTAGATCCCATGGACGGAGGAGCCTGGTAGGCTGCAGTCCATGGGGTCGCTAAGAGTCGGACACGACTGAGCGACTTCACTTTCGCTTTTCACTTTCATGCGTTGGAGAAGGAAATGGCAACCCACTCCAGTGTTCTTGCCTGGAGAATCCCAGGGACGGGCGAGCCTGGTGGGCTGCTGTCTCTGGGGTCATACAGAGTCGGACACGACTGAAGCGACTTAGCAGTAGCAGCAGCAGCAGCCAATTTTTATAGCCTCAAGACAAAGAAAATTCCTGCTGGAAAGGTGGCATTAGGTGATTGGTTAGGGTCCTATAGAGTAAGTACCCAGGTAGGCATTTTTACTTAATATGGGGTCAGGGAGCTGGCCAGGAAGGATGGGAATGGGGCTCGTGACAATGGTTGCTATGGGACTCAGTCAGTTCCGGAGGTAACCTTTGTGCTGGGCTCTGCGTCTGTGGCCTTGGTACAAAGCCTCACACCTGTGATCTTGGTATAGGTCCTCACAATTCCCTCACGCTTGGCATTCATGATTGTACCTTCAATCTCACAGAATCACATTTGCATATCTGGCTGCACCAGGTCTTAGTTGCAGCAGGCGAGATCTTTAGTTGCAGCATGTGGGATCTAGTTCCCTCACCAGGGATCGAACCCGGGCCCCCTGCATTGGGAGCGCCAAGTCTCGGCCACTGGACCACAGAACCGTTTCTTAGCATCTTGCTGTGTGTACTGAACCTCTGATCTTAACCAAACTCCTCGTACGTCCCAAATTCCAATATCTCTCCCTGCCTCTCTGCCTGCCTCCTCTTGCTCTCTCCCTTCTCCCATTTTCCTTACAGAGGGAACGTTTGAAAAGAGATCCACAGGCATTCGCCTGGTTTCTCCAGCCCACCTTTCCTTTCCACAAAGACCTGACTTTTGCACCCCTTCATTTCAGATTGGGTGACTCGACATCAAACCAAAGACTCGACCCCTCCGCAGAACAGCCTTGCTAAAAGGACATTTCAGGGAGTCAACAGAGCACTTCTGGCGAGCAGCGGTTCCCGACTCTCCGATCTCAGAGAAGACTGGATGCGAACACTGAAGCAAGTTGCAGCCGCCCACGAGAAAGATGCCTCTCCCGCTGGATTCTGGGAATATCCCGAGCCGAGGGACATCTCTAACCCTGGCCAGAAGATTGTGCCATCACAGGGAGATTCCACCAGGAAACATAACCCAAGACGTAACTCAGACATTTTGAAACAAATTCTCCTCTTAGCCAGTAATCAAAAAATCTATACGAACAATGAAGATGACCGAGTCAAGTGGCAGGAGATGCCATGGATTCCACGTGCAAGAACTCAGACAGAGCTGAAATCAAAGGCACAGTTGGATCATCAGAATGACCTGCTTCATTTGCAGGCTGAAATGTACATGGGCGTGAGCATCCGTGAATACAGTCCACGTGGGAAAGCCTTAGAGGGAGACATCTCCCTTAGGACACGAGGGATGCCCATGAAAGAGAAACCTCGTCATTCTCATCAGTGTGAAAACACCTTCCTAAATAACTCTCTCCCTGCTGGGCAGACACAACCCTATGAGGCAGAGACAAATAATGAGAATAATCAAAGTGGGAAGACATTTGTCCCTGTTCCGAGTTCGGATTCGCACAGGAGAACTTCGGTGGGAGGGAAAAGCTATAAGTGCAGGGACTGTGGGAAGGGCTTCATGTATCAGTCGTCCCTTAAGAAACACATGAAAATTCACATGGGAGAGAAGCCCTACGCATGTGAGACTTGTGGGGAAACCTTCAGATATATCTTACACCTTAATAAACATTTGAGAAATCACCACCTGAAGACCTTTGAATGTCCGGAATGTGGGAAACGTTTCAACAGGTCCTCAAAGCTTAAGGAACATATTAGGATTCACACTGGAGAGAAACTCTATAAATGTCAGGAATGTGGGAAAACCTTCACTAGGTCCTCAAATTTTAAGGGACATATTAGGATTCACACTGGAGAGAAACCCTATAAATGTCAGGAATGTGGGAAAACCTTCCATAGGTCCTCAAATTTTAAGGGACATACTAGGATTCACACTGGAGAGAAACCCTATAAATGTCAGAAATGTGGGAAAAGCTACACTAATTATTCAAGTCTTAAAGCCCATCTGAAGAAGGTCTGCGGATGAAAGGAATGGGGAGAAGCCTTCATTTATTTTCTCAAAGTACTGCGTGCAGAAGGACAACATGGTGGAAGGGAGCTCAGTGAATGAACGAAGATGGAAACATCTGAACTCTCAGATCTTTGGAAATGTAAGATTTCACACTTTTAATTTTTTAAAGGGAATATGGGAAAGCCCTCTGTTGTCTCAAAGGTACAGTTCCTGTAAAAACACACTGCAGGACTTCCCTGGCAGTCCAGTGGGTAAGACACCACCCTTCCACTGCAGAGGTTTGATCCCTGGTGGGGCAGCTAATATCCCACATGCCGTGTCACAGGGCTAAAAAAATAAAAAATAAAACTCACACTGCAGAGGCATCATGGGATTAAGGAATGTAGGGAAAACCTTACATACTCATTCCTCACTTTACACATGAGACTAAACCCTGGAGAGAGACCCTCTCATCAGTAATAGATTTGAGAAAGCCTTTATTTCCCTTCTTGACTTGCAGGGCACAAATGAGTCTTAAGCTCAGTCGTGTCTGACTCTCTGCGACCCCGTGGACTGTAGCCCTCCAGGCTCCTCTGTCCATGGAATTATTCAGGCCAGACTACTGGAACAGGTTGCCATTTCCTTCTCGAGGGGATCTTCCCAACCCAGGGATCGAACCTGCATCTCCTGCATTGCAGGCAGATTCTTTACCACTGAGCCACCGGGGAGGCCCCTCATAGTAGAAGAGAAACAGGGTAGATGTTCCATTCGCTAGCATTATCCATGTCTCCTCCTTCCATTGGAACCAAAATTCGGTCTTTGCCACCATTTCTAATAAAATCCCGCAAGAATGCTGACTACCCCTCTACGGACCCTTTCGGGTCTGCCACGTGGGTTTTGAGTTGTAGGAGCTTCATAACATTTCACTGATGCATCACTGCACCTGTGTAAATCCCTGTTTGAGCTACATTGAATTTAGACTCGAGTTTACTGTGCTGCGTGATGCCATTTCTGTCCATTGATTTGACTGCATTATGGTCAGAGTATGCGATCTTTGTGGTACTGATAGGAGACACTTGTCTTGACTCTCATTTTGGTCTTGTGATGGGACCAGTTCTGTCATTGCCTGACCACATTCTTCTCATCTTCTTTACTACAGGGAGATAGATTTTTTTTCCAGAGTTAGCACAGTTGGATTTCTTTTAACATTGTCTGTTAGGTTTTAATTCCCTGACCAGGAGTCGAACCCACGCCCCCTTCAGTGGAAGCATGAGTCTTAACCATGGGACCACCAGGCAAGTCCCTGTGGAATGTTCTTAAATGCATTTCTCAGGACTTTGCTGGTAGTCCCGTGGTTAAGACTGCACTTCTGCTGCAAGGGTTTAACTCCTGGTCAGGGAACTAAGATACCACATGCCATGCAGCAAAAAAAAAAAGAAAAAAAGAAATGCCTTTCTCAGATTTTCTCATATCTGATGGTGAATGGAGCTTATTGCCAGTAAGGAGGGAGGTGGTTTGGATTCCTGGAGGGCTGTTGGAAAGGAGAGAATGTTCTTCACTCTCTCTTAACCAGGTCCCCTGTTCTCTCTTTCCTTTCTTGCGGTCTGGAAATGTGATGATATTCCCTGAGTTAGCTCACGCAGCTTGAGGATCATTGAAATGAAGATCATGGTCCCAGTAACACGACCCTCAAATATAAATACACAATTTCTCACTTTTGTATTTGAATGGCATATTTGGGGATGTTCCTGGCTGCAGTAGACTGCATGTCTAGATTTATTCCATAAAGCAAAGCCCTAATTTGGTTAAGAAGCATTTCAAGGGAGTTTTGTTATTTGTTTGTTTTTTAAGTAGAAGCTATTATTTTTATTTTGTTTTTGGCTGTGCCACACCTGTTGCAGGATCTTAGTTCCCCAATCAGGGATTGAACTCCTGACCCAGAACATCCCCGACGATTCAGCTGGAAGGCTCTGCACTTCCAATTCAGGGGGCATGTGTTCCATCCCTGGCCTGGTTGGGGACCTCAGATCCCACATGCTGCAGCCAAAAAACCCTCCAGGCCCACTGCAGTGGAAGCATAGAGTCTTAACCACTGGACTGCTGGGCAGTTCTGGGGAAGGTTTTATAACTCAGAGTTAGAATGATAAAGTTAATATGTGACCAATTTTTTGTAATTCCTCATGTGATTCAAGATGGCTGTACATTTCTTTGGTGTTGGCTGGGCTCGTCAGGATTTGAATGGTCAAGCTTCTTAAGAGTGTTTTAGACTCTCTTACTAACAACATTTTTACTCACTGAGCAAGTTCATAATAAAATATCTGGGGCTTCCCTGGTGGTTCAGTAGTTAAGAATCGGCCTGCAAATGCAGGAGATACAGGTTCAATCCCTGAACCTGGATGATCCCACAGGCCATGGAACAACTGAGCCCGTGCACCCCAGCTACTGAGCCTGTGCTCTAGACCCTGGGGGGCGCAACTGCTGAAGCCCCAGTGCCCTGGGCCCACGCTGCACAACAAGAGAAGCCACTTCGGTGAGGAGCCCGTGTGCCGCAAGGAGGGAAACGCCCTCACAGCAACAAAGACCCAGCACAGCCAAAACCAAAAAAATTATTTTCAAAAATTAAAATAAAATAATGCTACTCTAAACATAGATTCTCAAAGTCTTGGCAATTTTGTCAGTTCTTGTTTAATGTATTTGGAAACATGTTATTAGATACATAAGAAATTGGACATTTTCTTTATTAAAGGTGAGTTTTCTTTCTAGTCTATGTTTAACCATCTTCTACGACAGTGATTATTTTGTTTCTTCATACAGTAAGGGTGAAAGTTTATGTGCTTCTTACCATGAGCTTATATTTGCATATAGTTCAGTTCAGTCACTCAGTCCTGTCCAACTCTGCAACCCCATGAACCGCAGCACGCCAGGCCTCCCTGTCCATCACCAACTCCCGGAGTTACCCAAACTCATGTCCATTGAGTCGATGATGCCATCCGGCCATCTCATCCTCTGTCATCTCCTCCTCCTGCCTTCGATCTCCCAACATCAGGGTCTCATCCTGTTTATTATGTACCACCACTCCTCTCATAAACACTTTTAACATTTTTTTTTTTTATGAATGAGAAAACTAAAACACAGAAGTTAAAATGGTTAGTGTTAAGTGATGTCTTTTGAGTTTCAAAGCTACCAGTGTTTTCGTCAAGTTCAGGGTTTCTGTATTTATATAACTTTATTTTCCGACTACACTGTGCAGCATTCGGGATCTTAATTCTCTGACCGGGTATCAAACCTGTGCCCTCTGCAGTAGAAGCAGAGATTCTTAACCATTGGACCAACAGTGAAGTGAAGTCACTCAGTCCTGTGCGACTCTTTGCGACCATAGTGGGTTGCCATTTCCTTCTCCAGGGTCTCCTGCATTACATTGCCATTTCCTTCTCCAGGGGATCTTCCCAACCCAGGGATCGAACCTGGGTCTCCTGAATTGCAGGCAGACGCTTTATCCTCTGAGCCACCAGGGAAGCCTACGGCAAGCGGTACTTCAAAGAAATCCCAGTGGCTTGGGCTGAGTCAGAACAGAGCAAAACCCACTCACGGCGAGGTACGGGCGCCACCTGGCGGCGGAGTCCTACTAAGACAAAAGCCAGGAGACCGAGAACATTTGCTTTGGGCGAAGAAATTATCTGAAGCAGAGTTGATCGCAAGTTTTGTGGGTTTTTTTTTTTTAGAAATTTATTTGGTTACAGCCAGGTCTTACCTGTGACACACGGGATCTTTAGTTGCGGCATGCGAACTTAGTTTCGGAGCGTAGGGTCTACCCCCAGCGTCCCCCATGCCCCAGCAAGAGGAGGCAAGAGTGGGCCCCCCACATTGGGAGTAGAGTCCTAACCACTAGACCACCAGGGACGTCCCTGAAATGCCAGTTTTTAAATTTCTTATTCACTGTTACATCCCCAGAGCCTAGCACCATGTGTGGTAGAGTCGTGCATGCGTGCTCGCTTGCTGTGTCTGCTCTGTGACTGACCCCATGGACTCGGTAGCCCACCAGGCTCCTCTGTCCATGGAACTTTCCAGGTAAGAATACTGGAGTGAGTTGCCATTTCTTCCTCCAGGGGATCTTCCCGACCCAGGGGTCAAACGCGTGTCTTCTGCCTTGCAAGCAGATTCTTTACCACTAAGTCACCTGGGAAACCCCTGGCACATAGTTAATACTCAGCAGATATTTGTCAAATCAATGGAAAAAAGAGATGGGAGAGATGGGATTTCCCATTATAACATTAATTCAAAGGATCTGGTTTGATAATGTGTGAAGGAATTTTTTTACCAAAAACATTAACTCTGTCCTGTGCAGTAGACTGTGAAAATTAATAATTCAACATCTCCTGTTTCTTATGAATATCACCCAGAAGTGACTTCAACAAAAGTGTTTTCTAGGATGCCCCAAACTAGCAACTGTGGTCAGTTTCAGTGACTAGAAGGCTTTTGGCCTGATGGGTTGGCTTGAACATGTGCTGCCCTGCTGTTAACATCCTCCCTGTAAACTGCATAAACACGGGTAAGCTTTCTCGTCAGATCACAGGTAGACCTTTTCTCTCTTCTCATATGCATGATGGGAAATTAAATTCCGACTCTCCAATGGGTTAATTATTTTACAAACAAAACTAGTGAGCCCACATTTGAGCTAAAATAACAGTCCTAGGACTGAACTTCCAGAATGGCTGAGTTGAAGGTGGCGACCCCTGCCGGCAGCCCCGACACACAAGCGTGAGTCACCTCCACAGGAAGTGATTTCAAAGATTGTTCTGTTTTAAATTTTAAAATATTTGCTTAATGTTTTTTTTTTTTTAATTTTACTTATTTCTTTATTTGCTGCGCTGGAGTCTTTGTTGCTTTGCACAGACTTTCTCTAGTTGCCACGAGCGGGGTCTACTCTTCAATGCGGTGCACAGCTTCTCATTACGGTTGCTTCCCTTGTTTCGGAGCGTAGGCTCTAGGGTGCTCAGGCTCCGGTAGTTGTGGCGAACGAGCTTAATTCCCTGGCAAGCATGTGGAATCGTCTCAGGCCAAGGATCGAACCTGTGTCCCCTGCACTGGCAGGCGGATTCTTATCCACTGCACCACCAGGGAAGTCCTGTGTTCTTAAA